>NC_072411.2:135085000-135695000 GCF_028858775.2 Pan troglodytes | reverse complement strand
ATGTTAAGTATAAATGTAGTGTTGTATATTTTTTCTGTGCTCCAGTGACTGTGACATTATATAACTTAAAAGCATTTGGAGTGAGATGGAAAGTAGGAGTGGCTGTTTCTCACTCAGAAATGTTGGATTCAGCTGATCCTCCTCCTGAAACTTTGAACTTAAAGAGCAGGTTTGGGTCATTTCCTTTGCAAAAAGCAGCCTTGAGGCTTTTTGTTTCTTTCTTTCTCTTGTTTCTTTCTTTTCTTTCTTTCCTTTCTTTCCTTTTCTTTCTTTTTTTAATAGACAGGGTCTGGCTCTGTCGCCCAGGCTGGAGTGCAGTGGCGTGATCATGGCTCAACTACAGCCTCAACCTCCTGGGCTCAAGTGATCCTCCCACCTCAGCCTCCTGTGTAGCTGGGACCTCAGGCATGTGCCACGACACCAGGCTAATTTTTTGTTTTGACGAGGTCTCCCTATGTTGCCCAGTCTGGTCGCGAACTCCTAGCCTCAAGCAATCCTTCCACCTTGGCCTCCCAAAGTGCTGGGTTACTGGCGTGAGCCACTGTGCCTGGCCAAGGCTGCTTTTAATCAGTTCTGATTACCACCCCAAAGTGACTGGCATGAGAATCTTAACCCCGGCTGAACAGAGGGAAATTTCTGTGGCAGTTTGGCCATCTTCCCAGAGCCAGACCTGCATGTTTAGTAAGAAATGACTCAAGTATCTAAATAATCACCACAGCAAGGATTCTCATTTTTTCCCCATTTCCAAAAGTTTGGGTGTTCTTATAAGTACTCAGAAAACAATCCTTTGCTTAAGAAAAAAGCTTAAAATTGGGGGAAAAAAATTCAAGAAAATTAAATGTTATGTCACTCAATATTATCTTGTTTCACTTATTATCAGGGAATATAAACTAGGACGGAGAATTGAGATCTGCTTAGAGCCCCTTCAGAAAGGCGAAAACTTGGGGTAAGAAATTCTCCTGTGCATCTGAAGTGACACACACGTATCTTAACCTCGTTTGCCTTTTGAAGCTTTAACAACTTCATAGTGTAGCATTTTTTCACTGCTTCTAAGTAGCCTAGCAACTTGAAACAGTGTGCGTGCTAGAAATATGTTTGTATGTCTGGGCATCTAAAACTTGGGACTTATTCTCCCATAAAAACAGTAAGGGAGAATTAATTTTTCAGTAATCACCAGGTGCATATTGACCCCATGATGGCCCTGAAGTGTCAGCAAGAGGCCCACCCGCAGCTGTTGTCAGTGTGTTCGGACAGTCTGCCATCCAACGGATTCATCATTGCTCCCGTCGCTCTGCCCCCTTATTCTACTTTCTTCATCCTAGTATCACCTGACATATCTGTACTTACTGATTTATTTGTTAGTATCTGTCTCCCACTACTAGAATATAAGTACTTGGTTTATTCATTGCTATATCCTTAATACCTAGAATAGTAATTGTGCCCATGTCATAGTCAATAATTATTTATTAAATAAAGATACACCCAAAATTGTCTACAATCAAACCATCTTGTTCTTTTTTCGCTGTAGGAAAATATTTTACAAGTCCTTTTGTAAATATCATGAACTATTAAGATTTGCTCTACCTATTATGATATGAGTATCCTTCTTGTGGTCTGCTTGTTATATGAGAAAGTTATCTTTCAACCATGTCTAACATGTATTTAATTTTAGTGTTTTTATAAAAACACATTCTTAATACAAGTTGTACAACCAGAAATAGTTTCCTGGAGGGGAATTCCAGGATCAAATGGTGTGGACATTTTAAACCTCTTAAAATAGTTAAATATTTCTTCAGGCAAGTTGTTCCAGAATATGAGTATTTATTTTACCTCACCCACAAACCAGCATTGACTATTTCATCGTCTAGGTGTTTCCTAAATTGATAAATGAAAGATGATTATCCTGTTCTCATATTCTCCAGTGCTTTGATGACTAATAAGTTCAGGCATTTTTGCAAACTGTATTTTGTGAGTGCATGAATGAGTTATTTCGTGTATTTTGACTGCTTCTGTAATGAAGTCTAAAGGAAAAGCTCTCTTGGAATTTGTGTGAGCTCTTTATGATTTTGACCCTTTGTCACAATGGTTGTAAGCTGTGTCAGGTTTTGATAGACACAGTGCCTTTTGCCCTTTTGAAGAGCAGCTGTGTGCCTCCTCAGGCCCCTTCCATGGGCTCTTCTGTCCTTGACCAACTTCCAGGGCACTCCTGCTCTCAAGGAGGCCTCTAGTCCCTCCTGTTTCTCTCCAGCAGCCTCTGTCCCCTCCTTGGCAACTTCAGCATCTGTGCCGATGCCCTTTCTGTCCTCTGGCCGCACTGTGCTGGGCTCCAGGCCTTGGCCTCACTCCCTGGCCAGCAGCCCCCTCCCCCATGGGGACATGGGGCTGTGCAGCCTCTGCTCTTGCACTCTGCACTGCCCTGATTCCATGGGCCCACATCTTCCCATGAACTCTCTTTCTTCCAGTCATTTCATTTCTCATTGCGTGACCTCTTCTGATGGTAAAAACACTTAATAGAAGTACATCTAAAAATCATTCATTGTCTCAGCATCCTAAGAACCAGTCTTCATTTCCCCTTGCTGCCTTCCAGTTCTTATCTATAGCTTTTCCTCCATGGCCTGTGCTGACCTCTGCACGTCCCTGTTCCTCCTGCCTTGCTGAGTGTTGTTCTTTCTGCTCCTCCTGCTAAGGTTTCCCATCTCCCACAGCTGCAGCCTTGTGTCTCACCCGCCCTGTGTCTCTCTTCCCAATTCCAACCCTCAGGTTCTTCTCCCTGGCTACCTCATGGCAGCTCACATTTACAGCCCCCAGAGTCAAGGGCATAACTGCCTACCTCGAGCCCGCTCTCCTCCTGCCAGCTGCCGGGCTATCAAGCCAGGCCTCTCTCACCCTGTCCCTCTCCACCGCATCGTACCTGCTCAGGCCGCCACCTCTTTCCTTTTCTCCCGCACTGAGGAAGTTCCCTACCACGTCTGGGGGGGGCTCTGCTGTGTACCGAGAATGGGATCTTCACTTCCGCTCTTCATTCCAAGATTGAAGGAAATTGAAGTGCGGAATAAGAGTTTGCCACTAGCATCCAGCATTTAGGGAAAAATCTCTCCTTATAAAAACCAGAAAAGCTGGAGGAGAAGCTTTGCCCATTATGCCTCAAGTTACCACGTGGTTTTGTTTGTTTGTTTGGATCTGGCGCTTGACGGTTTTCTGGTGCAGCCCCCAGGACGTGCTGCTGAGGACACAGGTGCGCATCCCTGGTGAGAGGACCTACACCCCTGCCCTGGACCTGGTGTGGAACGTGGCCCAGGGTGGGACTGCCGGCTCCCTGAGGCAGAGAGTTGCCGATTTCTATTGTCTTCCCGTGGAGAAGATTGAAATTGCCAAATACTTTCCCGAAAAGTTCGAGTGGCTTCCGATATCTAGCTGGGTAAAGTTGTGGGGCTGTCTCAGAGAAATTGGGGCTTACCGGCATAGCAATGAGGTTATGCAATTTTTCACAGTGATAGAGAATTTAGTGAGAACTTGAGGTTGAGTTTTGCTTATTTAAGATGTTTGATTTTCCCATAGAACCAACAAATAACCAAGAGGAAAAAGAAAAAAAAACAAGATTATTTGCAAGGGGCACCGTATTACTTGAAAGACGGAGATACTATTGGTGTTAAGGTAAGTTGTTTAACAGCAAATTTACCACTTTGAGAAGACACGAGGGTCACATGATTTTATAGAGACGTTTTATTGAATCTTCAAGACACAGATTATCCCATTTTATACAAATTGTTTCAGAGAATGGATAAAAAAGAGGGAAAACTGGACAACTGACTTTACAAGGCCACTGAAACCTCAGTATCCAAACTGCCAAGGACACTAAAATAAAATACATACCAGTTTCACTTCTGACCATACATGGAAAATTCTAAGTAAAATACTAGCAAGTTCAGCCCAGCAAGTATGTTTTTAAAAACACTACTGTGTGACATGACGTCACAGTAGGTTATCCAAGGAATGCGAGGAGGGCAGCGTGAAGAATAGATTATGTAAGAAATAATCCTGCCAGACTCAAGAGATGCAGAAAAAGCATAAAATAAAACTTATTATTAAAAACCCAGTGTTCATGACTTTAAAAAAGAACTTAGAGCAAACTAGGAATAGAAGGAAACGCCTTAACCTGATGCACGTATCTACCCAAAACCTCTAGCAGCAACACTGTGCCAGCTTCAAAAGCTTCCATTTTCATTAAAGTGGGACCCAAAGTAAGGATTCCCCTAACCGCCCCTTCTGTTTAACACTGTACTAAACAACACGGGCAATGAATTCCCTCCCTCACTGCCAAAAGAAAAGTAAATAAAAATTGAAAGAGCAGTAAAAGAAATTTGAAAAGGAAAATATAAAACCGTTCTTACAAAGCAGATTCAAGGCCGGGCACGGTGGCTCATGCCTGTAATGCCAACACTTTGGGAGGCTGAGATGGGTGGATCACTTGAGCCCAGGAGTTCGAGACCAGCCTGGACAACATAGTGAAACCTGGTCTCTACAAAAAAATACAAAAATTAGCCGGGTGTGGTAGCACACACCTGTAGTCCCAGCTACTCAGGAGGCTGAGGTAGGAGGATCGCTTGAGCTAGGGAGGTGGATGTTGCAGTGAGCCGAGATCGTGCCACTGCACTGCAGCCCAGGCAGCAGAGATCCTGTCTCCAAAAAAAAAGAGAAAAAAAAAAAGGAGATTCAAAAGACTACACAGATAAATGATTAGATCTGATAGAGGAGTTCGAAAGGGTCCAAGATCAGTATAAAACCTTCTGGAGAATATACAAAAACATACTTAGCAGTGTTAAAGAAAGCTTCTGTTAGAGCCACGTCATGTTCTTGGAAGGCAGACCTCACAATAGTAAAGGTATCAGTTCTTCCCAAGTCTGTAAATTCAGTGAAATTCCAATGAAAATCCATATAGATTAGATTAAATAAAATTAATAGCATAAATTCGTACACTAGAGCAAAGGGCCAAAGAGCTAAGATTTTCTTTTTTTGTTGTTGTTGAGACAGTATCTCGCTCTGTTGCCCAGGCTGGAGTGCAGTGGTACGATCTTGGCTCACTGCGAGAAGAAAAAGGACAGGGTCCTTGCCTCACCAAGTGTTGACTGATCACAGCTGTGGCGACAGTGTAGCATGGAGGCACGGGTAGACAAACAGGCTCATGGACAGGGTGGAAAGCCCAGAAACAGAATCACACATGTGAGGAAATGTGACAGATACTTGAGGCAACATTAAAAAATGGGTTATTCAATGAATGGTGCTGGAAAATTAGTTATCTATGTAGGAAAATCATATTCATTAATTTTCATAACCCTAAAATTAATTTTATACAAGTTGAGTATCTGTGATTCAAGATGCTTGGGACCAGAACTGTCTCAGATTTCAGGTTTTTTCGGGTTTTGGAATATTTGCATTATACTTAACGGTCGAGCCTCCCTAATCCAAAAATCTGAAATCTGAAATGCTCCATTGAGTTTCGGATTTCTGGATTAGGGATGCTTGACTTGAGTCAGCGTCAGGCCCCATAAAACCTGTACTTACCTCTGCTCACACCATAGTCAACAGGCAATCCAGTTGAAGACTTAAATGTGAAAAGCACTCATTTTCAATCTTTAGAAGACATAAGAAAATCTTTGGCTTCAGGTTAAGGATTTCTTTTTTTTATTTTTTGAGATGGGGTCTCACTCTGTCACCCAGGTTGGAGTGCAGCAGCATGATTTCCACTCACTGTAACCTCTGCCTCACGGGCTCAAGCGATCCTCCCACGTTAGCCTCCCAAGTAGCTGGGACCACAGGCACGTGCCATTATGCCCGGCTAATTTTTTGTATTTTTGGTAGAGACGGGGTTATGCCATGTTGCCCAGGCTGGTCTTGAACAGGAGAGTTCAGGCAGTTTACCTGCCTCAGCCTCCCAAAGAGCTGGGATTACAGGCGTGAGCCACCATGCCTGGCAAGAAGGATTTCTTAAACAGAAAGTGCAAACCATGAAAGAATCAGTAAATTTCATTACATTAGAAGTGAGAACTTTTGTTCATCAAAGGAAATCATAAAAAACAGTGAAAAGGGAAGTCACAAATGGGAGCGACATACGCAGTAACACAGCAGAGGGTTATTCTCCAGCATAGACAGCAGATCTTCTGCAAATCTGTTATCAAAAAATAACCCAATAGAGAAGTGGGCCAAGGTTATCACTGGCAGTTCACAGAGGAGAACAGAATGGCCAGGAAACACATGAAAAGAGAATCAGCTTGCCAATTGCAGGGAGCTGCAGAATCCAGCAGGGAGCTGCCCTTGCTAGTGAGACCGTGGGAACTCCCACACACATGACCAGGCGCAGTGGCTCACGCCTGTAATCCCAACGCTCTGGGAGGCCAAGGCAGGCAGATCACTTGCACTCGGGAGTTTGAGACCAGCCAGGGCAACGTGGCAAAACCCAGCTTCTTGGGTGGCTAAGGCAGGAGGATCACTTGACCCCAGGAGGTGGAGGTTGTAGTGAGCTGAGATCATGCCACTGCACTCCAGCCAGGGTGGCAGAGTCAGACCGTGTGTCAAAAAAAAAAAAAAACTCCAGTGGGAGCACAAGTTGGTACAGCTACTCTGGAGAGCAGTTTGGTGTTAGTTTAGTACACAGATGCCCGTCGATACAACCAAGGAGTCCCACTCCTAGCTGTATTCCCTAGAATAACTTGCCCATAGGTGTGTGGAGACACATGGATATGCTCACTGAAGCATTACAGTTAATAGAATGAAGTGGAAAGAAATTGACAGATTTTTTTTTTTTTTTTTGAGACAGAGTCTCACTCTGTCACCCAGGCTGGAGTACAGTGGCACAATCTTGACTCACTGGAACCTCCACCTCCCGAGTTCAAGTGACTCTTCTGCCTCAGTCTCCCATTCCCCAGCCTCAGCCTCCCCACAATTTTTAAAACTTGTGTCATGTGCAGTTTCCTGGAACAGAAATTATAATATTGGCTTATCATATGAGTGTATTAGAATAGAGATTATAATACTTGACACGACATGTTCCTAGCAGAGGCGGGGCACTGAGAAGTAGCCAGACCCTCCTGCAGAGCCTGGTTAATCTCTCAGTCATTGAAGAGTTTAACTGTGATGTCTAGCCAGAGCCAGCTCCCCACCTCCACACCTGAGAATGCAGCCAGCGACCTGGGCAACCCCCAGCACGAACCCCGCAGGCCCTGCGCCGTGTCTTTCCTGACACGCACTTCCCTTCCTGGGTGCGCCCCTGAGGCATCCTCCCTGTGGACAGCATTTACGGAAATAACATGCGTGTGGAAAACGACCTGCGAGTCCTGGGAAAGGGAGGAGGCTTGCCCAGTCACGGGAACGCAGGGAGCAGCCTGTGTTTGTGAAACCCTGCAGTTAAGGCTTGCAGGAGATGCCAAGGAAGTAAAGCCAAGTTCATGCCTCTCAGAAGCTGGGGCTGGCTATAGAAATACAGAGGCGAGAACAGACTGACGGTGTCTATAAAGTAAACAGCTGTGCTTCTGGCGCGGCGATGAGAGATCCGTGTGCTGATGTGGATGATCTCTGTCTTCATGTTGCCTGGTAGCCCTTTAAAGTCCCCCTGTTGGCCACTCGCAGTGGAAGCTTCTGGAGCTGAAGGGAAAGGTCAGATGGCTGGAAATTAATTTCCCTTGTGGAGCTCTTCTTGCCACCCCCGAGTTTGTTTTCATCGAGCAAGAGGATTTTTTTAAATCAGTTATTCACCTAGTTTATGTAAATTTGAATCTGTTCTTTTGTCAATATAGGTAGTTTTTTAGACATGCCTCTTTTAAATGTAGGCTAAAAAGATGTCAGAAAACACTGCTCATTACTTCTTTTAAAATGTAGAATCTCCTGATTGACGACGATGATGATTTCAGTACAATCAGAGATGACACTGGAAAAGAAAAGCAGAAACAACGGGCCCTGGGGAGAAGGAAAAGGTAATTGCTGGCGTCTGCACAGATGTGCAGCTGACAGAGCCCTCTCTGACTCTCTGTTACTCCTGCTTGGAAACTGAGAGGGACCGGAAACTCTTGTTGATTCAGAGTGCACACAAAGCACACCAGTGTGGCGGGTCCTTCTCTGCCCCCTGAGTTCTTTCCTCTCCTTGAGTGCCTCCTCCTGGAGCTTTCTATGGAACAGGTGAAGTCCACGTGGACTGCAGAGGCACGATGAGGAGCCCGCAGATCCATGGCCCCCCGGTCCCCCTCCTTCCTCCTCACCCGCAGCCTCACCCTCTGCCTGGCTCTTGGCTTTCCCTTCAGGTTCCCACACCCTCAGGTCTCCAGAACCACCCCGTCTTGCTGCCACCTCAGCCCTGCTGCGGGCTCCCTGTCCTTCTCCCGCTCTCTCCAAGGTTCCCGAGAGCCTGGCCACTCTTCCAGGGGACGCTGCTGTGGCTTCAGGGCTGCTACCCCCCTTCCTCCAGGACACTGCCTGACCCCTGGCCGCCAGGACTCCGCTGCCACAGGCCATCTTCTACCTCTGCTCAGGACTCCTTGCCTCTCTCCCTCCTCCCGGCTCTGGCGCCGCCTGCCGTTGTCTGGCTCTGCGCTTACTGCCACCGGAGGAAGCAGGTGCTGCTTGCAGTCAGGCCAAGCCACAGGCTCCGTGCCCAGCCGGCTCTCTTCAGGCCTCCAGGCCACACACCCGGAACTGGGGCGTGAGGCTCAGTTCGCACTGCTCAGCTCACCACCACCACAAGTCCCAGGACCTGCCCGTGGCATCAGCTCCATGCAGGCCTCACCAGAGGCCCCCAGGCATCCTCATCCTCCCCGACTCCCCGACTCACGGACTCTGGGTCTCTCCTAAATCTGCCTTTTGTCCTATTCTGACTGCTTCTGCCCTGGTGGATTTCATCTTTCCCTGCCCAAATGACTGCAGGAGCCTGATCTGGCCCCGCTCACCCTAATCCCCCTCTCCTCCCCCTCAGTATCTTGGGTGCCCGTGTGCCAGGGACTGCATGCCCTCTGCCACTGGGGGCGTCTGGAGAAGAGAGGTCCCAGGTGGAGGTGGCAGGGCAGGTGAGCGTGACCTCGTGACCATGGCAGAAGTGGGGGTTTGAGCGTGGTTAGAGGCTGCTGGAGGGTGTGAAGGGGGACGCGTTGACATGATCACTGGCTGCTTTGTGGTGAGTGGATTCTAGGAGGTAGAAGTAGAATCAGGGAGCCGAGCGAGGAGACTCCCTGAGTGAAGATGGAGGTGGGTAGGGACTGTGTGAGCTCCGCAAGCAGCATGGCCCCTGGGCCAGGGCCCCTTCCTCTCTGCTCTCCGGGGTCTGGGCTGCTTTCCAGACAGCACTGTCCTGTGGCCTTTGCTGACTCCCTAAGGGCCCCGGGAGCCCCAGGATAGCAAAGGACCTGTGCCTGGCCTCACCCCCATTCGCAGCTCTGCAGCCCTCAGGTCCTGGTGCCCTCAGAGACCTGGGATATGGGAGAGGGGCTGCAGCGCTGGCTGCTTCGGGGTTTTCCTGTTTAAAGGTCAGACACACACACACACACACACACACACACGTAAAATTCTATACGTGTCTAATACATAGACACTAAAATACTGTTTTCCACCTTTTTTTTTTTTTTTTTTTTTGCGATGGAGTCCCACCTCGTCGCCAGGCTGGAGTGCAGTGGCACGATCTGAACCCACTTCAACCTCCGCCTCCCGGGTTCAAGCGATTCTCCTGCCTCAGTCTCCCAAGTAGCTGGTACTACAGGCGTGCACCACTATGCCCAGCTAATTTTTGTATTTTTAGTAGAGACGGGGTTTCACCATGTTGGCCAGGATGGTCTCAATCTCTTGACCTTGTGATCAGCCCGCCTTGGCCTCCCAAAGTACTGGGATTACAGGCGTGAGCCACCGCACCTGGCTCTGTTTCCACATTTAAATGTGATGCCACTGACTTCATCAGACTTCTCCACGCATCCTGTCAAAGCCTTAGTTGTCACCAGGGCGGTTATTTGGAGACATCCAACAGTTCCCCAGGCCCTGGGAGCTCCATTGTCATCTGTGCTGTTTGAGATAGCACATTTTAAAATTTCATGTTGCTGTCACTGAAAACCTCATCTTAAGCCTCACATGTGCTGTTTGCACAACAGTAGACCACTGGTGTCTTCTGAACACCGTGATGTAACCACTTACTATATTGTTTTTCATTTTTTTTGGAGTTAATAGTGTCACGTGCTTTCAAAAGCCACCAAAGAGGTTCACTGAGAAATCTCTGCACCTCCCTCCCCAGGTACACAGCCTCTCCCAGATGGGCCAGCGTGACCGTCACCTGCATGTCCTTTCAGAGACCTGTGTATAGGGGCAGAGGAGCTTTCCCTTCTCTTTTGACCAGAACTTTCTTGGTAACCTTGCTGTTTTCATGTACCAGTGTGTACTCAGCTGCCCCGTCTCATGGTGGGAGCGTGGTGTCCTGATGCATGGGTAGACCACAGCTTAGGTGACTTATGCCCACCTCACACACTTCCAGGCTGTCGGCAATCTGTCACCATCACAGTGAATAACCTTGTATATTCACCATTTTGCAGTACAGATGTGGATATATCTGTAGGACAGATTTCTGCAATGGAATTGCTAGGTCAGAGGGTATGGCTGTAAACATTATCTGCAAATAAGAAAAAGGCAACCAATCCAATAAAAATGTAGGTAAAGGGTATGAACAGTTCATAGAAAAGGAACTGCAAATCGCTTGCCAGCATATAAAAATATGCTCAGCCATTCACTCATGATAAAAGAGGTGTAAATTCAAGCTACTCCGAGACAGTGCCACATGCCTATCGGCAACACTAAAGTGGGAAAGACTCGTGTGTTGAGGACGCAGAGTCACTGGGGCTCTCATCCCGTGTGTGGGTGTGGAATTGGCACAGACACTTTGGAACTCAGGACAGTACCTCCTGCTGCATCTGCTGGGCACTTCCCGGTACCCAGCCTTCTACTCCTCAAAAACATGGACGCGTGCCTACCAGGATATCCCCAAAATTACACGGCAGCTTCATTCACCATGGCCAGATTCTGGCTGTATTGAAGGAAAGGCTGCTCAGCAGTGGGATGGCGGGTGGGCCGCGGAGGCTTTCTGTTGGGGACTGTGCAGCGTGGGTGGGCCACACACATCAGGCTGGGCCAAAGCACCCGGCCGCAGAGCACCTGCCGCACGGTGCCATGGGCTGGGGGGGTCACAGCGAAAGCCAGTCTCTTGAGTGGGATGCCAAGTGGCCTGTCTCTCCGGGCAAGACTGAAGGGGTGGAGGCAGCCTCTGCATCATGTCACACAGGTGTGCGTGATTGTGACGAGTCGTGCAGCGGTGTGTGTGCCATGTGTGTGCACTCCGGATGTTATTCTTCCGTTTAAAAAGTAAGGAAAGGAAGGTTTCTCAGCTGTGAGGCATTTTCACTGAGCAGATTGAGAAAGCCCCAGAGCCTGAACCATGCTGTGCCGCCAATGCAAAGCAGGGGAAGGCAGCTGGCCTGGCACAGGGCTGGTGGCAGGGCAAAATGGGGCCCTCTGGCAGGTGGCTGAGATCTGTCTGTCCAATTGCAAATGCACGTCCTTGTGGCCTATAAAATTGGAGTGTATTTTGGGGTCTTCGTGAACCCCTCACCCTGGCACCCACTGCATCCATGAGTCAATGACAGTGTCTGTGTCTCCGCAGCCAAGAAGCCCTCCACGAGCAGAGCAGCTACATCCTCTCCAGTGCAGAGACGCCTGCCCGGCCCCGAGCCCCGGAAACTTCTCTCTCCATCCACGTGGGGAGCTTCAGATAACCGTGCCGCTGCACGGCTCCACTCCCGATGAACTCTCCGGCTGATGCCACAAACGTGGGTTTCCTGGGCATGGGGACTGGCTGCCTGGCGCCTCCAATCCCAAATCCTCTGCTTCCTTTGAGCACAGGGACGGCTCCTCTGAGGCCTGGCCAGTGCATGTAGTCACTTAGCTCTGCAACACGTGGCAGCCACGGGGGCTGGTGCAGCTCTGGACCCAGCTGCCAGTAGGTGCTGGGCTCTCTCACACAGCGCCTGGCCCCAGCCGCCTTTTTTTTTCTTTTAACCAGAAAATGCACAACGTATGCGTGAACCGCAGGTATGGAGGCAGCGGCATGCCGTCGCCCCGCTGTGGGAGGTGTGTGGGGTCAGCCCAGCCACTTACCTCTGTGTTCAGATGACTCTCGTTCGCCCTGACCGGGTTCTCACAGCATCTCAGGCCACTGCGCCACCGCGCTGGTGCTGAGCAGAAGCGGGGTCTGCTTTCAGGACTTCATTTCCCCCACTCGTTCTGGCCGCACATGCTCCATGTCTGCCCTTTGGTCTGAGTTAAAACTGCGATGCTGAAAAGTGCGAGCTCTTTCCCCGAGGAGGAGCCACACAGGGCGGCCTCCGAGGGTGAGTCGCTCTGCTAAGCAAGGGCGGCCGCTGCACGTCAGCCCGCAGGCCGAGGGTCCAGCTTATCCTGGGTGCTCTGTGATCAGAAGGTCCTTGGATCCCGAGGACTGCGGCTGCTGCCGTCCACAGCGCCTCAGCCTCTCTTCCTGTGTGGAAGCGGGGCAGGCAGGGCTGTGGCAGACAGGCCTGGCATAGCCCAGGTTCCAGGTGTCCTGGGCAGCCTGACTGGGTTCCTGAGTAGCCTCAATGAAAACACCTGAGAAAAAGAAAATGTAAACTAAGGAAGGGTTTTTCCACTTAATCCAACCCAGATTTCTATTCAACTTAAAGGATTTAATTGGCATTTGTGAGAAATAATAGCACCTGTGTCACTGAGTTGATTGATTTGGGACACAGACGGTTGACTTTCCCAGACAGCAGCTTAGCGGAAAGCAGCATCCCGAAGACGGTGTCGCATGTCCTGAGCCTGCTTGTCACCTGGGCCTCACGGTTTCTCGTCAGCCCCGTCACTGATGGGAAGCAGCACTGAAGTGTGAGGGCAGAAAGGACACCGCTGGAGTCAGGCGCTCCCCTGCCTGTGACCCTTTTCCAACAAGCTGATGCTGAGCCAGCGGCCTGCTCTGTCCCGCATACTCCTCCCAACAGTCCAAACCACTACCAGACAGAAGCCACATCGCTTCTGCACACGTGTCTGAGAGCGTCTGCCATAGACACTGTGCGTTTCCGTGAAGCACTGCGCCCTAAGGACCCAACTCTGACTAGCAGCTGCCTCCCACTCCCAAACACTAACCCCGCTCAGGAGACTCGCACTGGGTGTAGACTGCGTCTTTGCAGAGGGAGATGATAGAGGCTTCTGATGACGCCAGAGCTGTAAGTGTCGTGATGAGCTGGGCGCCCAGCCCTTCTTAAGCTGTTCTGTTTCTGTGGCTTTAACTGACATATTTCTGTAGCATCCGCCTTCATCTCATCTCAGCGTAATGAAATATTAATGAAATTGCTGAAAAGCTTTGCCTTCGAGAGGCCAGAAGCCTCGCGGAATGTCTGCAAGTCCAAAGACGCGTGTGGGTTGTGCCCTGAAGTGCCGTCCAGCAGGCGCGTGCGGCCGGGCCGGCCTGTGCGTGTGGCCTTTGCCTTCTTCCCTTTCTTCCTGTTTTCTGTTTTTTTAATTTGGGGATTGAGAAAGCTGTACGATTTTGTTAAAGAAAAAATAAACCATTTTTTAAAGTTGTAGCCCTTAGCTGCTTTTGGTTGCCGGCTACTTCGTGCCCAGCTTGCTTAAGAGAGGAACTTTTGGCCGGGCGCGGTGGCTCACGCCTGTAATCCCAGCACTTTGGGAGGCCAAGGCGGGTGGATCACCTGAGGTCAGGAGTTTGAGACCAGGCTGACCAACATGGAGAAACCCTGTCTCTACCAAAAATACAAAAAAAAAAACACAAAACACCGGGCATGGTGGCACGTGCCTGTAATCCCAGCTACTTGGGAGGCTGAGGCAGGAGAATTGCTTGAACCCGGGAGTTGTAGGTTGCAGTGAGCCGAGATTTGTACCATTGCACTGCAGCCTGGGTGACGGAGTGAGACTCTGTCTCAAAAAAAAAAAAGAACTTTTGGCTGGGCTCAGTGGCTCACGCCTGTACTCCCTGCACTTTGGGAGGCCAAGGTGGGCGGATCATTTGAGGTCAGGAGTGTAAAACCAGCCTGGCTGACATGGTGAAACCCTGTCTCTCCTAAAAGTACAAAAAATTATCTGGGCATGGTGGCGGGCGCCTGTAGTCCCAGCCACTCGGGAGGCTGAGGCAGGAGAATCATCTGAACCCAGGAAGCAGAGGTTGCAGTGCGCCAAGATCGTGCCACTGCACTCCAGCCTGGGTGACAGAGCGAGACTCCGTCTCAAAAAAAATACATACATAAAATAAGGAACTTTTGTGGCCCTTTTCCCCAAGCCTGCTTCAGATGCTAAATAAACAGTTTATATTTAGAAATACTGCAGCAGTGCTGCTTTAGAAATAACAAGTTTGCTTTGGTTTTAAAAAGTTCAGACTCATGGGAAAAATGCACTGGAAGAAACTGGATGTCATCAATCTGGTTTTATTTTCCTTCTATGGAAATACGTAATGGTGGTGTCGCCACAGAAAACATACTTATTCAACAGTGACTTTTTCTAGCCAAAAAAGGGAGGGGCAAGAATTCCCTTGCAAATCATTTTGGCGCCATCGATGTGAGTTTAACCTGCAGAACAGACCTAACAGTGAGGGACCAACTTACAACAGCCCCTTCACCCTACAGGTCCATCATTCTGTTCTGTTCTGGATAACGCACCCACCCAAAGCATGGCCATACCAGGGTTCAATAAAATCCATAACAAACGCATTCTGGGTGAAGCGGTGACCTCAGTATCCAAGTAAAGAGAGACTGCTTCCAGCTCCCTCTGGCCGCTGCCCTCCCCCACTCCCACCACACACGCCCACGTGCTGCCATGCGTCCAGGTCCCTGTGGCAATGGCTGCAGAGTGTGGCAGACAGGGCCCTTCATCTGCAGGTCCTTGCCCCCACTTGGGGTGGCAGGAGCAGACACGGCAATCTCCTGGCTCAGGAAACAAGAGTCCACCAATGAGCTCACACCAGGCTGGGGCGGGGCCAGACGAGTGCTCAGGGGACAGAGGTGCCTCTGCCACGCCCCAGTGTGCTGCTCTGAGGTGGTTCTGTCTCCGCAGGCACCTCCCCAGGTGCCGAGACGCCACCAGCAGCTCCATCACACGAGGCAGCCACCAAGTGCCTCTTTCTGCAAACCAGTGAAAGCCCTGGGCTCTAAGTGGGTGATGTCCATGGGCTCCATGGAATGACAGTCGGGGGAGAGGGGAAGGTGCATTGCCCAGAGCTTCCAGGTGCCCATGTCCTTCACACGCATGTGCTTCAAAGATGGCAGCACCCTCGTGTTGGTGTGGCTGTTAAACCTCCCTCCCAGCCACATCCCCCCCACCCCAGAGGGGCGACTCCGAGTTGCACCCGCTCCTAGCCCAGGTCTAAGAGCTCTGGGTGGGGTCCAGTAACCTACAGCCAAGGAACGCGTGTGAGCCCACCTGGAGCCAGGGCACAAAGGGGTGGGGGGACCACAGCAAAACTCTTCTGGCAAACAAGAGAGGCCACAAATCCAGGGTTCAGTTAACATTACTGGACCAAGCACCCAGTTTGTTTTTCTAAGTGGTTGGGGAATTCTGAAGAGGATCAGTTTAAAAACAGTATAGACCCTGCTGCATTTTCTCCACTCAACTCTACTGTCCCGTCTCGCGATCATGCTACACTTGCAGCCCCGTCCACTCTAGATCGCTGCCCGGCCTCCCCACGCTGTCAGATGCTGTCTCTGTGAGAAGCCCCCTCCTAACTGCTTTCCCACACAATGGAGCCATGCCCCGTGTGAGATGAGCCACGCAGGCACAGGAGTGAGGCTGGCAGAGCACACACCAGCCTCCCCCCAGGTCTGCCCCTGCCCAGGCATCTGGTGCCCCCAGCACGTGAGGCGCCCCGGCTGCTGTGCTGGAAAGCATGCCTGTCACTTGGGCCCAATTTCCTCACCTGTCATGTGGGCTGGGCTTGCTATGAGGCTTGGGACACGGGAGAGCACGGCTGTGGAAAAGATATGCCCTCTGCCTCCCATGTCAGCCACGCGCTGGCTGTGCCTCATGGGGCAAGTTGTGTCGCCTCTCTGAGCCTGTCCCTCGCCTGTAAAATGCAGATAACCCACCATGTAAGGCTGTGAGGGGAATTAGAGGAGTTCGTACATTCAAGGTACTTAGACCAACACCTGGCACAAATTATAAAGTGTCAGCCGTCAGCATCCCGATCACCGTCATAGCTCGTACCCTTCGCACTGATTGGTTTAGTCATGAGTGCGTGGGGCAGTTCTAGCCAAGACATTAGAGGAGGTCGGCTGAAGCCAGAGCTTCGGAAAGGGCTCCCTTTACCTTAAAAAGAGACACACATAGGATCGCTTAACGCCAGCAGTTCAAAACCAGCCTAGGAAGCAAGCGAGACCCAGTCTCTACAAAAAATTTCACAAACTAGCTGGGTATGTTGTCATGCACCTGTACTCTCCGCTACAAGGGAGGCTGAGGTGGGAGGATCACTTGAGCCCAGGATTTGGAGGCTGCAGTGATCTACGATTATGCCACAGTACTCCAGACCAGAAGATAGAGCAAGACCTCATCTTCAACAACAACAAAAAAAAGAGCAGGTGACACATAAAAGAGGCAGCCATTTGTCCCCAAACACCTTACACTGGTGTGATGCCTGGAGCTGTGGTGGCCATCTTGCAACCATGAGGCCTGAAGTCCTGAATGGCCAGAGAGGAGAATATACACCAGAAAAAAAAACGGGGGGGTTTGTTACCATGGAAGGAGTGAGGAAGAGCTGCTAGGGAGGCAGCCAACACTCCCGGAGCGCATGCAGCCCTTCTGTACCCGACCAGCCTGATGGTGTCTTCCATGAACGCAGTCCCCATCCCTCACTCCAGGAAACTGGGGAAGACAATTCAAGTGGCCTTGATCTTAGACAGTTCCCTTGGAAATAAAAGTACCAAGACAAAGCAGAGAAGTCGGAGAGCTTCAGGTTTGCAGTTTTATAGAAAAGATTTAAGAGGGTTAAAATATTCGTTAAAATGGCCCTCAGTCTCCCGGGCCAAGGCTGTGCGGTCACACCTGAGAGCCTCAGCACTGCCCAGTACCCCCTCTCTCCTTGCGGAATTTTTAGTCCAACTGATCACAGAACCCACACCTAAAAAATACAACAGCATTCTAACGGCATTCTAATGGCATGCTAATGGCATTCTGTTTTGCTTTTTAGCCACCAACAACTCAACCTATTTTCAGAGCAGGTGAAAAACAATTCTGAATCCAGTTTGGAAAGATTCCGGCAACCAACACTTTATGTCAAAGCACAAGGAACGATGACAAAGACTCTGGCGATGGAAGATCAAAAACAGGCTTGTTTTATTTATACACAGAACAACTTATGTACAGCACTCAGGTATGGACTATGTACATAACAATACAAGAGGCATTTGTTTCCACGGTGGTCACTATATAAATTAAGATTATAAATACGAGGGGGTAAGCCCCACCTGAGGGCACAGAACCTTTTCTCCAAGACTCTTCAGGGATCCTTCCTGCCTCTCTCTGCACAGCAGACCATGAGGCCCGTCTGGCAACACCACAAGGGGACCTGGGCCGGGGCAGCAGAGCAGCCCCCAGACAGCGAGGACACCCCAGTGCGGGACGCCAGCCCAGCACCAAAGGGCAGGTTCCTAAACACTTGTGTTCATTCCTTCCTCACATTCTAACTTGTTAGAATTAGAAAAATGGTTTTTATGTAAACAGTGTTGTTCTAATCACTGACAACATATTAATTTTAAACACTTTTGATCCAAACCCAACTCCTTGCCAGGAGTAGGACACCGAGGACTTGGGGTGGCCCTGATGTCCTTGAAGCCACAGTCAGCTGTTTATCCTCCTCATGTCCCCTCCCCACCCAAGTTCCAGCTTGCCTGGGGCTTGTTCTGGGACTCTAAGAGCCCCGGGATGCCCACACCGCCAGGCCAGCAGGGCCAATGGTCATGCAGGGACTGTGGGACAGGTTCCCATCATCTCCTGTGTTAGCCCATTCCACCTGGGAAACCAAGCGACTGCCGTGGCTGGCTTATTTCTCCCTCTGCCAACCCCCATCTAAAATGTTCTGGGGAAAACAATGAGAGGTGGAAAAGGTAACATACAACCACCTTCCACCCACATCACTTCCAGTGAGGCAGCTAAGTCCGCCAACAGAGCGTGGGAGAGTCTTTCATCCAAAAATCCCAACACGTCGCATGCAGGGACAGGAGGCTGTGCTGGGGAAACCCAAGGCCTGGCTCAGCCTCCATACTCTAAGGGCCTTGGCCCAGAACGACCACGAGAGGGGAGCACCCCAAGGCACGCAGAGGGGCCCACCAGGGTGCACTGCAGAGGGGACAGAGGGGCTGTGAGTGGGAGGTGGGCCAGTGCTGTTCACTGCCGCCTGCTCAGGACCAGGGGCTGCGGCAGACCCAGCCCGGTCTATGCCCACCCCCGCAGGTGCAGCCCAGCTTCTGCACATCAGATGGAGTGACGCTGACTAAAGGACCTGGACAGCGCCGGCAGACACTCCCAACACTGTCCTTCTCTTTGGGAGCCAAAGAGAAGCCACGGCCAGGCAGCCAGGCCAGAGCCATTTCCTCCTCACACCAGGGCAGGGGTTACAGAAACCTCTTCCCAAGACATTTACAAGCACCTCTGAGCCATGACTATCAACGGGAAAAAAGGGCAAAGTCAGTGCCCTGGAGGACCAGGGGCATCCTTCACCTGGGCACTGTCCCTACGGGGCACAGCCCTCTCCCCAGGGGAGCTCCCTGCCCTCTGGCACCATCATCTACTAGTTTAGAGCCAGGACAGAGGCAGGGCAGGGGCAGCGCGGACCATCAAATCAGAGTCCCTGCCAGCACCTCCAGTGACATCACGCCCGGCAGCAGGCGACAAGAAGCCACTGCAGGGGCAGACACTCAGGAGAGCCTCCGGCCTCCAGGCCACCGGACGGGCTGAAGAGGTCAAACCACCCCCGGCCCACCAGGGCCACACTCCCTGGAAACCACAGAATGGGCAGAAAGAGTCTCCCAGAGCCAGGAAGCATTTCCCACACAGAAACACTCATGTGGACACACATCCTCTGTCTGCAGGGATGCAGCTGGCGAGCTGTCTCACTCACACCCCAAGCTGAACTCGCCTAGAGCGTCCGGAGACAGAAGGGCAGGCGTCCCCAGCCCACAGTGGGGGAGGGAGGAGCAGGAAGAGAGAGGATGGAGGAGGGAGGAGCACAGGCCCTGTGACACCCAGGGAGGGGCTCCCCGCCTGGGAAACAGCACCCGCTGCCTTGGCTCACGCAGGAGGAATTTTTTTTTCTCTTCACGTCAAATTACAATCAACAAGACTGGAAACATCCATGCTACTTTCAAACCAGGAAAGAGCATGATTTTTGTTCAACAAAAGCTGCATCAACAAACAGGGGCCCTTGCAGGCTGCTGTGAAGCCACAGGGTGGCTGGGCCCCAGCCACGTTTCTGAGAACTGGCTGGGGGCCAGGAGGCGGAGCCACACGGTGCGGCCACAGAAGGACACACGGAGAGGAGCCCCCGGGACAATCCAAGCACGAGGCCAGGCAAGCAGTGCCCAGGAGGCCAGACGCCGCTGGATTCCCTGGCCCACAGCACAGGCGGGCGAGAGCTGAGTGGCCGTGACACATGTGCCCCAGGTGACTCTGAGCTGGAGAAAGTGTTGTTTCAAAGGTAGCTGTGTTGTTATGTTCGAGACCCCAGAGCTCTGGTGGACGGTGTCACGGAGGCTTTCTGTAGCTGACAGAGGAAGTAGCACCATGAGAAGGGGGCGGGCTGCAGCATCCGCCCAGGGCCTCAGTGGCAGGAGGCGCAGAGGCCACAGGCTGAGAGGGCGGAGGCTAGGCCTCGGCGGCGGGGATGTGGAGGCCACAGGCTGAGAGGACAGAGGCTAGGCCTCGGCGGCGGGGGCGCTGCGGCTCAGCTCCTTGATGCCACACAGGATCCTCTTCATGTGGCCCACCTTGGTCACGCCCAGGTCCTGCAACAGAGAGGACACCGCCATGGATGCCGAGAAGACAGCCAGGGCCAGAGGGCTCCACAGCAGGCCTGCCACAACGGCCCTTCCCATTCGGCTTGTGAACACAAATGAGAGCCAAAATGACAAAAACGGTAAAACAAGATGGAAACAGCTTAAAAGTAACAACGATACAGACGCCTGGCCCATTGTTCCTGCATTCTAGTCACTACCATCAGCAAGGGCAAATCCAAGACAAAGACAAAACACAGGCCTAAAAGCAAGTGGATGACAAGTGACCTCATGAGAGCCACTGTCCAGGACACCCACAGTGGCCTTTTGCCCTCTCGGGACTCAGCCAGTGATTCAACACCCAGGGGTTGGCCCGTTGAGGCCAACCTGGGCAGGGGCATGGGCCTGCAAGATGTGGCATGAGGCCTGGCATAGACCGAGGCCTGGCACCCAACCACCCCTCCCAATGCTCCCTGCAGACGAGTGGCAGCACCCGCCCAGGAGCAGCAATGGGGACAGTCGTGTGTGACTGTGCTTCAGGGTCTGTGTCCCCTCATGGTGTTTTTAACACGAAGACAGTCCTTGTCTGAGTAGCCTAAGATAACCAAGGCTCTGCCCCATTATGTCTGCTCCTGGCTTCCTCTGGTTGTGCTGGGTGGAGCCATCACTGCCTAGATGAGGGCCACAGCCGCCCCCACCTGAGGTATACACGAAGGCCTGAGAAGAATCGTGATGCTGAGACATGGCCAGGTCGGGGGAGAGGATGGAAGAGAAGGGAGCTGCGTGCAAGCCCAAGTGCAGGTTCCAGGGAGACGCCTATGGAAGTACCTTGAGGTCCCTCCGCTCCAGGTGCAGGAGCTCAGAGCCCCGGATGTCGTGCCGTGTGAAGATGTCCTTATACTCACAGAGACTGAGGTGCTCCAGCCAGGCAGCAACCTCCTCTGTCCCCCAGAGGTGAACTGTCGGAGATGGAAAAGCAGGAGTGCAGTGAGTGCTCAGAGCCCAGTGCGAGGTAGGCAGCAGCTGGCACCCAGCAC
Organism: Pan troglodytes; assembly: GCF_028858775.2. Taxonomy (NCBI): domain Eukaryota; kingdom Metazoa; phylum Chordata; class Mammalia; order Primates; family Hominidae; genus Pan; species Pan troglodytes. The sequence goes on along the minus strand of NC_072411.2, from coordinate 135,673,927 downwards.
CTGAGAGCCCAGTGCCAGGACAGGAGACGTCCCAACAGCCAGCACCCGAGACAGCCCAGCAGCAGCCAGCGCCTGAGATAGCCCAGCAGCCGGCACCCGAGATAGCCCAGCAGCCGGCACCCAAGATAGCCCAGCAGCCGGCACCCGAGATAGCCCAGCAGCCAGTGCCTGAGATAGCCCAGCAGCTGGCACCTGAGCCATCTCTGGCAGCCGGCATCCATCACCCAGCCAACAGCACCACCCACCAGCAGTGCAGAAAGAGGCACAGAGCCACCCGCTCAAGGGGCGATGGCTGCAGCAGAGCTGGCATCTGTTCCTGCCAGGTGGGCCGCCAGCCTCTGGTCATTTCCCCGTGTCCCAGGAGGGATTTACCACCACCAAATATGAGGGAAATGTCCTCATGATTGTGGCCAAAGCCAGCTTTTCCTCCAGCTTCTAGAAGGGTTAAATTTCACTTCTGGACCATAGCAGGAAGGGAGACGAGCAGAGATTTCAATTCACATAGTCAGAGCCACCATTATTAACAGAAACCCCATTTCTGGACAAACATGCAAAGAAGAAAAACCCACAGGAGCTGCCCTGACTGGCGGCAAACACCAGTCCCAATACCCAGGCTTGGAGGCCTCTCCAGCCCCTGACAGCACTGGATATCGCCTGGGTATTCAGGGCTGATCCTTCAGACAGAGAGTTTAGCTCCAATTTACTGACCCAAAGGAACAATGTCCTTCAGGACCATATTCGATTGATTTCATCACCCACAATCTCTGGTGGCCTGGGCTTCCCAGCACAGGAACCTCGACCAATGCATCGATTTATCAGGAACCAGCAGCCCAGGAGGGAGCAGGCAGGGCATGCCCCAGCGCGGCCTGAGTCCAGAGCTTTGTGTCTCCAAGTGTGTCTTGTCACCACTCCACTGCTGTCTTCCTCCCCACCTCGAATCCCCCAACTCAGGGCAGGCAGAAAGCCAGAGAGCACGTCAGGGCCGGGTGTGACAACGGTCAGAGGGGAAGCAGGCAGGGTGGAGGGCTGCAGCTACCAACAGACAAGTGTGGTCGCAGGACCGGGGGTTACAGCACAGGGACCAAGAGGGAGGAGCTGCAAGGCCAAGGGAGAAAGCAGAGACCAGGGGAACGGGGCCGATCCAGCAGGCATGGACGGCCAGAAACACACGCGGGAGAGAGGCAGGTACCCGGGGCTCCCAGGCTACTGTGAGCTTCTTTGTTCTTGTTGTTTTTCTCCTTTTTAAACTTGGTCACGAGGCGGAATTTACCACTGCGACTGCGCTTGGCAAGATCCAGCATCACACTCTGTTGGGGAGAATGAGGAATACTGAGAATCAGGCTGCAACTGGTCACGGCCTCATGCCCATCTCCACCAGAGAGGCTGGGAGGGCAGGCAGGGCTGAGATGAGCGGGAGCTGGGAAAGACCTCTTGTGCCTGAAAGGGCTTCTCTCCCTTATTGATTCTTGTATTTAGTGTTGATTGTAGTGAGTGTTAAAGTGGTTTCAAAGTGATCATAGTGTCTATTTTTATCACATTCTACTTCCTTCACTTTACATGTGCATTTCTCATGAGATTTAAAAACTTTTTGAAAATATCATAAATATCAGTATCTAAACAAAAATTATTAAAATAACCTCTTTAGCCAATCTTCTAGTGTTGGATTGCTGGGCTTTGATTCTTAGTATTACGAGTATCTGTCTAATGAAAACTCTCCTGCACTTTGCATTCTTTCCTTGCGATCCACTCCCTGAGGCAGAAGAGCAGAGGAAGGGTGAAGAGCGGAGCCACACAGGGGCTCAGCCTCTGCTCTTGACAGCCATCGGCGGCGGCAGCCTCTCCACACAGCACTCCCAGAGATGCACGGAGGTAACACTGCCTCACTCTGTGATGCACTCTTTATAAGAGACACTCCAAATAAAGCTTGAAAGTAAAACTATGAAAAAATATAGCAAGCAAGTAGACTTGAAGATAAAAAGAATTACTAAAGATAAAAGGATCATTATATAATGATAAAACCTATGGGTACCCAATAACATAGCCTCAAAATACATGAAGCAAAAATACACATAACCACAAAGATAAACTGAGACATCTACAATTATGGTATTAGAGTTAACTGATCAAGAAGACAAAAAAAATTTCAGTAGGAACTTAATGATGTAAACACAACTGCATACAAGATACATTTACAAAAACCACCTATTGGGCAAGTCTCACCTCAATACATTTCAAAGGACTAGTAACATACAGACCATTGCTTGGAGCACAGTAAAATGAAGTTAGGGAATAAAAAACATAGTCTTGAACAGCTAATTTAGATGCTTATTATTTGGCACAGTTTCGTGACTATTATAACTGTCATAAGTTGATGACTATACATAACAATTATTGTATTTTACCAATATAAAGTGATCCTCTTTTTATCATTTATTGTCTTACATATGCAATTTTATTTTTATATTGTTACTTTGGATTTTTTATGGTGTTTTAATTATTTTTAATCTTTCTGTATCATAAATTTTTTATTAGGAGTATGAGAAAAAAAAACAGGGCTCTTGTGAGCAATATATGGTTAGGTTTCTTTTAAAACACAACCTAAGAATTTACTTTTAAGAGAAAGCCATGTCATTTTTCTGTTATCTTATTTTCATGCTGTTAGCGATACCCTTGCTGGTCCTTTATTTTCTTTTACAATATAAATTGTATTTTATTTTTGTCCTTGGTGTCAATTTGGAAGATATAAATCTTTTCAGCTCTATTAGAAATTACCTTTAAGTTTAAAAAAAAAATTTTTTTTTTAATAGAGACAGGATCTCACTATGTTGCCGAGCCTGGTCTTGAACTCCTCGGCTAACGTGATCCTCCCACCTTGGCCTTCCAAAGTGCTGGGATTACAGGTGCGAGCCACCACTCTTGACCCTAAAAACATTATTGACTCTGTATTTCTCCAAGTATGAAAGTCAAGAATGTTGTTTGTAATGTTCTTCCACTGTAAGAGGAGGAATTTAACATGCTTTCCTCCCCCGGTCCATGTCCTCTTCCCAGCCTCTCACCTCACTGCCCACTTTACTGGCCTTAATTTAATCTGGTATTATAGGGCTATGTCACTGTGACATCTGTTGAATCGTTGTATATTATTATTTTTGTAATTTTGGGTAAAATTTTTTAATCACCTTTACAATGAATTATTTAATGGATTTTGAGGAGCTTGCCCTGTCCCTTTATACCCAAGTGCCCTCACTGAGAAGCTGCTGAATTTCATCCATCGGCTGGAGTGCCTGAGTCAGTTTCCCATGAAAGGATTGCATGCGTCAAAAAACGCCCCAGGGCCCCGGAAAGAGCGGTGCTGTTGTGCAGCTGCCCACCTCTGTCCCCTCGCCTTACTGCTGCCCACAGGTCTCACAAACCCCACTGGGCAGGGGTGCCCAGGTTTGGCATCTTGCAGTTATTTGCCTTCTGCAACTGTACGGCCCAAGATGAGCTTTCCTCATGGCCCCTTTGTGTTCTATCTCTGAAGCAGGGAAGCCAAGAGACAGGCTGGGGTTTGTCCTTGTCCAGACACGGCCCTCTCCAGGGCTCCTTCAGCCAGCACTCCCTGCAGAAGAATGTGACTCCACCCCAGGGTCCGCTATGCCCTGGGTCCTCGGGTCCCTCCCAGACCTGCGACGAGCTGGAGTCTTTCTGTTCACACAGGAAGAGAGTGTGAGTGGGGAGTGGCGCACACCAACTGCGCCCTGTCCACAGCAGGATCCCAAAAGGCTGCCATTTATCCCATGATACATCTCCACCCTCGGGGGAGGCTGTGGGGCTGGGCTCAGCCTTCCTTCTATCCACTGTCCAGGAAGCCCTGCAGTTCTGTTTCAGAGGACAACAGGTCCCTGGTCCTCAAGGGGCACTCTTAATCCCAGCCCAGAACTCCTTCCTACCTGCTGTCCCTCCCTGCCTTAAAGAGCATTTTAATAGCGAAGTCTGGAGAAGGCCCCTCAGGGGCTGCCGGAGCGACACCATCTTGATCCCAGAGCCACACGGGTCACAAGGAACACAGGCACTGCAGGCGAGAGCCACCATGTCCGGGAGACCCAGGCACAGCCCTATGAGCCACATACCTCTTCGTCGCCGGGCTCTGCGGACTGGCAGAGCCACGGGGTGTCCGCCAGCCTCCTGAGCTGTCGGTCCATCTCGGCAAGAGCACTCCCCAGCTGCTCCTTCTGAGGCGGATCCAGCTGCTGCTCCAGGTGGAGGGAGGGAGAGAGAAACGGAGAGTGTGCGCTGCTGATCAGCGCGAGGCCCAGGGGGGTGAGGTCCGCTCCAGGGCTCTGCTCTGCTCTGATCAGGGAGCTCACTTTCCAGAAACGAAGTCCCAGAGCACCAGAAAAGGAACCAAACCCAGAACCTCACTTTCTAAGTAGTGCTGGTGAGAGAATAAAACTGTCCATCAGTCAACGATGAATTCACATAGAGCAAGGCTGACAACTGACCTGCTTGTGTCCCTCTGTCAGAAATGGGGTCGGAGCCATTCACCTGTGTCAAGCAGTGGAAATGCTGTGGGAAGCAAAGTCAGCAGTCGAACCTTGCAGAAGGCAGCAGGAGGTGTGCAGTGAGGACATGAGTGTGACCACGGGACGTGGGACGAGGGGAGGCGTGGGATAAGGAGATGCGTACAGTGAGGATTTCTGTGGAGTGAGGAGATGTGTGGAGTGAGATGTGTGGAGAGAGGAGATGTGTGGAGTGAGATGCGTGGAGAGAGGAGATGTGTGGAGTGAGGAGATGTGTGGAGTGAGGAGATGTGTGGAGTGAGATGTGTGGAGTGAGATGTGTGGAGTGAGGAGATGTGTGGAGTGAGGAGACGTGTGGAGTGAGGAGATGCGTGGAGTGAGATGTGTGGAGTGAGGAGATGTGTGGAGTGAGATGCGTGGAGTGAGGAGATGTGTGGAGTGAGATGCGTGGTGTGAGGAGATGCGTGGAGTGAGGAGACGCATGGAGTGAGGAGATGCGTGGAGTGAGATGTGTGGAGTGAGGAGATGTCTGGAGTGAGATGTGTGGAGTGAGGAGATGTGTGGAGTGAGGAGATGTGTGGAGTGAGATGCGTGGTGTGAGGAGATGCGTGGAGTGAGATGTGTGGAGTGAGGAGATGCGTGGAGTGAGATGTGTGGAGTCAGATGTGTGGAGTGAGGAGATGTGTGGAGTGAGGAGACGCATGGAGTGAGGAGATGCGTGGAGTGAGATGTGTGGAGTAAGGAGATGTGTGGAGTGAGATGCGTGGAGTGAGTTGATGCGTGGAGTGAGATGTGTGGAGTGAGGAGATGTGTGGAGTGAGATGTGTGGAATGAGGAGATGTGCGGAGTGAGATGTGTGGAATGAGGAGATGTGTGGAGTGAGATGCGTGGAGTGAAGTGATGTGTGGAGTGAGATGCGTGGAGTGAGGAGATGTGTGGAGTGAGATGTGTGGAATGAGGAGATGTGTGGAGTGAGATGTGTGGAATGAGGAGATGTGTGGAGTGAGATGTGTGGAATGAGGAGATGTGTGGAGTGAGATGTGTGGAGTATGATGTGTGGAGTGAGATGCGTGGAGTGAGGAGATGCGTGGAGTGAGATGTGTGGAGTCAGATGTGTGGAGTGAGGAGATGTGTGGAGTGAGGAGATGTGTGGAGTGAGATGTGTGGAGTGAGGAGATGTGTGGAGTGAGGAGATGTGTGGAGTGAGATGTGTGGAGTGAGGAGATGTGTGGAGTGAGATGTGTGGAGTGAGATGCGTGGAGTGAGGAGATGTGTGGAGTGAGGAGATGTGTGGAGTGAGATGTGTGGAGTGAGGAGATGTGTGGAGTGAGGAGATGTGTGGAGTGAGATGTGTGGAGTGAGGAGATGTGTGGAGTGAGATGTGTGGAGTGAGGAGATGTGTGGAGTGAGATGCGTGGAGTGAGGTGATGTGTGGAGTGAGATGTGTGGAATGAGGAGATGTGTGGAGTGAGATGTGTGGAGTGAGATGTGTGGAGTGAGATGCGTGGAGTGAGGAGATGTGTGGAGTGAGATGCGTGGAGTGAGGTGATGTGTGGAGTGAGATGTGTGGAGTATGATGTGTGGAGTGAGATGCGTGGAGTGAGGTGATGTGTGGAGTGAGATGTGTGGAGTGAGATGTGTGGAGTGAGATGCGTGGAGTGAGGTGATGTGTGGAGTGAGATGTGTGGAATGAGGAGATGTGTGGAGTGAGATGTGTGGAGTATGATGTGTGGAGTGAGACGTGTGGAGTGAGATGCGTGGAGTGAGATGTGTGGAGTGAGATGCGTGGAGTGAGGTGATGTGTGGAGTGAGATGTGTGGAGTGAGATGTGTGGAGTGAGATGTGTGGAGTGAGGAGATGTGTGGAGTGAGGAGATGCGTGGAATGAGGAGATGTGTGGAGTGAGGTGGTGAGTGGGGTGCGGAGTGGAGGGCTGGGAAACCACACCTGGGGCGGTTCTCCAGTTGCCCAATCTTTATCAAGCCCCTTCCTCCTCATCTTTAAAACCAGAAGGCTGGCCAGTCAGTCTCTCAGGCCTCTCCCTGTTCTAGCCCCTGTGATTCAGTAACAGCCCCACAGCTGCCATATCAGCCGGTTTTGCAGGGCTGAAAATGGAAGGTGCCTGAGAGTGTGGCCAGCTCTCGGCAGGAGCAGGACTCTGCACTACAGGCTTCTAAGGCAGAAAAGCATCTTCTGTCCACGACGACAAGGGTGTTTCCGCTGCAAGCGCTTCTCGCATGCTTGAGACAACTTGACTGAGGGGTTGCCAGCAGGGGTGGGCACCAGCCGCACAACAAACCAAATGACCTCTGCGGCCCATTCCTTAAGACCGGGAACTCTGGACTAAAGTGTGCTGCCCTGTGTGCCCAGCAACCTGGCGACAGCAGTCGTTTCACACACAGCCCGAGCCCTGCTGTCCCTGGGGCACCAGCTTACCAGGGCCATCTTCCCAGACAGCAGCAGCTCTGTCTCACTGCGCAGAGCTCTGAAGTTATTCACCATTTCCAGGACGAAGCTGCAGTTGAGCCCCTAGAAGAAACCAGGCAAATATGCATGGGGGCGGGGGGCCGAACATGCACGGTTGGGGGCAGGGAACAAGCACTGGGAGGGCCGAACATGCACCGGGGAGGCGGGGGAATGAACATGCACGGGGAGGGCCGAGGGCGGCAGACACTGAGAAGAAGCCAGGACTGAAAAGGCCAGAATAGCTACCTCTGTGGTTCTGGGCTTGCCATACACACGGTCCATGGACTTGGAGCTGGCATTGACGGCGTGGGCCAGTTCCTGCTCCATGTCCCGGTGAGACTGAGCTATTTCTCGGATACTAGAGAGGAAGAGAAGCACGGGCAGATGTCAGGCCAAATGGAAGGGCAGCCTTTCACCATACGCATCCGAACACGGCCCAGGTACCACCTGGAGGGCTGATGTGGAGGGCAGGCCCAGCAGGACGACAGGGATCGTGGCTCAGCCCAGCGACCGTTCAGTCACAAGCTTGGGCACAGGATGACCAACAGCAAATGGGAGGGCTTCCACGAGAAATCTGATGTCAAAATCCAAGATTTTCCAGGGAGAGAAATGTACAAAATGAGGCTTACAACCTGTAAAACGGCCAGTGGGCAAGTGGCAGTGTGCACAGGCCCACTGCAGAGACTGCTGCAGTAAGGCACAATCCCCACAGCCTTGCTGGAACCTGTAACTGGCCGGTCTGTCCCTGGGGACAAAAGGACCCTCATCTGAACAGGACAATCCTGGTGCAGTGATGGGCTCTGAGCCAGACCCCAGATAGCAGCCCTCATAGGGAAGACGGTGAGAGCACAAGTCACACCAGGTCCCAGGGAGGCTGAGATGTGGCTCAGGCAGGTGAGATCGGGGGACAGAGACTATAGGAGCAGTGCAAGCAAAGGCAGCGGGGCCAACCTGTCCTGACCCTGTGGAAACAGGCCACTGCCAGCAGCTTCCTGCAGTGCTGTGCAAGTGCACCTTCCAGGCAGGCCAGAGGGGCCACCATGGGCTTTGAGGGGACAGGGTAATGGCTTTCCAGGGGAGGCCACCAGAAGCCCACCGCACGGCAAGGAATTAGCTGAACTGAAGTCCTCCAGCCCCATCACTGATCTGGGTGGGGTGGGGGAGAGACGAGGACAGGGGCTGCAGTGGCACCAACTCCTGGGGCAGAGAATGCAGCGCCAGGAAGGACTGCAGCCGGTATGGAAGTGCAGAGCGAGGAATGCCGGTAATGACTGGGACAGCGACCACCTGCTCGACAAGAGCCGAAGGCTGGCACAGATGATCCATCTGCACGCCAGGGCTGGGCAGGCTGCCTGGAAGGGCACACAGCATGCCGGGCACAGAACCGATGGGTGCACCTGTCCACAGCCAGGAGAAGAAGGAGCCCAGGGGAAACAAGAAAGGGACACCAGGGCACCAGCCAGCGTGCGGCCACGGGGAGGAGAATGCAGGCAGGAAGGCCCCGCACCGGTGAAGAAGCACAGGTGCCAGCTGGGAGGGACTCACAGGCGGCACCCGCACATGGCAGGTGAGGAGCAGGAATGGCAGACAATGCTGACCACCAGCCACGAGGGACACAGTGGCTCCAGGGGTGTTTCTAGAAGGCAGGTGAGAGGAAATGCCCCAGCAGTTGTCTTTTTTTTTTTTTTTTTTTAAAGTAAACTTGAGAACAAAGAGCAAGCCTGTTCTCAGGGTAAAACGAGGGCAAAGTGAAGGCGGCTGTCAGCGGGCTGCCCTTGGAAGCCATGGCAGGGTTTTTTTGTTTTGTTTTGTTTGTTTTTGAGGCAGAGTCTTGCTCTGTCGCCCAAGTTGGAGTGCAGTGGCACTATCTTGGCTCACTGCAACCTCCGCCTCTGGGGTTCGACTGATTCTGCTGCTTCAGCCTCCAGAGTAGCTGGGACTACAGGCGCCCGCCACCACACCCAGCTAATTTTTTTTGTATTTTTAGTAGAGACGGGGTTTCACCATGTTAGCCAGAATGGTCTCAATCTCTTGACCTTGTGATCTGCCCACCTTGGCCTCCCAAAGTGCTGGGATTACAGGCATGAGCCACCGCACCCAGCTGAGCCCGGGCAGGTTTTAAACGAGTGGCCCTGAAAATCACAGTGGGCTTTAGGTTCCAGCCATGTAAACTCCAGGCAAGTTCTGAAAGACCACTGGGGAAATGAGCCAGAGCTGAGGGCACATGGAAACAGGCTCGGCCCTCATGGGTAATGCAGACCCCACAAAAGTCAGGAGCAGCAGCTCCACGCCCCAGGGGCCTTGGAAGAGTGCAGTCCCAGGGATCCCGGGGGAGGCTCATGCGCAACGCAGAGGGGTAGGAGCCCACCTGTGAATGAGGACCCCTGCCGCCTGCCCAAACTGGTCCATCTGGGTGGCTTCCTCCTCGGACAGCATCTCCGGGTGCAGGGAACAGGATGGAGGGCGGGGCAGCTCGCACTTCTGCTTGTCTTCCCAGGACTTCAGGGTGCTCTCAAATGCCTATGGACCCGAAAGCCCGATTACACCTGCTGCTCTGAAGCATGCATCTGACTGCGACAGACACTATGGGGATGCCAACGAGATCACAACTAGAAAGAGACAAATAGGACTTTTTTTTTTTTTTTAACATTAGGGGAAGGAGATGGTCCTAGAAATTACTGCCCTATTAGCTTAATCATTGTGTCTTAAAAAAAAAAAATCCTAGAACAAAACACAAAAAGCTCCAGCTCTTAACAGTGCACACAAGAGCCCACAGGTGAGCCCTGTACCCCACCCAGGTACTGCGGGCAGCCGCTCTTACCCTGTCTCTGGTCAGTGTCTGTGCCCGGTTCTTGTGGACAATCCGAATGTACCCTGGCGGCTGGACCCAGGCCTCTCCGTCCACCTGCACAGGCACGCCCTCATCCCCAAGGATGGAGATCTTCACCGTGCGACACTGAGCAGACATCATAGCCATTACTCATGCTGAGCCAAAACCCCCAGGGGTTTAAAAGTGCTATCAGCACCACCATGACCTTCCTGCTCCACACACCCGTCCCTGCCTTGCAGGACACCCCACCTCCGCCTCTGGGATGGCGCTCCGCCTGCAGCTAGCCTTCTGCTGTTGTGTCACTCAACCGAGGGTCTGTTCTCCCACTGTCCCGCCCCATCCCGCCCCATCCCCTCACTGAGCAGTCAGTGCAGGAGACCTTGGTGCTGAGACAACAGGTGTCAGAACCCAGGGGCGGGGGTGTTGTAGCTCCCAGAAGCCACTGGGCCCCTGCCACGTGAAAACACCCCCAGAAAAGAGCAGATGGCACAGTGGATGACGACGAGCCATCCATCATCATCCCGTTCCTCCTTTTCAACAACAAACATTGCCAAAGAGTGAAAATTGTGAACTTCAAGCAGCCTACAGCTAAGGGTAGACAGAGTGCTGGAAGACACCAGACAGTCGCAGGGTGGGGTTCAGCCAGTGGGTGTCATCAGCACCCTCCCCCGCCCCAGTGCCTGTGCCTGGGTACAGAGTCCTGCCCCATCCTCACAGAAAGACTGCCCTCAGCCCATCGCTGCTGTCAGAAATAAGCCATGGGGGCACCCCCAGCCCTTCACCACTCGGCCTCAGAACCATGATCGAGGGCCTCAGAACCATGATCGAGGGCCCCAGCTGGAAATCCCCCCACACCCCACACCAGAGCCATGGGCTCCGTCCCCACTGCGGCTTTGACAGCTGCAGACACGGGCAGAGTCCAGCCTGGGTCTGCTCTATCTCATCCCACCTCAGAGGGGACAGGAAAGGCTGCGGTTCAAGCAGGATACACATTTTGAAAGAGTTATCTTGGCCGGGTGCAGTGGCTCACACCTGTAATCCCAACACTTTGGGAGGCCAAGGTGGGTGGATCATTTGAGGTCAGGAGTTCGAGACCAGCCTGGCCAACATGGTGAAATACAAAAATTAGCTGGGAATGGTGGTGGGCACCTGTAGTCCCAGCTACTCGGAAGGCTGAGGCGGGAGAATCACTTGAACCAGGGAGGTGGAGGTTGCAGCAAGCCGAGATTGCACCACTGCACTCCAGCCTGGGCAACAGAGCAAGACTCTGTCTCAAAAAAAAAAAAAAAAAAAAAAAAAAAAAATTAAAAAGAGTTATCTTGAGAATTTAACTGTCAAGCATAGCACAAGGAAAGGGCTCTGGCCCAGGAAGTGGGGCCACGAGCTGTCCAGGACAGGACATGAGGCAGCCACATGGCCCTGGAAAGCGCCCACCCTCCCAGGCTCCATGCACTGCCCCGGAATTTAGCACACTCCGGGCTGGGGACTCGGCCAGACACCCCAGGACCATGGCCACTACCTGGGCGATCCGATGATGCTGCAGCCTGATGACTCGAGAGACGGCCATCTGCATGCTGCCGAACACGGCGACCACCTCCAGAATCTTGTCATCGAATGATGGAGCTGTGAAAGTCTGCAAGGGACACGTTAGAGCTGACCACCACTCCACACATCCCCGCGCACAGGCCGCCCCTACCCTCACTCCCTCCCTCTGGGGGTCAGCCCCTCCTAGCTGGCGGGAAGTTACCAGGTAACTGCACTCCTGATGGGCTTCATGTTGCAAGCCCTGAAACCAGCTGCCTGGGACCAAATCCCAGCTCTCGCCTCGGCAAAGTTACCGAATCTCTCTCTCCCCTATTTCCTCATGTGTAAAATGGGGAAACTAACGGCACGCTCCTCCAGGGCCATCAGTAGGGCCAAGTGAGTTAACGCTGCAGAGGGCCAGGACTGGGGCCAGCACACACCACGTGTGCAGGAAGCGCTGAATACTTCTATTCGCTATTACGTACAAAGGAAGGTTTAAACCAGGTTTAAACCTATCAACACCTTCCCACAGTTCTTAACACAAATTCCAAACTTCTTCCCCAGCTCACACAGCCCAGTGTGACCCAGGCCCTGCAGCCCTCTCCTGTCTCTCCACGCCCCTGCTGCCCACTGCAGTCGGGGCACCTCTCCCCCATCCTCCATGTGCCTGCCCTGTCTTGACTCTGAGCCTTCATCTGTGCAATTCTCTCTGCCTGGAACAGCCTCCCCCTCTCCTCTGCCCACCTAACTTAGCCAACTCCAAGTCATCCTTCAGGTCTTGGCCTCCCAGACACCTTCCCTGACCCTCCTTCCACGTCACACCCGCTGACCACGTCTGCTGACCACAGACCCTCACTGACCACCTTCACTGACACAACTGCTCTGCTCAGCCCTCTAGACGATGAGCTGGGTGGGGGACCCTGTCTATCTTGTTCTCCACGGCAGCCCCACTGCTGGCACAACAGAAGAGCTGGATCCACCCCAGCCACAGCAGAACACCCCCCTGCTCTCAGACAGCTCTTCCCCACTGAGCTCAGGCCCACCCGCTCACACCCCATACATACATCATCTTCCTTGGTACCCCCCCAGAAGTTGGTTCCTCCGGCATAGCTGGGAATGTTAAGGACAGCAATTCCCTGAAGACTGGGGAGTGGGATGGGTCGCCCGTCACACTGAGCAGCAGAGACACAGAACAAAAGAAAAGAGAAAGGCATGAGTCAGCCCCTCCTTCTCTACCAGCTTCCCACCGCCAGGGGCTCAGGAGCACAGCCGTGGCCAGGGCATCCCCAGGCAAGTCCCTGTGCACGGAGGAAATGGTCAACAGGAGAAGCAATGGGCCTGGCAGTCTGCTGATGGATGGAGGCCAGCCTGCAGGTGACAAGGACCCTCCCACTCACCTCCAGCAAGACCTTTTGCTCCAGGTTCTTGTAGGTTCTGTGCAGCAACTCTTTGGTTCCAAGAACTCCATACCACATCATGTTCTTGGTTCGGCTCCTAGAAACAGAAGCAAAGACTTGCCATAGGTCTGGGCTTTCTTCGTACAGTTAACCAGAGACATCTCTGTGAAAGCTGGGAACAGCATCTGACCCACAAATCAGCTACATTTAGCAATTATTTACAGCAGTAACATCTGAAGGACACATTTTTGTTTTTGCAGATATGCATAAAAAGATACGTTTACCAATAGGAAATTTTGCTCAATAGTAACATTTTGCCAAGAAAGTAATCATACCCTGAAAGGTAAATACATAAAGTTAAAACATTATAGAACCCTATAAAAAAACTTCTACACATCCTGATTTTTTTTCTGGCTAAAAAATTATGCTTACCATAGAAAAACTGGAAAACATAGAAAAGCACCAAGGAGAAGACACTCCTCATAATCCTCCATGCATAATCCAGCACCTGTATGCACCCTCCACACGTGCTAATGACAAATGCCAAGTGCTGCTATGTATTTCCTCAGTCTTCTTTGCATATTAATTTCCAGTTGCAGTAACTTGTTTACAGTTTCACGACCTACTTGGTCCACTTTACCCTGCGCCGGCAATGCTTCCTTCTGTGGCCACACGCTCTCTGCAGACGTGGCCATCCTCAGCCGGGCACTGCTCTACCACAGCTTATCGAACCAATCCCCTTGATTACACTCCTCCGCCCCATGCCTGAGCTCTGGAAATGACACGCTAGGAGTCCCTTCGTACCTACGTCAACCAACATTTCCAATGACTTCTGCAGAAATTTCCAATGACATTTGTAGAAGTGGAATTTTTCTCAGGAGAACTTTTCAAAGCTCTCAATACAAACTCAAGAGAGGTTTGACCAGGGTTCCAAGGCTCTAGAAATGTTATTATGCATGCCCCTGTTCCTCAACTACTTATCTTACCCTGCTAAAGTATGTGTATTTTAATACTTTTCCCAGTGATTTTTGGACTAACAGGGATTTTTAAATGATCTGACGTTACCATCCTGTGCTGTACAGGGATATGTCCCTGGGGCCCCTGAGCCATTTTCTCCTGCATGGAAGAGCCTCAGAGTCAAAAGTTCTTTCAGTTCTGATGCTTTTGTTTTCCTAGAAATTTTCAACTACATGTAACCTGAGCAATGACTAAAGCTGGCCCCTCAGGTGTCAGCATGGCTCCCCGCAAGGTGGCAGTGACGCCATGAGGAGGGCGAGGCCACAGGGGGCCACGTGGCTTGGTTCATTCAAGCCCATCCTGACTCAGCAGACGAAGACTCCAGCAAGGGTCTCCCAGCTTCTGGGTCAAGGGCTGTTCTCTGCACAAACACCGTCAACCCCCACACTCATTTCTCCCTCTCTGTAGTTCTAATTATGTCAAAGCTGAACGGCCTCTCTGATTATTACTGTGGGGTGGGGAGGGAGACATTTCTCCCTCACTTCTTGTGTTTCACAGACAAGAGGGAATTCTACGTCAGCCCAGGAAGAAAAGCTTGAGAAGAGGGACCCTTCTCATTTTTCTCCATCCTCTCTTCAGGCCAGGACTGAGTATCCAGTAATTTTAGAGGAAAAAGACTGAAACCCCCAGTGATGCCCCTTGGGGCTCCCACGCTGCCGTCTTCCTGCAGAGGTTGGACTCAAGGGCCTTGTGGGCAGGCTCGGGTGTGATGGGGGAGGGCCAGTTAGGGTGGTGATGAACACACAGACCCTCCCACAAACAATGCTGGGCACTTATGCAATAGGTGCAATAGCTTCTTGGCACACCTGCCGCTTTTCTGTAGTATCACGGACTTGGGGCTCTCATTAAGAGACGCCGCCATTCCAATGACCACCATCACTGGTTTTCCGATGTTGAATTTCCCTTGACCTGGCCAGCCCGAGAGGTGCTTCCCTTCCATCTCTGAAAGCACCCGTGCTTCTGACAAGGCGATCTGGGCTCCATTTCTGCCCCCCGCCTTAGCATTCTGCACGTTCTTTAACCTGCTGACTCCAGAAATCTGCTACTGTCTGGAAGGAGAAGCCACAAAGACGCAAAAGACAGACGTGCTCCTGAGCCTGTTACCTACCTGCACTTCTCTGGGTGTTCATCGCGCTTGTTGTTAAAGTCCAGGGATATCTTCGCATCCAGGCCAATGCCAAAATAGTTGTTCATGACACATTTCTCTGTGTAACACTCTCTGCAAAGGTGAGTTTTAAATCAATTACAACAGCCCTGCTGAGCAGTCTTATTTCAGACTCCCAACCTCTCAGCATTTCTCTTCCTTGGGGAAAACTGGTAACTTTTTCTTTTTTGTCTGCTAAGAGATTTATTAAGATATACACTAGATAATTTACCAATTTAAAATGTACTATTCAATTATTTTTAGTATATTCAGAGTCATTTAACCATCACTAGATAATCGATTTTAGAGCATTTCATCCCCCTAAAGAGAAAGCCTGTACTCCTGCCATCAGCAACTAACTCTCCATCCTCACCATCCCTGGCGCCTCTCGTCTACTTTCCACCTCCACGGAGGCGCCTCTTCTGGGCAGTTCACAGGAATGGGATCATGCGGTCGTGGGCTCTGTGTCTGGCTCCTTTCTCTTCCTCAGGACGATGTTTTCAAAGTTCATCCATGTTATAACATGTGTTAGCGCTTCATTTTTATTACCAAATACTCCACTGCGTGGCTAACCCGCATCTATTGACCTGCTCATCAGCAGACGGACACTGGGATGTTCCACGTTTTGGTTATCATTTAGGAACATTTGCATACAGCTTCTAGCGTGGACATGTTTTCAGTTCAATCCCACATGGCCCGGCAGTTCTGCGCCTGCTGGTCACACAGCAGCTCTGGGCTGAACCTCCGGCAGAGCTGCTGGACTATTCCCCACAGCAGCTGCCCATCTTACACTCCACCAGCAGCACCAAACCTGAAGATATGTTTATGGCACAGAAACTCACACATTTCAACTCTGGATCTCAAAACATTTCTCAAACATCCCTAGTTACAAGCAAAGCTGTTGCCAAATTAAAAAGGAAAATGACTTGAAAACATCCATCCCAGCCCCACAGCACAAGGCTTCCCTTTCCCCATGTGCGACAGACGAGAAGAGACTCATCTCATTCAAGTTTCTTCTCCCCACCCAGCTGGAAGTCCTGCTCCTGCAGCTCCCCCAGCTGCTGGGAAAGCCCAGCCTGGCCTTCACCCTCCCCAGCCCCAGGGTCACACTGGGGTTTCCCCCCGAGGGCAAGTGGATGAAGGGAGGAACCCCTGTTCCTCCACCCAGAGGCTGCAGCCAGGAGAAGAGGATGTTCTGGAAGTTCCCAAAGAAACTCAATGGGTGGATGGGCTTGGGAACATTGCTCGGGCCAGAATTCTGACACACTTTAGCTTACTGAGCCAGTGCCGCCAGATCTGAGAACAACCAGCATGTGTCAGTGTATTTATGATCCATCTAATTCAAGTGCCCGACAGCTGAGCCAGAGCAAAGCTCTGGGACAAAACTGTTTACCAGGCGGAAGACCAAGTGCCTGGCCAGCATGTATAGGTCCTGGGAAAAGAGAGAGATCCAACGGAGAGAAACAGGACAAAGAGATAAGGGAAGGCAGCAGAGAGACTGGGCTCAGGGGCCTGAAGCAGGAGGGGCGGCAGTGGCTGGGGCAGTGGGAGATGACAGGGTACCAGGGCCTGCTCAGGCCCAGCTACAATGGGGCCCACACAATACGGCCCAGGCACACACCACGGCAGGAAGGCAGCAAAGCACAGCTTTGTCTCCCCAGGTGAAAAGAAGAGATGAGACCACCCAGCTGAGCAACAGAAGTGGAAGTTCCAGTCTCAGATGAAGGAGACAAAGGAGATATCCAGTTCAGGGGCGTCTAGGGACAGTGCTCACTATAGGGCTACAGCTCTGGCCTCCCCAAGGAAAAAAGCCTCAGGAGGGCTGAGAACTGGAGCCCCACGCAGCCCCAGGGGAGGAGTAGACCAGGCCAGGAACAGGGACACTGAAGTGCTGTACCAGGCCAGCACCTGGAATCTAGGGGTCCACTTTCCCAAACCCAGAGCCTCTGTGAACCGCACATTTCTTCCTGTCACTGTCCATAACCACTCCAGAAAAATGGCTGGCCACATTTAACCAACTGCCACCAGCTGCCCAGAACCTGCAATCAGCCAGCATGAAGATGAGTGCAGAAAAACAGGTTTTCAAAACACCACTTGTCTCCAAAATGGACTCCAATACCTAGGAAGACTGCATTAAACTGCTATATACATGTCCTCACTGCCTTACAGGCCAGCAGAGGAAGAAGGCCTTGTCCCCCAAGGAGTAGCAGTATCAGCACGCAGGCACGCAGCAGCCCTTATAAGCCTCAGCACAGGCTAGTGTCTCCCTAAGGTGCTCGGAGACACAAGGGAGACACACAGAGGACCCTCCAGCTCAGAGTCTGTGGTTCTGCATCACCAACAAGGAGAGCAGGTGTTAGAGGAAAGCAGAGGAAGGGATGGCAAGAGGAAGATAGGCAGGCTGTAAGCAGAAGTCAGTGAGGTCCAGCCAAGGTCATGGGAGAGTGACCACGAAGAGCAGCACAAGGGCAGCTCCTGGCAGGAGTAGCTGAGCCTGTGAAAAGCCTCGGAAGGGCATGCAGGCTCAGGGGACGTCAAGCAAGCACCGTGGGACCTTGGGAAGGAGATGGGAGGCGTGCGCTTTGCCTCTGCAGCAGATGTGCAGTAGTGGTTTCCAGCTCCACTCCTTAAGTGGAATCTCCACGACTTCTCGGCCTTCCTTATCAGCTACCACCAGCTGGGCAACTGCTCACTAATTTCTCTAGTTAATCCTGAGATCTGTTTTCTATGCACTAGCAGCCATGTAACAATATGCCCACTCGGTTTATCCCTCATACTCACAGGGTTTCTGGTTCAGAGTTGAAGGGATCAGCATTAATTAACAGGCGACTGATGACTGAGCCACCGGGTAAGGAACCAGACATTCCAGCCCGGACATCTGTAAAGGAGATACAAGAAAGAGGTGGTGCTGGTCAGGAGCTACAGCCTTAGGAGAAGCTCGTGTCTCTGAAGCTGGTGGACCGGTATTCTGCAGAACGTTATTATAATTAAATGTTTCTAAAATTATGTATAACCATGTCCAAATTTTGCCAATAGTCTTAGGTCAAAAATCACTGGAACAAAGAAACCATACTGGGTGGCAGAAACCAACACCTACAAAACACACAAAAAAATGGCTTCTAAGGTGTGTGCCTGTGGTCCCAGATATTTGGGAGGCTGAGTGGGGAGGATCACTTGAGTCCAGGAGGTCAAGCTGCAGTGTGCCATGATGACATCACTGCACTCCAGCCTGGGCAATAGAGAGAGACCCTCTTTAAAAAAAAAAAAAAAAAAAAAAAGGCTTATAGAGTCAGTTTTCATGTTCTCATTAAATGTAAGCCACTCCACCAAAATGATCTCTGAGAGTTGAGGCTTAAGGCTTTATAAGGCTGCCTTCCTAAGGAATGAATATCAAGGAATGCTCCAGGCGGCCAGGACCTCACCCTCCCTGCGCCTCCTGCGACCACGCTAGAAGCACGGGATGGTCCCTCAGGTTCCCTCATCAGGCCGGCCACCTCCCTTTTCCACTCAGATAATTCCTTAATTCTTCCAACCCCGACTTGAGCATCACCTCCTCAATGGTGCCTCCTGGGCTCCTTGAGTGGTTATTTGGGTACTATCTGGCTTTTGTTTTTTGTTTTTTTTTAAAAAAAAAAAAAAAAAAGCACTTTTCATACAGTCGTGTAAACTTTTAAATTCCACCTATCTTTCTCAGGGGCCTGTAAACTCTCCGAGGGCAGCGAGCCCATCTCTTTCAGTTTGACGGGACCAGTGTTGTGCTAGGGCCCCCACCAGTCCCTCCTGCTGGCCGCCACTCACTTGGGTACAGGATCTTGGTGTTGAGCGCAGGCAGGCCGTCCCGGCTTCCCGGCTGGGGCGGAAGGGAAGCAGAACTGCCTAGGGACAGACTCCCTTTGCTGATCAGCTTTTCACATGGAGATTTCGACACTGTAACAACACAGCAGAAAACCTTACAGCTGTGTGGAATAGAGACTGTGAAATCCTGAGGGGTCCTTAGCGACACAAGCAGGTGGGAGGGCTGAGGAGGGAGGGCTACAAACCACAGGCAGTTGCGTGAAGTGTGTGGGACAAAGAAGGGGGCGGAGGACCGAGTGGGTGCACATGTTTGGGGGGCTGGGCTCATGGAGAGGTTAACACAGGCCACAGGTGGCAGCGCTGGAGGGAGGGGTGAGCCCAGTCAGTCCGGGCTGTGGGAGGCGGAGCACACACACAGCAGAGCTCTGAGTGGTGGCCATGCAGTGGCCGTGGGTCAGTTCTGAGCACGGGCCTCCCAGCAGCCTGCACAGGCTGGGGGTGCCCTCCACCAGGGTCTGCGCTGTGGGCTGTTCCAGGAGGGGCAAGGACAAAGAAGGCCCACCCTCACCCACCCGCCTTCCCTCTGCCAGACACAGCCCCTTCTGAGCAGTTCTGGGGCCCAGTGTGGTTCCAAGGAAGCAGTGAGGGCAGGACGCAAGTGCTCCTCAGGGAGGCAGTCCTCGCCCTGATGGAGGGGGTCTCGCGGGTTCTACTGCTGTCCACCAAGACAGACCGCACACATCCACCTCAAGGGCGCGCACAGGAGATGCACAGAAACAGGCCTTGGGCGCTGAATTTTTATGTAACCAAGTGGCCAAAGCAACTATGAGAAAGCGCCCTAAAACCTCCCCTGGGCAAGCCCGCTACGTCTCACCAAAACCAAGCACACAACGGTGCGCAGAGGGAGGTGGAGCCACAAGTACCTTTGCGCTGGCTCCTCCCCTTGGGGACCCCGAAGCTCTCGCTGTGGGACAGTGGCGGGCACACTCTGTGGTCCATCTTCTCCTCTGACTCAGAGAGGCCCAGGACGAAGCCCTCCTGCTCCTGGGTCTGGGCATTCTGCTCATCGACAGCTGTGCAAGGAGAGTGTGTGCGGCTGAGCACGCGGGTGCAAAGCCAAGGGCGCTGTCAGGCTGGATGGAGGGCCCCTCATCCTCACCCCACGGCCTGATCTTCCTCAAACAACCTCTGGCTAGAGGCTTGGACTCCGAAACCCCACCCGCACCCATCTTCCCCCTGGTCCTGGCACTGGGGCAGGGCATCCCTGCTAACAGGCTGGGAGGTCTGGAACCCTTGCAGGGGAAGGCAAGGGATGCAGAGGAGCCTGGCGCAGGCTGGAGGGCTGCAAGCGGGAGGAGCGGCTGCATGGACACGCAGGTGTGCGGGTGTGAGGCCGTGACCTCAAGGCTCTCACAGGAGTGAGACGCTTATAGTGAAGTCAATGAGGGCCAGGAAAGAGGTCGAGGGGAGGCAGCATGAAGGGGTCTGAGGGTGTGAGAGGAGGGGTGGAAGGAGGGCAAGCAAACTCGCTGGGGGTCTGGTGCCTGGACATGGGTGGAGAGGGCCGCAGTGGAGGTTTTCTCGACGTGCACCCTTCTGTCATCTCCGTGTTCAGGGGATGCTGGGCATGCCCAGTGCTGGCCTGAGGAAAGCCCCTCCTCATCACAAGGCCAGTTACCTTTTTCTGTGTGTTCTATGATCTGACGAATTGCTTTCTTCAGGCTGTTGGCTCTCAGCATGAGCTGTTCTCGAGGCCGGAATATCTGCGGCCGGGCCGGGCAAGCTGATGCCACCAAGCGGTCTCCAGTGGAACCGCAGATGCTGCCCGACCCATCTCCATCTTCAGCCTCCTCGGCAATGGTGGGGGGCGGGTTGGGCAGAGAGGACGAGGCCTGGGACTCATCGTCCAAGGTCTTGAGAAGGGAATCCAGCTTCTCTTTCAGGACAGAGCACTGAACAAGGAAAGGAAATGGCATGCAGAGCTGAGGCAGGAGAACAGGGTCTGCAGGCAGGGAACCTCAGGCCATTTCACCCAGACTTCCTAGAACTTGATCAAAAGGAAAATCCTAACTCTCCACGCCTAAGTAACAAAAGGACCAGAGGCTACTCCCTTTGCAAATCCCCACCTTTCCCGCCCTGGCAGGTGGGAAATTGGGGAAATTGGCTGTCCACAACCAACCAAACTGATTGCGAGCTGAGTCTTAGTCTGCATAGAAATGCAACTTTGTAACTTCACCTTAGCCTCTGATTGGTTGCTTTTTGCAACCAATCAGATGTTTGCACAGGAGTGTGACCTTTGTAACCACTTCAGCCTCTGGTTGGCTGCTTTCTGCCACCAATCAGACTGATTGCAAGCTACCACTTCATTTACATGAGGTGAGCATGAAGTGGCCAATGGGATACTTCTAGGGGGTATTTGGACCCAAGAAGATTCTGTGTCTGGACCCTTGAGCCGCTGCTCGGGCAGCTCCCACAGTGTGGAGTGTACTTTCATTTTCAATAAATCCCTGCCTTCGTTCTTTGTTGCTTCATTCTTGTCTTCCTTTACTGTGCGTTTTGTTTAATTGTTTGTTCAAATCACCAAGAACCTGGACAACCTGCAGTCACGGCCCTCTGCTGGTGACAGAGCAAGCTTCTCGCTGCCTCAATGCCCCTCCCACCCAGGGCACGGGAACAGACCTTCTTGGCCATGACCTCTGACTCCTCCGAGCTCTCGGTCGTCTTCTCATAGGCCTTCCCCACCCGTGCCACGAAATCCTTCACCGTCTCACAGAGCACTCTGTGGGGAGAAAAACAGAAAGACCCTTCTAGAGAGGCAGCTCCAGGCTGGGGGCCAGGGCACCATGCCCTCCCCAGGGCCACCAGGCACTCACTTGGCCGAGGAGATGACCACCGAGTGCTGGTCCGAGGTGAGGATTTTAGAAAGGTGGGCTGCAACCGAGTCTTCATAGAAGAGAATCTGCTGTACCTGCAATCACCCCAAATGTCCAGGACTGTTGGTCTCTGTGACAGCAAGCTCCATGACAGTCCCAGTGACTCTGTCAGCCACTTCCTTGCCAGCACAAGCTGGGAAAGATGAGTCTCTCCTAACAGACACTGTCTGACCCAGCCAAGCCTCAACTCACTTCTAACGCTAATCTGGGACTCACCTAGTGCTAGGTGAGAGATTTTAAAAGCTTCGTCAAGCTGCAAGCAAACTGCAAATGAATCTCCTTCAGTCTGCGATCCCAGCACGGCCTGTGCTAGGAGCTTCCGTCCTGACCCCTACTCATCCTGACAGCGGCATGCTGGCGGGTCGGCTCCAGGTTTGGGTCCGTTTGCAGCAGAGGCTGTTTCCACCTGGCTGTGAGCCCCATCTGGACACACACTCTTGCCCCCACCATCTGTTCTGGCTGTCAGAAGGGCAGCCCTATCCCTGTGGGATCCCTGCTGTCCTTAGGACCCAGCCCCAGGGTCGCAAACTTCACTACTGGCCAGACAGCGAATATTCTGGGCTTCCCACACACACTCTTCCTCTCAAAAAAAAATTTTTTTTAAAAAAAAGGAAAAATAAAAAATGTACAAACCAGTCTTCGCTTGCAAGGCCGTGGGCCCAGGCACATCTGGCCTGCAGGCCTCGTTTGCTGACCGTTGCCCTAGCCCCTGACAAAAGCTCACCTCTTTGTACTACCCCACCCAGCACTGCACCAGCACAAAATAGAAACTAAAGACAAAGTCTGTTCTCTGAGGGAAACTGTAAGAGCGTTAAACAACAGTAACAATCACCAAATGAAAGGAACCACCAGCTGGACTAGAGGAGCCTGAGCGAAGGGCAGCTGCAGACGCCACAGAGAGGTGGGACGGGGCAGGAGCCGGGGGCTAGGGGAGAGCCGCGGCAGAGCCGGCTAGAGCATTCCAGGCACGTGGGCACCGCGGTGGGGGAGGGAACGGGCGCGCACTGTGTGGGGCTCACTGCGCAGCTGAGGAGATGCAGGGACAGGGTGGGAAGGCCATTAGGAGGACCACCCCACCACCCGGCAGGGCCTATGACAACCCCAGGAAGCCCCTAGAGGGTCACAAAGCCCAAAAGGCCCCTGCCAAGGGGAGTGAGAATCCTCTCAGCCATGGGTTCACCCTGCGCCTCCGCAGGCCTGACTGTGACACCCCAACACCAAAGGGGAGGCGTCTCTGCAAGGGAGGTGATGCAAACCGCTGACAGGACAGTTCTGATCACATCAGCATGCGAGCAGGGTGTGAAGAACAGGCCAGCAATACCTCGGAATCCTCGCTGAAGTCTTCGGTGACGGTAGAGGAGGAGGCCTGCCGGGGGAGCTTGGCCTCGTATGCCATGACGCTCCACCTGCACACACAAGGTCAGCTGCACAGGCGGCAAGACGTGCAGGCCCACAAGGGTGGACCCTGCGCCGTCCGCTTTCACGGCTGGCAGCCTTGATCTTTACACCGTTTCTGACTTCATTTTTAGGCCCTTGGTCTTGACTCTGTCCCATAACTTGGCTAAGAACAAATGTCTGCACTCCACAACTAACGGCAGTACAGCTCCATGAAAGAGAGGAAGGTCTCCCATAAATGGCTGCCTTGAGATAAGATGCTGCTTCTGGGAGAAATGGATTTACCCTCCTCAAGAGAGCTGCAAATGGCTCAGCCAGCTGGCCCAGTGAGATGAGCATTTCACAGGCCCCAAGGCACACAGAGGAGGCCTGAAATGGTGGGGGCATTGCAAAACCACAACTGTGCTCACAACTCCAGGCTTCTGGGAGCAACTAGGAAGGCTAGGAGGCATCTCATCAGCGCCCCATGTGCCAAAGGCATGTGGTCAGTGAGTGCCAAGTGTGTCACTCGGAATAACAGTACCTTACTCAGGGAAGGTGTCACAGTGGCTTTAGGCACTAGAGGATAATTTCCCAAAACTTCTTCTGGGAACAGAATATGGGAAAATGAAACTGTTCAAGTAAACGACAAGGAGCATTCTTCCGATGGGTATTAGATCTCGGGCTGAAGCAGCCAAAGATGGCACAGCCGTCTTCTCCACGGCCCTGACACACTCAGGCTTGGCCTTCTGGGAAGACTGGATCAATCTAGGGCATGGCTGGTTCTTAACCTGTTTTGTTTTTATCCTTGTCATAATCTGACCAAATATCAAAGACTATCAGAATATATACTCAGGTCAAATCTTTACAAATAATTTCAGAGGGCCCATGTTTTCCACAGACCCCAGGTTAAGAACACCTGGTCAAAGGGACCTGTCTCTCAAAGTCTCCTCATATGGCACCGGAGCACATCCCCACTCACCTGTCCAGCATCTTGGTGCTGGCTCTCTCCAACTTCTCCAAGATCTGGGGGAGCTGGGTGTCGTCATCGCAGGCTGAGCCCCAGCCCAGCACTCGGGCCAAGTCGTTCCCTGTGCCGAGCGGCAGCACTCCCAGCTGACACTAAGGAAACATGGGGGACGATGTGCAGGCACACACCTGGGGGCAGGGGCCACTTCCCAGCCCGCAGCCCTCCTTGTCCCCCACCGTGAGGGTTACGTTAGCAACGTGGGGACGTGACCTAAAACCACGCAGCTTACACATTACAGGCAGAGCCCACTGGAGGGGACAGATGGCATTTTCCTTGGCAATGAGACAGAAACATGACTGCCCTTGAGAAAAGATGCTGCTTCTGGGAGAAATGGATGAGCCACAGGTCCATCTCTCAGCTGTCATCACATCTTGATGGTCAGCCCCTCACACCCTCTCTGATCTGTCTCCCAAATCCCTCTGCTTCCCATTTTCACCACCGTGACCACAGCCCCAAGGAATCACTCTGATGCCTCGCCACCCGTCCCTCCATCCACTACAGCATCTCACTCACTAATGCCAAATTCTTCTTCCAAAAACATCACTAGTATCACTTCTCTCCTCTAAATCCTATCCAAAAAAGGTGCCAGGACCATCCTCAGTCTGAAGGCCACCCTGGAGCCTTGCCAGAGCTCAGCCTCTGCCCGCCTGCCTGCTGTTCCACGAAGAGACCTCATGCATTACTCAGGCCTCACCCTCCACCTGGATTCCCATCTCAGAGCTCCAATGAGATCCCACTACACCATTCCATTGCTTAGGAGGCCTCTTAAAATGCCCACTGCCCAGAGCTCACCAGCCTTTGACTCTGACAACGGAGTGACCAGGGCCATGAAGGCCTGCGGTGGAGTGTGTGTGGAGGCGTTACTGTCCTTGAGGCAGGAAACCTGCCGTGGTCCAGCCTACAGCACCGTACAGCCCTCTGCCCACCAGGTGGAGGTGACCATGCTTGAGGCCCTGCCGCCTGTGGGGACAGCAAACACCAGGGAAGGTCCTGCCTCACCAAGGGGACATTTGGCAGCAGGGGAGGCAGGAGCGAGCAGACCAGGACACCGGAGCCGACACACTAGATGGAGAGAACCCAGTGCTGAAGGGTGCCCAGAGGGTCTGAGGACTCCGTGAGGGCTTCCTGGAACTTTAAAGGAAAAGGAAAGCAGCGCACAGCAGGCATGGATGGTGCTCCAGGCAGGGAGACACCACAGTGGGAGGGGCAAGGCAGAGCTCAGTGAAGAGGAGGACAGCGAGGAAACAGGAGGCAGACAGGCAGAGGAGCAAGCAGGAAGCAAAGCTGGGACTCTTAAAGGTCTGGACTTTTCCCAGAAGCATCGTGCTTGGGGGGTGCACAGGCAGAAGTGCCCCGGGAAAGGTCGCCTGGGTGAGCTGCAGATGGACAGAGGCCAGGGTACAGTGGGTGGCAGGACTGAGGACACAATTAGTGAGAAACAGGCAGGAGGAAGAGACGGACGAACCAAGAACAACTGTTCGATTTCCTGGCTCAGACATCTAGATGGATGATGTTTTCAGACTCGAAGGAAAGGAACGCAGGGTGGGGGCTGAACGTGGTGTAATGTTGGAAACTCGAGGCACTAGGAGACATCCAGAGAGGCCCAAGGCTCAGCTATCAATTGAGGCGCCCCCAGAAGAGAGATGACAGCAGAAGCCCTGCAAGTCGCTGAGCGTTCAAAAGTGAAGGAGGAGAGGCCCCAGCAAGGCTCTGAGGACACAGCGTTAAGGGAAGGGTAAGGAGGGAGAGGCCACCATGGAGCAGTAGCAGCCAGGAAGACAAGAAACCCTGAGGCGGCAGGGGCCCAGCGAGGGCATGGCCACCACATCAGGTGTCAAAGAGACGCAGGGGAGAGAAATGTGTGCTGACCTTGGCTGAACGTATGAAAATCAGCCACAAGGTTCCACTGTCTTCCTAACTAGTGACAGTGAACTTGCAAGTAATACACAAAATCAAAAATTAGAGTAGTCTATGCTAATCCACCAGCAGGCGGCACCACTTCTCCTCCTGAGCCACTGGCCTCACGGCCCGAGCTGTCAAAGTCCACCCACCTGGAAATACTACCAAGTGAGCAGAGCTGGGTAGGCACCACAGAATCACTGAAAAATACATCCACGTCACACAGAAGACTGAATTTTTTAAAAATGGGGCCATAATAAACATAAGAAAATACAGATGCAAATCTTGTTCATCTTGGGGTGTAGGCAGCTGCAAATATGACAGACGTTGACAAAAATCATGAAAGAAAAGACCACCCCCCAAAAAGGATGTTGAACTGACAAACGACAAACCGGGAAAAAAATATCTGCAGTGACAGATAAGAAGTTAATGTAACAATAATCCTCACACACCCATTTTTAAAGGAAAAAAAGGTGAATACTCAAAGAGAAAATGAGGCAAAAAAAATATGAACAGGTGATTTATTTAAAACTTCATAACCAACTGAGGAGGCGTTCAACTTCACCAGGAATTAAAGAAGTAAAGGTCAGACATTTTTTGGTCTACTTAGCTGGACAAAAACTAAAGAGATGAACAGCTTGGATGGTGCACGGGAAAGACAGCTTTAAGAGGCATCAGGCATGGAAGCTGGCACAGCCCTGAGGAAAGGCAGTTTGTCAGCACATTTCAATACTTAAGCTTGGGTGCGCTCAGAGAGGAGACCACTGGGAAGTGATCTCCGTGCTCACACATGGAGGTGAGCTGGCCCTGGGCTCCCGGGTGTGTCCAGTGGAAAACGACACACAGATGCCTACTTACAGACACAGGCACAAGGTGTCTGTAACATCTTAATTAGTGGTTTTTTAAAAGCAGTAACAGGCCGGGCGCGGTGGCTCATGCCTGTAATCCCAGCACTTTGGGAGGTCAAGGTGGGCGGATCACGAGGTCAAGAGATCGAGACCATCCTGGCCAACATGGAGAAACCCTGTCTCTACTAAAAATACAAAAATTAGCTGGGCGTGGTAGCATGCGCCTGTAATCCCAGCTATTTAGGAGGCTGAGGCAGGAGAATCACTTGAACCGGGGAGGCAGAGGTTGTAGTGAGCCGAGATCGCACCACTGCACTCCAGCCCAGCAACAGAGCAAGACTCCACCTCAAAAAAACAACAACAACAAAAGCAGTAACAGAATAGCCCGTTTAAATTACAAGTGCACTGTGCATTGTATGTACTGTGATCAAGAGAGGTCAGAGACAGCAAAATGTTGGCACTGGCTGATCACCTGGGGAGGCCGTGGCTTGGTGTGGAAATTAAATGACTATATGAACATTTTTATACACAATCAGGAAAATCTATTTTTATTTTAATACAAAAAACTAAGTCCAATGAACCATGACTCTGACTTGAGAAACTCAAGTATACTGCCGTCCCCTTCTCACAAGCAAGAGGCCTCAAGACAAAAATTACCCAGTAAAGCAACAGCCCCACCCAGCCCTGCTCCCCATGTGGGTCCTTTGTGGGCAATTCTTTTCGTAGCTCCCTTCAGGTCCCCCTCATACATCATGGCCAGAGCCCCCGGGCCTCCACGACGCCAGGGGGTGGCCCAGGCTCTCCCCTCTCTGCCCTGGCCACCAAACTGCACACTCCCCAAAACCACCAATGGTTTCTGGCCTGAGAACAGGTGCTCCGAGATGAACAGGAGCTGAGACTGCATGATTTCCCTCTAACCTCTGCACCCTCTCTGCTCCTGGCTGGGCTCCCTCCTGTCCAGGTACCTGTTTATGAAGGTTGAGGCTGTCGATTTCAGAGAGGACCCAGCCAACACTTCCATCCCCGCCACAAACCAGAATCCGGAATGTGTCAAACTTCTGGAATAACCGTAAGCTGCAGAGAAAAGAGAAAGGCCGTGAAATGACATCCATTCCACAGGACAAATGACAGGCTTGTCAATACGGGGCTGAGGGGCCACCTGTGCTCCTTATGGCTGACCTGCACCAGAGGCAGAGCACGCACAGGCCCTGCCACGTGACACCAGCCGCCTCCACTCAGGGTCCACTTTGTCAAACGGACGACAGCAGCACTGGGGTCCAGCCAACTGCTCCCACCAGCCACGCCCCACCCAGCGACAAGACCACTCAGCTTGGTGAGCCACTGCACCCTCTGCAGACATCACAGGCAAAGTGGTGGGCCAAAACTGCATCCCCTGCCAGGCTCACGGGCACAGCCTTCCGTGGCCCCTAACCATGTGAGCCCACCCTGCGTCACTGTCCCTGCCCCATCCACATGTGGCCCCTGCCAGCCTTCCCAGCATGCCCTCTGGGCTGCCTGCATCACCCCGCACCCTCAGCCTTGGCACTCCCCAGCCCTGGGCCACAGTCTGGCTTCCGCCCTGGCCCTTGTTCTGGTCACCCTGGAGCCCCAGGCTGCCTGACCTGCTGCGGGCTGCATGTCCCCACGGCAGCACATATGCCTGGGCCCACTCAGTCCTCCGGTGATGTGACCCACACCTCCTACCCTCCTAACTCCTCGGTTTCCTTCCTTCCTGGGCTCCCCCTGCCCCTGCCCAGCAGCGTCCCCACTCAGGAGACCAGTGCCGCTTCTGCTCACTCCTCATCCTCTTCCTGTGTGACCACATCCAGTTTCAAGGACCACACAGGTGACTCTGGATCAACAGCCCCCAGGCCACTCCTGAAAGCCAACACTTGCACCTGTCCTCCAGAACACACCACTCTGGTATCCCAGGGCACATCCAACAGGACACAACCCTACTCGGAGAATGGTAGCTCGACCACCAATCCAGTCCAGAGGCCAGACCCACCTCCTCTCAGCCTGCAGCTGACCCAGCCCCTCCTGGCAGCCTCTCCTCCACACCCACCCCAGCCACCCGCTCAGGTCACCACCGTGCTCTCGAAGAGTCCCACAGGAGCCTCAGTCACCTTGACACCCTTCCTGAAAGCTCCCCACGAGTTCCAGGAAGACCTTTCTAAAACACGAGCCTGGCCACGGGCCTTGCTTTATGAGGCTGCCCCTCGTTTGCAGGAAGGAGTCGAACCTCTTGGCCAGCACCCGCAGCCCTCCCTGACGGCAGGTGCCACCTTTCTGCTGCTGCCTGGCCTGGCCCCACTGCATTCCCTCTTGCCTCGCCTCTGCACAAGCGGTGCCCTCAGCCCAGAAGCCTCCCGCCTCCCTGCAGCCTTCAGAACACTAGAGCTCCTCGGATGCCAGCTCGGGGAGACGTGGAAGGACGCCGAGTTTGACTTGCGACCCCGCCCCCGCCGGGTTCCCAGAGAAGCTGTGTCACCCCCACTGAAGTGCCGGGGGACCCTGCGTGTGCTCCTACCCATTCCCTGCATCTGCACTCCCCGCCTGGCTCACCTGCGCACCCTGCCTCAAGCTCAGTGTCTGACCCAGAATGAGTGCTCAGAAGACAGACAGGCATAGGTGATGCGGCACCAAGCCCAGGCTCCACACAGAACACTGACACCTGTAAGGCCCCCTGCTCTCGGGAGAAGAGGTGACAGGTCAAGGCCAGGAACTGGAACATGAAGCAGTAGCTCCAGATTCTGCTGTGAGCTGTGTGAGATGAGCTGCTTCCAGAAATGGTAAATGACGACTCAACTCCCCTTACGCCGCTGTGGGGGCTTCCTAAATCATCCCATCTCATACTTAACTCCCACTACGAAACATGGGGTTTTGCTTGCACACCAAAATGAATATTTCGTTATTCTCCAGTTCAGCTGTGTAGCCTGCCCTGCCCACAGCCATTTCAAAGCATTCCTCCAACACCCCTGGTACCACGTTTAATAACAACCTCAGCCTGCTTGGTGCATTGTGATAACAGATGTATTATACCTCCACTTTCCCCACTTTTTAACTAAAATTATTTCTTTGCCAGGCAGTGTAATCCAACACTTTGAGAGGCTGAGGCAAGAGGATCACTTGGCTCCAGAAGTTTGAAACCAACCTGGACAACACAGTGAGACCACTCTACAAAACATTTTAAAAGTTTTGTGAGGCTCAATAAAACATAAAAAAAAAAAATTAGCTGGGCATAGTGGTACACACCTGTAGTCCCAGCTACTCAGGAGGCTAAGGCAGGAGGGTGGTTTGAGCCCAGGAGGTTGAGGCTGCTGTGAGCCAGGATTGCACCAGTGTACTCAGCCTGGGTAACCTAGCAAGACTCTTCTCTCAAAAAATAGTAAAATTAAAATTAAAATATCTTGATCAGCCTACTAGTGAATGCAATCCTCCACCATTCAGATAAGAAGTCTTTCTACAGAAAATGTGGGAGTACTGCCTTTGCGGAAGCAGGCTGGAATGCTGCCATCTGTGACTGCTCTCCGACTGCGCCTGGCTGTGAGTGGGGATGAGCAACACAGAAGACACCCAGAGGACCGACGACGAGCAGCGTGTTCCTCTTACCCTGGCATGTACGCCAAGGACACGCAGGGAGCTGGCCGAGGTTCACATCAGAGTAGCCCCTGGCTCCTAATACACAGACCCCACTGACTCCTCCCGGAGAAATACAGGCCAGACCACAGGCTCTGCAGGCACTTCCCACTACAAGTATCCTGGACATCTCCGGCAGTGCCAGCAAGTCCTCTTAGAGCTCTGACCTGGAACTGATGCTTCCAGAGGAAGAAATTCATTCAAATGGCAAAATTCACAAAGGCAAATGTTTTCTACAAACTTATGAAAAGTAAAAAACTACAAAGAACACACATGGCTCTCCAGCAAGCAGAGGAACAGTCTAATCTCTGTGCTGCTGATGCATAGTGGAAATCGCTCTGGCCCAATGCCGCCCTTGCGTGTTCCTGCCTTGCAGCACCTGCACACCGAGCGGCCTCCTGTGCCTCTCAGCAAACACTCTTCCTGGCCTCGCTGCAGGACAGCTTCTTCCTCAATGTTAGGCAGCTGTTACAAAGAACGAGGCACGCCAGGAAAATACACCCACAGATAGATAGATAGATAGATAGATAGATAGATAGATAGATAGATAGACAGACAAATAAATAAAAATAAAAAAATTATAAAATGAAAGAAAATACACCCACAACGTTGTATGCAGACACATACAGAAGGCATTTGTGCAACGGCAGGTAAAGAAGAATCCTGATTGGCTCAAAAGATGCACGTGCATGGGTGTGTGTACATGGATGTATGTACGTGTGTGCACACGCACACTGTGTTCAAAGTTGGAAGGCCATGCACCTCTATTAAGAGTGGGCACCTCTGCAAGTGCAATTTGGGAAGGAAGCAGTTCAACTTTTCTTTCCTATTTAAAGCTTTGTGTCTTTGATCTTTTTTTTTTTACAAGCACACACTATCTACACAATTTTTAAAACTCCAAGAAAGATATATTTTACAAGCTTCCTACCCGAGGTGTGGGCCTCCGTTCATGAGGTCGAAGACCTGGGCGGGGTTTAGTAGCTGTTTGAATCTTCTGAGGAACTTCACACCCTGGTTGTCCCCACTTTTTGAATTGACGAAGACCAACAGTGGGCTTGTGCAAGACGGAGGACAGCTGGCCTTCCAGAACCCTGGACGCAAGAACGAACAGAAGAAAATATATAGGCCACGGAAGACGCTGAGGGCACCACTGATGGAATCAGCAGCAGCAGACCCCCCCAAAGGACACACACCTGACACATGCACACCTATAAGTCAGGAGGAGGTCAGTGAACAGTTCCCCACAGCCGGTCTCCATGTGTGAGGCCGGGAGCCCCATCCATCTGACCTCCATATTCACAAGGTGTCCAAATGCCACCTTTCTGCTGTCTTCTCTTCTTGATCTCCTCTGAGCCATGTACCCCACATCCCCCTTTCCACCAGTACTTGTCAACAGGTGCCACCATGTACCAGCCAGACATGAGAGCAGCTGCAAGCCAGTGTGCCAGCATGTGCTAGGCAGAGATGGGGCACAGCTTCAACGGCTCATGACAGAGAAGGCCCCAGACCTGGGTTGCACTCAACAGCATCACCTCCACGGCAAGCGCCAGGCTCGGGTCTCAGGCCTGTCTAAGCCTGGGTGCCACTCAACAGCATCACCTCCACGTCAAGTGCCAGACTTGGGTCTCTGGCCCATCTAAGGGCAATGCCGCAGCATCAGGGCGCCGTGTGCCGCTCTGTGCAACTCCTCCAGCACCCCCCACAGCTGTGCCTGACCTCTTGCTGACATCTCACCAAGATAACCAAACTCCAGAGCTGGAGAAGAGAAAGTGCGTGGAGAAGGAAGTGTGTGGGCGTGCATGAGAAGGATAAGCATGTGTGGTACCCACCATCGGAGTCGATGCTGTTGAGAGCCGTGGGTGGGATGACTGACACTTTGCACAGGCCAAGTGGGCACTTGGTCAGCAAGGATTCTTTACACGATGTGTGAACCTGAAACAAGAGTCCCCGCGTCACCAAGGGTCACTGGCATCCTTCACACACACCAGAAATCCACCTGCCCTGTAGCTGATGAGCTGGCCTCGGGGGAGGCAGGCGATTTCAGAGCTGGGCTGGCCTGCTACCATCGGGGGCCCTGGGCCAGCCTGCTACCATCGGGGGCCCTGGGCCCTGGCTTTGCACTTGAGAAGGCATAACACGGAAATACCCGGCAGGAGCCAGTCATGCTTCACACCGTGTGGGCTACAGTCCTGTACCCAACCTTCTGGCCCTTCGACCACAGCTACCTCAAACTTTCAGGACGAGGGTGAGGGCTCCTGGGGCCATGTGTCTCTATGTGTCCCCTGTGTCTTGGCTTCCTCCTGGCAGCCAGATGTGCTAGGCAAGTGACTGCAGCAGCCACTTCACAATGACCAACCCAGAAGCAAGTACATGGAGGCTCCCTGAGTCTCTCCCTGGAAGCACATCTCACCACCCAGAGCAACGACGAGACCCAGGACCTGGCAGGAGGCCACTGGGCTGCACCCCTTCCACATGGCTGTGCTCACTGTCAACACTGCCCAGAGCCAACGCCACTCCGAATGGCCTCTACAGCTTTCTTGCTTCCACACCACAGGGGCGGCCAGCTCAATTGTCCCAGGTGACCCCTCACAACCCGGCTACAGTGCCGCATGATGCAGGGTGACATCTGTCATAACAATACACATCTGCATGTGTCTAAAGACAGGAATAAATGCAAAAGGAAGAAATACCCCAAAACATAGCTAAGAAGGAGAATGACCCAACAGTTCAAAAACCCACTCTCAGCCGGAGGGGCCTCTGGGATTAATTTACCAGGATCCAGCAGATCATGCGGAGCCGCAAGGCCCGCATGGGCACGGTTGGGAGCAGACCCTCCCCTCCAGCCCGGGCGCAGGGCCCACACTCACCATGGCCTTGCACCAGAGGCAGCGCCAGTCCTGCAGGCGCAGCACACTGCCACAGGTCTTGTCGCACACAGTGCACTTGGCGCTCACAGGTAGGTTTCCTTCCAACCACTGGTGGGGCATTGCAATCTGCAACCAAACAGAGGCACGCACTAGGGACGCTCCCAAGGCTCCACGTCCAGGGCAGCCAGGAAATGCTCATTGTGAACTCAGCCAAGGCATTCTTCCCAGAACAAGCTCCTTCCCTGATGGCCAGTGAGGGAAGGGATGGCAGGGCCTGTGAAGTACCATCTACCTATAGCACCTGTCGGAGGTGCAAACAAGACTCACAGGGACAAGCTGGAGCTCAGGGGTGCGACAACCACACGGAGACCGCATATAATTTCCACTGTGCCACCCAATGCCAGTGTGACCATCTCAAATGAAACAGTGGCAGGGAGGGCAGGGAGGAGGCTTGCATGGGGCTGTGCAGGTGGGGGACCCTGGCTCAGGGCCCCACAGGTGGTATTTCTTAACATACCCCATCTGCATCTTCAATGATGTCCTTCCCGATCGAGGCCAGTGTGGTCCACTTGCAGTTATTGGTTGCACGCACAGCACAGCGCTTGTGGGCCTTAAATTTGCACACTGTGAGAGAAGGGGCACATGAGCCTACAAGCTGTGTCTGTGCCAGGAGCTTCCCATGCTGAGCAGTGTTGTGAGAACCGTCCAGCTCCAGAAAAGTCAAGGAAGGAACCAATGGCACTCCCATTTTATAAGTGAACTACTGTGATACGCTTAGAGGCTGATGGCGGTGGGACCGGCGGCAGCAGGGAAAGCTGGGGATCAGTAAGCTTTCTGTAACAGGCCAGAGAGTGAGCAGTGGAGACTCTGCAGGTCGCAACCAGCTTCCGTCGCCACTAATCAACTCTGTCATGTAGCACAAAAGCAGCCAGAGACAATGTTTTTTTACGGACACAAATTTGAATTTCATGTAATTTTCACGTGTCACAAAATATGATTCTTCTTTTGATTTTTTCCAATCATTTAAAAATTTAAAAGCCAGTCTGAAGCGTGGGAGCTGTACAAAAACAGGCAGAGGCAGGGTGTGGTCCGGGCTATAGCTAACAAGCCCTGCTCTAGCCCATTGCTTTTGCCACCAGACTGAATGCCCTTGCCCAAACCCTGCAGCCCTGACCTCTAAGTCTGTAACACACTTTCAGTGCATATATGCACAGCCCCATTTCCCCGGCTGCAGAGTGTGAGACACAGGGGCCGACCACTGTTCCTTCAGTGCCTTTCCCTCTGTGTGCTCTACGTTTCCCCTGTTTCTCCTTTTGCCACCCACCACTTCCCTTCTTTTCACTCTGAGCACTATAAAAAATGATTTATCAAGGACTCTTTGGCAGGTAAAATAAACAAGAATGGCATCACAGAAATCGCTGTGCCCTTGACTGACCACATGGGTGACAACGGCTTATTTATGGTGACTGGGTTTGGATTTCCAAGGCTTTATCAAGTAAAATGCCAGGCCACCTTTCCTGACAGAATAACAAACGCACATCCGTACCCTCGCAGGACAGCCCGTGCGACGTGACCCCAGACAGAGCCTCACGGCACACATTGCAGTAGGTCGGCCTCGCGTGGGAACAGGCGTACCAATTGTGCATCCCTGAGAAGTGGTCCATGCTGTACTGGGTGGGCTGGAAGAATGAAACCAAGACAGCAAAGATAAGACTTCTCTTTTAAATTGTTAAATGCAGTAACTTGGACAAGATTAAACAAAGTATCCAAGAGAGGAGAGGAGGAAGGTTTATAAAGGACAGGTCTGCTGAGAGGACAAGCAATAAGCTTTAACTGTATAAAGAACATGCTAAGAACGTGAGCTCCAGACTGTGGGTCCGCACGTGGGAGACACTCAGACAGCAGACACTGGGGTGAGGGAGGCAACAGGAGGCATTTGGAGAAGGGTGTTTTCTTTTTTAACCTCAAAGTGCTCCCTGTTCTGCACAGTCTTTAATGCTGCAATCCAATCTTCCATTTCTTTTCTGTTATCAGCACACAAGATGAGCTTCCTGCATGGAGTTATGACCTAGAGAAAGAAACAGGTTCAACAGATCCATGAACAAAAGGCAAGTGCTGATAGCTATGAACGCTTTCTTAAAACCGACCTCACACAGACATAAAAATTACTATTTCATTCAGGTATTCACACTGAACCGAAAACAAAAATGGTTATCAAGGATCACTAAAAATTAAAAATAAGAATGATCTCAAACCAAAAAGACAGTGAAATTTAGTTTTTATATATTCATCAGCAATCAATTTAAGTGGACATTTATAATTGCTTGCTACTTAGACACAGTAGTAAACCCTAGGAAATAAAAAAAGAAGTAACAACTGTTGTTTTCCGAACAGTGGAAGACACAGTTGCTACTGCTTCAGGGAGCCCACAGTGATGGCCAGCATTTGAACAGTTGAGGGAAGTCTGCTCAGCTGTAAGTCTAGAATACCATGAGCATGTATCACATATAAATGTTCTTGTAGAAAACCTCAATATCAGACTATGCAGGACCTGAACGACTTGACTGGAAATAAAGTTGTGACCTGGTAATAATCAACAAATGAAAATGATATCCATAATATATAAAGGGTTCTTATCAATCAGTAGAAAAAAATCTTCCTGATATAAAAAAAGCTATGAACTTGCATTTCACAAAAGAAATACATCAACATTCTTTTCAATTTTTTTTGTGGGTACATAGTAGGTATATGTATTTATGGGGCATATGAGACCCTCTAATACAGGCACAGAACAATCACAGAGTAAATGGGGTATCCATTGCCTCAAGGATTTATCCTTTCTCTGTGTTATAAACAATCCAAGTATACTCTGAGTTATTTTTAAATGTACAGCAAATTATTAACTGTTGTCACCCCACTGTGCTATCAAATACTAGATCTCGTTTATTCTAACTACATTTTTGTACCTATTAACCATCCCCCCAGCCCCACTACCCTTCCCAGCCTCTGGTAACCATCAATCTACTGCCTATCTCCGTTAGTTCAACTGTTTTCTTTTTTTTTTTTTTTTTTAGCTCCCACAAATAAGTAAGAACATGTGAAGTTTGTCTTTCTGTGCTTGGCTTACTTCACTTAACATTAAGTGTCCTCCTGTTCCATCCATGTTGTTGCAAATGACAGGATCTCATTCTTTTTCATGGCTGAATAGTACTCCATGTGTATATGTAGCACATTTTCTTTATCCATGCGTCTGCTGATGAACACTTAGGTTGCTTCCAAATCTTGGCTATTGCAAATAGTGCTGCAGACATCTCTTCGATACACTGATTTCCTCTCTCTTTGGTATATACCTAGCAGTGGGATTGCTGGATCACACGGTAATTGCATTTTGAGTTTCTGAGGAACCTCCAAACTGTTCTCCATGGTGGTTGTACTCATTTACAATCCTACCAGCAGTGTACGGTTCCCTTTTCTCCACACCCTCGCCAGCATTTGTTATTGCCTGTCTTTTGGATAAAAGTCATTGTAACTGGGGTAAGACATTATCTCATTGTAATTTTTATTTGCATTTCTCTGATGATCAATGATATTGAGCACTTTTTCATATACCTACTTGCCATATGTATGTCTTCTTTTGAGAAATGTCTACTTTTCCTATTTTTTAACTGGATGATTAGATTTTTTCCCTTTTGAATTATTTGAGCTCCCGATTTATTCTGGTTATAATCCCTTGTCAGAGGAATAGTTTGCAATTTTTGTTTTGTTTTGTTTTTTTGAGACGGAGCCTCACTCTGTCCCCCAGGCTGGTGTGCAGTGGCGCAATCTCCGCTCACTGCAAACTCCGCCTCTTGGGTTCACGCCATTCTCCTGCCTCAGCCTCCCGAGTAGCTGGGACTACAGGCGCCCGCCACCACACCCAGCTAATTTTTTGTATTTTTATTAGAGACGAGGTTTCACTGTGTTAGCCAGGATGGTCACGATCTCCTGACCTCATGATCTGCCCACCTTGGCCTCCCAAAGTGCTGGGATTACAGGCGTGAGCAACCACGCCCGGCTAATTTTTTGTATTTTTAGTAGAGACGAGGTTTCACCGTGTTAGCCAGGATGGTCACGATCTCCTGACCTCGTGATCCGCCCACCTTGGCCTCCCAAAGTGCTGGGATTACAGGCATGAGCCACCGCGCCTGGCAGTTTGCAAATATTTTCTCCCATTCTGCGGGCTGTCTCCTCACTTTGTTGACTGTTTCCTTTGCTGTGCAGGAACTTTTTAACTTGTTAAAAACAGGAGCTTTTTTCACTGCTTTTTTCCTGCATTGCTAATACAGGAGCTTTAACCATTTGTCCACTTTTTGCTTTGGCTGTCTGTGCTTGTGGGAATTACTCAAGAAACCTTTGCCCAG
Organism: Pan troglodytes; assembly: GCF_028858775.2. Taxonomy (NCBI): domain Eukaryota; kingdom Metazoa; phylum Chordata; class Mammalia; order Primates; family Hominidae; genus Pan; species Pan troglodytes. The sequence continues at coordinate 135,636,266 of NC_072411.2, read as the reverse complement.
TCCAACGTCCTAGAAAGTTTCCCCAGTGTTTTCACAGTTTCATAGTTTGAGGTCTTAAAGTCTTTAATCCATTTTGATTTGATATTTGCATATGGCAAGAAATGGGAGTCTAGTTTCATTCTTCTGCATATGGATAACCAGTTTTCCCAGCACCATTTATTGAAGAGACTGTCCTTTCCTCAGTATATGTTCTGGTACGTTTGTCAAAAATGTGTTCACTGTGGATGTATGAATTTATTTCTGGGTTCTCTATTCTGTTCCATTGTTCTGTGTCTGTTTTTATGCCAGTACCACGCCGTTTGGGTTAGTATAGCTCTGTAGTATAATGTGAAGTCAGAAAATGTGATTCTTCCAATTTTTCATCAGGAGAATTTTGGCTATTCTGGGTCTTTTGGCTATTCTGGATCCATATAAATTTTAGAATTATTTTTTCCATTTCTGTGAAGAATGTCATTGGTATTTTAATAGGAATTGCATTGAATCTGTAGATTGCTTTGGGTAATACGAACATTTTCACAATGTTGATTCTTCCAGTCCATGAACGCGGAGTATCTTTCCATTTTTTGTGTGTTCGCTCCCATTTCTTGCATCAATGTTTTGTAGTATTCATTACAGAAATCTCTCACTTCTTCAGTTAATTCTTAGGTATTTTATTTTATTTGCAACTACTGTAAATGGGATTACTTTCTTGATTTCTTTTCCGGATTGTGCACTGTTGGTACATACAGAAATGCTACTGAGTTTTGCATATTGATTTTGGATCCTGCAACTCTACTGAATTTATCAGTTTTAATAGTTTTTTTGGTGGGGTCTTTAGGTTTTTCCAAATATAAGATCACATCATCTGCAAACAAGGATAATTTGACTTCTTCCTTTCCAATTTGGATGCCCTTTATTTCTTTTTTTGTTGTTGTTTGATTGCTCTAGCTTGGACTTCCTCACAGAAGAAATACAAAATGGATAATAAGCAAGTAAAAAGCTGCTTAATCACTCTAGTCATCAGAGAACGCAAATGAAAATAGCAATCTATTTTTTGCCCATGGGATTGGCAAAGTTTTAAAAGATGACTATCCAGTACTGACAAACATGCGGGGGAAAAAGAGTTCTCCTCAAGTACTGACAGGAGGTAAACAGGGTATAAACTTTTTAGAGAAAAAATTGATAGTGTATATCAAAATTTTCAAGGGTCATAACCTTTTACTTAATTTTGTTTTATAATGATTATAATATAGCGATGGAGTTCCAAAGTCAAATCTACAAACAAGGTAGATTTAGAAATCTAGCTTTTATATCTCTCCCCTATCTTGGTTCCCATAGGCTGCTTTACCAAAAAAGAGAGAGAGAAAGTAAGGTTTCTCCTTCCATTTTTAAGATACGTGCAAACATGTATATCACATCGTCCCCTTTGTCAACAGTAGCATGGACACTTTTCTCCACCTTTGCCTTTCCATTTAATTACATATCCCGGCCATCACTCCTTAGCAATATCCAGGGCTTCCTCATTCTTTCAACAGTGGCACAGTACTCCACTGTATAGGACTCAGCCAGCGCCCTATGAATGGGAATTTTGTGCTGTTTAAAATTCTTCTGCGATTTCTCATAGTGTTGCCGTGAATTATCTTTACAAGGATCTTTTCCTGTTTTTACCAGTGTATCTCTGGGGTAAATTCCTAGAAGTAGAATTGCCCTGACAAAGAGTAAATGCACATGTAATTTTGCTAGCTATTGCCAAATTATTCCCACAGGGGTTGTACCATTTTGCATTCTCACCAACAGTGTTAGGAAAATGCTTGCTTCCCCATGGATTCAAAAACAAAATATGTTATTTAACTTTTAGATTTCAGCACATCTCATAGCTTTAATTTACATTAAGAAGACCCAATTTAGGAATACCCAATTTAAATTATTAAATGACCATGTTTCTGGCTCAGAAACCATAGAAAGTGCTTTACAGGGAGATTCTCCAGTGACTAAGTTTCACCGCAGAGGGGATAAATGGAACTGGGTCGCCAGTGCATGGTTCGCTTCTTCTTCCACATATCCTGGGTTGGTGGGAGAAGAACACCTGGGGCCAGGCTGGGTGTGGGAAGCAGCAGAGCTGGGAGAGAGTGAGGGCGAAGGAGAGACGGCAAAGGCAGGCCCGGAGGGGCCGTCTGCCTTCTGCCCTGCTGCTGTTCAAGCTTGAGAGCACCACAAACAGCCCCTCTCCCTCCAGAGGACACACCCTGGCTCAGCAGATGCTTGCTAGGTGTCTCCTCTAGACTGGGGATTCTAACAACATGGTGAGCAAAGTTCCTCCCCTCAGAACTCACAGTGTGGAGAGGCAGGCAGATAATTATTTCCCACACTGACTCAGCCATGAAGACGACAAAGTGGGCCCTGAGAGTGGGACTCAGGGAGTCTCTGGACAGCCACTGAGGGACAGTCATGGGAGACTGGGAGCTGCCAAGGCCGAGTGGGTGCATGTCATCGGCACCGTCCCTGTCTACCTATCAAGTCTGAGCACACGTCCCTAACTGTTCACCCTGGGTGAGTTTTAATATTTGAACACTTTTGTCAGCATAGTAAATATAGTAAGAGAAAGATAATATACCTTACTGTGCATAACTCGGGGATTATATTAGGAGTCATGCAACAGGATATTTATAGAAGACAACAAGGAGATGTTTTAGGTCCTGAGTCTACTACTCCCACGGCAGCCTTTACGAGCTGAAGTGCCAACTTTGCTCCAGAACTCAGCCTCAGCGTTTGAGAAGATGGATCTTTGGGCCCACCTGACCCACACACTGAAGGAGAGGGTGTACTAGAATTGCTTTGTGGGTATTGGGCACTACTAGACAGCAAATTATAGACAAAAGCATTAGGTTTAAAGACAGTGAGTTAAGATACAAGTGACCAATGGCATCATTGCCTTCACCTGTGCTGTTGTTTGTAGACAATAAACACTGAGCAACAGATAAATGCCAGAGAACCTGGGTTTTGGCTTCTAAGGAAAAAACAGAAAAAACAAACAAACAAACAAACAAAACCTCTTATTTGTGCCTGTTCTGTTGTGAAGAAGCCTGAGAGAGACCCAGATCTGAATCCTACCTGGCCACTGATAAATTTGGGAAATGGGGGCAGACCCTCTTTGCTTCTCGTCAAGAAATGTGATGCTAGAAGCAACCTGCAGGGCTGTGGTGGAACTGAACAGGACCAAATGTGCACAGGGCCTGGCACATTCCCTGAGTCTGAAGCCCTTGCTAGCTGTGTAACTTAGAGCAGGTGCTTCTCCGCCCTGTGCCTCCACTGCCCCATCTGAAAACCGGAGCTATTAAGAGCAGTGTCGCATCCTAGCCTTGTTGTTGTGAGGTGCCAGTTGGTGCAACCTGATAATGTTCTGGGCACTGTCACTATCGGTGCTACCTCGGGGTCGAAGCCCTCAGCTTTGGTGTCATCATTTGACACTGCTGAGACCCCTTTCCCATGTGAGCATCTTTCTTGAGACTGCTCTGGTGTCAATGGTCCACTCTCCGGAGAGTCCCACCAAGTAAGTCAGAAGCCATCCTTCTTAGCCGCCCACAGAGGGGACACAACTGGGCCTGCCTTCTCTATGTCGGTCCCCAGCTGCACACAGGAGATTTGCCATGACTCACACTTCCATGCCATGCCTCCATCTTCTCAGCACACCCCTCCTGGCGAGCTCCAGCCCCCACACCAGCCAGCAGGCACCCCTTAGGTAAGGGCCCGCCTCCTCCTCCTCTGGCTGCCCTCCTACTCCTGCTCCCCTAACGCCAGCCACAGGCCAACCTCTGGTAGGGGAGGGTGATTCTCTTCGGGAGGCTGATTCTGGGGGATGTTCTGAGCAGCACTTCCTATTCAATCCCTTGATTTGGGAGACAGCGTGGGTAGGAAGGACCCAGGCGAGAAAGCAGGGGCTAGATACGGGCCCTCAGGCTATGCCTTCCTGGCTGCTCACCCTGCTCACCAGGGCAGGTGGCAGGGTGCAGGGAGATGCTCTAAGGAATACTAAGAGCATCCCTATGTCTGGACTGCAGCCAGTATCATAGCTACTGGCAACCAAGGAATGGTGTAAAAAAGCTGAAACTATCTCCAAAATCCAGCCTTCACAAAGAAAAGTCTTTGGAGACTAAAAGATGGCTCATATTTTTCAAGCAAATGTATTAAGTAAGAAACAGTTCACACCCCTGAATCAACTTAAAAGATAATTGCAAATCAGAAGCAGGGCAATAAGGCTGGGCGCAGTGGCTTACGCCTATAATCTCAGCACTTTGGGAGGCCGAGGCAGGTAGATCACTTGAGGTTAGGAGTTCGAGACCAGCCTGGCCAACATGGTAAAACCCCATCTCTAACTAAAAATACAAAAAATATCTGGACGTGGTGGCATGTACCTGCAATCCCAGCTACTTGGGAGGCTGAGTTGGGAGGATCATTTGAACCTGGGAGGCGGAGGTTGCAGTGAGCCAAGATTGCACCACTGCACTCCAGCCTGGGCGACAGAGTGAGACCCTGTCTCAAAAAAAAAAAAAAAAAAAAAAAAAAGCAGGGCAATAAACTGAACTCAACAGGACAAATGAATGACATCCCAGGGACTCAAAAGGCCAGGCTGCAGGACGTCCCACCAAGAGGAGCAGAACTGCATCAGAGGTGACTGCATGGAAACCTACACACTGGAGAGAGAAAATATCCTCAGATCTTGATGCTTGATGACTGGAGAAAGAAACGTGATGTCACAGAGGAGGAGTGGATAAAATGGTGGATGCATTTCTCACAGAATCCTGAGGCAGGCTAGAACAGCCATAGACAGATGTGAATTTTTACACACCTGCTGGAATTCTCTTGAGGGTAAAGAACTTAAAAATCAGTAAGAGCAGACAAACTAATAGTAAAATGGACGAAAGACTTGAATAGCTATTTCACAAATGGCCAATAAAGCACATGACCCGGTGCTCAATTTGATTAGTCATCAGGGAAGTACAAATTAAAGCTACAGGGTGATGCATCTCTCACAATGGCTGAGCTGTAACAGACAGTATCAAGTGCTGGTGACAGTGCAATTTGGTGCAACTACTTCAGAAAACAGCTGAACTTGTATATACCCTGTGACTCAGCAATTCCACCCACGCATCCCACAGAAATGCGAACGCATACCTTCCTCATCAAGGCATACGAGAATGTTCATAGCATCACTACTCTAAACAGGCCTACAGTGAATACACTGTAGTATACTCATACATTGGGAGACAAGCAATAATGTAATGAATCTTACAACAGCGAAAGAAATAAGCCTGACACAAGACGACATATACTCTGTGTAATTTCCTTATGCATTACATAAAGTTAAAAAAACAGACATAACTAATCTATGGTATTAGATGCTAGCTTCTCCTAGCAGCTGCTTTGACAGGAGGGGCACACAGGAGGGATTCCGGGGGCTGCAGTGTTCTCCGTGGTCGGGAACATGCATCAAGCTGTGCGTCTGTAACGAGTACACTCCTCCATGTGAATGCTGCACCTCAGTCAAAAAGGATACAGAACTTGGGATTTCTCAAAAACACATAACCACATAACTCAAAAGAAAAGTGTGCAGAGCTGCCCAGACTCCTGCATAAAATCTGGTTAAAAAATAACTGTACAAGAGACAGGGAGAGAAAGGTGGAAACATGAATATGAATATGAAATATGAAGCATGAATATGAGAGTCTGGCAGCACTATGTTAAAACAGTGTTAGAAATGGATTTTCAACGTTTATGAAAAAACTCTGTCTTATAAGGCAAATGCAAGTTAAAATTAGGAGATCCCATTTTTTAACCTACCAGATTCACAGAGATCAAATGTTTTATAATATGGTCTACTGATTCTCATACACTGGGCCAAAAATTAATACAACCTCTATGGAAACCATTTGGTAAAATCTGTCAGACTTGAAAATATACACCTGTGTCTCAACAACCATGCTTCTATAAATTTATCCTCTCCTGTATCTTCATGAAAAATCACATACTGTATATACAAGGTTATTTGTGGCGGCATTCACTATAAAGGCAAAATATTTGAAACCAAACAAATACTGATCAATATAAGGCTGGTAGAGACTGGCTACAGTAATGACAGTACATTCATATAACAGAAAACTATGCAGCCACTAAAACCCCTGAAGCTACTCCACATGTTCTTATATGGAACAACCTCTAAGACACACTATTAATAGATAAAAGCCAACTGCAGGAAGAGTATGGGTACAGAGAAAACACTAATATTAGTCACCTCTAACTGAGAGGACCTCTGAGTGGCTGGGAAACACTTTATATCTTTTTAGCCTTAAGATTTCTGTACCACGTGCATGTGTTGCCAATCCAAAAATGAGCTATTAAAAAAGAATAAAGTCGGCCGGGCACAGTGGCTCACGCCTGTAATCCCAGGACTTTGGGAGGCCAAGGCGGGCAAATCACGAGGTCAGGAGATCGAGACCATCCTGGCTAACACAGTGAAACCCTGTCTCTATTAAAAATACAAAAAAATTAGCTGGGCATGGTGGCGGGCGCCTGTGGTCCCAGCTACTCAGGAGGCTGAGGCAGGAGAGTGGCGTGAACCCGGCAGGTGGAATTTGCAGTGAGCCGAGATTACGCCACTGCACTCCAGCCTGGGCGACAGGGTGTGACTCCATCTTAAAAATAAATAAATAAATAAAAATAAAGTCTTACGTTTATATGTTAAGGATAAAAAAAAAGCTTTAAAATTCTATTTGAAAGAACAACTTTGGCTTCTATTCTTGATTCAAGTACATGATTTTCCAAGAGAAATGAAAAAATACCTTGCTACTCTAAATGAGTTGCCAAGCCAGACAAAATGTCCTCCCATGTCCTGGGAAGAATTAGCCCAGGGGGTTATTAAACCGCAGGGAGTGATCTCTGAGAAATCATGGTGAAAAAGGAGACATACTGGAGACATGCAGACGTGATTTCTCAAATGGAAAAGAGGGTGGACTCTGGCTTACACACACATGGCAGCTGATAGAACAAGGGACAGTTTGGCTAACATGGGCGAGGCGCAAAGAAGGTCTCGGCAATCCACCGGGTGTTTTCCAGGTTATCTGCTCCATTCAGCTTCTCCACAACCTGACGAACCCGGCTGAGGGGCCTGCTCACAGTCCCACAGCAAATGAGCTGATGTGGCCAGGACACCAGGCAGGGGGGCTCCAGGCGGAGCCCTGGACCTCCATCCCGCAGCCTCTCCTCATCTGGGTGGTGCCTCACACCAGGGCCAGTGGGCAGGAGGCAGGGAAGCAACTGGCACTCACCACGAGCTCTCCCAAGCTCACTCAGTACAAGCGGTGTCTGGCACATTTCATTTCCGTTTTGGCAGGGTGACTGGCTTGGAGGATCAGCACAAGGACGATACCAACATCTCATTAAGTCATCTGACTAGTTGCCCCTCCCACTCTGACCAGGTTTCCCAAGAGTTCAAAATAGAAGGTGGAGAAATAAGATCTGGAGGATAATGACAAAGGCAGTTCACTGATTGACATCAGGCTGAATCACAGCACCCAAATGGCTATGTCCTGTCCAACCATTTCTAACCATGAATTTGGACATGCAGGGATCTGGACGTGGATCTCATTCATAAATGACACTTTAAATGACAAAAAAGATCAAAGTCCAGCAAACTGTGTCACGCTGAAACCACAGGCCAAACCAAAAGGGCCTAAGAGTAATTAATGTGAGGCCCGGGGACCACAATGGTCCAACGGTCATGACGAGCGAGCAGGGATGGGTAGAGGCACAACACTCTGAATGGACCGCCTCTTCACTTTTCACGGGTCCAAATTCAGATGACATGGAGGTACTTTTCCCCACTCCTCTCACTGAGAACTGAAAACCATGGGCATTAGAAAATCAACACAAAAAGACCCTGAAAGGTAGAGAGAAGATGGCAGCCTGACAAGGGTCTTGTCCGAAGGGATGACACTGTGGTGGCCCTCTGGGTTTTCTTTTTACCTGGTATACCCTAGACTTGGAGCTAAAGAAGCAGCAGCCGAAAACAGTGATGGATACTGGGGGGTGGGTGGAAAGCCCCAACAAAAGCCTGCTCTTCCAGGCCAAGGATCCAGGAAGGGGGCAGTCAGACAAGACAGAAACTGACAACGGCAGTAACACCCACCTTACTCCAGCCAGCGCCACAAGAAAAAACCATGCCCACCCCACTCCCAGGCCACAGCTAGGCGCTCCAGCACTCACCTAACAGAGTACCAGAGGAGGCCAAGCAGAGAGCCGGGATGTCTCCTGCACCACCTGGAAATGAGTCCTCACCCCCGACAGCACAAGAGGATATGCAAGCGGCAAATAAGCACACAGAAGATACTCAACATCCTTAGCCATCAGAGAAACACACTGAAACCACAACCAGAGAGCCCTACGCACCTATCACGATGGCTACAACAGAAACTAGTGCCAACACCACCTGCTGGAGAGAATATGGAGAAAGTGGATCTTACTGTTGGGTGGGATGTAAAACGTTACGGCCACTCTGCAAAATGGTTTGGCAGTTTCTTGAAAAACCAAGCATGTGACTAGCATATGACCCAGCAATTACACTCTTCAGCATTTATCCCAGAGAAATGGAGATTCATGTTTGCACAGAAACCTACCCAGGAATGTTTACAGCAGCTTTATTCATGATCACCAAAAACTGGAAACTATTCGGATGCCCTTCAGGGGGTAAATGATTAACAAACTGTGGTACACCCATGGAATACTACTCAGTAATAAAAAGGAACAACCACTGATAAGACTCATCAACCTCAATGAGGCTCCAGGGAATTATGCCGAGTGAAAAATCCAACCCCAAAGGTTACATACTATAAGATTCCATTTATATCACATCTTGAAAAGACCAAATTATAGAAATGGAGACCAGATGAGTGTTTGCCAGGGGTTACAGAGGGACACGTGTGAAGCTGTAAAAGGGCACAAGGAAAATCTCTGCGGCTTGGAGGCTACCAATCTCCACTGTAACGAGGTTAGTATCCTGGGTGTGACATTGTACTGGAGTTGTGCAAGAGGTTACCACTGCATGCAACTGGGTAAAGGGTACAAAGAATCTCAAAATAAAAGCTTTAATTAAAAATAAGTAACCACCATCAATAATATTTCAGTTTAAACTGGGAAAACCAAGGAGTAACTCCAGAACAATGCTGTGTTTCTTATGGACAAGGGCGTATGTGGGCAGCGCAAGTTAAAAGTGTAATCTTATCTAAAGTCCTGTATTTGTAGTTAGTGCAACCCATGAAACATCTGACGCCAAGAAAATATTATGTGGACACAGCTGACACACCTTCGGTACACGTTCTCAAAGGAAAGGACCGGGTCCTCTATGTCAGGAGGGGTGGGTAGAAATGCCAGCTGCCCCGCCTGTCCCTGCGCCTGAGTCCAAGCACACGCAGGAGTGTCATGGACCACGCCCTCTGGTTGAGCTGCTCATTTTGCTATGGGCTCTGACACGTGGCCTGGGTACTTGAGCCTGCACAAGGCAGGGCCCTGGAAACGGAAGGTTTCATTTCTAAACACAACAGTGCTTGAGGAATCAGTGGAGCTATGTAACCTGAGGAGCTCAGCCATGAAGAGAGGATGTCAGAACCGCAGGCTCCTGCCCTCAAACAGTAGTGCACTTCCCGGGTGGGGCGGGCCAGCCCAGCACCCACTACGGCAATACCAATGTATGCTCTGGGAGTGGCCGAGATGGTGCCAAGACAAGGCCCCAAAAGAAGCTGCCTCTGCAGCCCCACAGCCCGCTGGCCATGCCCCTCGGGGGTCCTACTACACACTTAGGGGGCCTCAAGGTCCTTCTGCCACTGCCTCCCAGAGACCAGAGATTGTCCCATCCCCCCAACCTCCCAAGTCAGAAACTGCTCCCTCAACTTCACCTCCTCCCTCCTGTGCTATCTTCATCATTGGGCTCCAAATTCTTTCTTTCTTCCTCAGAAATAAATTCAGGCAGTCTTTCACTTGAGCAAACAGAAAAGATTCCTGCTCCTGCGGAGGTTACATTTGAATGCAGGCAGTAAATTAAAGACTTATTAAATAAGTGAATTACACAGCATGGAGAGTAGTAGCTGGTGACAAGCCCTATGGAAAAACAGGAGACCAGAAAAGACAGGTCTGGGGGCCAGGGGACTCCACAGCAAAAACGGGGAGGAGGCGAGGAAGGAGCCAGAGACTGGAAGGAAGCAAAGAAGGAGGTGGGAAGGGCTGAGCAGAAGCAGGCGTGTGGCGCGTGGCTGGGGCTGGCATCAGGAAGGGGGCCAGGGGCCAACCTGCAAGCATCAGGACCACAGAGGGCCATGCAGGTGTAAGAACTTTGGCTTTTACTCCACGTAAAATAAGAAGCCATGCAAGTTCAAGTTTTGAAAGCATCATTCTGGTTGCTTTACTGAAAGCTGACAGTAAGATGCAGGAAAGAAGGCAGGAAACCTTTTGGGAGGCTGCTTAGTAACCCCATCACGAGATGATGGTGAGGAGAGTGGGCAGGCTCTGGATGTGCTCTGAGGACAGCAGACGGGACAGGGTGAGACACAGAGGAGTCCACAGTGACCTCCGAGCAGCTGGCTGGGTGCTGCTCCCATCCCAGGAAGGGGATGCTGTGGGTGGAAGCAAGCTTTACAGCTGGGGTGGCGGCAGGGCCAGCAGGTCCATGTGGACATGCTGAGGGCACGGTGTCGATTAAAGTCTCAGCAATGTCCAATGTCTTATCTCACTCATGAGATCTTCATCTTGCCATCAGTTTGGTATGTTAAAAAAGAAAAACTTAAAGACACTATAGAAATGAGATCACTCATACGTGACCACTGCTGCTGATAGTTCTGGAGGTAATTTGACGATCACCAGTCAAGCTGAAGATGCGCACACCTGGCAATTCTATCCTTAGAAACACATTCTAGAGAAACTCTTGCCCGTGTGCCAAGAAGACGAGGATAAGCATATTCACAGCAGCACTATTGATCACAGGGAATCTGGGAAAGTGTACGTCCACAACAGGACGTCTTAGGTACTGGAACACTACAGAGGCCACGAAAACCAGCATCGTGGGCCTCAACTCAGGCCGCGCCTGTCAGGGGCTCTGCGGTTCATGCCTCGTTCCCCAGAAATTCTGATTTAACTCCAGGAATCAGGAATCAGTTGTATTAAACCTTGAACCATTTAACTAAAGCTAGATGTAGCCACAGGGATAAATCCAGGAAGCGTAATGCTGTGGCTGTCCAGTCTGATAACATTTATTCGACATTTCAGAACCAGTTCAACAATGCTATATACTTATACTGTTTATGCCTACATACACTTATCAAAAAAGTATACAAACATGAAAACAAATGACAAACACCAAAGTTAGGATGGAGGCGACCCCCAGGGAAGGGGGAGCAGGAAGAAACGAGGATAGGAAAGAGAATTCCAAGTGCCTCTGTTATATCTATTATGTTTATTTCTCAGGCTGGAAGCAGTCATAGCTGGGTTCATGTGTTACTTTTTGAATGTTTTAAATGTTTTGGCACAAAAATATGCTAACATGCCCAAGCCAGAACTAGAGACACACACAATATAGCCATGCCCTATATTTGTAGTTTAGCCATACGGAAGGTTAACAGGTCAGCCTGAAACCATGCCAGTAGCCAGACTCTGCTGAGGGAACTGGGGGAGGGGAACCTCCTGAGCGCCTGAGCCTGGAATTCACTCCTTTACCATCCCAACCCCTCTATGCAGGGTTCCCAGGGCTTTTATACACCCCACCAGGCCCCTGCTGACTGCCACGCGTCTCATGGCAGACACAACTGTTCCTAATTTGTCTCTCAAATTTCTCATCCCAGAGTCAATTCCTGAATCCCAAATAGCTCGACTGTCTGAAAACAAGGTGGATGCTTCATGAAGGGAGGAAAGGGAGGTCCTGGCGGGACCACTCAGAAGGGAGCTTTTAGAGGAGACCAGCAAAAACACCTTCCCTCCCAACACACACCCCTCCACAAACCACAAACCAACATCACACCCTAGAAACCTCAAAGCACACAGGGACAGGTCCTGCACCGTCGACAGACAAGGTGAAAATCCACCCACACCCAAAGCAGAACAAATCTGGGCTCTGTAGTGCTTGCTTTGGGGGACTGGAGGGAAATTTTCCCGTGACAAAGCTCAGACAGTAGGAATTCACCACACACAAGCTTCTTCCACCTGCAGGCTTTGGCTTTCTGTCTGGCCAGGTGAGAACCACAGAATGTTTCTAGTACATGAGTGAAGTCACACCACAAAGCCTATACCTTTAAAAATTCCAGCCTTCCATTTCTAAGACATACAAGCCAAGAAGCAACCCTCTGGAGCATCTTACAAGGAAGCTCAATTCCTTCCACTTAATTTCAAACCCTGACCTTGAACTCACCACCCAACAGCCTCCCAGTATGATGGCACACTGTCCCCTGGGGCTCTTACCTGCTGCCCTTCCTGCTCAGAACAGTTTCCAGCTGCTCCACGTGTATCAAAATTGAAGTGACCCAGCACAAACAAAAACTGGGTGTTAAAGTCAATGGGCAAGAGCCTACAGATCACGAAGTAGAGCAGGAACGCTGGAGCAGCAAATCAGTACCGTGCAATCAGCCACCAACCAAAAGAGGGGCAAAGGGATGGTGCTGGGGGCAGGATGAGGCACTCGGAAACACTCTGCTAAATATAGCTCCTGGGCTGCAGCGCTTGGAAAGGTGGCCGAGAATAAGCATCTGGCGCCCTGGGTCATTTCTGTCACTTCCTGTTACTCACATCCTGCTGTTCCGACGCTGCCCGAATCCTGGATTCCCCGTACACAATTCCCTACCTGGAAGCCCCCAGAGACAGACCATTCAAAGCAGCTGGGATGTGCGTAGACAACAGACTTCCTCACAGAGCACCACACAAAACACAAAAATAGACACCACCACACAAACAAGCTCTTGGAGTTCCCCATATAGAAAGAGCCTGAGTGCCCAGGTCCGGGTGAGCTCCGCACAGCACTGTGTCAGACCCCGCCCAGCCCACCAGCTCTGCACGCTGCCCTGTCTGCAACCTAAAAGGGAACACGGGCCCAAACAGCTGTCATGCACTTCCTCTCCTGGGCTGCATCTCACCTGCAGCCTCAGAGCAGCTCTGGGGGGAAGGAGGGGGTCCCCAGCATGACGACTGACAGGTGCCACCCACAGCACAGTCAGAGCAAGGCATCCTCCATCTGACCCACTCCTGCCTCCCCAGGAACTCAGGAAGCCCAGGCATGGAGCAAAGCCAACTTGGCAAGAAGTTAAAGTCACATGTAACCTACCAGAAGATAGGTTGTTTTAATTTATTTATTTTTTTTAAGAAACCCATAAAGTAAAATGAAGCAAAAAGTGAAAGTTCTACTTAAAAATGAAACGTGACAGAAATATTCTGTGTTACTTACCTATTCACTATTTCAACAGTACTTCATTAAGCTTGAGTTATGTTCAACTGTGAGAAAACTAGAGATTGGGGACTGCCATGGTTGCCGGGGGGCCTCTGGCAGGAATGGAATATTATTACCCATGAAAGGCACCTCAGATGTAGAGCTGGTACCCCAGCATGGGCTGGCCATAGTCAACCAGCATGCAGAAGGCAAAATACAAACAAACGTGGTTCTAATAGCAAAACGCTGGCAGCACCTCAGTCTCCAGACAGGGGGCTGGTGAAGTAAGCTCCAACATGCTCACACAATGGTATGTCACAGGCCCATAGTCATGGACACACAAAGATGTTCATAAAGTAATAAGTTTTAAAAGCAGGTCATAAACTAGTCTGTATAAATAATCCAAATTTTTGTAAAACTAAAGTGTATTTAATAATATTCACAGAAAAAGGCCCCATAACTATCTGTCCATATCAGGGTTTCTCAACCTCAGCACTACTGACATTTTGAGCCAAATAATTCATTGTTGTGAGGCTGTCGCACAACACTGTTGTGCCTCTGGGGACACTGAGCAGCTTCCCTGGACTTTACCAACTAGGTGTCAGCAGCACGTACCCCTGCTCTCCATACCCACAACTGTGACAAACCAGTGTGTCCCCAAATGTCCTCTTCAGGACAATCTCACCTCCCCCACTGCCTTATCCCTACCCATGTTTGAGAATCGCAGGTCTATATAATAGTGTTTAATCTAGAATCTCAGTGATAAGACTTTTGAGTGGTTTTTGTTTGTTTGGGTTATCTGCACTTAATTATCCATAATGATACATGTTATTTGTATTAAAAGGGGAATTAAAAAGAATCTTAGCATCAGGAAAACCTTCCAGGTATTTTTGCTATAATGCAATTTTTGAGTTCCTAAAAACCCTCATACTCTACAAAAGTGCACAATAAAAGTAAAAAGAAGTCTCATGGGAATAGGTAAGCTGGGGCAGGCCACTGAGAACTTATGCAAATTTGTAACCAAGCATTAATGGAACAACAGCAATATTAAATGTTTTTAAATGAACAAATTTTACCACATAAACACTACAGTAAATATAGAACTTCACCTTTTAAAAAATGCACAAGGGGGGCTAGGCGCAGGGGCTCATGACTGTAATCCCAGCACTCTGGGAGGCTGAGGTGGGCAAATCACCTGAGATCAGGAGTTCAAGACCAGTCTGGCCAACATGGTGAAATCCCATCTCTACTAAAAATACAAAAATTAGCCAGGCGTGGTGGCGGGTGCCTCTAGTCCCAGCTACTTAGGAGGCTGAGGAGGGAGAATCAGTTGAACCCAGGAGGCAGAGGTTGCAATGAGCTGTGATCGCACAACTGCACTCCAGCCTGGATGACAGAGCAAGACTGTCTCAAAAAAATAAAAAATAAAAAAATGCACACAGGAACTAAGACACAGTAAGCAATTCCAAGGCAGAGCTTGCGGCCGCAATGCACACTGTAGCAGGAAGATGGGAGAAGTAAGACCAGAGGCTTCATGTCCAGGGCTGTGCTCCTCCTGGGCTGACTGCATCCTGCGTTAGTGACCTTGGCTTTCAGTAGCTGGGCTGCTGGACTTCTCGCTAGAGAAACAAACCACAGCAGGAGGGCAGAGTACCTGCATCCTTCAGCTACTGCACAGAAGAAACAAGGAGCTGAAAGACCTCGGAGTCCTGGTGACAAGGAAAGGCAAACCAAAGGTCCCTGGTAGTAAGTCTGGAAGGGATGGGGTGGAGGGAGAGAAACGGGAATGCTTTGGCATTCTTAAGTCTGACAGCCACCACGCTGTCATAATTTATCCATTTTTCTCTGGGATTAACTAATGGTAAATCTGCATATACCCAAAGGCATCTATAGTAACATTGTAGTTAACAAGTAAGTATCAAAAGGAAAGTAACAAGATGAGAAGGAAAAAGAGTTTCATAAGCTACCCGAAGCCCTTGACACTACCATCCACTTTTTTGCTCACTGAAGGTCAACCTGACTAAGCAATACAATTTCCCAGAGCAAGGTGGCCAAGGTAGAACAATCACATCTGCTGGCTGGGCCAGGTGTCACCCTTAGGACAAAGTCTTGTCCACACCTTTTCAAATGAATTGATTCAAGCCTGTTTGTGTGTTCAATACTTAGAGTGGTTAAGTAAACCACAGAATGGCTACCACACAGAAAACAAAGCCACACAAGGAGGGAAAAACAAGTAATTTATAAAAGGGCATACTTATACTGTACTCTTAAAAATGGTTAAGATGCTAAATTTTATGTTATGTGTATTCTACCACAATAAAACATAAATGAGGGAAAGGGGGACATACTGATGTCATCGTATTGTGTTTAAAAAAGGCGGGACACAAGCAGCCGGGAAAACTGGAGGTTCACACATCAAGTGGTAGGACTGAGAGATTTTTTTTTTTCTTTTCCCTCTGGTTTTCTCTATTTTCCAAATTGTCTACAGTAAAAGGTGTCTTTAAATTTATCTATGCCTGGTTGGGCGCAGCAGCTCATGCCTGCCAATCAGTGCTTTGGGAGGCCAAAGCAGGAGGATCCCTTGAGCCCAGGTGTTCAAGACCAGCCTGGGCAACACAGTGAGACCCCGTTTCTACAAAAAAATTTATAAATTAGCTGGGAATGGTGGTGCCTGCCTGTGGTCCCAGCTACCCAGTAGGCTAAGGTGCGGGAATCACTTGAGCCCAGGAGGTCAAAGCTGCAATGAACCTTGATCACGCCAGTGCACTTCAGACAGGGCGACAGAGTGAAACCTCATCTCTAATTAATTAATTAATGTATCTACGCCTTTTCAAATTTATCTATGCCTTAATCTATGCCTATTTCCTACAAAAATCAAGATCAGAGATAATTACTCCCATTTGCCTATACAACCTCCTTCATCCATTGACCTGCTACCCCAATGGCCTCTGGCGAGGCCTAGCTAAAATACTGGGTCTCCAACCACCCCTGCAGCTAGAGACAGCAATGGAGGTGAAGGAGCTGACATCACCGGGGAGAGTGGTTCCAGGAAAGCTCTTTGAGGGAGATGACTCAGCTGGCAGCCACCCTGATGGCACTTGCTGCAGGCATCTCATAACCAAGATGCCCTACCCTAACGTACCCTACTCCTATTTCACATGGAAAATTAAAATAGTTTCTTTTGTGGGCTAAGGAGTCCCATGTCCTCCAACTTTTCTGTGCTTTAGTCTGAAAGCTCAGCTGTCTGGGAAAACAGCCATGTCTCCTGACAAGGTCTAACTGTTACCTGTGTGAGGGTGCTCTCAAGTTTTGCTCTTGGCAAAGAACTAGGCCAGCAGGGACAGAGTCCAAAGTGTGGGTCCAGCATGTACCTGTAGTCTCAGCTACTCGGAAGGCCAAGGCAAGAGGATTGCTTGAACTCAGGATCTCCAGACCGGCCCAGGCAACACAGCAAGACCCCGTCTCTAAAAAATACCCACACACACAAAGAATGGGCCCTTCCAGCCCCTTACCAACTCCCTCAGACTGGAAGGTCAGGATGCCAAATCAGCCCCAGGTCGGTGTACAGACAAAAATGGTTCACTGCTCACTCTGAAAAGAGATGGCCTCATTCCCCAGCCAATCCACCTGCAGGATGGAAGGGTAGTCATCTTCTCTCCCCCAAAACTAACTCTAAGGAAAACATCTATAAACACACTACTATTGCACTTCTTGAAAAAACATACCTGAAACAACCTGAAGCTTTCAATTCTTCTAATTGTGAAGCAAAAGTACAGGACCGCAGAGACAAGGTCCTGTACCACAGGACCCAGGACCACGATACCTGAGACACTTCTCTTCCAAGTGTCACAGTCATCACATGGTAATGTCAGGAGCTGGGCCCACAAGACAGTTGGCCAAGTCACCTCATCCAAGGCATGCCATGGTCTCCCCCTGGAGGGAGGGATGGAGTGCCTGCCTGGTGACCCTGTGGTCTGGCAGAGCTGTGTTTGCTATCACATGAACTCAGCACTCTGCTTAACAGGAGAGACTACAGGTCCATGAGCGGCACAGCTGTTGTTCTAAGTTTCCCAGCTTTGATAAGGGAGCCCCTGATTCCCAAGCCCAACCTCTACAGCTGCTGCTGGTGCACAAAGACCCAGTCCCCTTAGGATGCAAAGGATAAGTGGGCACAGACTCCTTCCAGATGCTGGGGACCTGAATGTAGTCTGTAGCCACAGCAGTCATGTCCTCAAAGAGAGAGGCCCAGTCCAAACTACCCTGTTCTTTTTTAACTCCCTGGCTGATTCATGTGTTTGCTCCAGGGGCTGTCATTTGTAATCTGTCCAGGAAAGGGCATCTCAGACCACATTCCCAGTCAGGGAATCATATACAAGGTCAAGAGCCTGCTGGAATTGTCCTCCCTCATCTAGAACCCCCGCTTCCTAATTTTATTTGGATGCTCAGAGGTGGTTTATCCCTTTCCACTAACCAAGCTTACAATGGCTTTCCTTATTCCTCTGATACTTCAAGTACATTGTAAAAATGAAAAGAAGTAATTCCAACTATAGGTTTTAATATTTTAAAAGACCAAAAAAGGTTGAAAATATTTTTTCCATTGGCAAGCCCTGACTCAGAGGGTCTGTGTACCAGTGCTGGGCACATGGCCAAGAATTTGAAGAGCCACCGTGGGAGGGCATGGCATGCAGGGCAGCCACAGCCTGCCAGCCTGACTCAGCCAGCTCCCGTCACAGCACAGTGACGACACAGTCCCATGTGGACGGGGGGAGACAAAAATGCTTCCCAGAGGTGCCAAGGAATAGAGATACAGCAACAACAAATCAATTAACCCCACAGGCATTTACAGTGTGGCTATTTGGTGCCAGGCATGGTTTGGGGGCGCTGGGATGAAAACAGATCAACAAGCCCCATGATATCCCTTCTCTCATAAAGTTTCTACTTCTCCATCCAACAGCCATAAATCAGAGGGAAAAGGAAGAGAATGCAGAAAATGTCACTGCAGACACAACAAACAAAAAATCTGAACATTAAAAAAAAAAAAATCACAGGGTATTATCAAAAACTTTACCCCAAAACTGCATACCTACATCATTTCACTGGTAAACTCTAGCAAATATTTCAGAAAGAACACCAAACTTACACAAACTTTATCAGAAAACAGAGGCGGGGTAACACTGACTCACTACATATATATGTATTTTTAGTAGGGATGAGGTTTCACCATGTTGGCCAGGCCAGTCTTGAACTCCTAGCCTCAAGTGATCCACCTGCTTCGGCCTCCCAAAATGCAGGGATTACGGACGTGAGCCACCGCATCTGGCCTGACTCTCTATTTTTTAAAGTACCAAAACCTGACAAAGGCAGAAAGGAAGAAATGAGGGAAGAAAGGGAGAGAAATAAATTACAGATCAATACCTTCATGAATATTGGTGCAACAATCCTTAACAAAATAATGGCAAATTGAATCCAACAATAAATAAAAAACATATTATGAGCAAATAGGGCTTAACCCAAGAATGAAAAGTTGTCTTAAATTTGAAAATCAACCAATTTAATTTGCCCTTTTAATAACATAAAGGAGAAAAAACCATGTGTTCACTTCAATAAATGCAGAAAAGCATTTGACAAAATTCAACACCCATTAATAATTAAAACTGTCAGCGATCAAGTAAAGAACATCCTCAAACTGATAAAGGATACCTACAAAAAGCCTACAGCTAACATCACATTTAATGATGAAAACCGAACTGTTTCATGTTAAGACTGGAAAAGGTGGAAGGATTCCTGCCTTCGCTACTCCTATTCAACACTGTACTGGAATCTTAGCCTTTGCAATGAAGCAAGAAAAATAAATAAAAGGCATGTGAGTCAGAAAGGAAGAAGTAAAGCTGTCCCTATTTGCAAATGATACAACTTTATATAGAACTTTCTAGGGAATCTACACAATGACTACTAGAATTAAACAAGCAGTATTTTGCAAGGTCACAAAATCCACTGTATTCTTATATATTAGCAGCAAACAGATATAAAATGTTTATAAATTCCATTTAGTTAATAAAAATAAAAACATAAATTACATTGAAATGAATCTAACAAAAGACGTTAAAGACATCTACACTGAAAACTACAAAGCACTGCTGAGATAAATTTAAAGCACCTAAAGAGAGAGAGATCGTGTTAATGTACCGGAAAACTCAACATCATTAAAGATTCAATGTTATTAAGATAGCAATTCTCCCCAAATTGATCTACAGATTTAATACAATCTCAAACAAAATTCTAGCAGGCCTCACTTATAGAAATTGACAAACTAATATTAAAATTTATATGAAAATGCTGAGTACTTAGAATAACTAAAGCTATGTTAGAAAAGAACAAAGATGACTCTAATTTCAACACTTCCTATAAAACTACAGTAATCAACAAAGTGTAGAATTATTTGAGTAAAGGCAGACATAATATAGTTCAATAAAACAAAATAGAAAATCTGGAAAGAGACTCAAAAATAAAAGGTTAATTGACTTTTGAAAAAAGGCAGCAAAGGTAATTAAATGAGGAATGGAATGTATTTTCAATAAATGCTGCCTCCAAAACTGAATATCCATATGGGGGTCAGGGGAAGAACATCAATAATAATCCCAACTGTAAAACCTAAAACTACAAAACTTATAGAAGAAAATCTTTGCAAGCCGAGGTAGACAAGGGTTTTCTGGATAGAATACTAGAAGAATGAGCCATTTAAAAAACTGATAAGTTGAATTTCACCAAAAAGAAAGACTTCTGTTCTAAAAGTGTCATTAAAGAAAACACAAGCCACAGACTGAGAAAAACATTCACAACACATGTATCAGACAAAGGACTTACATCCAAAATACATAAAGAAGTCTTACAACTCAATAAGAACCCAATTAAAAAAATGGATAAATGTCCTAGCACACATTTCACAAAAGACATACAAATGACCAACAAACACATGAAAAGATGTTGACATCATTAGTCATCAGGGAAATGGAAATTAAAGCCACAATGGGATAACACTACATAACTATTAGGACACATAAAATTAAAAAGACTGATCACACCAAGTGTTGGTGAGGATGTGGAGCAAATGGAACTCTCTATACACTGCTGGTGGGAATATAAAATTGGATCACCACTTCAGAAAACAGTTTAGCAGCCTCTTAAGAAGTTAAACATATACCTACTAAAGGTGTTTACCCAAGAGAAATGAAAATATGTCCACACAAAGACTTGTATACAAATGTTCATAGTTTTATTAGTAATAGCCCAAAACTAGAAACTACCTAAATGCCCACCAATAGAATAGACAAATGCTGGAATATGCATATAATGGACTACTGATATTTGTAACATGAAAAATCTCAAAACCATTATGCTGAGTGAAAGAAGCCAGACATTAAAAAAAAATAGTAGTACATGCTGCATTACTCAATTTATATAGCATTCTTTTTAAAATGCAGAGTAATCTACAATGACAGAAAACAAATCCATCCATGTTTGCCTGTGAAGAGGCAGAGAAGGAAGGATTACAAGGAAATTCTCAGGGTGATGGAAATGTTATCCTGACTATGGTGACAGCTTCAGTGTATATATGAGAGAGAGAGAGAGAGAGAAAGAGAGAGAGAAAGTGTGTGTGTATAAAAACTATCAAACTGTACACCTTAAATACTGCAGTTTATTGTACATCAATTATGTCTCAAGTCACAAAAAATGGTTTTCATGTATTAGAATAGTCATTAAAGAACACTATGAACCTTTCTCTGAATAAGCAGGGTGACCATATAGCTTATCATCCAAGCGAGGAAACTTATGCAAGTCAAAGTGAGTGCTAAAGATAAGAGGTTGTGTACTGCCCTGGAGAAATCAGCACTTAGGGATTTGGGAAAAACAAATACCCAATCTCTTCATTGGTGTGATTAGATATCACCCCAAGGTATCTAGTGATACCTTAAAGCAAACCATCAAGTTTTCACAGGAAGCAAACCATCAAGTTCCTCAGAAGGCAGAGCAGAGCTGGCAACAGCCTTGGCAAGTCAGCTGCGCCCATGACCTTGATTTACAGAAAAGGAAGCGATCCCGGTCAATGACGGGCACAGGACAAACCCCAAGGCTCCTGCCTCCAAGGTCAGTGTCCCTTGAGCCCCTCTTTCTTCAAAGAGAAAAAAAATCAAAGAATGGGGTGGAAGCCAATCCCCCTCTTAACTATTTTCCAAACATCTAATTATCTTGACCCACCCTCTATAGCTTTGCAGCCAATGAACAATTCAGCTACAAAGAAAACAGCATTGGCCAGGCACAGTGGCTCACACCTGTAATCCCAGCACTTTGGGAGGCCAAGGCAGGAGGATTGGACCATGTTGACCAGCCTGGACAACATGGTGAGACCCCATCTCTACCAAATTTAAAAAAAGAAAAAGAAAAGAAAACAGCATCGACTTTTCTGTATAAAGTCCAGCACTGATTAACACACCCAGCCACAGGCCTGGAGGCAGCTCCCACAAGGCACATTCTACACCAGACCCAGTCTGCAGGGCCAACCCTTCTGCACAGATCTACTGATAACCACTCCCACAGTCCTCCTCCTGTCTTAAAAAAAAAAAAAAAAAAAAAAACGGTATGGGGGGATCACATGTTTTTTAGGTTTACACTTCAAACCAGGTTCTTCAATTGTGTGGTGAGGAGGAAGGACTGGGTCAATAAACAGCAGTCTCCCTACCACAGAGCAGGAAATTATCTTAATTTGATAACAAGTTGTTTCAAGGAAATAAAAAGATCCTACCACTATGTACTGTGAAACACCAGGTTATTCTGGGACGGGAACGTGGGATTTTTTTTAAACATGATTTCCTAGAGAATGATACCATTTTTGTAACTTTCAAGGAAAAAAAAAAACCAGACAGACGGAACTTGGCTCAATCACACCCTGACACATTTAAAAGCATACTGAGTAAAGATGGCTAAAAATTATTCATTGCCTAGGCACCCTAGGAAAAAATTCAATCAAATCCATGTATCTTCCCCCCAGGTCTTTTCTCAAAGAACTCTTTCCCTTACTAAATTACTATAATCCAATGACAGTCTCTCAACTATCCACTTTGTTTTCTCTGCCATTTGTAAATAAAGACAATTAACAAGTACGCTACACTTGTTCATAACAATTAACAAGTATAACAAGTGTTAACAACACAAATACTTTTTCAAACACACACAATCATAAGGTGAAAATGGCTTAGATTTCACAAATGCAAACCCCACTGATAATCTAAACAAACAGCCCAGACGAGTAACTGCGTCTTCTCCCACCCCAAACTCTAAAGAAGAGACACCACAATTGGTTCCACTGCTCACCAGCCAGGCTGCCAGAAGAGGACAGCATCTTCTCCCTGTGCCTGCTTGGAGTGACTGTTAAAACCGACCCCTAAGCCCTCACAAGGAGCAACCTGGCTTTTCAGACCAGCTGTGCTGCAGAAGCAGGTGCTGCCTTCAGTAAAACCCCACACTTAGCAAACAGCCACCAATTTGACTCAACGCCTGCTTCTTCCTGCTTCTTTAACCTGAGAACACAGTGTGGATTACCAGGTGTGGAATTCACTGGGTTAACTTCCTTCTGCACCTGATCCCGCAGGCCTGCACTGCTGTCCATGGCATGTGTTAATAATTACAGTATTTCATTCACTGAGCACCTACTCTGCCCGGTGCTTGACTGCCCCACCATTGCTGCGCTAGGTAGGACCACCCTCATTGGCAGATGGGAGAATGAAGCTACAGGTGGCCAAGAACCCACCACTGAGAGCTGGCAGAGCTGGGACATGCAGTCAGGTTCTCCTGGAACACTGCACTTGAGCAGAAATAGAGGCAGGCTTGCTTTGCAGAAGTGAGCCCAGGGGGCAGGAGCTGCTAACGAACGTGGGGCTTCCCAACAGGAAGAGCAAAGACACTTCACACTCAAGAGGACTTTTGGGACCCACAAATACAATTCTCCCTGTCCCAGACCTGGGCCAGCAGTTGCAGCAATTAGGAAGAGTCTTTTATGCAGAGACATTTGCCAATTATATACAGTTTCTCTGGCTGGGCGCAGTGGCTCACGCCTGTAATCCCATGAGGCCGAGATAGGTGGATCACCTGAGGTCAGGAGTTCGAGACCAGCCTGGCCAACATGGTGAAACCCTGTCTCTACTAAAAATACAAAGTTTGCCAGGTGTAGTGGTACATGCCTGTAGTCCCAGCTACTTGGGAGGCTGAGGCAGGAGAACTGCGTGAACCCGGGAGGCGGAGGTTGCAGTGAGCTGAGAGCACAGCACGGCACTCCAGCCTGGGCAACAGAGTGAGACTCATCTCAAAAAAAAAAAAAAAACAGTTTTTCCTCTCTCCGAGCCAAAGTTAACTGGCTTAGGAATTTTGCCCAGAAAATATCTGAAATCCAAACATGCTAAAAAAGAAAACTGATGTTGAAATCTGGATAAAGATCACGGTTCCTCACCCAAGAAGCAGTCCTAACCATCCTCTGGGCTGATGTCTGTTAGAAACAGCTGAGAAACTCAGCCACAGTTTCACGCTAGGTAGGCCTACTAGGGAACTTTCATTCACCCAACAAATATGAATGCCACATGGACAAGATTTATTTTATTTTTTGAGACACGATCTCTCTCTGTTGCCCAGGCTGGAGTGCAGTGGTGCAATCACAGCTCACTGCAACCTAGAACTCCTGGGCTCAAGTGATCCTCCCGCCTCAGCCTCCCAAGTAGCTGGGACTACAGGTGCATGCCTCCGTACCTGGATAATTTCTTTTATTTTTTGTAGAGACAGGATCTTGTTATGCTGCCCAGGCTGGTCTTAAACTCCTAGCCTCAAGTGATTCTCCTGCCTTGGTCTCCCAAAATGCTGGGATTACAGGCATGAGCCACCGTGCTCTGCCATGACAAGATTTAAACGCAATACTCTGATCCATTACATAGCTTCCTTTTTATTTAGCTACCAATTAAAGGCATCTTATATGTTAAATTATACTTGGTTTTCCCTTAACTTTTATTTTTCCTGTTTCTATTGATTATACCCTGAAAACTTTTAAGGATAACTTTTTCCGGGTATCTACTCTTCTGCTACAAAAGCTATTTTTTAATATATCTGTAAAGTTGGCCTCGTTTGAAATCCTTTGAAACTCCTATAAATCAGAATAACTGCTACATGTTAGCAAGTTAAACCCTATTACTTTCCTACTAGTAGAGATGACTGGTGGTGGAGATTAGAAACTAGGAAACATTCAGAACGCACTTCTGTGCCAATCCAATGACCTTTGAGATACAGTCCAGTATTATCCCATTTCACAGATGAGAAAATTGAGTCTTAGAAAGATGAAGTATCTGCCCTAGGTCACACAGCTAACAAGGAAGACCTTCTTTATGATATACTTCATCAAACTTCTTGATACCATAAACTATTCAAAAATATTACTTGGGGAAAAGGAAGCCGTAAATACAGACATCAAAAATCACCCTTCTCTCTGCATAACATGGTTATTCTGATATGATTATTTCAGGGCAAGCATCCTGAGAGCTATACGGTATGAGCACATAACTAAAGATCAACCGGGAGGATGTCCGCAGAAGTGCCATGTCACACTTTGGAGAAGTCATACAAGAGCTCCTCGTCTGTTCTGTGCCATGGACCCCTTCTGGCAGTCTGGTGAGGCCTATGAACTCCTTCTCAGAATTTCTCTAAGTGCCAAAAATAAAATACTTATGATTACAACGGAAACCAATTTTAATACAATATAGTCATATCCACAGACCGCTTTGAGGGGGCCATGAATCCTGGTTATGAACTCCTACCAGGCAACACACTTTCTCCTTTCCTCGTCTCCCCGTCCAACAACAGGAGACACAGTGCTGACTAGCACCTCATAGCCTCTTAGACTAGAAGACTCACATTCTGGAAGGGCTCGGTTGACCTTGCAGAATGACCATACTGACCAAGGACTACTTTCTTTGGTGTGAAAGAATAAAACCTTGCCTGTTCACACCATTCTTATTTGTAGCTATAGGGCATCGAATGATGGCCTCCAAAAAGGTATGTCCATGTTCTAATCTCTGGAACCTGTGAATGTGACCTTATTTAGAAAAACAGTCTTTGCAGATGTAATCAAGTTAAGGATCTTGAGATGAGATCATCCTGGATTATCTGAGTGGGCCCTAAATCCAAGGACAGGTGTCTGTTTAAGAAAACAGAGGAGAAGACACAGAAGAAGGAAGAAAAGGCCATGTGGAGACAGAGGCAGATCTTGAAGCGATGCAGCCACAAGCCAGGGAATGCCTGGAATTACCAGGAGCTGGGCAAAGCAAGTCAGAGTCTCTCCTAGGACCCCAGCCCTGCCAACACCATGATTTCAGATGTCTGGCCTCCAGGAATGTGATAGACTTACATTTCTTTTGTTTCATGTTATCTGATAATTTGCTATGGAAGCCATGAGAAACTAATACAGTAGCTAAACCTAATTCTAACATATACTACCTTCATGATATTCTACCAGCATTAAATATAAACTGCCCTTTATATATGCAGTATTATATAGCTATTACACATAAGCAGCCCTCTAGACATGTGTCTTAGTCTGTTTTGCGCTGCTATAACAGAATACCATAGACTAGATAATTTTAAATGAACAGAAGTTTATTTGCCTCATAGTTCGAAAGTCTAAGAGCATGGTGCGGCATCTGGTGAGGGGCTTCATGCTGCGTCAAAGGTGAGAGTGAGAGCAAGGGGGAGGAGATGAACTCATCCCTTTATTAGGAACTGACCCCTACAATAACAGCATTAATCCATCCCCAGAGCAGAGCCCTCCTGGCCTGATCACCTCTTTTTTTTTCTTTTTTTTTTTTTTTTTTAGACAGAGTTTCACTCTTGTTGCCCAGGCTGGAGTGCAATGGCACAATCTCGGCTCACTGCAACCTCCGCTTCCTGGGTTCAAGTGATTCTCCTGCCTCAGCCTCCTGAGTAGCTGGGATTACAGGCATATGCCACCACACCCAGCTAATTTTGTATTTTTAGTAGAGACAGGGTTTCTCCATGTTGATCAGGCTGATCTCAAACTCCCGACCTCAGGTGATCTGCCCGCCTTGGCCTCCCAAAGTGCTGGGATTACAGGCGTGAGCCACTGCACCCAGCACTGATCACCTCTTAAAGTTTCTACCTCTCAATACTGTTGCACTGGCGATTCAGTTTCCAACACATGAACTTTGGAGGACACAATCAAACCATAACAACATACATATCTTAAATTTAATCTTCACTTGGCTCATAATAAAAACACCCTTTATTTTCGATCCCCATTATTTGGCCAATCCATTTTCCTGAAATTTAAAAATAAACCAAGGGCCGGCCTGTCCTTTTCTTCACTCTGTTCTTACATGATACCAATAAGTATTCACTTCTCACCTTCTGTCTTCTTTCCAAGCTGGTTCCATTCCTGTAAACCAGCCCCATCCCTCATGCAAGTGTGTACTCAACTCTTCTTCTACCACCTTCCATACCTGGGGCAGCTCTCTACCTACGAGGGTACCCAACCTCATTCCAGGATGTGCCACTGGGACAGCAGACGTTCACCCAATGTCTGCTCACATGCCTTCCTCCACCAGCTTAGCCATATAAGCCAGAGTCCCCTGATCTGTCCACTTCCCTTCAACAAACCCAACCTCTTCTTGATATTGCTTTTTTAAAGTTATGTGACATGCCAATCCTATAGAGATTCTGGAGGCTTAGGATATCTGAAAGTTCAAATGATGATCCATCTAAAATGGTGTAAAGTTAAATAGAAGCTGAAATACAGAAATACTCAAAAATAAAGCTGTAAACCAGAACCAAACTAGAATCACCCAAAGCAGGAGGAAGTTTTGTCTTCTCAACTCTCAGGGCAGGTAACAAAAAGGGACCCAAGACCAAACCAAAGCAGCTCCTGAAGGGCAAACTGCACCCTCTCCTGGGCAAACAGGGCTCAGCATGGAAGCTGCTCTGCAGGGGAGAACAAACTCACCTCCCTAAATGTCCCTCCTGTGATGTGAAATGCACACTCTAGCATTATCTCCAACAGGAAAAACTGAAACATTCTCAGTTCCTAATGCTGCAAGAGTGAGCAAATAAAGTTTAACTGATCAGTGATGACACATCTACACAATGAAATATCTGCCACTGTAAAAAACGATCATTACAGAGACTCATGATATGGGGAATCTTATGATAAAACAGCAAATAAAGCCAAAATATAAAATTATACATGTATATAACACATGTAAACACAAAATTATACATGTATATAACACATGTAAAATTTAATGTTTGCCTATTAAAAAGTCTGAAGGGAGGAAGGGCACAGTGGCTCACGCCTGTAATCCCAGCACTTTGGGAATCCAAGGTGGGCGGATCACGAGGTCAGGAGTTCGAGACCGGCCTGGCCAGCATGGTGGAACCCCGTCTCTACTAGAAATACAAAAAAATTAGCCGGGTGTGGTGGCACACGCCTATAATCCCAGCTACTCAGGAGGCTGAGGCAGGAGAGTTGCTTGAACCTGGGAGGCAGAGGTTGCAATGAGCCTAAATCGCGCCACTACACTCCGGCCTGGGCAACAGAGCGAGACTCCATCTAAAAAAAAAAAAAGTCTGAAGAGAAACACGAAAAAAGAAAACAACTGCAGGGCTACTGTGGGAACATTTTCTCCCTATTTTACTTTTATTTTTATTTTTGAGATGGAGTCTTGTTCTGTCGCCCAGGCTGGAGTGCAACGGTGCAATCTTGGCTCACTGCAACCTCCACCTCCTGGGTTGAAGCAATTCTCCCTGCCTCAGCCTCCTGAGTAGCTGGGATTACAGGTGCCCACCACC
Source organism: Pan troglodytes (assembly GCF_028858775.2). NCBI lineage: Eukaryota > Metazoa > Chordata > Mammalia > Primates > Hominidae > Pan > Pan troglodytes. The sequence goes on along the minus strand of NC_072411.2, from coordinate 135,607,945 downwards.
ACATCCAGCTAATTTTTGTATTTTTCGTAGAGACGAGGTTTCACCATGTTGGCTAGGCTGGTCTTGAACTCCTGACCTCAGGTGATCCGCCTGCCTCGGCCTCCCAAAGTGCTGGGATTACGGGCGTGAGCCATCACACCCAGCCCATTTTCTCCCTATTTTAAATTTCCTTTAAAATCATTACTAAGATTCAAACACTTTAAGAACTAAGTTAACAAATGAATCCACACAGGAGGACTTGAACCTGGAAAGCAGGCACTGCTAGTGTGTCACATGAACAGACACTCCTACCACCTATTCCCTGGATGCACCCGACTCCCTGACTCTTCCCCAGTCCTCTCTGCAAAAGGGACCCGTCCCCACATCCAGCTCTCATGCCGCTCCTCAGAGAAGCTTACCTCCCCTCCCAAGGCTAACCACCACCACTCTAACTGTACTTTGCACCTTCTTCCACTCTACTTATGACAGGGCACTAGAACTACTTCTTTATATACTGTTAGAAGTCTCCCAGAGTAGGGAACACACTTACCTACCCCGTACACCCTCAGGCACTCAGTAGACAGTTTGCCGTGATACAGGATAGTTCAAATAAGGAATAACAAGTTCTAAAACTTGCATCTTTTCCAACTGATTTGAAATTAGGTGGCCAGGGTAATGCCTTACTTGTCAAATGACTCCTCCATTCTCTGGGATAAACAAGTCTTCCAGCTGGCAAACTCGCTAAAAGCACACACACAGAGCACAGGGGCTAACCCTGTCCCCAAGCTGCCGGCTGGACATGAGCTGGGAAATTGTAAAAGGGGGAGCCTGGCCCACAGAGGGGTCCACAATAGTGAGCACCTCTTCAGCGGGGCTTGCCAAGGAAGGGGTGAGTCAACATTCTCTCTGTTGTGCTAACAAAAAGAAGCAACAGAACCTGCTTCTTCCAGCTCATATTCATACACATACTCACCCCAAAGGGCAGAGCACTGGGGACCCTAAGCTGCCAAGAGACTCCATGGCCTTGAGCTCAAGGTGTGGCCAAGTACACATTACTAGGGAGCTTGTGCTAATGTAGCATCACATGAGTGACACAAAGTACCCTAAAGAAGGGGGTCCCAAAGTGGTTGTACCCTAAGATTTTGGAAAGCTTTGAAAAAGCACCCACTTGCAAATTTCTGGGGAAAGTTCCAAAAGGTGCTCGGGCATGGCCAAGTTTGAGAACCACAGTCCCACAGAAGCATATGGCAGTTTCCTGAGCACCGTGTAAACAGGAAGGCTTCCCTGAGGAGGAAACGGACAGGGTCGGTGGGGAGAATCTGGGGAAACAGATCCCCAGAGACCAGGGCCAGCAGGTGACCCGTACACACACGGAGCTCCCTAAGAAGCACTGGGCTTGGCTGGGGAGAGGCCAGGCTGGGAGGGCACATGAGGACCAGACCCTGAACTTCATTAGGTAAGAAACGAGGGGCCCCTCGATGGTTTATAGTGCTTTTTTTTTTTTTTTTGAGACAGAGTCTCACTCTGTCGCCCAGGCTGGAGTGAAATGATGCGATCTCAGCTCACTGCAACCTCTGCCTCCCGGGTTCAAGTGATTCTTGTGCCTCAGCCTCCTGAGTAGCTGAGATTACAGGCGCCCGCCACCATGTCTGTCTAATTTTTATATTTTTAGTAGAGACGGGGTTTCATCATGTTGGTCAGGCTGGTCTTGAACTCCTGTCCTCAGGTGAACCACCACCTCAGCTTCCCAAAGCACTGGGATTACAGGTGTTAGCTACCATGCCCAGCCTTAGTTCACAGCGCTTTTAACAATGGGCAGAATATGACCCTTCTAAATGGCTCTGTATTTCAGGCATATTCCAGTAAAACTTGTCTTTCCTCTCTAAGGTTCACCTCAGCTACAGTTGCCATGACCCAGGGAGTAGTAATAATACAGCCAGACTAACTGAAGCCCAGTGAAATCTGGACTAATTAGTAGTGATTTTGTTCAATTAAAGTTATTATTCAGTAAACAGAGAAAGTATGAAACGTTAAGTACACCAAACTAGAAGAAAATTTTCCACATACCAAATGATATAATAAATGAATTTGGTTTATTGCTTTCAGTTCATTCACTGAATAATCAGCAAGTGCCTATAATCACAGTGTTAATAGGCACAAACACATATATCATGCCTACATTCATTAACTCATTTAGTCCTTACAACCAAACCACCCCACAAGGCAGGTTACTAGCCCCATTTCTCAGATGAGAAAATGGAGGCTTCGAGCTGTCCTGTGACTCGCCCCCGGTCATCTGCTTGGAAGAAGCTGAGCTAGGATTCACACTCTGGCTTGCCTTAAAGCATGAAGTTACCTTGCAGGGTCCCGTACTTTCAGAGATCAAAAGAAGAGAAGAAGCCCAGTCCTGCTGCCTTGGGTCTTCTATCTGGTAGAGGATACACAGACCCTGGACATTCAAAGACAAGAGTCCCTGATTCCTCTGGGGAGCTCACACTTTGGAAATACTGCGTAGCATAAAACTTCCCTCATAAAGGAAGTAAAAGGCAACTGAACATGTAGCATCAGAAGGCCACACACACTCAGCTGGAACAACTGAGGAAGGATCAGCCTTTCCACGGGCCTCCTGGGCAGTCCAGGCCTGTCGAGCTCTAGCTCTCCGGGAACAGCAGCTCAGGCCTTGCCCTCCAGCTGTGCAAGCAGCCCTGCCCATGAGAGGTGACCAGGGCTACCCCAGAGAGCTCAGGGAGCTCAGGTCTGCACACTCCACCACCCACTGAGGGAGTCAAATGTGTGCTTCATAAAACCAGCACCCGAGATGGACTCAAACTATATCCCACCCACATCCCGCCCAAGGTAGGGGGCACGGAAGGAGAGCCGTGAGAGGTGAGGCAGTTAGGAAGTGGCACCCCCACAAATGGGAGAGGCCATGCCAGCAGGTGGCCAGGGAGGCCCAGGCCAGGACAGCATGAGGCGTCTCAGACAGGGCAGTGGGCACTGGGTGTGAAGGGCAAAGGGCCCTGTGGGAGTGGAAATGGCCACCCTGCATCACCACTCTCTCCTAGCTCCAGGCTCCCTGCCCTCCGAGGGACCTGGCCAGGGCTCAGGCCTTGACTGCCTCCTGCTGTCCTGTAGACGAAGCCTGGCTATGGGGAGCAGCCACGCCCACTTCGGGTGATAAGCCTGGCTATGGGAAACACCCACACCCACTTTGAGCGATGAGCCTGGCTACGGGGAGCACCCACACCCACTTTGAGCGATGAGCCTGGCTACGGGGAGCACACACGCCCACTTCAGGTGATGAGCCCTCTTCCTACTTAGTCTAGAAAATCTTTGCTAAATTGAATTTAGCTCTGATTCTGCCTCCTTCACAAGGGACACAGACTCTGACACCAGCCACCATGAAGTCAGTCTCCAAGGGGACATTTCTAGAACTGGAAAGGCCAGCAATACCAAAACACTCTCGGTGAGGAGAAGAAACTGAGCATCTGGAGTCCTGCAGGGGTGCTGTGATCGTGTCACTGTGTACAGCGCTGCTTTCTAGGAGGCATGCATCATGGCCAATGATACAGTATGTTTCTTCAATACTGTTATTAATACTTAATTCCCAGAATCACCCAAAACAAATAAAAGTACCAACAACAGCAGAAGCATGGACCCTGCCCGCCTGCAGTGCATGGCTCTCCTCAGGCCCCATCTCTCACCTCCATAAGCACATCCAGGCTGTCCACATCCTCATGTTGGGGGAAAGGCCCCTCTGCACCCCTTCTCATCCACCTAGCCAACTCTTCCCTGCAGATCTCGCCTCCAGCAGCAGACAGACTCTTCTAACAAAAACCCAACTTTACCACCCCGCTTTAAAATCTTAATGGCTTCCCTCAGCTCTGACAAAAAAGCCCAAACCCACCCCAGCCTGGAAAGCACTTCCTGCCTCAGAGGCTGCTCACCCAGCGCACCTCCCACGCCCACTCCCTCTGGCAAGAAACACCCCTTCCACCCCACAGCCACGCACCCCCTTCCCCCACCACAGGCAGGGAACCCCCATGCCCTGCCCAGAGAAGCAACCCACATCAGTTCCTCCCCAGCCCTGCCGTGGCTGCTGGGATGCACATGGACTGTGCCCTGCAGGAAGGAAGACCTGATCTTGCAGCCAGGCCCAGCATCTGGTCCCAGGAAGCTTCCTGCAGAGCCGAATAATGAGGGGCAGGGCCCAAATCATTCTGGAACTGGAGGTGACCAAGCCACTCTTCAACAAAGAGTTATGTGCACCTACTGTGTGCTGGGCACTTGGTGTAAAGCCATGAACAAAACAGACGAAAATCCTTGCTCTCATGTAGCATATATTATAAATAAATAAGACCAAATGGAATACAGGTAGGAATGACTCTCCAGGAGGGTCAGGGAGGGTGAGAATAAAGCCCATTGCTTTTATTCCTTTTTGCTGCATTTTGAAATTGCAAAAACTAAATGAGGCAATAAAAATTAATCCTTCATCAAAAGAGAACATGGGTTTAAAAATGATGAAAAAACACTGACTTGGAGAAATAAGTAAATAAAAGCATAAAACTCGAATGGACCCTACAGTCTTGTAGTGTTCCACAGCCCTAGGCTGCTAAGGGAAGATGATAAAACTGGGCATGGTGGCTCACACCTGTAATCCTAGCACTTTGGGAGGCTGAAGCTGGCAGATCACTTGAGCTCAGGAGTTCAAGACCAGCCTGGCCAACATGGTGAAACCCATCTCTACTAAAAACACAAAAATTAGCCGGGTGTGGTGGCGGGAGCCTGTAATCCCAGCTACTCGGAAGGCTGAGGCACAAGAATCACTTGAACCCAGAAGGTGGAAGTTGCAGTGAGCCGAGATCGCATCACTGCACTCCAGCCTGGGCAACACAGTGAGACTGTCTCAAAAAAAGCAAACAAGCGTAGGACTTGAAGACAACAACTAAAATTACTATAACACACTCAAAGTTTAATAAATCAGGGGAGAAATCCTAAGTCAATGAAAACATGTGAAAACCCAAGAGAAAATGGAGAAGATCAAAGGAAAATCTTTCCCTGGAGGGAATGACTTTGTTAAACAGAAAACTTTTAAAAAATATTTTACCTATTGGCCAGGCGCGGTGGCTCACGCCTTTAATCCCAGCACTTTGGGAGGCTGAGGCGGGCAGATCACGAGGTCAGGAGATCGAGACCATCCTGGCTAACGCTGTGAAACCCCGTCTCTACTAAAAATACAAAAAAAAAAAAAAAAATAGCCGGGCGTGGTGGCGGCACCTGTACTCCCAGCCACTCAGGAGGCTGAGGCAGGAGAATGGCGTGAACCCGGGAGGCGGAGCTTGCAGTAAGCCGAGATCGCACCACTGCACTCCAGCCTGGGCAACAGAGCGAGACTCCATCTCAAAAAAAAAAAAAAAACACAAAAAATTTTACCTATCAAACAAGAATAAGCCAGGATAAAAACAAAGTATGCCAAAATCGGGGGTGGGGGCTGGGAGCTGGGAGGGGAGGTTGCAAGTAAATGTAGTAACAAACAATATAAAAACTTTGATAACTAGAACTAGGAAAAAACCAACAAATTAAATAAAATAAGGCTAAAGAATGTGACAGACATGGAAGATAAAGAAGCCTCCCCCACCACCCCACAGCCCCTCTTCTGGACTCCTGAGCTCACTTAACCAGCCTGCTGCTGTACTCAGCAGAAGCCCTGACACCTTCATCTACTCCACCCCCTTCTGACCTGATCACTAGCCTGCCCACTGCCCCCTAGACACCTCCGCACTCTCCACTCCACTCTCTCCTAACAATCCTACAAACCTCCCTCCCCTTCCAGTTCACCCTCCACCCTACAGCCAGAGTAGAACTTTCTGACACCTGCAAATCTGAGAATTTCACCAAATAAAACTACTCAACAGCAGCCCAAGTCCTGAGGAGTAAGTCCCAAGCTCTGCCCTGGTCCCCTCTGGAGTCCTCTCACTCTGGCCTCTGCCAACCACCCTGCTCCCCTCTGGAGTCCTCTCACTCTGGCCTCTGCCAGCCACCCTGGTCCCCTCTGGTGTCCTCTCGCTCTGGCCACCCCCAGCCACCCTGATCCCCTCTGGTGTCCTCTCGCTCTGCTCCCCACCCCAGCCACCCTGGTCCCCTCTGGTGTCCTCTCGCTCTGGCCACCCCCAGCCACCCTGGTCCCCTCTGGTGTCCTCTCGCTCTGGCCCCCCCCCAGCCACCCTGGTCCCCTCTGGTGTCCTCTCGCTCTGCCCCCCCCCCCCCCAGCCACCCTGGTCCCCTCTGGTGTCCTCTCGCTCTGCCCCCACCCCCCCCCCAGCCACCCTGGTCCCCTCTGGTGTCCTCTTACTCTGGCCTCCATCAGCCACCCTGGCCCTTCCACCACTTTGCACACTTCACATGGCATCCCCATGCCAAGGTCTTCGCACTGCTGGTCCCTCCACCTGCCCCATTCCCAAGGTGCCTATTTGCACAAGAAACACACAGACACACACACAGAAACACACAGACACACACCAACACACAGACACACACACCCTCTCAGGCTCATGCTTCCCTCAGTGGATTTACCACTATCATTCTTCATGTCTCAGCTATGAGACCTCACTTCCTCTGAGAAGACTGCCCAGCCCCTCCCCAAGGCCAGGTGGGGTCTTCCACATATCAGGCACCATGTACTGCTCTTCCATCGAAGCTTGTCTCAGCCTGTAACTAAGGCTCTATGTATGTGCTTATCTGATCTCCCACGAGAATATAAGCTTGATGCAGAGTGGCTCCTCTCCATTTCTACCCACCATTGAAACTTTGGCACTCAGCATGGTGTGTGGCCCAGGGTAGACCCCCAAAAAAATGCTTGCCAAAACAATGACTAAATAAACAAGCCAAATTCCCAAAGAACAAGACAAAGCACATGAACCAGAATTCATTTTTTCAAGTGTAAGAGAAAAGAAGGAAAAAATAGTTTTTCAAAGCTGGAAAGCCCAAACTGGAGTCAGGAAGAAATCAGGCTTGCTCTATCCCATACCAACCAGTTAGCAAACCCGCACTGCACAAGCGAGAAGGCAACTCTGAGTCTTCGAGCAGAAATGCCTTCAAAGACAGCAACAGCATCGAGCCTGCTCTCGACAACCCCCTGCAACACCAACACTGGGAAATACTATGTTCTCAGAGCTCACTAATAAAATACCGTATTTGATTCCTTTCTGGAAAACAGACCATTTTGCATTATTTTTCTTCCATGTTCTTCAGTCCTTTTTCATTTTCATGGTTTGGTATGAATCGAATAAGAGCTAGTGAAACAAAGCATTGAGTAGCATGTTCTCTGTGACTAAACCCTCAGTAATACACAAAGCTTGACCAAAAAAAGGATGTCACCATATGGGCTGGCTACAAACAGGTCTAGCATAATAAAATTTGTGAACTTGGCCAGGCATGGTGGCTCATGCCTGTAATCTGAACATTTTGGGAGGCTGAGACCGGTGGATCGCTTGAGCCTGAGATTTCAAGGCTGCGGTAAATGGTGATCAAGCCACTGCACTCCAGCCCGGGCGACAGAGTAAGACCTGTCTCTTAAATTTAAATTAAAAAAAAAAAAGGAAAAGGGAAAGAAAAGAAGATAGAAAAAGAGAGAAGCAGGGAGGGGAGGGGAAAGGAGAGGAGGGGAGGGGAGGAGAAAAAAGAAAAGAAAAGAAAGGAAAAAGAAAATCTGTGAACTGTAAATGTTTAAGAGACAACACAGGAGAGAAGTAGAAGAGAGGTACCAAGAGACCATTAAAATAAGAAAGCATGGCTGGGTGTGGTGGCTCATGCCTGTAACCTCAGCACTTCAGGAGGCCAAGGTGGGTGGACTACTTGCACCCCAAAGTTCAAGAACAGCCTAGGTGACACGGTGAAACTCCTTCTCTACAAAAAAACAAAAATTATCTGGGTATGGTCACATGTGCCTGGAGTCCCAGCTACCCAGAAGGCTGAAGTGGGAAGATTACTTGAGCCTAGGAGGTCGAAGCTGCAGTGAGCCATGACTGCACCACTGTACTCCAGCCTGGGTGACAGAGCAAGACCTTGTCTCAAAAATAAACAAACAAACAAACAAGAAAGCACAATACATTCAGCCACAAAACACAGGCATCAGATATGCAAGAATCCTGACAGCAGAAAATGGCTGAAGCACAATATTTACAAGGCAAAGGGTTTCTGACTAAAATAAAACAGATTCTAACAACATACTGTTTACAAGAATTAAATCTAGGCAAGGCACATCGGCTCATGCCTGTAATACCAACACTTTAGGACACCAAGACAGATCACTTGGGGCCAGAAGTTAGAGACCAGCCAAGGCAACATAGTTAGACCCCATCTCTACAAAAAATAAAAAATTAGCTGGGTGTGGTGACAATGCCTGTGGTTCCAGCTACTGGGGAGGGTGAGGCAGGAAGATCTCTTGAGACCAGGAGTTTGAGGCTGCAGTGAGCTAACACTGTACCACCGCACTCCAGCCTGAGCAACACAGCAAGAGCCTATCTCTAAAAAAAAAAAAAAAAGAATTAAATTCAAAATAATAAGGAAAACTAAAGATAAAAGTTAGGATGGAAAAGGGTGGGGGCGGTATGTATATCAAGTAAATTCTGAACAAAGAAAAGAAGACCTAGAAATACTAATATATATCAGAGAACAGTTAATGACACAAACTACTCATTGTGAAAAAGATCTTCTTTAATCCCAGCACTTTGGGAGGCCAAGGCAGGAGGATCACTTGATGCCAGGAGTTTGAGACCAGCCTGAGCAACATAGCGAGACCTTGCTTCTATAAAAAAATGTAAAAATCAGCCAGGCATGGTGTCAAGCACCTGTAGTCCCAGCTAACTGGGAGGCTGAGGCAGGAGGATCACTGGAGCCCAGGAGTTTAAGGCTGCAGTGAGTCATAATTGTGCCACTTCACTCCAACCCAGGTGATAGAGCAAGACCTTGTCTAGGAAAGAAGAAAAAAAAAAGCTACTACTTTATTAATCTTTATTAACAAATGATTACTCAATATTGAAGGTATTATCTTTTTAAATATTTACATGCTTAACAAAGCTTCAAAATGGAGAAGGTGAAAACTGTTAGAAATACATGAACAAAGTGTTAAATGTAACTGGCCTGAAAGAGATTCTAACTCCTCATTAACAGCCTATGGAAGCTCAAGCGATAAAAAACAAGATCATAAGAGGACTTGAACAACATATTTCGTAAGTTACAACAGATAAAAACTAATACACAGCCGGGCAAGGTGGCTCACACCTGTAATCCCAGCATTTTGGGTGGCCAAGGCGGGCGCTGAGGTCAGGAGTTCGAGACCAGCCTAGCCAACATGGTGAAACCCCGTCTCCACTAAAAATAAAAAAATTAGCTGGGCATGGTGGCGTGTGTCTGTAATCCCAGCTACCCAAGGCTGAGGCAGGAGAATCACTGGAACCCAGGAGGCGGAGGCTGCAGAGAGCTGAGACCACACCACTACACTCCCGCCTGGGCAACAGAGCAAGACTCCATCTAAAAAAAAAAAAAAAAAAAACACCAATACACATAAATACAGACACTGAATTAGAAAATAGAAAAGTAGGGCCCAGCATGGTGCCTTACACCTGTAATCCCAGCACTTTGGAAGGCTGAGGCAGGAGGATCACTTGAGGTCAGGAGGTCAAGACCAGCCTGGACAACATGGCGAAAACCCATCTCTAACTAAAAATACAAAAATCAGCCAGGCGTGGTGGGACACGCCTGTAATACCAGCTACTCAGGAGGCTGAAGCAGGAGAATCACTTTAACCCAGGAAGAAGAGGTTGCCATGAGCCGAGATCACAGCACTATACTCCAGCCTGGGCAACAGAGCAAGACCCTGTCTCAAAAAAAAAAAAAAAAAAAAAGAAACAGGCCAGGCGTGGTGGCTCACACCTGTAATCCCAGCACTTTGGGAAGCCGAGGCAAGCAGATCACTCGAGGTCAGGAGTTTGAGAACAGCCTGGCCAACGTAGCGAAACCCCGTCTCTAGCTAAAAATATAAAAAAATTAGCTGGGCGTGGTGGCAGGTGCCTGTAATCCCAGCTACTCAGGAGGCTGAGGCAGAAGAATCGCTTGAACACAGGAGGTGGAGGTTGCAGTGAGCCGAGATCACGTCATTGCACTCCAGCCTTCCAGCCTGGGCAACAGAGCAAGATTCCGTCTCAAAAAAATAAAAAAGGAAACAGAAAAGGAATTGTTCAATAATCTAAGAACTAGTTCTCTTTAAAAACAAAGAAAACAAAAATGCTAGAGTTTACGAAATCTGACAAGAAAAGCAAACTAAACTAATAAAATTAGAAATGCAAAGGAGATTCAACCAGAGACACAGGTGTTTAAACTACACAACAGTACACGCTACTAACTTTGAAGGTGTGAAATTAGTGGGAAAGTAAATTACAGATGTGGACTCAAAAAGTGAAAAGGCTCAAATGATCAAAATGCAAGAAATAAATATTTTAGGATTTATTTCTATTACAGCCTTATCTCCCTAAAAAGTCTTCTTGACAAATAATTTAAAATAAATTCTCTCCAACTTAAGAAACAACCAATCCCAAAGCTACATAAAATGTTGCAGAAAACATAAACTCATAGAAAGTTACTAAGTGAATTTTATGGGGTTGGTTTAACTCTGAAATCAAAACACAATATGTCCAACTATTATGTATCCATTAAAATTAAAAACAGAAAAAACAACTGTTTAAAACTGCAACAAGGCTACATTCTCACCCAAAACAAATGCATACATACCAGTGGGAAAATTCTAAATTGCAAGATAAAGGAGTAAAATTCAACATTACCAAGAATAATTTTTTTATTAGGAAATATGCAAATAACTGAAACCAAAATGAACATCTAAATTAATGCCCAGGGCCAGGCACGGTGGCTCATGCCTGTAATCCCAGTACTTTGGAAGGCTCAGGCGGGTAGATCACTCCAGGCCAGGAGTTTGAGACCAGCCTGGCCAATATGGTGAAACCCCATCTCTACTAAAATTACGAAAATTATCTGGACATAACGGTGCACGACTATAATCCCAGCTACTAGGGAGGCTGAGGCATGAGGCTCCCTTGAACCTGGGAGACGGAGGTTGCAGTGAGCCGAGACCACACCACCGCACTTCAGCCTGGGTGACAAAGGGAGACAACATCTCAAAAAAATTCATTAATTAATTAACTGATGCTCAGAACACTCCAAAGAAATTCAACACCTACTCCTATTAAAGACTCTAAAAACCACGAATCAAAGAAAAATCTATTTATGTGGTTAAAAATGTCTCTTCCCAGCTGGTAAAAATAAATTAATAGAGAAAACTACAAATACTCCAAGTAAAATAAGAGCAGTTACATCAACACAAAATAAGCAGAGGTTTAGACAGAGGAAGGAAAATCCCATTTGTATTGGCAACATCAACAATGAATCCATCAATAAATAAAACAAAACAAAACTTGAAAGCACCTGAAACTAACACTAACCCAAAATATCAGATCCTAAACTTGAGGAAAATTACTCACCTTGACTGAATTATAAAAGAATAATTTTTTAAATTAGGGTGCACACTTTTTGTCTAGATGGGATGGCCTAATAACATAAAGAAAAACAGCTTTAAAAGTTCTAGTGCTGTTATTAGAGTCAAACCTTACACAGGCAGGCGCTAAAGTCAGCCCGTAAAGCCTAAATTATAAAATCCTACAAGAAAATGCTACTATAGCCATTAAATAATATCACGAACATTTAGATCAGCTGACATGAGCAACTCTCTACTATAAATTGTCCTGGGGGGAAAAAAAACACAGGTGTAAACCAAAAGGTTCAGCATGATCTCATGGGTACACGTAGGTAAAGACATAAATATACAGAAATAAAGATAAACACTCTAGAGTAAGCAGCTGGCCACTTCCAAGTGGTGAGATCACATGATTTTGTGCATTTAGAACTTTTGCAGAAAGTCCTACATAACTTTTATAAATTTGGAAGGAAGAAAGTTTAAACATAAAAAAGGAAAAAAAAAAGAAATACACCAAAATATTAACATTCAATGTTTTTTGAGGTGGCTGAATTATGTCTGCTTTTTAATTGCTTTAACATACTTGTCTGCATTTTCCAAATTTTCGACATTAATCACAAAAAACAAAACTCTGTACAGAGCTAGTAAGACGTGAACCAGCAAAGCATGGTGGCTCACACCTGTAATCCCAGGATTTTGGGAGGCCAAGGAGGGTGGATCACCTGAGGTTGGGAGTTCGAGACCACCTTGACCAACATGGAGAAACCCCGTCTCTACTAAAAATACAAAATTAGCCAGGTGTGGTGGCACATGCCTGTAATCCCAGCTACTCGGGAGGCTGAGGCAGGAGAATCGCTTGAACCCGGGAGGCGGAAGTTGCTGTGAGCTGGAGATCACGCCATTGCACTCCAGCCTGGGCAACAAGAGCCAAACTCCGTCTCAAAAAAAACAAAACAGACGTGAACCAAAACACATATAAAAATTTTTCATTTGGTCCCTATTGTCCTTTTGTGCTTATGCATGCCAAATTCTTGGTTATTCTCCAACCTCAGTATTACTTTCAGCATTAAATTCAAATTTTACCAGCAATCATTCCAATCAGTAAGAAAAGAATGAAAACGTTTGAACTGCTTGGACACATGTTCAGATCAAAAAGGAAAGCCGACTTCAGTGAAGAATCAAGAAAGGCATGACTCAGGAATCTTACCGTAAAACTGTTGTTGACGTTTTTGGTACTGGATTCAGCCACGCTGGCATCTGTCAGATCCACCTCATCAAATATGATTGACTGGAAAGAGACAAACACAGGGACTAAGGCACACAAAGACAGGTACATCCCTAAGCACTAGCCAGCGCTGCCCACCACACCCCAATGATCCCTAACAAGCACCCACAGAAGCCCCAGTACCTTGAAACTGTAGCATCCAAACAATAAGCCAATCCAAATTAACCCACCCACCTGCTTCTAACCAAAAGCTCGGGCTCACAGGTATAGTGCCGTGATTTTTAAAAAAAAATCTACAAACATTGTCATTGCATTAGTGAAGGAAGAAAGAGAGAGAACCAAAGCAAACAACCCAATGCTGGTATTTCTGTATTTACTACTGTCAATACCAGTGTTCACTTTTACATGTGAAGTATGTTCTCACACAGTGTTTTAGCTGAGGGAAGGCCGGGGTCTGGACTGAGGATTCCGTGTCCTCCTGGCTTGTTCCTCCAGCGAGCACATGGAGGGGGAAGGTCCTGGCTAAAACAAATTCTTCTGGGGAAGAGAGACAGGTCCAAATGGAAAGGGTCTTGCCGTGAAAGGAAACAAGGGAGCAGAGCAGAAGGATCCTGGTCCTGGAGAGAAAGATGCTCCAGGGCAGGGCTGGGAGTCAGGCCTGGGGACCTCCCCCGTCTCCCTCTCCACTCCCTACAGGGTCCCCCGGCACAGCCCCTGCCTCCTGTTTCCCTTATACCATCCCCTCTATTCTACGATGGCTCTATGAGGAACCCTGGAGAAAATCAAACTAATAACTCAGAAAAGAAACTAAATATTTTAAGTAACCTTCCCCCTCCCCTCACCCCCAGAACTAACTGTAAAAGGTTATTTTGTCGTGTTTTGTTTTTTTTTTTTAAGTGAGGGAAGTGGTTAGAACCCTTTCTAAACAAGCTGCTTTGTTCCATTTCAAATTGTAATGCAGTAACTTTCTAGGGATATGTCTCAAAATGTAAATGATTCAGACTCCAGATTTCTTAAATACCAAAATATTAGTACTGACACCAATCCTGATAAAAAACACAGGTATTCAGAATCCCAGCCAACACACTGGTGTCTGAATGTCTAACACCACATCCGCTTAAACATGGCAGTAATCTGTGACTTTCACTGGCTGCTCCTCCTCCAGCAGCACCCACCTGGTGCTTCTAGCTTTAAATCTACCTACAATAGGGCACACAGAAACAAGGTTAATTGCTAGAAAGCCTAAAAATAAAGAATTTCCCATTTCTGTTCACACATCAAGAAGCTCAGCTCCTTCTACTTTGGCTGGGCACAGTGGCTCATGCCTGTAATCCCAGCACCTTGGGAGGCCAAGGCGGGCAGATTACTTGAGGTCAGGAGTTCAAGACCAGCCTGGGCAATGTGGTGAAACCCCATCTCTAGGCCGGGCATGGTGGCTCATGCCTGTAATCCCAGCACTTTGGGAGGCAGAGGCAGGCGGATCATTTGAGGTCAGGAGTTCGAGACCAGCTTGACCTACATAGTGAAACCCCATCTCTACTCAAATATAAAAATTTTAGCCAGGCATGGTTGCAGGCACCTGTAATCCCAGCTACTTGGGAGGCTGAGGCAGGAGAATTGCTTGAACCCAGGAGGCGGAGGTTGTAATGGGCCGAGATCTCGCCACTGCACTCCAGCCTGGACGACAAAGCAAGACTCCCTCTCAAAAAAAAAAAAAAAAAAAGAACTTCAATATACTTAAAGAATAAAAATTATTTAATAATAAGAAGATGAAATTCATAACCCTGTGATTCCCTCCACCTTTCTGAAAGAAAGATATCCAACTGTAACGTGGCTGTTTCTGTGACCCTTTTTTTCCTTTTCCCCATTACTGATGACATTAAAGAAAAGGAAAATGAACAGAAATTAATTTTGATAAGAAATAAAACATGCCTTGAGACAAGTAAAACCTGACAGCGTGGAGTGTTACAAAACTCACTGGCAATAACAGATCTGAGAATTGAAGCTTTTCCCACACAAGGACTCAGCACCCCCAGTTCCTCCCCTGGGACGGCTCCTGTGATGTCCTCGCGTGTGCTTTCCTGCATGGGGCCTCACCTTTGCCGTTTTGGCATAGTAAAGCGTTCGCCCTCGAAGCTTAAAGTATCTCCTTTTTGATCGCTGGAATGAATTGTTCTGTTTGGTCAGCATCCCCTCTTTGATGATGGTCTGAAAGTACAGAAACATATTCATAAACTTGTGTTTTCAAGGTGCCCTTTCACTCTTCCGGCTGAAACGCAGCCTGTTGCGGCTGAAACATATTCGTGTCTCTAACAGAAAATATTTCTCACACTCTCAACAGACCTTGACCTATGCACAGGCCCAGCACGCTGCCGGGGGCATGGGGGGTTGCACCAATCCTGTCCTCTAAGGGGCAATGTGTGCCTGTGTGGGTGGGGGTGTCAAGAGGCCCAGGGTGTGCCCTGGACGCACTGGCAGACATGAAGAAGGGACACTGAGGCTCACAGGGCCACAGTACACAGCAGCTGGGAGGACACTGGGACGCGGGGCCAGTGCATTCTCCAACTTCAGCATTTGGTATTTTTCAGCTATTCTTGGCCCTGTCTCTGTGTTCTCTGGCCCCCTGCCATTTCTCAGGATGCTGCTGCCAAAGCTGTCTACGTCAGTGGCTCTGGGGCTCAGAAGCTCCAGGCCCGCGCCCTCAGCCCAACCCACCACTCACAGGCCTGGCGTGTGCATCTGCACACACCATGAGAGGAAAGTGCCTCGGCCACAGACACTAAAACTCCTCTCAACCCGAAAAGCTGATGAGTTCACCCCAACACAAGATGTTCTCTTACGAGAATCCAGAAATGGATTATACGGTCCACTCACCTTGGCTCAATTAAAGCCAAGAATGAAGGGGGCTCTACTTCTCCCGGAGCTGCTCCCCCGCCTTACGCAGCCCATGCCACCAAAACATCAAATGCGTAACTAAATACTTGGTCATGAGATGTCTTGACGTACTCGGAGCCATTAACACAGTCAAAAAGAATAAACGACAAGCGTGAAGACAAGAACCTGGCTCTCAGCGTTCGCACACTATGTTACATCCCACCTCACGGAAATGCCCAGTCCACAAGGAGCCTCAGCATGGAAATGGAGGGAGGCTTCCTAAAAATTCTGTTCAAAGACAAGCACATTGGTTCAGAGAAGCTTTTGCTTAACTACCTAATCTCACATAGCTCTGCACTTTATGTAAATGTTTCAAACAGTGCATGTACAAAGTTCTTAAGTATCCACAAACACTTAAAACTCCCTAAGATAAAACCAGCAAAAGCAAGACACAGGAGGCTCATGTCCCCCACCTATGCCAGAATGCAAGCGCAGAACACTGCGCTGCCTGGTCCATCCACTGGCATTCACAACAGGAGAGACAGTGGAACAGGGAAGGCTGCAGAAAGCCCCCAGCCCGACACGCCATCAACATGTGGACGGACACCAGGACCACACCCGGACAGCACAGGCCAATGCAAACTGCCTAGGGGTCTCTTCTCCTTATCCCGCAACCGGCCAACCTCACTGTGCCCTTCCTGGGTTGGGGGGAACTGGCTGCACTCACGACCACTTCCAAGAGCTTCTTGCTCACCAGCATGTTCCAATCATGGTGAACTCTGCTTTCGGCACTGACCCAGTGGCACAACAGCAGCCCTTTCCAACTCTAGAGGATCAGCGCAGGGCAGAGCTGCTGAAGAATCTACTGACTCATTCTTGGCTTATACATTCACCTCACACTTCTGAAGAAGGCACCCACCCTCTCCCCAGTAATTAAAGAGTGCCAGGAAGGAAAAAGAGAGGAGCCCAACATTATCCAACGATCAAGCATTCTGATGACGCTTGTTTGCCAGAAGTGACCTCCCCACCCCCACCCCCTCCCCTAGAGACAGCGGGGATCCCCAGCATACAGTTAGCATCTGAGGTCCCGTCCAAAACAGACCAAGGGTGATCCAAGGCAGAAAGAAAGTCCCACCCCGATTCTGGTAGCAAGGATATAAACCAGTCTTCAGTGTGAAGGACTGGGAAATGGTATTTGTTTCCAAACATCCTTTTCACATCCAAGTACACATGGATGAAACTCATTTCAAATACATCTGCAGAGAACAATGCCATCCATGGAAGCCTGAAACATATACCACGAGACCCTTTCTCTGTTGACCTCAAAGGCCTCACTGTGAAGACGTCTCTCCTGGCCCCCCATTCATCTTCCTTACCTTTGTGGGGAAAGCAATCAGTTCCATCTCTTCCCTAAATGGGAAAAAAAAAAGACAAAACCAACAAGCCAAAACCCAGAAAAGTTATAAATTATCTTTAAAGGACAGATGCTGGAGTATTTTTTCTTGCATCTCCTGCTACACATCTCATACATAAAAGAAAAGCAAAATTAAAACACAACTCACTGCACCACATACTCTTACACACACGCACACGCACAATCTTTCTGAGGGCGGATGAGAGTCTGCGATCTTGGGCTGCCCAAGGAGAGCTGCTGCTTTATTTATAGAACAAGAGTGCTCAGAAAAAGACTGGTGGGTTTCAGCGGAAAAGGCTGGGGAAAAGATAAAGACCATTATTTCTTTGAAGCCTTCTCAGAAACTGCATTTCTTCTCCTGATTCGCTGCTTGTGAGTACTATAGATATGCTGCAGAATATTTTTAAACATTTAGTCAAAAGCAATGAACCAAAAGTGGTCAAGAAAATAACACCCCAAAATAATGTGCTGTATTTTGCACGTGGCAGCTGTGAAAGGCACCCACAGGAAATGCTGCTAGGCTGACGAGGCCTCTCCTTGCCCCCTAGAGCAGAGTCAGGAGTGAAAGGGCCAGGTCCCTGCACAGTTCGCTCGGGCCATGCCGGGCCACCGGGCTCTTAGAGTCACTTTGTTGGGTTCTATGCACAAACAAAAGGGCCAACTGTCGTTCAAGCCATCTAAGATACCCTTATTCCAATCAGAGACAAATTTGCAACACACACAGCACCGAGAAAACTCTTAAGCTCTAGTCAGAGAGCAGCAGGTGGAAAGTGAACACGTGCCCACCAGCAAACACAGGCAAGACACCAATCCCAGTGCTGGGCTCCCCAGAGGAAGTTGGCGAGAGCACTGGGCCTGAGCTGGAGTGTGGTCCACGGCCACCCACTGACCCGACAAGACATATGCCCAGCCCACAGGTCCAAGACTACCACGTGCAGCTGCTTGGGGGGAAGCACAAGTCTCCAGTGGTCCTTGCTTAACAGTAAGACAGCTCTGAGAATGTCCTTGAAAAGGGCTTCAAACCAGGAGGCAGGGAAAGTCCGGAATGGACTCTGTCTGAAAGGCACTAGCAGGCCCAAGCACAGGGTGAGGTTGCCCCCTCTCTGACACGTGGCTGCATCACCAGATGCTGGTCACTACACTGGGCTCTGAGGGCTGCATGGCCAGGAGCTCAGACCAGAGGAAGGCGGATGTGTACACACCAGAGTGCTCTGGGATGTGGGGCACAGGGCAGTGAGCAATGCCCCATAAGGGAATTGCCTGAGACAACAGGTACCTGAGCAGGCCAGGGAGGAGGGGCTGGGCAAGCAGAGGCCGGCAGCTGCTCCTTGGGGCTACAGACAGAGCCCGGTGGTGGCTCAGAAATACACTCTGGAAAGCTGACTGTGGCCACAGTGTGGGAAAGAAGAGGGGTGAAATGTGGAGGCTGGCAGAACACTCCAGAAACTCGCATAAGGGGGGAGTTGATGACAAGAGTCTGGGGTGGCAGGGGAGAGATGGACACAGGCATGGGAATGTTCAGAAAGAAGTGACAATCGACCGAGGTGAAGGGGAGGAGACAGGACAGAAATCCTGGATGCCTCCAAAGAGTGTGGCTCAGTGGGGGGATGTGGGTTTCATTCTGGATGTGCTGACTCTGCGGGCCTCGAGGACGTCAGGGGAGTTCAGTGTAAGGCGACAGCCAGTTCTGCAGGTCTGTGATGTAGAAGTTTTAACACAGGAGATGCCTTGCCAAGGGCCCCAAAGGAGAAAGCATGGAGTACACGGAGGCCCAGGGAAATGGGAACCCAGGGACACCAATACCAAGGAAGGAAAGCCAGAAAGGAGAACAAGAAGAAAGTGGGCAGAAGCGGAGGAGAGCAGAGAGCACGTCGAGAAGATCGCATCAGTGATGTCCAATGCAGCAGCGAGGTCATAAATGAGAACTGAGCCGAGGATAAAGGAAGCAGCCACCAGGGGGTCACCGAGGACCTGCCAGAGCGGACATGGTGGCCTGATGGGGTCGAAGCCAGATCAAATCACCCTGAGTGTGACCAGGACAGGAGAAAGCAAGATAACAGGTTTTTTTCAACTTACAACTTTCTTTTTATGAACATGGAATCCATACTGTATATACTGTTATGTGACCTTGCTATTTTTTTGTCATGTATATTATCACCATATAGCCACATCAGCAAACGCATTTTTGCTGGCTACAGAGTATCTCACTGCACCTACACACCCTCCCCTCCAACATTCACCTGCTTCCCACTGCCGGAACATTTAGAATGCTTCCCGTTCCCTCAATGCTATCATCAGAACTTCAGTGGATATTCCCGTAAGTAAATATCTGCTTATGTCCTCAACTATCCTTAAAGCAAATTAAGAGAAGCGGAATTTGGGGACCAAAGATAGCCCAGAAACAGACCCTTGCAGATTTGGAAGCTTGATGTGTAACAGGTAGCACTGCAAACCAGGGTTTGGGAGGGAGGGGGATTTCAGCAAAGGGGCTGAGATGGCAGGTTACCCAAGGACACCACACGCGTGAGCTCCTGGCAGACTCTGGGTGTGCTAAAGCAAAAGGCAGAAGAACTTCAAAATGTCCAGCAGACGATAGAGAATTTCCAATGACTTTGGAATTGGGAAGAGTTTCTTAAATATAATAGAAAAAAATATTAGATATAAGCTATGACTGCTAAACTCAACTATATTACAATTGAGAATTTCTGCTCATCAAAGACACCTCAAAAAGAGATAAAAGAAAAGCCAAGGTGGGAAAAAAAGGTACACTATTGCTGACAGCCAGTCAGTAACCAGTAACCAGAATATAGCAGAAACTCCCATGGAACGGGCTGGGCGCGGTGGCTCATGCCTGTAATTCCAGCACTTTGGAAGGCCGAGGCAGGGGGATCACCTGAGGTCAGGAGTTCGAGACCAGCCTGGGCAACACAGCGAAACCCCGTCTCTACTAAAAATACAAAAATTAGCTGGTCATGGTGGCGGATACCTGTAATCCCAGCTACTTCGGCGGCTGGGACATAAGAATCGCTTGAACCCAGCAGACGGAGGTTGCAGTGGGCCGAGATCATGCCACTGCACTCCCGCCTGGGTGACAAGAGTGAAACTCCCTCTCAAAAAAAAAAAAAAAAAGAAAGAAAGAAAAAAAGAAACTCCCACGGAATGATAAAAAAGAAAAACCACCAAAGAGAAAATAGGTAAAAAGTGTGAACCAGCATTTACCAGAAGAGTAAGTCAAATGGAGACTAAGCCCCAAAGGACGCTTAACCCTGGAGGATGCCACAGAAGAGCACCCTGGCACTCAGCCGCGCAGGTGGGTCCACGTGTGCACAGTCCGTGACTGTGCTTCACAACTTATGTGTATACTCCATGTATTATTCTGCATGTAAAATGGTAAAGGGAAAAATATAGTTAATCAATATAAGGATAGAAGTAAAATCTCAGACTATTAGTGTTAATGTCTTGAGCATGTAAGGAGTGAGGATTTCCACATTTACGCAGTAAAAGACAAACAAATGAAAAACAGCTGCCACATGGGGGTGAAGAAAATGGAGGGGACTGACCAAGAGTCGTGTCCAGAGGCTGAGGGCAGCAAGCCACGGCCTGCCCAAGGTGACCTGGACAGAGGGGCTGCAGGCAGACAGCTGGGAAACTGGGAGGGAAACAAAAAAAAGGTAGCAGAAAGGAAAGAAAATTAGCCAAATGTCCACTTCAGCCACCTATCTGTCCTTTAGACTTCCCCGGTCCTTCAACAACAACAAAAAAGCAGGTAAAACAGAAACCTGACTATGGTTAATTAAGCAACATCACCCAAATTCACAAAGCCCCCCAAAAGTGGAAATACTGGCATAAAAAATTAACATACAAATGTTTCAGTGGAAAGAAGCTGGTAAACTTATTTCTATCAATTTGCATATCTCTTTGTTTGTTTGTTTTCTGAGACAGAGTCTTGCTCTGTCGCCCAGGCTGGAGTGCAGTGCCACAATCTTGGCTCACTGCAACCTCCGCCTCCCAGGTTCAAGCAATTCTCCTGCCTCACCCTCCCGAGTAGCTGGGATTACAGGCGCGCACTACATGCCTGGTTAATTTTTTGTATTTTTAGTAGAGACAGGGTTTCACTATGTTGGCCAGGCTGGTCTCGAACTCCTGACTTTGGGTGATCCACCCACCTCGGCCTCCCAAAGTGCTGGGATCACAGGCGTGAGCCACCGCACCTGGCCCAATTTGCATATCACTTTAAATTTTCATGAGTATTTTTATATTTACTTGTCTTCTTAACAGAACAAACACTTCTGGTCTATGAGACAGAAACTAGTATTCCAGTTAACAAATAAGAAAACTGGTAAACAGAGAGACTGAGTAACTTGCCCGGTTGAACAACTAATGACAGGTCACAAAAGAAATCCCAGGCCTCTCCAATTCTATCTCAAAGCTTCATCTGTGGTTTGCAGTTTACAAGCACCATGATTCACATATAGGAAGCAGTCAGAAAATAATTTGTTCACAAAACGTAAGGCATGCAAAACATATTCAAAGACCTCCAGGTTACCTCCAACACTTCTTCACACATACCACACCCACTACCCAAGTAGGAGCCATTTTCATCTTTTAATCCTCACACCAATTTTGAAAGTGGTGGTAATATTCCCACTTTACACATTACGAAACTGAGGGCCAGAGGATTAAGTAATTCACCCAAGGCCACTTGGCTAATGAATGACACACCAGAGCCCAGACAATAATACTTGTTGGCAAAATAAAACTTCAGCATAAAAGTCTGCTGATAACGGATTTAAATCAATTAAGCAAAGGTAAATTCCTGTATCTACTCAAAACACTACCCACAGATTCATCCTCATTCAGGAACTACCTGCAACTTACCCACCACCTATCTACCTATAAGCTGATCTTACCGCATCCTGGCAGAAGCTGAGGGAGTGTGCACGCCCAAGGTGGCAACAGAATGTGTGCCACATCGGCGTCTTCATGACACCAACGGCCAGCAGGAGAGAGCGCACCGGGCAACTGCCACGCTGCAGAATCCCGCTCAGCTCTGCAGAGCCAGGCCCTGAGTCTGGTGCTAACTCTGACAGAAAGGAACCCAACATAGGTTTTCTGAAGACTCCAAAACACCAACTCATGGAAAAAGGACAGTCATCCTTCCCTCACCCATCAAGAGAATCCAATTTCCCCATTGCCACTACCCTGGTTTTCAATGCACTGCCACCAAGATTATTAAAAACGACCATGTCCCAAAGCTCCTATGCC
Source organism: Pan troglodytes (assembly GCF_028858775.2). Taxonomy (NCBI): domain Eukaryota; kingdom Metazoa; phylum Chordata; class Mammalia; order Primates; family Hominidae; genus Pan; species Pan troglodytes. The sequence goes on along the minus strand of NC_072411.2, from coordinate 135,585,643 downwards.
AAAGCTTCCACTGACAGGAGGAGAGACACCTCATTCCTGCCCCCACTAATGTGAGGAAGGACCAAACCAAAAAAAGCCAAAAAGTGGCAACGATGTGTATGCCCAAACCCCCAGGAGAGCTGCTCCAGGTATGCCCTTCATTTGGAGTTCACACCCACTTTCCTAAAGCCAGGACGCTTCTCTTACTGCGGTATGCTGCGGTATGTGGTGTTCTGTTAACACCCCCCCCCCACACACACACACATCCTCACTGCTCACAGGACCTTGTTTCTGAACTGGGGGTGGTGGTCGCGGGGGACCTTTCATCATAGGGCTAATCCCCACTGCCCCAGTACTGGTCAAGGAGACCTAAGCAGTTCTGTTGGGGGTGGGGAGGTAGGCAAGTGCTTGGCTGGTATATGGGAACACGTGTAGTCTCAGTGCCACCTTTGCTTTAAATGAACATACAACATTTAGTGCTGCAGCAGCCATGTTGAGGCCACAAGGTAGCCAGTGTGGGTCCTGATGACATCAACCTACAGCCAAATGCATTCCTGTCTGATAACGATGGGTTGGCTGAGTTCACTCCCGCTCTGTCAGCATCACTGCTAATCCAACCTAGTCTTGCACGCTGGCGTCCCCAGGGGCCAGGCCTCCACACTGAAATGTACCTCATCTCACTGTTCACTGACCCCCAAGTTTCCTCTTCAGTTAATATTAATAGCATCATCAAATCTAAAAGAAGTAGCAGGCGCTCAACTCTTTTCCTCCTTCACTCCCCATTTCTAATTGCCTACCTAGGATCATTGATTGTATTTGTTAAAATAATGGAAGATTCTGCCCCTCCTCTTCAGCTCCGCCTACCTCAGGCTTAAGTTGTTCTGCCTCTTGTCTCTGCCTCAGTGCCTCTCAACGTGTGACCCAGACCACCACATCAGAACCCCTGGAACGTTTGTTAAAAATGCAGGTTACCGCTGGCCTGAAGGCAATGAGCTATCTCAAATGATGGTTCACAATCAGTTACAGACTGAACTCCTTGCTCTATTCTCTACCCCATTCTCACTACTTCACTGGACTACTCTAAAAACAAAATACAGGTTATTAAAATAATAATATAGAAATAAAATAAAATAAAAAAGTAAAGAAAAAGCAAGTTACTGCTCCACCCCCAACCTCCTGAGCCTTGGAAATATGAATTTTTGCCAAGAGCCCAGGTGGTTCCTAAGCACACCAAGTTTGTTCTCTGTCCATCGTTCCTCCAACCTGCTGCCACAATTCTCTCAACGGGAGGATTTCATCCCAACTGCCACTACAATTACCTGACAAGCTTTGAGAAACAGTGACCACTGGCCCCACCCCACCAGTGATGAGCATCAGTGTGGGAGGGGGCAGGGAGCCACAGTGTTAAAAACTCCCAGGTGACTGGAAGAAGCATACAGTCTCAGAGCCAGGGCCTACTCCCAAACCTCTCCTTGCTTTCCTTGTCATCTAGGAAGGCTTCACGTGGCCCACCGGGCTCCTCCCAATCTGAGAGGCTCCTCTCTCACCCCTCCCAGAACCACCTGACCCAAACACAACCGACTCCTTTTATTTCCCCACTTTTTTGAATATACTCTTTCCTCCACCTGGAAATCCTTAGCTCCTCTTCTCTTGGCTGGGAAATGACTAAGCTTTGAGACCCAAGTCAAATACCACCACCTTCGGGAAGTCTTCCCAGACTCCCCCAAGGCAGAACTAGCTATCACCTCCCCCCAGGCAGAACTAGCTATCACCGCTTTGCAAGTACATGAACATCCATTATGAAGCTGTCTCCCTCCCCAGACCAACAGTCCATCAGGTTCAGTGGGTTTATTTATCTTAATCACGCCAGTGCCTCAGGAAGTTTTGTTTTTGTTTTGAAACAGGTTCTCACACTGCCAACCAGGCTGGGCTACAGTGGCTCAATCACAGCTCACCGCAGCCTTGACCTCTTGGGCTCAAGCGATCCTCCCATCTCAGCCTCCCAAGTAGCTAGGACTACAGGTGCACTTGTTTTGTTTTGTTTTGCTTTGCTTTGTAGAGGCGGGGTCTCACTACGTTGCTCAGGCACTCCTCAGGCCTTGGCCTCCCTTATTGCAGGCATAAGCCACTACACCTCGCCAGGAAGTTTTACAAAATACTACAAAGGGCTAATATCCCTAATCTTTAAAGAAATTATAAAAATTGAGAACAGACTAAAAATCTGGTAGAAAAAGGGGCAAAAAATATGAAAACATTTGACAGAAAAAAATGCAAAAGGCGCTTAAACAAAGGAAAAGATGCCCAACCTAGCTCAGAAGAGAAAAACAAAACTAAGTGAAAATACTATTTGCATCATCAGACTGACAAAAAACAAACAAGGCTGAGCACAGTGGATCACGCCTGTAATCCCAGAACTTCGGGAGGCTGAGGCGGGAGGATAGCTTGAGCCCAGGAGTTTGAGACCAGCCTAGGCAACACAGTGAGGCCCCATCTCTACAAATTTTTTTTTTTTTTTTGAGATGGAGTCTCACTCTATCGCCCAGGCTGGAGTGCAGTGGCACGATCTTGGCTCACTGCAACCTCTGCCTCCCCAGTTCAAGCAATTCTCCCGTCTCAGCCTCCCGAGTAGCTGGGACTACAGGCGCCTGCCACCACATCCAGCTAATTTTTGTATTTTAGTAAAGACGGGTTTCACCATGTTGCCCAGGCTAGTCTCGACCTCCTGAGCTCAGGCAATCCACCTGCCTTGGCCTCCCAAAGTGCTAGGATTACAGGCGTGAGCCACCAGACCCGGCCTCAAATTTAAAAAAAAAAAAAAATAGCTGGGCGTGGTGGTGCACACCTGTGGTCCAAGCTACTTGGGAGGCTGAGGTGAGAGGATCACTTGAGACCAGGAGTTCAAGGCCAGCCTGAGCAACATAGACCCTGTCTCTACAAAAAATAATAATAATTATTTAAAAATTAGTGCACCTATAGTTCCAGCTACTTGAGAGGCTGAGGTGGGAGGATCACCTGAGCCCAAGAGGTCAAGGCTGCTGCGGTGAGCTGTGATCGCACCACTGTACACCAACTTGGGTGACAGAGCAAGACTCTATCTCAAAACAAACAAACAAACAAACAAACCAAAGAGGCAACACATTCTGCTTCTATGGCAACGGGGAGACAGGCACTCAACATGACTGCAAAACGGGATGGCCCTGAAGACAAACATTTGGCAAAATCCAGAGCAGTTATTCATGCATTTACTCTTCTGATCTAGCAAGCCCACTCCTAGGAATCTATCCCAAAAGACACTTTGGCAAAATAGAAAAGAAAGTTTGTACAAGGCTATGTGCTACAAACTATTATAGCAGAACACTGAAAATAACCCAAATACCCACCAACAGGCTAGTGGTCGAATAAATTACGGTACATTCAAAATATGGAGTACCATATAACTATACAAGGATTGTGGAAGATATCTTTATACACTACGGAACCGTCTCCAAATCAGAGCAAGTAAAAAGATAACTGTGCAGAACATGCATAGAACATGCTATTAAGGGGCCAGGCGCAGTGGCTCACGCCTGTAATCCCAGCACTTTGGGAGGCTGAAGCGGGTGGATCACCTGAGGTGAGGAGTTCAAGACCAGCCTGGCCAACATGGTGAAACTCCGTCTCTACTAAAAATACAAAAAATTAGCTGGGCGTGGTGGCACACACCTGTAATCACAGCTACTCGGGAGTCTGAAGCAGGAGAATCGTTTGAACCCAGGAGGTGGAGATTGAAGTGAGCCGAGATCATGCCATTGCTCTCCTGCCTGGGTGACAAGAGTGAAACTCCATCTCCAAAAAAAAAAAAAAAAGGAACATGCTATGCTATTAATATCTTTTTGTAAAAAGGAGGACATTGCTTGTGTGTGAAGAAGATAAACTTAGTTTTTTTTTTCCAAAAAGAAACAATGGAAGGATTAACCAAAATAATAATAAAAATGGTTAAGTGGTTACCTCTAGGGAAAGGGAACAGGGTAGATGAGACAGGGAAGGCACACACATGATTTTAAAAGGACTCCCAGGACAGGGGCAGCACCCGCAGCAGCACCCAGGAGGCTGAGCTCTGACTTGCTCCAGGCTCAGGTGTAAGCACTTTCCAAAGATTACTCATTTAATCCATACAACGTTCCCCTTCCTGTGTCCAAGTGTTCTCATTGTTCAATTCCCACCTATGAGTGAGAACATGCGGTGTTTGGTTTTTCTGTCCTTGTGATAGTTTGCTGAGAATGATGGTTTCCAGCTTCATCCATGTCCCTACAAAGGACCCTAGAACTTAAAGTATAATAAAAAAAATATATATTTAAAAAAAATCCATACAATGACCTCCTAAGGGAGGCCCAGGAAACATTCCCATTTCACAGAACCATGGGCAAGGAGAAGAAATAATCAGTATTTATGGAGTGCCTACTATGTGCCAAGAGCTTATGTAGAATCTGTATTTAATCTGCCCCATACAATAGTTATAGCCCCATTTTACTAATGAAGAAATTGGGGTCCAGAGAGGACATAGACATCTACAGTGAAGTGACAGATGTGGACTTCAGACCCAGATCTGTCTGATTTCAACTCTCTCCATGCTTAGACAGCAAATGAAAAACATTTTTTATGTTTGGGGAAGATTTACTTTTCATTATTTTTGTCTGTACAAGTTCAGACTAAATTATAGCCATAACCAGTCACCCTACTTTTTCTGAAAGTGAATTTATGCACAAACCCATCTCCACTACACACCAAAGGCGAAACAAACCTTAACCCCCAGCAGCAGGTGCGACATCCCAAAATACACACATGCTCTCTGTGGTTCATTAAGGTAGGAAAGATTCAGCTTCTGAGAAACCTACAGAACAAAATCCATCTCCCTATTGAGCTGTGGAATGAAATCACTCTGTTTCAATAAATGTTTATTGAACACTTGAGTGCTGAGTGCGGCTTGCAATACTACAGTGAAAGGGACTCGACCCTTGACCTTTCAGGAAACTGCGCCATCAGAGGGATACTTGACAGTAGGAAGAAAAAGAAGTATTTGCTTTAAAATGCTCAGGAGAAAAGTAGGGGTGTGGGTAGGGGGTGGAGACAGATGAAACAAGAAAGACACAGGCTGATGTGATTAATTCAACGGTCTCTACTTCTGTGTCTGTTTGGAAATTTCCATAAATTGTTTTCAAGTGTCATAAGAGGGGTGCAGACAGGGCGCTTTGGAAACTTGGAAGTCAGTGAAACACACCAGAGGCCTGAAGCTGGTGCTGCCTGGACTAGAGGCAGCCTCCCCAGCTTCCTGACCTATGGATCCCACCTCAGAGGGCAAGGCACCAAACAGAAAAGCACCTGAGAACAATGCGGCAGTGCTGCCACTATCAGCATTCAACCTCCTCTCCCCTGGCATGTGCTCAACCAGCTGCTTCCTCACCTGTTTTCTGACATTTGGGGAATAAAGTCCTGTGTTAAATGGTCCAACTCATGGCAGACTTGTTTGCTGGAGGTTACTTTTTATTTACTTAAGACCACCAAGAGCCCAGCCACGCTAACACCTACTATTCACATTCCGAGATAACATCCTTCCCATCTGTTTTCTTTTTTTTTTTTTTTTTTTCCTTTTTTGAGACAGAGTCTCATTCTGTCGCCCAGGCTGGAGCGCAGTGGCACGATCTCGGCTCACTGCAACCTCCACCTCCCAGGTTCAAACGATTCTCCTGCCTCAGCCTCCCAAGTGGCTGGGACTACGGGCGTGTGCCATCACGCCCGGCTAATTTTTGTTATTTTTAGTAGAGACAGGATTTTACCATGTTGGCCAGGCTGGTCTCGAACTCCTGACATCGGGTGATCCACCGGACTTGGGCGCCCAAAGTGCTGGGATTACAGGCATGAGCCACCACGCCCGGCTCCATCTGTTTTCAAGTGTGTAAATAAAACAGAAAAGTGGGGCTGGGCATGGTATGTCACACCTGTAATCTCAGCACTTTGGGAGGATGAGGCAGGCAGATCACTTGAGCCCAGGAATTCAAGACCAGCCTGGGCAACACAGCATAGTAAAGTATCCCTCTGCTTTTATAGAGACTCTATCTCTATAAAAACTTTTAAAATTGGCTGGGTATGGTGGCATACGCCTGCAGTCCTAGCTACTAAGGAAACTGGGGCAGAAAAGTTGCTTGAACCCAGGAATTTAGGCTCCAGTGAACTATGACTGAACCACTGCACTGCAGCCTGTATGACAGAACAAGATCGTGCCTCCAAAAAGAAAAATGTAAAAATAAAATTGCCAGGTGCTATGGCTCACACCTGTAATCTCAGCACTTTGGGAGAAAGAGGTGGGCAAATCACTTGTGCCCAGGAGTTCAAGACCAGCCTGGGCAACACGGTGAGATGCCATCTCTACAAAAAATTTAAAAATTAGCTGGGCATGGTGGCACATACCTGTAGTCCTAGCCTCTGGGGAGGCCAAGACAGGAAAATCACCTGAGCCCAAGAGTCCAAGGCTGCAGTGAGTGATGATGGCACCACTGCACTCCAGCCTGGGTGACAGGGCGAGACCCCGTGTCAAGGCCGGGCGCAGTGGCTCACGCCTGTAATCCCAGCACTTTGGGAGGCTGAGGCAGAAGGCACACTTGAGGTCAGGAGTTCGTAATCAGCCTGGCCAACATGGTGAAACCCTGTCTCTGCTGAAAATACAAAAACCAGCCAGGCATCGTAGCAGGCACCTGTAATCCCAGCTACTCAGGAGGCTGAGGCAGGAGAATCACTTGAACCCGGGAGGCGGAGGTTGCAGTGAGCCGAGATCACACCACTGCACTCCAGCCTGGGTGAGAGCGAGACTTCATCTCAAAAAAAAAAAAAAACAAACAAACAACAACAAAAAAACCCCTGTGTAAAAAAAAAAAATTAAACTAAAAGACATAAAGGGGAGTTACATGATGTACAAATTATTCAATAACTTGCTCTTCCAAACAACAATATACTGCAACTAGATCTGCTTTTACTTTGTGTATTATTCTTCTATATGCTATTTCTTTTTCATTTACTCAAATGTTTAGGGATGCTAATGTCATTATGAACATATCTAAAGAACTGATAATGTTGCACGCATCAAACAGTTTACATCTCAAGCTAAAATACATCCTATTCATATCAAGACCTTGAGCTCGCTGCTTAGGTAAGTGTAGATTTAATTTCAACACAGGAGTTGAAAGTTTAAACAAGGGGGAACATAATTAAGTTGTTCCATATAATGTACCCATTTATTAGGATATTATGAAACTTAAATCCTGTATTTTCACAAGCATGCCCTTTTGTATATTTGACTCCTGAAATTCAATCTGTTTTGATCCAACAGTACCGTTTCAGCTGTTTTAGGACATTCCAGATAAGGCTGAGGGCAGCTGCTTCTCCAATCTGAATCATCGCCACGTCACAACACAGCCCCTCTTACCATTAGGAGTCTTCCATTGACGGGAAGCATGTTATGCCTTTTTGTTTCCTTTGGTATAAAATAATACATGCTCATTTTAGAAAATGCAGGCAAGCAGATGTAAACATAAAAATAATACAAATCTCACCACCTAACCCAACCCACAATATCATGAGAAACTTCCTCCATGTTATTTCCTATTCCGTCTTATTTCCAGTGTTTTACACACTGCTGAAACGCATTCTGTAAACACAGCTTTGCCTCTTTATTTCTCCAACATCACACAGTACCGTCCCTGTTGCTGCCCTCCTCAATTACCTGGCTGGCAGCTTCAGGCATTGAGAGCCGTGCACACTGCCACTTTCCGGCTTTGTGACCTGGTGCAGCCACCATGAAGTTGTGAAGGTGAAGTGGGACAGCACGCGCACAGAGCACAGCACGGGACCCGCCTGCAGTACCCATTTTATCAGCTATTATCATTAACTCACTGAGTCATTACACTGGAGTGTTCTGGTGGAGTTTGTCCCAAGCTGGACTTGGACACTGGGGTGGCTTGCAACTTTTTATATTTAATGGTACAATAAACATGTTGTTCATGAGCTTCATATTTAAGATTATTTTCTCAGGATAGAGTCCCAGTGTTAGAATTCCGGACCAAGAGTCTCTTGGAGTTATTCAGACACTCACTAAGTCACTTTCCCAAATGGTTATACCCATTTCTGCTGCCAAAGGACAAAGAAGCTGCAGTTAACTACCAAGGAGTTTCTACAAACAGCAAATAATACAAAACACTAGTTAGATATAAAAACACAGACAATTGTGACTAATGGACAATAAAAATACACATTGGCCAGATCTCCCTTAAATGTAAGAAAAAAAATAAAAATTAAAAAAAAAAGACTTATGTCTTAATCCTTGACAAACCTGGTTCTACTTGCCCTCTTGAAGCACACAAAAATGTTCAGCAACCACAGAGAGAAAGGAGATAGAGAACAACTTCTCAGACTTCCCTTCTGCCCAGCTTCTGAGTACTAGTCCATTTTTATCAGAGTTCAAATACTGAGAATGTCAAATGAGACTGGATTTAATGAGATGAGTGTTATTTCAAGTTTACCAAACTATAAAAAGAACTGAATCAAGTCCATATTCTCAAACATAAAATGTAGAAGAGGCTGGGCTCAGTAGCTCACGCCTGTAATCCTACCCACTGGGAGGCTGAGGCGGGCGGGTTGCTTGAGCCCAGGAATTCGAGGACAGCCTAGGCAACATAGCAAGAACCCGTCTCTACAAAAAATACAAAAATTACCCAGGTGTGGTGGTGCATGCTTGTGGTCCCAGCTACTCAGGAGGCTGATTGGGAGGATCACTTGAGCTCGGGAGGTAGAGGTTGCAGTGAACGGAGATCATACCACTGCACTCCAGCCTGGGTGACAGTGAGATCCTGTCTGAAAAAAATAAAATAAAACAAAATAAAATGTAGATGAGTTCCATGGCAGTAAAAATTCTGAAATGCAGATACTTCCTTTTAAACTCTTTAAATATGTAAATGTCTCATAACCATACATAAGAATGATTCTATTAAGAATCACTTTATGAACTCCATTGAGATTTCCAAGCACTCCTGAGGAGCTCTGTGGCTGTTTTTCAATACTGCAGGGCTGTCTGCACAGCTGGGGAGGCAGACTCCAACTGGAGAGCGCTCCTCTTCAACAGCTGGTGCTGGAGCAACTGCACATCCACACAGGAAGAATGAAGTTGGAACCTGACCTCACACCACATACAAAAAATAACTCAAAATGGATCAAAGACTAAATATATTAATAATAGCTGAAACTACAAAACTCGTGGAAGAACATAGGTATAAATCTTGTCTTTGGATTAGGCAATGGTTTCTTAAGCATAACACCAAAAGCACGAGCAACAAAAGAAAAAAATTGGACTTCATCAAAATTCAAAACTTTTGTGCCTCAAAGGACACTATCAAGAGAGTGAAAACACAACTCACAGAATGAGAGGAAATATTTGCAAATCATGTATCTGATAAAGGTCTAGTACCCAAAATATATAAAAAACTCTTACAATTCAACAACAAGAAGACAACCCGATTGGAAAATGGGCAATGGACCTGAATAGGTATTTCTTCAAAAAATATATACAAATGGTCAATAAACATATGAAACGATGCTCAACATTGTTAGTCATTGAGGAACTGAATAATATAATATTCTTAAATTATTAAATATTATAACATTTATATTATAATAAGTGGAAAGTAACAAGAGTTGGCAAGTGTGGAAACATCAGAACTCTCATGCACTGCTGGAGGGAACATACAATGGTGCAGCCTTTGTGGTTTAGCAGCTCCTCAATAAGATAAACACAGAATTATCCAGCAATTTAACTCACATGTACGTACCCAAAAGAAATGAAAACAGGTCAGCTGGGCGCAGTGGCTCACACCTGTAATCCCAGCACTCTGGGAGGCCAAGGCAAGAAGATCACTTCAGCCCGAGTGTTCGAGACCAACCTGGATAACACAGCAAGACCTCATCTCTACAAAAAATTAAAAAATTAGCCAGGCATGGTGGCACACATCTGTAGTCACAGCTACTTGGGAAGCTGAGGTGGGAGGACTGCTTGAGCCCAAGATGTGGAGGCTGCAGTGAGCCATGACTGCACCACTGCACTCCAGCCTGGGTGACAGAGACCCTGTCTCAAAAATTTTTAAAAAAATACAAAATAAATGAAAATAGGTATTTAAATAATAATTTGTACATGAATGTTCACAGCAGTTCTATTCACAATAGTCAAAAGGTAGAAGCAACCCAAATATCTGTCAACCGATGAATGAGCAAACAAAATGTGGTACATTGACAGAACAGAGTATTATTCACTCAAAAAAAAAAAGAAGTTCTGAAACGTACAACGTAAATAAGCCTTGAAAACACAGTGCTCAGTGGCCGGGTGCGGTGGCTCACGCATGTAATCCCAGGACTTTGGGAGGCCAGGGCGGTCAGATCACTTGAGGTCAGGAATTGGGAGACCAGCCTGGCCACAACATGGTGAAACCCCCTCTGTACTAAAAATACAAAAATTAGCCAGGCATGGTGGAGTGCACCTGTAATGCCAGCTACTGGGGGGGCTGAGGTGAGAGGATCGCTTGAACCTGGGAGGCAGAGATTGCAGTGAGCTGAGATTGAGCCACTGCACTCCACCCTGAGCGAAAGAGCAAGACTGTATCTGAAAAATAAATAAATAATAAATGAAATACCCAGAATAGGCAAATCCATAGAGATGGAAAGCAGATTAGTGGTTGTCAGCGGCTGGGAGGAGGGGGAAATGAGGAGTGACTCACGATGGGGAAGGGATTTCCATGTAGGGGATACAAAAGTTCCCAAACTAGATAGAGGTGATGGTTACACAATACCATTAATGTACTTAATGGCACTTAACTGTGCACTTTAAAATGGTTAAAATAGCAGGTTTAAAAGAAAAAGAGTGTCCCTCTTCCATCATTCTATAAGGACAAAGCACCATTCATCAGGGGATGAGAGTCCAGCCCTTCCTGCAGGGGAAAGGGAGGCAGACACCCTTTACCCTCAGACACAGAAGAGCAGAGCCAGCAGAGTGGGCAGCAGGTGATCAGCAAACACCCACTACTCAGGAACACACATGGACACGGAAAATGGGGCCATTGCACATGAATTCGAGGTGAGGGGAGAGCCCGCCCAGAGCAGCAGAGACACAGCCTGGGCCCATGGCCGATCACCCCACGGCCAGCCCCAGATTGTGCCCAGCCAAGTCCCCAGGAAACAGCAATTCAAACCCCCAGCCTGGCAAACGCCATTCAAGGAACATCAAATCAGAACAGAAAGGGGGAGGGGAGAGGCTGATGGAAAAACATGCCATAAAGTACATGCACAAACCTGAAATGAATGATTGCAGAAAATGGAAGACCATTTTAGAAAAGATGTGATTCTTGTCCTAAGATGCAGGAAGACATGGCCTTTATTTAAAAAGTTAAAATTAAAATGTTTTTAAAAGACAGGGAGCACCAAAATGAGAACAGGTTGAAATTAAAAGACAACAAGCTAAGATGCTGACCAAGATTAGAAAACAAAAACAATCACACTACGGAAAAATTAAAATCCAACTGGAAGGAGTCAAAGGGAAAAATGTACATTACAGAAAATGTCACTGGTGGCAAAAAGACAAAACTGAGGCCCCCAGAATGCTGATGGATATAGTGGACAGGGAAAAATACTGAGATGGACAGAGTGGTAAGGAGACAGATGGTCTAACCTACAGATGAGAACCTCCCCCCAAAAAATAAAATAAATGGAGATGCAATATGAGAGGCAGAGACAAAAGCCTTCCTCACAGAAAGCTACCCAACTCACTTTATGAGGCTGAGACAACCCTAAACCTAAGCCAATCCAAAAAAGGAAAACAAAGACCTGCCAGCCTGAAATCTTGAAACTCCTAGGCACTCTCGTCCCAGGACTGGCAGGAAATGGGCAGCAATGCACGCTGTGGGCTGGCAGCCTCGGCCACAGGACGCACACTGTCCCTTCTACCTGAAACTCCAGCTCCAGGACTCCATCCAGAAGATGAAAACAGATCGCAACATAGCAAGCAAGCCTTTAAAGACCAAAGAGCCAGATGAAGGTGTGTTTCCAGGAAAATCAGGATAATTTTAGCATCAAAAAGAATGACTGTAACTGATTGTAAAACACTGAATAAAAATTGCCATGAATCCATATAGTGATACTCAGGGTGGGTGTGGGGGTTTAGGGTTGGGGGGAGAGAAACATTTGCCTCTACTGGGGATGACTATTTACCAAATCCTTACCTCGAACATTGGTAATTAAACAAAGAATCCAGCAATTGACCTGCCTTTTTAGGAGGAACTGTGGTCCTTAACCCGGTTGAAGTGAGCAAATATCCTTTTATTTTCACTTTTTTGATGGAGTCTCGCTCTGTCGCCCAGCCTGGAGTGCCGTGGTGTGATCTCGGCTCACTGCAACCTCCTCCTCCTGGGTTCATGCGATTCTCCTGCCTCGGCCTCTGGAGTAGCTGGGATTACAGGTGTCCACCACAACGCCCAGCTAATTTTTTTGTATTTTTAGTAGAGATGGGGTTTTACCATATCGGCCAGGCTGGTCTCGAACTCCTGACCTCAAGTGATCGCCTGAGCCTTGGCCTCCCAAAGTGCTGAGATTACAGGCATGAGCCACCGCGCCTGGCCCCAAGAAAATATCTTTACAGAATAACACCAACAGATAAATGTGGAATAAATGACACAATGGGGGTGGCAGGAATCTCCATTTTTAAAACTCTTATAATAAAATTGCTTCAGGCAAGTCCTGTATTGTGTATGAATATGGAAACCATTTGGGGTAAAGGATATTTGCACAGTGCCCAGGAATCACCAATTACTTCCTAACTGTGAAGGGGAAATCACATCTCCAATGAAAAGATCTGGTCAGGCAAGGTGGCTCATGCCTGTAATCCCAGAACTTTGGGAGGCCAAGGCAGGAGGATCACTTTAGGTCAGGAGTTCAAGACCAGACTGGCTTAACGTAGGGAGATCCCACTTCTATTAAAAAAAAAGAAAAAAGAAAAAAAAAAGAGGAAGAAAAGACCTAGAAATCTGTAAACCAAGCGATGACAGCAGAGGGGGACAGCCTGACAGGACACGCCCGCCTCCAAATGGGATGCGGTAGAGCACAGAGCATTCCATATTTAGGGATATGCCCAAAATGTCAACCAAAATATAGAAGTGAGAGTCTTTGAAACTGCTTACTTCTACTTTATAGGAAATATAGGAGATAAAACAACGATGTAAAAGAATGATGGGAAAACAATCAGAAAAATCCAGAAAGATTATTAGGTTGGTGCAAAAGTAATGGAGGTTTTTGCCATTAAAAGTCATTAATACAGCTGGGTGCGGTGGCTCATGCCTGTCATCCCAACACTTTGGGAGGCCGAGGTGGGCGGATCACTTGAGGTCATGGGTTCGAGACCAGCCTGGCCAACATGGTGAAACCCCATCTCTACTAAAAATAAAAAAATCAGCCGGGCATGGTGGCGGGCGCCTGTAGTCCCAGCTGCTTGGGAAGCTGAGGCAGGAGAATCATTTGAACCTGGGAGGCGGAGGTTGCAGTGAGCCGAGATCGCACCACTGCACTCCAGTCTGGGCGACAGAGTGAGACTCTGTCTGAACAAAAAAAAAAAGTCATTAATACAAGACAACTGCCCTTGTCTCTTGAAAAAGTTGATGTTATAGGCAGGTAGGGAACGGGAAGAGAGAACAGTGGAAGCTGTTCTAATTTAACAAACTAAAGAGATAACAACAACCCAAGATGATGCGTAAAACTTGATGGGTACCTGGTTCCCAAAAGGAAGGTGATAAATGGCATTTCTGGTTCAACTGGGGAAATTTGAAAATGATCAGGATATTAAATGTTAAAAAGTTTTTTCAGGTATAATGGTATTGTTATATAAGAAAATATCCTCATTTTGTGGAGACATACACTGAGGTATTTAGAGGTAAACTGTGCTGGTTCTGGGGCTTCTCTGCAGCCCCCTTTCTTTCTCTTCCCCTGCCAGTCCTTCCTTCTTTCACTAGTCCTCCTCTTCCTCTTCTGCCCACCTCCTAAAAGCCAACGGCCCCAGCATCCAATCGGGCCCTGACCCCGTCACACTGTCCTCACTCTCGGGCTCAGATGAACCATCCTCACTGCTGCTGCATGACTGGGGGCTGGGGAGGAAGGGACAAAGGAGGCCCTATCTGGGTTCAGTGAGACCTACATGGCTTCATGGCACACTAGCAAGCCACCTAACTGCTGAATCTATGTCGCTCACTGGCAAAACTGGGGTAGTGGAGAATAAGAGGTTCCAGGATAGCATGCAGCAGAGCCAGGTAACAGCAAAATCCCCAAAACTGTCCTCAACCACAGCTCCTTATATCAGAGAAGAGTTCCATTATCCAGCTCATCACAGGAATCACAAACCTCCTCTCCCCCAACACCCACACCAAACCATCACTGAGTTCTCACAATGTCACCTCCTCAGCATCTCTCAAATCCAGCTACTTCCCCCATCGCCACAGCCACAGCACAGGCCCAGGCTGCCAGGATCTTTCACTGCATTGGGTCAGCCAGCATCCACTTAGGCAACCGCAGCACAGCTAGAGCCATCTTTTCAACCACGATCCGATTAGGTCATGGTCCTTCCTAAAATCTTAAAGCAATAGTATCCCACTAATCTGAGGGAAAACAGGCAGAGCTCCCTAACACAGCCTCCAACCCTCTCCAGTGTCAGATCCCAACCAAAGGCTCCCGATGCTTACCAGCCCTAACCACCACAGCCTTCTTTCAGCCCCAAGATTTCCCCAAGCTCCCCCTTGCCACAGGGCCTTTGCACACCTCTTTGATCAGCAACCTCCTCCTCCTCATTCTTCTATAAATCCTTTAAAAAAATACTCTATTTCCTTTGAGTTTAATGTGTTGCTATTCTTCTAACTACCTGATTTTCAGCATGTCTTCTTTTCTAATATATGTATTTTAAGCTATAAATTTCCCTCTAAACATGACTTCAGCTGTACCCCATTTTATATATACATATTTGCTACTGTTCAACTCAAAATATTTAAGCTTTCTGTGACTCATAAATTACTTAGAAATAGACATCTAAAATTTCCAAATACATTGAGATTTTCTTTTTATTGATCCTGGCTTAATTCTGTTGTTGTCAGAACATATTCTATAATTTCAACTCTTTTGAAAGCTGTTGAGACTTGCGTTATGGCCAGCATATAGTGAATTTCGACAAATGTGCCTGTGCATTGGAAAAAAACTTAGATTCTACAATTGTTAGGTACAGTGTTCTATACATTTCCATTAGGTCAAGTTTAGTACTTGTGGCAGGTGCAGTGGCTCACGCCTGTAATCCCAGCACTTCAGGAGGCCGAGGCAGGTGGATCACCTGAGGTCAGGAGTTCGAGACCAGCCTAACCAAGACGGTGAGACCCCCCCACCCCGGTCTCTATTAAAAATACAAAAATTAGCCAAGCATGGTGGCATGGTGATGGACACCTGTAGTCCCAGCTACTCTGGAGGCTGAGGCAGGAGAATCACTTGAACCTGGGAGGTGGAGGTTGCAGTGAGCAGAGATTGCACCATTACACTCCAGTCTGGGCAACAGAGCAAAACTCCGTCTCCCAAAAAAAAAAAAAGTTCAGTTCTTGTGTTGTTCAATTCTACACTTTTACAAATTTCTTTGTCTACTTGATGTATACAGCATGTAAGACAGGTGTGTTAAAACATCTCACTATGATTATGAATTTGTTTCCCTTACAATTGTGTTAATTTTTCTTCTATATATTTTGAAGTCATTACTTCCAAATTTTAAATTATTATATCCAAAATGAACTTTTTCTCATTTATCAGTATATCTTTATCTCTATTAATAATTTTGCCCTTAAAATCTACTTTGATACTAAAATAGCTACACCAAGTTTCTTTTGGTTAGTGTTTGCATAGTATCTTTTCCTATTCTTTTACTTTCAATCTTTTAATATCCTTATGTTTTAAATGTATCTCTTTCAAATAGCCTAGTCAGGATTTGCTTTTGTATCCCATCTCACAATCTCTGTATTTTAACTGGAGCATTTAAGTCCACTTAGATTTAATGTGATCACTGACATACTGGGATTTCAGTCTACTAACTTAGTGTTTGCTTTCTCTTTGTCCCAATTGTTCAGTGTTTTCTCTCCTTTCTTGCCTTCTTTCAGATTTAGAATCTCTGATTCTATTTTTCTTGTTTAGCTTAGCTATCACACACTATCACAATTTTGGTGGCCACCACACAGATTACATACAACATGCATCCCTGACTTGTCTAATATAATTGGATCTTTGTTCTTCTTCCTGGAAATGGAAAGACTTTAGAAAAGTTCTACTCTATTTGCCTCCTTTCTAACCTACAGGACATTGTTGTCATGTATTTTAATTCTATATAATTTAAACCCAAAGGCATAATTTTTATAGTTAATAATCATTTGGTCTTTCCCACGTAGAAACCCTTTTTAAGTCTCTATTCCTTCCTGTAACTCTAACGCTTAACTTGAGCATTTTCCTTTAGCCAAAACAAACAAAAAACACTTAATGTTTCCTTTAGTGTGGGTCTGCTGGCAAAAACATTGTTTTTGTTTATATGAAAGTATCTTTATTTCAACTGTATTTTCTGAAGGACATTTTTGCTGCATACAGAATTCTGGGTTCACAGTAACTTTCTTTGAGCACTTAAATTTCAATAGACTTTTGGTTTCCATTATTTCTGTTAAGAACACAGCTGTCATTCTTTTTTTGTTTGGTTTTTGTTTTTAGAAGCAAAGTCTCGCTCTGTTGCCCAGGCTGGAGTGCAGTGGTGTGATCTCGACTCACTGCAACCTCCGCCTTTCTCTCTTTCTCTTCATCTATGGTTTTCAACGGTGCTACAGTTATCAGTTGCTTAACAATGAGCATATATTCTGAGAAATGTGTTATGAGGTGATATCATCCTATGTGAACATCACAGAGTGTACTTTCACAAATCCAGATGGCACACACCTCATCTGTATGGCATGACCTATTGCTCCTGGACTACAAACCCGTAGAGCACATCACTGTGCTGACACTGTAGGCAACTATAACTCAACGGCAAGTATTTGCGTATCTAAATATAACTAAACATAGAAACAGTACAGTAAAAATATGTCATAAAAGATTTTTAAAATGGTACACCTGTATAGGGTACTTACCGTAACTGGAGCTTGCAGGGCTGGAAGTTGCTCTGGATGAGTGAGTGAATGACTGGTGAGTGAATGTGATGGCCTAGGACACTACTGACCAGTACTCTATGCTTTGTAAACACTGTACACTTACGCTATACTACATTTATTTTTTGAAAGACTTTCTTTCTTCAATAACAAATTAACCTTAGCTTACTGTAATATTTTTACTTTACAAACTTTTAATTTAATTTTTTACTCTTTTGTAGTAACATTTAGCTTGAAACACACACACACACTGTACACTTGTACAAAAGTATTTTCTTTATATCCTTATTCTATAACCTTTTTTCTATTTTTAATTTTTTGAATTATTTTACTTCTTAAATATTTTTGTTAAAAACTAAGAAACAAACACACACATTAGCCTAGACCTACACAGAGTCAGGATCATCAGTATCATTATCTTCCACCTCCACATCCTATCCCACTGGAAGGTCTTCAGGGACAATGACGCGCATGGAGCTGTCACCTCCTATGATAACAATGCCTTCTTCTGGATACCTCCTGAAGGACCTGCTTGAGGCTGTTTTACGATTTGTTTTTCTTTTTTCTATAAGTAGGAAGAATATACTCTAAAATAATAAAAATTATAGATAGTAAATACATAAACCAGTAACATAGTTGTTTATTATCATTATCAACTATTATGTACTGTATATACTTGTATGTGCTATACTTTTCTACCACTTGCAGTGCAGTAGGTCTGTTTACACCAGCATCACCACAAACACATAGGTAATTCATTGCCCTACAACATCATAACAGCTACCACGTCACTAGACAATTGGAATTTTTCAGCTTCATTATAATCTTATGGGACCACCTTTGCCCATGTGGATCATCATCCGGAAACATCATTATGCAGAGCACAACGGTGTACCAGGAATTGATTAGATATGGTTCTTTCAGTTCATACGGCTATCGAATCTGTTCATGGTACCTGTTATTTGTTGTAGAAAATTCTCAGGTATTACTTTTCTTTCTTTTTTTTTTCTATTTAATACAGAGTTTCGCTCTTGTCGCCCAGGCTGTAGTGTAATGGTGTGGTCTCAGCTCACTGCAACTTCCACTTCCCAGGTTCAAGCGATGCTCCCGCCTCAGCCTCCCGAGTAGCTGGGATTACAGGCATCTGCCACCACGCCCAGCTAATTTTTGTACTTTTAGTAGACACAGGGTTTCACCATGTTGGCCAAGCTGCTCTTGAACTCCTAATCTCAGGTGATCCGCCCACCTCAGCATCCAAAACTGCTGGGATTACAGTCGTGAGTCACTGCACCTGGCCACATTATCTTTTCAAATATTGTGTCTCCTCAATTTTCTCTCACTTCTCCTCTCTTGTGACAATTAAACACAAGTAAGACCTTCTTACTATATCTGTCTCCCACCCTCTCCAAATTTTTCCATTTTTTATGTCTCCAGGCTTCCTTGTGGGTATTTTCTTCTGAGCTATCTTCTGGGTCACACAATTTTTTCAGCCTGGGTCTAATCTGCTCTTTTTTTGGTTAGTTAATTTTGATCACTATGCTTTTTCAATTTTATAATTTTCTTTTATTGGCTGGGTGAGGTGGCTCACGCATGTAATCCCAGCACTTTGGGAGGCCGAGGCGGGCAGATCACCTGAGATTGGGAGTTCGAGACCAGCTTAGCTAACATGGTAAGACTCTGTCTCTATTAAAAATACCAAAAAATTAGCTGGGCGTGGTGATGGGCACCTGTAATCCTAGCTACTCGGGGGGCTGAGGCAGGAGAATTGCTTGAACCCAGGAGGCAAAGGTTGCAGTGAGCCGAGATCATGCCACTGCACTACAGCCTGGGTGACAAGAGTGAGACTCCGTCTTAAAAAAAAAAAAAAAATGTCTAGTATCTTTAGTAGAGGCGGGATCTTGCCATGTTGGCCAGGCTGGTCTCAAACTCGTGACCTCCAATGATCCACCTGCCTCAGTCCAAAAGTGCTGAGATTATAGGCGTGAGCCATCGCGCCAGTGTGGACTAGAATTTTCATTTGGTTCTTTTCTATAGTTTCTAGTTCTCTGCCAAAACTCTCCATCTGATCTCGTATCTCCTCAAACATAATAAGCACAGTTGTTATAAAGTCTGGGTCTGGTGTCTGGAAGCCCTGTGGATCTGTCTACAGTCTGTAGTTTCTATTGGTTTTAGCTCAAGTGCCTTGCCTCCCTTGATGTCTATTTTTTTTACTGTATGCACAATAATGAATGTACAAACAGACTTGTGAAAGTCATTAGAGACCTCCATTGATAACTGGGAGGATTAGAGGGAGATATCTCCCTCTAGAGAGGATTAAAGTTTGTTTCTGTTGGGAATCTAGAGACACTAGTACACTGGGATTACTTTAATTTCAGAGGACTGAGGTGACTTGAAGCAGGGCTGCAGTCCTTCCAATACTTCTGGCTCCTGCGCATTCCTTGGAAGTGGCTTCTTTGGATCCCAATCCAAATTGTGAGGGGAGGGTGTCACCCAGGACTGTTGCCCTTTGGCAGAACCTGGCACCTCAGCCCTGCTAAGGCACTCGGACAGTCTCACAGGGCTCAGCCTCTTGGCTCCCATGTTTTGTTCAGGGCCCAGTGTTCGTTCCCCAGGGCTGCCCTAGGGCTGCCATAAAACTTCAAGGCTTAAAACAAAACTTGAAAAAAAAAAAAAACTTGACTGTCTCACTGCTCTGGGGGCTGGAAGTCGGAGATCAAGGGATCAGAAGGCCGCACTCCCTCTGAAGGCTCTAGGGGAGATTCCATCTGTTATCTCTTCCAGCTTCTGGTGGCCCCAGGCATTCCTTGGTTTGCATCAACGAACTCTAATCTCCGGCTCTATTTTCCCATAACCTTTTTCCCTACATGTCTTTCTGTCCAAATCTCCCTCCCCTTCCTCTTATAAAGAAACCAACACTGGATTTAGAGTTTCTCCTAAGTTCACGATGATTTACTCTCAAAATCTTTAATTAGCCAGGCACAGTGGCTTGAGCCTACGCTCCCAGCTACTCAGAAGCCTGAAGCAGGAGGATCACTTGAGCCCAGGAGTTTGAGACCAGCCTGGGGAATATAGCAAGACCCTATCTCAAAATAAAAAATTTTGGCCAGGCACAGTAGCTCATGTCTGTAATTCTAGCACTTTGGGAAGCCAAAGGGGGAGGATCGCTTGAGCCCAGGAGTTTGAGACCCCAAGCATGGGCAACATACTCCATAAAAATGTGTTTTTAAATTAGCCAGGCGTCATGGAACGCATCTGGAGTCCCAGCTACTCAGGTGGCTGAGGCAGGAGGATTGCCTGAGCCCAGCCAGAGACTGCAGTATGCCACTGCACTCCAGCCTGGACGACCGAGCAAGACCCTGTCTCGAAAAGAAAAGAAAAAAAAAATTTTAAAGATATTTAACTAATATCTAATTATGTCGGCATCCTGAAGTTCTAGGTGGACCAAATTTGGTAGAGATGCCAAATCCACTACAGACGCCACTACAGATTCCAAGGTCAAAAGCAGCCCCCAATACCACACTCACTTCCACAGATCTTCAGCCACCCCAGATCCTAGTCCAGAAATTCAGCATCATCTCATTAGCAAACTGTGCTTGGAAGAGTGGCACCGCAGTCACTCAGCTCACCACTGCCAGAAGCAGAAGGCACTGCTCCCTACTCAGCTTCCAGACCCAGCCAGTCACTGCCTCAAGAAGCCCTCCTAGACCTCCCTGATATCAGGTCAAATTCACCTATGATGTCCTCTCAAAGTATTCTGGCCCTCTCCTCATCAGCACCCGTCCCCATCACAACTTCATATTAACTGTGTGATTGTTTTATTAATGTCTTCTAGACTATCATCTCTAAAAATTTTTGTTGTTACTCAATAAGATACCCCTGGTGCCTGGCACAACAGTTAACAATGTTAAGATCTCAAATATTTGCTGTTAAACTGAACCAGTGAAATACAAAATGTAATACCTAGCCCATGGTATTCCCACTAGTACTCAATAAATTAACGATTTCTTTTAAAAATGGTCTTTGTTAATTTTCAGCCAGATTTGTTTGTATTTGCTCTTCTGGAGCCGAGAGATGGAGACTCAGACCAGCTTGAGCTGGAGAAAAATGGAGTCAGGGAAATGATTCCTATCTGGGATAAAAAAAAAAAAAATCAGAAAGACAAAAAATAACCAAAAGCAACCATTTAGTGATCATTTACTACACATCAGCCACTATGTTAGGTGTTCTACACAAATTATCCCATTTAATTCTATGAGTTAACATCCCCATTCCTATTTTATGGATATAACAACTGTTATTTCTATTTTACAGACATGGAAACTGAGACTCAGGAACACAGAGTTAACATTTACTGTCACTACAACCAACCCAAGAACTAATATTTTCCATGTTTACGGATGAGGAAACCACGTCTTAAGGGAGGTTTAGACACCCTGTCCACAACCGCATGCTTCATAACTAGAAGCGCAGGGTCTGAAGTGACTTCATCTGACACCAAAGTTTAGACTTTGAAATCCGACAATAAAATGGCATTAAAAATCTTTTACATTACTTCATCCCTACTAGGATGGCTAGTATCAAAAGAGAGATAATAACAGGTACTGACAAGGATGTGGAAAAATTGGAACCCTCCTCATACACAGCTGGTGGGAATGTAAAATGTTACGGCAGCTTTTTAGCTGGAAAATAGTCCGGTAGTATTACCATATGGCCCAGCACTTCCACTCCTAGGTGTATAGCCAAGATAAATGAAAACCTATGTCCACACAAAAACATGTACATGAATGTTCACAGCAGCATTATCCAGAATAGCCAAAAAGTAGAAATAACCCAAATGTCCATCAACTGATAAATGGATAAATAAAATACAGTGTGCCTGTAGAATGGAATATTACCCAGCAACAGAAAGAAATGAAGTACCAATACATGCTATGACATGGATGAACCTTGAAAATATTATGCTAAGTTAAAGAAGCCAGACCACATATTGTATGATTCCATTTATGTAAAATGACCAGAATCAGCAAACACAGAGACAGAAAGTAGATTCTTGTTGCCTATGGTTGAGGGAGTTGAGAGGAAACGGGGTGATGAAAATGTTCTAAAATTGACTGTGGTGATGGTTGCAAAACAGCGAATATACTAACAACCACTGAACTGTATGCTTTAAATGAGTGAACTGTATCCCATGTGAATTATATCTCATAAAACTGCGGTGCATTTTTTTAAGTTTTTTACAACTTAAACCCTTTACCTAATTTTTACTAGTCTTCATTTCACAATGGAAAAAATGCTTTGTTTAAATTTAAAATCAGGAATCCAAGCACTTTCATGCTCATATCCAAAAAACGTTAACTTTTTAGAAACTTTTAAATAAATTAAACTCTTTTAACTGATAGCTTTGCAGAATTACACGGTTCTTCACTGAAATTTCAAAATACCTTATAATGTGCTGGTGAATGTGCTGGTCGGAGTGTTAGCTCCATTTTCTTTCTTTCCATTCTAGCTATGCAGTTCTACAGAGTCATCACTGTGTACTGTAGTCAGGAAATACAAATGAAGTAATGTCTTTGCTGCGGACAGCTTCAACTCTAAGGAGCTCGAACATATTAAAAAATCAGACATGAATGAAATGCTAAACTGATAAATGGCCATCACAAATCTGCACACATCAAATTTTCAATATGCTAAAGATCTATAACCTGAAGAATTATTTGAAGTTTGGAGAGGCTTCTCTTTACATGTGTGCCATAAGGTCTTGTTTTTCAAAGTCTGGTCCATGGACCAGCAGCATCAGCATCTTCTGGGAGCTTGTTAGAAATGCATATTCTGCCAGGTGCAATGGCTCAAGCTTATAATCCTAGCACTTTGGGAGGCTGAGGTGGGTGTATTACTTGAGCTCAGGAGTTTGAGACCAGCCTGGGGAACATGGGGAAACTCCATCTCTACAACAAAATACAAAAATTAGCCAGCATGGTGGCATTTGCCTGTAGTCCCAGCTACTTGGGAGGCTGAGGCAGGAAAATCACTTAAGCCCAGGAGGCAAAGGTTGCCATAGCTGAGATCGCACCACTGCGCTCCAGCCTGGGTGACAAAGTGAGACCTTGTCTCAAAAAAAAAAAAAAAAAAAGAAAGAAAGAAAGAAAAAGAAAAAGAAATGCACATTCTAAGGCCCCACCCACCCTAGACCTACTCAACCATAATCATCATTTTAACAGGATCCCTAGGAGATGTGTCTGCACATTAGAATTTGAGGAGCACTGCCCTAAGACATTCTCTTTTGTTTTTCTCTTCATTAAGACAGCTCTGACTTGCACTAGACTAATATTTTAAAAGCCTGACATACATACAGTTCTGGTCCTGGGCCAGCTTGTCCTCAGATCCATTCTTTGTCCTTCTGCTCCAGTCCAAGTTGTGGAGGAGGTGACCCCAGCAAGGCCAGGGTTCCCAGGCAGGAGGGGAACAGTACATCCGCAGCAGCAGCTGTGCCCTTGCAAGGCTCCAGCCACTGCCAGATGGACCCCTTGTGACCCCAGTTTTTGGTGGGTGACAGCTGTCCCTGGAGTCTGAAATGCCATCTCCTTCCTTCACCCTCCAACTTAGGGGTGGCAGCAGTTTCCTGCTTGTTGCCTCATCTCCGGCTTGCCTCATTGCAGCCTGCATTCTCAGTTCTCCCATCACCTGTGTGACCACTCCCCTAGATTACATTCCTTCTGTTCTAAATACTTAAGGTGAGTTCTGTTTTTCTTTTTAGACTCAGACTGCTACCCCATACCATTTTTGATGTTTCTATTATGTACCATAGATACCAGAGGAATTTTGTGAATGGCTTATCTGCTGGAAAAAAAAAAAATGGAGCTATTACATACAGTCAACCTCGCATTCCCACATTCTGACAATCTCTTAACAACTCAGAAGAAAAATCAGCCTTAAGCTATCTGTACAGCAGATGTGACTGTATTCAGAAACTCTAAGTCCTCGGGGTGTATTTTTAACAGTCTACCCATCACTCCTCCTCAACCAGAACAGCTGGTATAGCAGCTATTGTTTTAGGAGAAAAAAGGAGGAAAGCAAAAACACCTCCTAACCAACAAAATTCTAAACACTGGAATCTCCCAGGAATCAAATCTCTCTCAACACAATCTTGATCTTAATCAACCTTGTAAATCATATGATCTACCCCACACTGGTCAGTACCTTGCCTGGGCAACAGGAGAAAGCAATTCCTATCAGTACCATTTAGGGCTATGGGGAGATCTTCCCAAAAGCACATCTGATCCATCACCCCCATACTTTGAACAATCCTCTGTGGCCACCTCTTGCCCAAGGCCAAAAAGCAAACCCCTCAAAGGACCACCCCTTCGAAATTCAGCCCTAACCAACCCTTCCAACTAATAAGTCTAATCAACGTGATCCACCTCTGGCCCAACTTCTGATCATTTCGCAGTTGTGCCTAAAGCTCTAGACGCAACGTTCAACTATGTAGAAGGCCATTTCTTACCCACTTAGCCTGGCGAATTCTTTATCCCTCAAGATCTCACCTTAAAGGAAACCACTCCTGCCTCCCCAGGGCAGGTCTCTGCCCCGAGTTTCCACGGCACTTACAATGTTGTCACATCAGGTGCACAGGTGTCCATATCCCAACTAGACTGAGAATCCCTAGGTGTAGAAACTGCCTTCCATCTTACGGTCCTGACCATGGTTCCAACACACATCCACATTTACGACCTGTGACACCCTGGGCAAGTCATTTAACCTTGATTCTATTTCTATTCCAATTCCAAAAGACGGAGATGATAGCATCCAACTTATTGGGTTCTCACCAGTACTAATAAACTAACCACGTCAAGTGCTGTAAAGCTAACCCAAGAAAGTGCCTGGCACATAGAAGGCTTATTAAAGAATTGTTATTTGCTATTGCTATCATTATCATCACTACTGCTACTGTTATACCCGGAACAAAGCAGGTGTTCGGTACCTATTTGCTGAATAACTGGAGCACTTCACAACAAACCTGTTTGTAACACGTTAGGACCTCAGGTTCCCCCATCGCAGGTATCAAAGGCTGACAGAAGAGAAGGCTCCCACGGTGAAGGGAACGGCTGAACCTAATCCGCCCCGGAGGAAAAGCGCACTGCAGCAGGAGGAGAAAGTCCGTGCCAACCGGATCTGCCAGCGCTGCCCCAGGGACCCAGACTGCTCGCAGCCACCTGTCCAGCCACCTGCCTGAGGAAGCAGTGTTCTAACCGGGCGGGCTCACCTGGAGCAAAAACCGTAAGCTGTTTTCAATAGGAAGCACAATGGGAAAACAAACGGTGCAACTTTCCTCCTGCAAAAAGGACGTGCGTCTTTATCTAACATTTAGCGTCAGGAGTTCTCCGTGGAGAGTTGGGTGCCAAGCGGGTGCGCGGTCCCGGCTTTGCTGAGAGAGACGGTCACTGAACGCGCATCCCTTCCTTCCCTTTTGGGATGAAGGGGTGAAGGGGTGATCCCTCGCACCCGGGTCCGAGCGGACTTCTGAGGGCACCACAGGGAAGTCTGCAGGGCACTCGCGGGACACCACCCGACCGCTCCTGAGAAACGTGCAGAACCGGGGTTTGGGGACCGCGCACGCCCGCGGGGCGCAGCCGGGAGCCCCCGCGTGGGACCCGCTCGGTGGCACGAGCGCAGTCCCCTGCATCTAGGCCTCAGTTTCCTCCGGGTCCTCGCGGCCCAACTCGGCGCGCGCCCCCCGCCCAGCGCGCGGCCCCCGGGGGCGCCCACCTGCGCGCCCCCCGCTCGGCCCCACAGCCCCCCGCCGTCCGTCGGGGGCCGCGCGCTCCGCCCGGGGCGCCGGCCCGTTACAGCGGCGGGGCACGCTTGACAGGGGCGGTGACGCCCGCGGGACCCCGGGCCGGGCCGAGCCGGGCCTGGGCGGCCGCTCGGGCAGGGCCACGGGCCTCGGCCGGGGCTGCCGCGGCGTGAGGGGCGCGCGCCCGGGCCGCCGCGCCGCGGGCTCACCTTCTGTCGGATCTGACCCGACGTGGACACCTTGCGGATGAGCTTCTGTGGGGAGCCGGGCTCCGCCTCGGGCTCGCTGTCGGACGACTCCTCGGGCGGCGGCGGCGGAGGCGGTTGCGGGGGACCCGGCGGAGGGGCGCCCGCCGCCGCCGCCATGCTGCCGGGCCAGCGCGCGCACCGCGGGCGGGGGCGGGGCGGGGCCGGCGGGAGGGGCGGGGCCGAGGGCGGGCCGGGCCGGGGGCGGTGGGGGCGGCCTCCCGCCTCTCCCCGCCGCGCCCCCTGCCGGCCATGCGCGCAGCTGCGGACGGCGCCGCGCGGCCCCTCCCCGCCCCCACCTGAAGCGTCCCGGGTCCCCCGCCCACCTCTCCGGGCCGTGGCTTCTGTGTGTTATTTCTGGAACGCCGTTTGTGTTCTTGTTTCTATATTCACTTCTTAAAACATCTCTACTCTTCCGCATCAGAATGTAGGTAACCTCAGGCAGGCTGGGGCTGTGTCTGTCCTGCCCAGCCTTGTGTGGCCGAGTTTGGGGCGAGCTCGAATGCGCGCGCGCGTGCTGGAAAGAGACCCCGGTACTGGGACGGGCCTCGGGACGCCAGAGCTGGGATGCACCGCTCCATCTGGGAAGGCTTCCTGGAGAAAACGGTTCTTAAGGAGAGATGGAAAATGTGAGCAGGAGTTGTGACTAGAGAGGGAACCATGTTCTAGGCAGAGACCAGATTTGTGCAAAGGCCTGGAGGCAAGAAAGAACGAGTGTTGGGCGAAGACGGGGGAAGAAAGGGAAGCTGGTGCTTAGAGCAAGGAAAATGGCATTAAGATATGAGCCTCGGGGCGGGCAGGTCGAAGCGGGCTTTGGAAACCAGATAAGGGGATGGAAGGCAGCAGGAAGCCCTTGAGGGATTTAACCCTGGGCGGGGCTGGGTCACCACGCTGGGGCCTGTGATCCGGGCTTTGAAGTTATCAGGGCAGGTGGACGCCCTGGATTACCGAGGGGCTGAGAGATAGAGACGTGGACTGAGATCCAGGTCGGGAGTGACCAGCGACTGGAGGGAGACAGAGGTGACCAGAACGAGTCCCATGTTTCCCAGGGGGGCTGCTGGATGGTGGGCGGGTGGGGTCCAGCGCTGCTCTGGGCAGAAGAGGAGGAAGCGCAGCTGGAGATAAGATCAGCTAAGTTTTTGGTGCCATCCAGGTGGAGCAGGGCTTGATGCCACCCAGAGGAAATGCTGTCCATCTGCCTTCCCTGCTCTGAGGGGCAAATCAGTAAGGGACTGCCCAGGTGTGCCCTCTCCCTGTCAAAGGGCTGCTGCTAGAGACCTCACCTGCCAATAGGCATTCGCTGGCCGCGCCGCCCTGGGCAGTGACCTGGGGCTGCAGAGTGGCATCTGGCATGGGGACACGGCCAGGGGCATGGGCTCACGGCCAGGACAGAGGAGGCCAGGACAGAGGAGGACAAGGCCTAAGGCAGGAACAGTCTGGGACAGGCCGAAGGCCCCACGGTGCCCCAGGGTACTATAGCCACTAGCCACGTGTGGCTACTTAAATTTCAGTTAGTTAGAATTAAGCATTCCGTTCCTCAGCCACAGGAGCCACATTTCAGGGACTCAGTAGCTGCATGTGGCTTAGCAGCTGCCACGCTGGATAGCACAAATATAAAACACTTCCTCCGTCCCCCCAGAAAGTTCTGCAGCACAGTCGCATGCTGAACTGTGTCCTCCCGTAATTCATATGTTGAAGTCCTAACCCCCAGTACCTCAGCATGTGACTGCATTTGGAGGTGAGGTTTTTAAAAAGGTAATGAAGTTAAAATGAGGTCACAGGGGTGATCCCTAATCCGGTATGACTGGCGTCCTCATAAAAAGAGGAGATGAGGACACAGACACACACAGAGGGCAGCCCATGTGAAGACACAGGGCGAAGATGGCATCTACAAGCCAAGGAGAAAGGCCTCCGAGGGAACTCCCCCTGCCGACACCGTGATCTCGCACTTCCAGCCACCAGAACCGAGAGCGTCAATTCCTGTGGTGGAAGCCGCCCGGCCTATGGTGCAGTGCTCTGGCAGCCCTAGGGAACTCATGCAGGCACAAAGGGCTCCAGCCTCCCCACAGGGTTGGGACTTTTCTATCAGTTAACTACATGTGGAGTGATACACAGAGGCAAAACCCTGGAGGAGTGTGCAAGGCGGAGGAGGGGCGGGGACGCACAGAGGAATAAACAGTTCATTCCTTCATTCCGCGGGGGAGCCGGGTGACCTGAGCAGGGTTTGGGATTGGAATGGAGAGGCCAGATATGAAGGGAGTTTCCCAGGAAAACACAAAAACGGGGAGGCTACCCCTACCAGGTGAGCAGAGCGGGTGACGAGGGATTTTGGTGAAGCCGGTAGCAAGGCGGGTGCGGGAGGCAGGGAGGTCAGCAGCGGCGCCAGGATGCAGAGTAGCCTCCCGGCCCTGCTCTGAGGCAAGGACTTCAGTCCCGTGGGCACTGGAGCTGGCAAGGGGGTTTTGGAAAGCAGAGGAACTCATGTATCTGGGCAGAGAATGATCCAGGGGAGAGAAGACTAGAAATAGGGAGGCCATTAAAATGCTGTTGCCGGCCGGGCGCGGTGGCTCACGCCTGTAATCCCAGCACTTTGGGAGGCTGAGGCAGGCGGATCACGAGGTCAGGAGATCGAGACCATCCTGGCTAACACGGTGAAACCACGTCTCTACTAAAAATACAAAAAATTAGCCTGGCGTGGTGGCGGGCGCTTGTAGTTCCAGCTACTCGGGAGGCTGAGGCAGGAGAATCACTTGAACCCCGGAGACAGAGGTTGCAGTGAGCCGAGATTGTGTCACTGCACTCCAGCCTGGGCAACAGAGCGAGACTCCGTCTCAAAATAATAATAATAATAATAAATGCTGTTGCGTACACCTGTTAGGAGCTCAGGGGACATCCAGGCCCCAGAACTCATCATTTTAGAGTCAAGGAGGCAAGGGCATGAACGTGACGGTTAAGAAGCAGAAACCGTGGCTGGAGAGGAGGAAATCTGCAATTACCAGAAAGTACTGAGATTGTCACAGACAAGAGGAGCCAAGGAGACATGATGACTAAACGTCACGTGGGTTCCTAGATGGGATCCCAGAACAGAAAAAGGACATTAGGTAAAAGCTGAGGACATCAGAATTAAGTATGGGGCTTTAGTTTAATAATAATGCATCAATATTGATTCCCGGGTAGGAGGAGGGTGAGGATTGAAGAACTACCTATCGGGGATTATTGTGCTGATTACTTGGGTGACAAAAGTATCTATCTGTACACCAAACCGCCATGACATGCAATTTACCCATGTAAAAAACCTGCACATGTACCCCCTGGACCTAAAATAAAAGTTGGAAAGAAATAAGTATATTTTACTGGAAACAACATTTGAGTCATTCAGTGTGGCAAATGTACCCTACTCATGTAAGGGTTAATAATAGGGGGTTTTGGGTGTGGGGGACCTCAGTATAACATCTTTGCAACTTTTCTGTAGATCTAAAACTACTCAAAATAAAAAGTGTATTTTAAAAAAAGAGGATTAGGCTTGGTAAGAATTATATTCTTAAAGCAAAGAAAACTGGCATAAATGTTCTTTGATGATGAAGCAGCTTTTTTGTTCTCCTGGTGAGCGCACAGCGCTGTTCCCCTGGAGATCTCAGGAAGGGCTGAGACATCAACTCCCCCAAAGCGGTGGCCTGGAAGAGCACATTCCCTCCGGTGCCTCTTTATTGAATGAGTCACACTATGAATCATCTCTAACGACAGCCTGCTCCCTGAGTCTACCCCACCTTGAGGGCATATCAAGATGGCAGTAATAACACACTTCACGTCCAACCTAATCCTTCTTTGTGACACGTCAGTGAAGAGGCGCAACTCTTGTCAGAAAGAACCACTTCACATTGGAGAATATAAAAGGGAAACTTGAAAACATGGGAATCATCCAATTTTTACCCTGAACTAGGGTCATGATTGACATTTGGAGCAGCACATTTCTCCACTGCATGTGACGTAGAGCTTCTGGTCCCCAAGCATGTGAAAACCAAAAACCACCACACACATTTCCAAATGTCCCCAACTCCCACCCCGCACCTGCCCTACTCCTCAAAGATCAGTAAATGCGACTCAGTCCTGTGAAATTAAACTGGAAGGAAGAAAGGTTTTTTAAATGTTAAAGGAGTAGGAAAACAGACACCCTAAAAAGGAATTAACCACACATGTGACAAAATTGCAGAGAACTGAATACATACACTAGTACAAATCCAGTTGTGGAGATCTCAGTCAGATGAGCAGACTGGACCCACGTCGATACCCCGCTGGGATATTGTACTGTAGCTTTACACGATGTTGCCACTGGAGGAAGTTGGGTAAAGCGTTCCTGGGGTCTCTCCGTATTACCCCTTACAACTGCATGTGAATGTGCAATTCTCTCAATGAAAATTTCTTTTTTTTTTTTTCTTTTTGAGATGGAGTCTCTCTCTGTTGCCCAGGCTGGAATGCAATGGCACAGTCTGGGCTCACTACAACCTCCACCTCTTGGGTTCCAGCGATTCTCCTGCCTCAGCCTCCTGAGTAGCTGCGACTACAGGCACCTGTCACTATGCCCAGCTAATTTTTTGTATTTTTAGTAGAAACGGGGTTTCTCCATGTTGGCCAGGCTGGTCTTGAACTCCTGACCTCATGATCTGCCCGCCTCAGCCTCCCAAAGTCCTGGGATTACAGGCATGAGCCACCTCGCCCAGCCTGAAAATTTCAATGGAAAAAAAAATAGCAAGGGCCAAGGGCAGTTGTTGTTGAATCCTAAATGCTAATCTCCCTCCCCCCACTCCACCAAACTCTCCTACTTCCATTCAGCACCATACAGTGGGCAAAGGTCTAGTTATAGACTAAGGGACACCAGCATTCAAGCCTTGACTCTCACTAGCTGTGTGACCTTGTGTAAGGTACATAACCTCTCTGAACCGCAGTTTCCTCATCTAAGAAATATGAATAATGCTACTGATTTATAAGTACTACTGAAATGGTTACATGTCAGATGTGAAGTACTTGGCACAAGGTAGGCACTCCATCAACGGCAGGGATCCCCCTTCTCCAGCCCTTCATTGCTGGTTGCAGAACTTTCTCCATGCAGCACCTTCAACTGCTCTGTACCCCGTTTCTTGCACTGCATCTGTCCCAAAAACTCTGGACCACACATTCAACCTGCACATAGACTTCCTGCCTCCTGATACCAAGGGACACTACATGCCAGTAGACAGCCCCACACATGTGCAGGCTGAGCTGAGCCAAGCTTCCACTTTCTGCTCAGGGCAGCTGGCTGCTCGCTTCCTCCCGCAACTCCCTCCCCAGCGTGGCCAGCTGCAGGCCATAAACAAGCCAGCACCTGGAGGGCGTATCGAGACATTTTGGCACCAAAATAACTAGGAGGTAAGGGCTGTGCTGACCTCTGCTCTCCAGGGATTGGTCTCCCAGCCCTTCCCTCCAGCTCCCTCACCCACATAGTTCCAAAGGTCGGGCTTATTATCGTCCACCCTGACTTAGGATGTCCTGGGGTCAAGCAATGCAGGAACCAACGGGCTGGTCCTCTCACCAGGCACCACAGGGCAGAATCCCAGGCCCTGGGCTAGCCCAAGAGCTCTAGCAGGAGCTAAACACAGCAGCCTGTGTGCTGTGGCAGAGGACAGGGGAAGGGCTCAGTGCAATGGGGAACAGCTTTGGGAATCCTCAGAGGAGTGTGTCACCCTGGCCATCCCTTGTCTGCGTGCCCTGAGGGGAGCATGGGTTGAAATGGTCGTGCACCATTACCTTAGCATAGAGAGAAAAAGAACGAGGGACTGTGTCTGATCCTGCTAACCCACAGCCTGAAGGACCAATCTTCCACCTGTAGTCTCGTGTATTATAAATCCTCCTCCCAATGCCAGGATGCGTGAGTCAGCACACGGGTCCACACCTCGCTTTGTCTGGGATCCCATCCAAGCTTCCCAAGTGGAGCCTCCTCATCTAAATCCCAATCTCCAGGACCCAAACAGCTGGAATCCTGCTGAACAACCCCAGATGTTGGGAACCTTCATGTGTATGGAACCCATGCCCTGACCAGCCCTCTGTCGCCATGTTCCATCCCAGAAGCCTGATCCACGTGTACTCCCCATCTAGAACCCCTCCCACTCACCCTCCGCCTTCTGTGAGTGGGTTGAACTGTGGAGGAATCTCCAACCCCCCTTTACCCTGCTCCCTTAAAGCATGGACCAGAGATGGACCAGAGCCTATGCATCTCCATCCCCTCCTTGGCCACCATGAGCCTGTTCAGTATCTGTGCCATCAGCAGCAGGCCCGGTGGGTACCTCAGGGCAGGAAGGGACCCCACAAAGGAAAGGCCCTGGTATCACCTCTATTATCCCTCCTCCACCTGCAGTTCACCTTCCTCCCTGACACCCAGAGTGCTCTCCCCTATGCCTCTCACGCCCAGTCTCAGTGAAGCACGCTGTAAGTAAGCCCATGTGACTCACAATCAACCCCTTTTTCTGGGACTCTCCATCTCCAGGGCTGGGCTCTGCCATCGCTGACCACGGGGTGTTGATCCTCCCAGCCAAAGCTGAGCCAGTTGGATTCTCCTTCCCAATAACCGCCCACTGGGACCAAGAGACGCAGAGCTGGGAATGTATGGTGCTGAGCTGCATGAAGAGCCGCCCTGGAGAGTGGGTCCCCGACCCCTGAAGCTTCTCTGATTCCTGCTTACCCCAGGTGCGGCAGCTCAGGTTCGTCCTTCAGTTCTCTGATCACACCGGGGTCCTCCCACTACATTCCTTCTCCCCACCTTAATTTAACCAAATCTGATTTTGTTTCTTGCATTGAATAGAACTTTACCAACAACCCAAAGCTCAAACAGACACCTGGACCCAAAAGTTGAATCATTAACCAAGAGTAGTTTTGTCCACAGATGTTCTCTGCCCTGTTTAACTTAGGAGGCTCTTTAGGGGCCTGGAAGTTGGGACTGCTCAGGTAATTAGAAACATACACTGGTGGCCAGGCGCAGTGGCTCACGCCTGTAATCCCAGCACTTTGGGAGGCTAAGGTGGGTGGATCACCTGAGGTCAGCAGTTTGAGACCAGCCTGGCTAACATGGTGAAACCCTGTCTCTAATAAAAATACAAAAAATTAGGCGGGCGTGGTGGCACACGCCTGTAATCCCAGCTACTCAGGAGGCTGAGGCAGGAGAATGGCGTGAACCCGGGAGGCGGAACTTGCAGTGAGCTGAGATCACGCCACAGCACTCCAGCCTGGGCAACAAGAGCGAAACGAAGGAAGGAAGGGAGGGAGGGAGGAATAAAGGAAGGAAGGAAGGAAGGACAGACGGACAGATGGGAAGGCACTGTTTCCAGAGAAACAGCTCAGACTGGGACTCCTAGGAAAGCCCCTGGACACACCGAGGGCCCCACCTGGTGAGCACATTGATTTCCAGACACCTTCTCTCCCTCATGGGAGTGGTGAGCCCTTCCGTGAGAGGCTGGCCTCCCTCTCCCCAACCCTCCCACTCCAGGGACTCTAATGGTGGCAGCTTGTGTCATGTCATCAACTCAGCCTCCCCAACAAATCAACCAACTCATGACCCAGGGGAGAACAAACAAGCTTTATTTCTCGGAAGAAGACTCATCCTTTCATACGCAGCATAACTCCAAAGGACTAAACTGTGGGGCTTTGCTTGTTGCACTGGTAACTACAGGTCATTTTCCGGCATCCTGAGCCGACATCTTCACTCATCAATGTCATTCTTGTCTCTCTTCCCCTCCTCAGCTTCTCCTGCATCTTTCAGATTATGGCGAGCAAACTCCTCAAAAACTAAATTTGCATCCTGATAACTAAAATAAAACAAACAACATTTTGATCATTGCATGCCCTTTGAAGCTGAAACTGAAACAAGATCCTTGATCTTTTTGCAACTGATCAAGGTTTTCCCCATGATAGAACATGGGGGCACGCCATTTTCCTCAAGGCTTCGTTTAAAATTCCTTTAACTAGCACCAATGGGAGAAAACAAAGGCACGCGCAGAGTGAGCAAGCACACCCAGTGTAATGGTGCGTGCCTGCCGTAAGCACTAGGGAGCAGACGGGAAGTAGCAGATGTGCCTCCTGAGCCGGCAGGAGAGCTTGGGATATGTGCAAAGACTCAAAGAGGGTTTTGTGCTGGAGGAGAAGGTCCCAGAGCATAGGACAAATCAGGGCCACATTCAAGAGGCTCACTCACCTTTCCTTAGCTGTAAGCATGGAATAAAAGGGAGGCAGGGAAGAGGGAGAGAGAGACATTTGTTAGTATAAATTCTATATCATAGCTGTACCTAGAAAATGTCTACCTTTTAGGTGACTTTACAATTTGAGAGATAAGGCCTAGATACATGTAGTTCATGATCACTGCGTGTAATTCCTGCCTCCCTGCCTTTCCCACTGGAACAGCTTTTCTCCTTGCATTTTATTTATTTTATTTTATTTTATTTTATTTTATTATTTTATTTTATTTTATTTTATTTTATTTTATTTTATTTTATTTGAGACTGTCTCTCTCTGTCACCCAGGCTGGAATGCAGTGGCACAATCTCTGCTCACTGCAACCTTTGCCTCCTGGTTTCAAGAGTTTCTCGTGCCTCAGGCTCCCAAGTAGCTGGGATTACAGGCACGCGCCATTATGCCTGGCTAATTTTTGTATCTTTAGTAGAGAAGGGGTTTCAAGTATGTTGGCCAGGCTGGTCTCAAACTCCTGACCTCAAGTGATCTGCCCGCCTCAGCCTCCCAAGTGCTGGGATTACAGGCGTGAGCCACTGCGCCCGGCCTCTCCTTGCATTTTAAATCACTGCTTCCTTTACAATGTGCCACAGCCTTCACCTCCTCACATGAAACCCCCCCAGTCTCACCTCTAGGATGCTTTCCCTGATCAGCCTTGCCCCCTCTGATGTCGCTTCTCCTTTCTTATTTATTTGAGATGGCATCTTGCTCTGTTGCCCAGGCTGGAGTGAAGTGGCACAATCTCGGCTCACTGCAACCTCCGTCTCCCAGGTTCAAGTGATTCTCCTGTCTTAACCTCCCAAGTAGCTGGGATTACAGGCACCCACCACCATGCCTGGCTAATTTTTGTATTTTTAGTAGAGACGGGGTGTCACCGTGTTGGCCAGGCTGGTCTCGAACTCCTGACCTCAAGTGATCCGCCCGCCTTGGCCTCCCTGCCCAGCCAGTTGCTTCGCCTTTCAAAGTATTTCTCCTTCCATGTCCTCTGGACCCCATTGAGGTCAGGGTCGCCAGGGTGCCGTGAGCATGTGCACCCTGGCACCTCCATCTGTCAGGCTTCAGAGGCCTGAGACCTGGGACTTGACATTCACCAGCACCCCAGGGTTAGGGTGTGCATTAAAGCTTGAGGACCAACCCCCAGCCGCAAAGTTTTCAATTTCTGTTAACATATTGATTTTGTTGTTGTTGAGTTATGTTTTCACATGTGTTGTATCCCCAGACTAACTGCTATTAATTTGAATGGTTTTTGTACTTTTTTAGCTTTCTGCCCACCTAGTTTTGGGGAGCACAGCGGCGATTTGATGGTGAGTCCCTACTCTCGCCTCTGGTGCCCACCTGGAAGCCAGCACTGGGAGGGAGTGTCTATGAGGGTCGCTACGTACAGGGGCCCTAGAGAGGCTAGCTTGTCAAAACATCCCCTGGGCAAGAAATACCCTGCGGCCCACAGTGCTCAGTGAAGAAATGACACTAAGCGGGACCATCAGCCTTGCAGAGGTAGACAACAAGGAAGAATCAAATCAGCATCTTCGGATTCAGTAAAGATGCCCTTGACAGGGGACAATAAAAACTTGGTAGCATGTCACAGCACTTATTACACACAAATTACTTGGTCCCCAGGCTCCAGCAGGGCTTAACTACATATAGCTTATGCTTTCTCTGCTTAGAATCCTACCAGCCTAGACTCAGGGAGCCGAGAACTAGGCAGAGAAGACAGGAGAGATGACATTTATCTCTAGAAATCTCATCTATCTCATATCTATCTCATATCTCTAGAAATCAGAATTTTGTAACCATGGGGTGATTTGTCTTAACCTTTGCTCCCAGAAATCTCACAGTACAAAAGATCATTGTTTCATCCTGACATTGTGATATGTTCACTGTTAAGGCCATAATGACTGGAACGTGAAAGTTGTATATGGAAAAGAATTTTTAAAAATTAAGTCAGGCCGGGCACGGTGGCTCACGCCTGTAATCCCAGCACTTTGGAGGGCTGAGGCGGGCAGATCATCTGAGGCCAAGAGTTTGAGACCAGCCTGGCCAACATGGTGAAAACCCATCTCTACTAAAAATACAAAAATTAGCCAGGCGTGCTGGCGCCTGCCAGTAATCCCAGCTACTCGGGAGGTTGAGACAGGAGAATCACTTGAACTCGGGAGGCGGAGGTTGCAGTGAACCGAGATCATGCCACTGCACTCTAGCCTGGGTGACAGAATGAGACTATGTCTCAAAAAAAAATTAAGGCATAAAGTCTACTCAAAGTTCCAGAAAACAACCCAACATAAACTATGACATCTCCTCAAGTGACTATCTTTTTAATGTCCTTGAAAGGAACCAGAAAGCATCTTAATCTCACACCATTAAAAAGTAATATTTTAATGACACAAGCATAAATGAATTGAAAACATATAGCTAGACTACATTTTTCTCCAAGGGACAGTTTTGGAAAAGTTCATTGAGGGTCTGAATGCAAAATATTTGGAAGAGCTATTTTGAAACAAAGTACTGTTGAGACAAAACCTAAAATGAATAGTGGGGGCTCATTCTAATGTTTAAACGGCATTTCACTACCAATATAGAAAAGCTATTTGTAAAGTATGAGAAAAATAAACCCTGCTTGTTTATACCACTTTTACTTAAAATATCCCTTATTCCTATACCTATGGAGAGTTCTCCTTTAGACAGATCTGTTTTTCTTTCCCATCAACTAAGCTGCCTCAATGCAGAGAATGTTTCTTCAGAATTTCTGAGATTTCACCTATATTATTTTTGCTGCTTCATTTACCTTTTTAGAAAGAGAATGATTGAGATCAAATTCATATATCATACAATTTACCTTTTCACAGTCGACAGTCTACTGGTTTTTATATGTTTTCAGAGTCATACAACTATTGCATCATTTCGCATCCATACAAGAGCCAGTAGATTTATAATTCAAATGAGCTGAGGTGTCAGGAACCCAGCCTGACCCTCTTTTCTAGTATTTTCTGTATTCTTACCATAACTGCCACTGTCAAAAATAGTTATCTTCAGGCCGGGCGCCGTGACTCACGCCTGTAATCCCAGCACTTTGGGAGGCTGAGGCGGGTGGATCACCTGAGGTCAGGAGTTCAAAACTAGCCTGGCCGACATGGCGAAACCCCGTCTCTACTAAAAATACAAAAATTAGCCAGGTGGGGTGGCAGGTGCCTGTAATCCCAGCTATTCAGGAGGCTGAGGCACGAGAATCACTTGAACCCGGGAGGCAGAGGTTGCAGTGAGCCAAGGTTGTGCCACTGCACTCCAGCTGGGTGACAGAGACTCCATCTCAGAAAAAAAAAAAAAAAAAAAAAAAAAAAACCCAAAAAAAACAGTTATCTTCAGCCAGGTGCGGTGGCTCATGCCTATAACCCCAGCACTTTGGGAGGATGAGGCAGAAAGATCACTTGAGCTCAGGAGTTCAAGACTAGCCTGAGCAACATGGCAAGACCTCATCTCTACTAAAAATCAAAAACATTAGCTGAGGGTGGTGGTATGCCTGTAGTTCCAGCTACTTCAGAAGCTGAGGTAGGAGGGTGGGTTGAGCCCAGGAGGTTGAGGCTGTAGTAAGCTTGATCACACCACTGCACTCCAGACTGGGTGACAGAGTGAGACTCCGTCTCAAAAAAAAAAAATTATCTTCTTTTAAATGTCTGTTAATGCTTTCAAATGAAACATGAGGCCTTTTGTTTCCAAATGAAATGCAAAATCCTCATGCTCTCAAATTAAGTTTTTACCTAAATCATCTTTAATTCTAAATCCAGGTCTGTTGACAGCAGAGCTTCTGCTCTTAAATCATTCATGATAAAACCTCACGAGATTGTCCCTGTCCAAGAGCAAGGATGCTACATCTTGCAGACTCCAGCTGAAGGTGGATAATCTACCCGGCTCAGCGCTGAACAGATGGGCCCTCCCTTCCCCCCAGACTATTCACCTTGTAGATCACATGGAATCTCTTACACCTGGCCACTCCCATGCTCTGAGATGCGGTCAAGAAAGACTAGAAATACATCAACAATAAATCTGCAAGTAGCAAATAATTAAAGAAAGCTAAAAAAGGACATAACTGACCTGGGTCCTCAGGCTGAGGGTGCATGAGGCGGAATGGGACCTCAGTGGCGACTTCACTAGAAAAAAAGAATGAAGATTGGTGTGAACACACATACACACAATTGTAAGTAACACAGCAAAGACCTATGGCTGCGGAGAGTCACAAAAGATCCCCAGGCCCAAGCTGAAAGACAATGCAGTGGGAACTTTTTTTTTTTTTTTTTTGAGATGGAGTCTCGCTCTGTCGCCCAGGCTGGAGTGCAGTGGCGCAATCTCGGCTCACTGCAACCTCCACCTCCTGGGTTCATGCAATTCTCCTATCTCAGCCTCCCGAGTAGCTGGGACTGCAAATGCATGCCACCATGGCCTGGCTAATTTTTGTATTTTTAAAAAGTAGAGATGGGGTTTCACCATGTTGCCCAGGCTGGTCTTGAACTCCTGATCTCAAGTGATCCACCTGCCTCAGCCTCTCAAAGTGCTAGGATTATAGGCATGAGCCACCCTGCCCAGCTTCACCATTTTAAAGTGCACAATTCGGTGGCATTAAATACATTTACGCTGTTATGCAACCATCAACACTATCTAGTTCTAGAACATCTTTATTACCCAAAAAGAAAATCTCATCCCCCTTAACCAGTCACTCTCATTTTCCCTCCCTATAGTCCCTGGCATAACCACTAATCTGTTCTCTATCTCTATAGATTTGCCTGTTCTGGATATTGTGTGTAAATGGATTCATACAATATGTGGCCTTTTGTTATTGGTTTCTTTCACTTAGCGTAGTGTTATTAGTATAAGGTTTATCCATGTTGTAGCATGTACTAGTACTCCATTCCTTTTTATGGCTCAGTAATATTCCATTGCATGAATATACCACATTTTGTTTATCCCATTCATCTGTTGGTGGACATTTGGGTTGTTTCTACCTTTTGGTATTGCAAATAGTGACAGCTGCCTTTTAAATTATGCATGAAGCAGCAGCAAGTTAAGAAACATTTGAGACAGGCATTGAGGTTATGTACTGCATTATCTCAGCTCTTAGTCAGGCATAGTGGCGTGCACCTGTAATCCCAGCTACTCAGGATGCTGAGGCAGGAGAATTGCTTGAACCAAGGAGGCAGAGGTTGCACTGAGCCAAGATCATGCCACTGCACTCGAGCCTGGGCAACAGAGCAAGACTCTGTCTCAAAATAAAATAAAATAAAATAAAATAAAACGGTTAAAATGGTAAAATTTGCCAGGTGTGGTGGCTCATATCTGTAATCCCAGCACTTTGGGAAGCCAAGGCAGGATGATCACTGGAGGTCAGGAGTTCGAGACCAGCCTGGCCAACATGGGGAAACCCCGTCTCTACTAAAAATACAAAAATTAGCCAGGTGTTGTGGCACACGCTTGTAATCTCAGCTACTCAGGAGGCTGAGGCGGGAGGATTGCCTGAACCCAGGAAGTGGAGGTCACAGTGAGCCGAGATCACGTCACTGCACTCCAGGCTGGGCAACAGAGTGAGACTACATCTCAAAAAATAAAATAAATAAATCAATATAATGGTAAAATTTATGTTATGTGTATTTTACCCCATACAAACACACACACACAAGCTGGCTGCATGGAGTGTGCCAGTTTTCTGGGTGTGTATGTGTGTGTCCTTACCCAGGCATAGGTCTAGCTATGGTCCCAAAGAAATCTGGTCCCAAAGAAACGCCTATGAGCCACGGTTCTGTGATGCATCCGAAGGCAAAGCATCATTCCTAACACCTCTGAGCACAACTGTCCAGAAAGCAGCTTTCATCAGAAACCGTTTTGGAGCCCCAAGTTCGCTGCCTTTGATATCTTGAGAAACAATCAAACAAGGAAGGTGAACAGGCTTACCTGGAGGTGAGCTCTCCCAGAAAGCTAGAAAACACAAACAAACGCCTGTCGTTAACTGTCACAGTGGTAACACGACCCTTTCCCATGATTCAGAGGCAGGACACAGCCCAGCTCTCATGGCCCTTGCACCCGAACTCACAACGTCCAGGGTCTTCCCATCCCTTAATGTTCAACTTCATTACCTGTGACTTCATCTCTTTCTCAAGATGATTAGTTTAAAAAGGCCGGGCATGGGGGATCATACCTGTAATCCCAGCACTTTGGGAGGCCGAGGTGGGCGGATCACTTGAGGTCATGAGTTCCAGACCAGCCTGACCAACGTGGT
The DNA here is from genome assembly GCF_028858775.2 of Pan troglodytes. Lineage (NCBI taxonomy): Eukaryota > Metazoa > Chordata > Mammalia > Primates > Hominidae > Pan > Pan troglodytes. Next base: position 135,544,861 of record NC_072411.2, on the reverse strand, counting down.
AAAACCCCATCTCTACTAAAAATACAAAAATTAGCCGGGCATGGTGGCAGGCGCCTGTAATCTTAGCTACTCGGGAGGCTGAGGCAGGGGAATTGCTTGAACCTGGGAGGTGGAGGTTGCAGTGAGCTGAGATCATGCCACTGTACTCCAGCCTGGGTGACAGAATAAGACTCCGTCTCAAAAAAAAAAAAGTTGGCTGGGCACGGTGGCTCACACCTGTAATCCAGCACTTTGGGAGGCTGAGGTGGGCAGATCACTTGAGGTCAGAAGTTCGAGACCAGCCTGGCTAACATGGTGAAACCCCGTCTCTACTAAAAATACAAAAATTAGCCAGGCATGGTGGTGGGCACCTGTAATCCCAGCTACTCAGAAGCTGAGGCAGGAGAATCACTTGAACCTGGGAGGTGGAGGTTACAGTGAGCCGAGGTCATGCCACTGCACTCCAGAGTGAGATTACATCTCAAAAAAAAAAAAAAAAAAAAAAAGTCAAGCCCTAACATTCAAGATAAGTCACAAGAGGTCATTGTGAAATACCTGCTCGTTGCTTTCCTTGACTGCTAAAAGAAACTCCACCCTGTTTTTAGATCCTTTTATGCACTATCCACAGTGAAAAAAAAAAAAAAAAAAAACACTATGCTAACGAAAAATGCAAAATAGACCCATGTTCTACTTTGTTAGAAATTTGGGAAACTCTTTTTTTAAACCCTTATTTTACTCAAGGGAATTCTTTACTACTTAGAAGTATGAACCTAGGCACAGACTTGCCTTTGATGGCAGAACTACCCGAGGCTCATCCAGGTAAAAGGCCAGAGCCTTTGGCAATGGAATTTGAAACGAAAATGAGAATTCAAGTTTTTCCCTTTTGGTAAGATTAAACAAATGGAAGAAATTGGCTTCACATGAAAATGAAAGTGGAAACCTGTTCCCTTAAAACTCTGAGATATTGGCACTCTTGTATGAAAAGAAGACTCCTGTGCCCTGTGATTACATGTGTGAGAGGGCAGGGGAAAGTCCCCACTTTATGGATGGATACCTTCTAAGATGCAAAAACATGAAGATTTACTGAGAGTTCTTTCACAGCAGTTATTCTTTCCTGAAGGATAACATTTGACTAATCCTCATTCTTGCACATCAGCTTCTACCACATGCACATATGCACACGTATTTTTGCAAAGTGGCGCTAAGAGTGCACACATTTCAGAGTCTGCTTCTCCACCCTTTCCCACCTGACATTTTATCAGACAGAAGCATGGTACTAGACAAACAGAATCTCTCCCAAGCTCTACTTGCTAATCCTTGGTAGAAGCTATGGGCCTTTCCTTGCTTTCTGTCTCCCAGTCATTCAGGAAAGGAAAAGTTCAGACCATCTAAGACCAGGACAGAGCAGCCCGAGGGTTGGTGCCGGGACACTTACCCTGACACTGTGAGCTTCACCTTGATCTGGTAAGACACCAGGATCCCCAGGACGGTCCGGTCTATGCCCTCCTTAATGCTGCCCAAACAGAAGGGAAAAGGAGAATGATGGAGAGCAGAGGAGGGTGAAGAGCAGATGGGCAGCCTTTCCGTTCGAGGCAGGCATGCCGTCATGGAGGTTCTCCAGGGACTGGTGAACTCACTGAGCTTCCAAAGTCCTAGAAGTTCATGTACTTGGGGAGTGGGTATGGGGACTCCTTGCATGCACTGGAGGAATTCCTGTGTCTTCTCCTCTGGAAGTTCCCAGAGGGCAGAGCATGCAACCCCCTTCTCTGTGCTTGACCTCTATAGATGCACATCCCCCGGTCATCCTCAGCAACTCCCTCCTACCACTTGCCAAAACTGCAAGTCCCCAAGTCCTCCAGCAGGCTTTGCCTGCCTGGATTATCTCAGTAACTCATCTCCCACGTGCCAGGCCCCTTCTCTGAGCTCTGTGGCCATCTGCAGGTTCAGCCTCAGAAGCAGCCTGTGAGCTGCCCTGGCCTGCCTTTGCTACTTCACCCCCAGCTGTGTCCCAGCGCCCCCCGCGCCAGTCTTGCCAACACAACCCTGCACCAGAATGCCCCCTCCTTCTCTCCTGCCTTCCAAGATATCCAGCTGTGTGTCCCCAGCACCCAGCATCAGACCTGGCACCAAGTGAGAGCTGTCAATGTTTAAGTGAATGAGCAGGATGTGCGAGACCCTCAGATGTGCCCCAAAGACAGTGCAATGTGACGTTCCTTGACAGAAATGTCATTCCAGATCCCACTAATACGTACTGAAGTCCTACTATCTGGCAGGCACTGTGCCGGGCATTTCATCACAGATGCTTATCGCGTGGGATCCAACGCGGAGGACATGAGTACTCCAGGATGTCCAATAACAGGAATTAAGATATGAAAAAAATCATGAAATGCTAACAAAAATCATGTAAATAATGATAGAAAAAAAGCCCAAGAAACCTGAAGGCTACAGGCAGAAGGCAGGGGAGGATGGAACAGCTCTGGAAAAAGAGTTGGGGCGGCGGCCAGCAGGTGCTGGGCCTGGAAGAAGATGTCAGCTCGGGAACGTCTGAGGGGAGGTGTCTCAAGCACGTGTTTCCAGGACCACAGTGCTCCCCAGAGAGCTCCTTCGGCTCACTGGCGTCTGGAGCTCATTTAAAAGAGGACAGAATAGCCGGAGGTCGTGGCTCACACCTTTAATCCCAGCACTTTGGGAGACCGAGGCGGGCAGATCGCTTGAGTTCAGGAAGTTCAAGACCAGCCTGGACAACATGGTGAAACCCCATCTCTATTGAAAGTACAAAATTAGCCAGGCGTGGTGGTGGGAGCCTCTAATCCCAGCTACTCAGGAGGCTGAGCCAGGAGAATCCCTTGAACTTGGGAGGTGGAGGTTGCAGTGAGCCAAGAACGCGCTACTGCACTCCAGCCTGGGTGACAGACTGAGACCTTATCTCAAAAAAAAATAAAAATAATTTTTAAAAGAGGACAGAATATCTTTATCTGGACTTGCGGAGTATGGCCAAGTACCTGGTGAACAGAGGATGCCTCCAAAGGGAAAAAAGGGGGTAGGAGCTTGAGATCCCCCTCTTTGCTGGGATTGACTTTTTTTTTTTTTTTGAGACAGGGTCTCATTTTATCACCTAGGCTGGAGTGCAATGGCATGATCATAAGTCACTGTAGCCTCGACCTCCTGGGCTCAAGCTATCCTGTCATCTCAGCCTCTCAAATAGCTGGGACTACAGGCACGTGCCACCATGCCCAGCTAATGTTTTAATTTTTTGTGGATATGGGTTTTCGCCATGTTGCCCAGGCTGGTCTCAAACTCCTGGGCTCAAGCGATTCGCCCACTCTGGCCTTCTAAAGTGCTGGGATTACAGGTGTGAGCTACTCCTCCCAGCTGAGATTAACTCTACCTTGCGCTGAATGGGGCCAAGCAGCTGCTGAACTGAACATGCTCTGCCACGTGCCTGAGAACACCCTGCAAGTCAGAACCCCTGGCATCTTCCTGGGCTGGGAGATTTGCTGTGGAGTGGACTTTGCTCTGCTATTAACTGATTCAGTGACCTTGGATAAGTCTTTCATTCTGGCTCAACCTCAATTTCCTTACCCATAAAATGCATATAAATATACCTTCCTCATGGAGGTGTGGAGAGTCATAAATGATTTTTTTGTTTTGTTGGTTGGGTTTTTTTTTTTTTCTGAGATGGAGTCTTGCTCTGTCACCAGGCTGGAGTGCAATGGCACGATCTCGACTCACCACAACCTCCGCCTCCCGGGTTCAAGCGATTCTCCTGTCTCAGCCTCTCGAGTAGCTGAGATTACAGGCACCCACCACCACACCTGGCTAATTTTTGTATTTTTAGTAGAGACAGGGTTTCACCATGTTGGCCAGGATGGCCTCCAACTCCTGACCTTAGGTGATCCACCTGCCTCAGCCTCCTAAAGTACTGGGATTACAGGTGTGAGCCATCATGGCCGGCCGAGTCGTACATGTTTAGAAACTAGTCCACACACCATGAAACATTCCCACAGTGTGGTGAGCCATCATTTTTCATCTTGCGATCCCTACGCCCTTGAATACATTGATCTAGGCTCTCAGTTTCCCTGATATTCTCTCTCCCGGAGCTTCACGAATGTGCTTTAGAATCTAACACAGTAACTTGGCCAATTATCCTCAGAAAATCCTTTGACTTCCACCTGCTTTCTGCCAATTGTTCACTGTTCCCCACTCTTGGTCTCAGAGAGTGTGAGCTACTGAGCATCGGAGTCATGGGGTCAAACAATCCAGTCTCCCGGCCATTGGCATCACCTCGGAGGTGGTCTACTGGGGCCACAGAGGGAACCCCCAGCATATCACATGGGGAGGTGGCAGTGAGTGGGCCTTGAGCCCACAGACATGCTCCCGGGAAGGGAAGCGCAAAAGCGTGGCTTGGAAGGACAGTGGATGCTGACTTGGGAACTTCACTGTATAGTCTTCGCTAGATCTGCTGCCCAAATTCAGCCAGTCGTCCTTTGAGTCAGGGTCAGCAGATCAGTACTTAATTTCATTTAAATTTAATGGACATCTAAAGTCATTAGGACCTCCTGTTCTTTACAATTCCTGATGGAAATGGACGAATGCATGAATGAATGAATGAACACAGCCAAGAGCATTACTCAGTTTACATGCTTAGGGCACTACACTAGCTAGTGACACTTCTAAAAACAGTAGCTGACATTCCTGGAGCACTCTCTGTGTGTCAGGCCCCACGCTTCACATGGATTGTCTCACTGAATCTTTATAACCACTCTATGAGACTTGAACTATTACCGCCCCCACTTTACAAACAGGAAAACTGAGGTTCTCAGAGAACTCAAGGTGTTTTCCCAGGGTCAGCAGCAGAGCTGGGGTTAGCGCACAGCTGTCTCCAGGGCCCATGGGTGTAACCCCCACATCACACCAGTGGTGAGAGTGGGATCCTTGTGTGGGCCCGTAGATATGCACTCCACACTACACACGCCAGACCACCATGCTGCACGTGCGTGCCTGCGAGCCCAGCAGGGTGATGTGAAGGGAAGCAGACCAGCACCAGCCCGCCCTGCCAGGGCTTATTCCCTGAGCCTCGAGGACTCACATGGTGCTGGAGGCAAGGTTTGTGTCCTCGTGCTTGATTTTCCCATCCAGGGCAATGCCTCTCCTTTCTTGATTGTTAGCCAGCAAGGGCAGCAGCGTCAGCGTCTTGGTCAAAGTGCTGTTTGGCGGCACTTTTTCTCTAGAGGAAGAAGAACAGAGGAGATTTATAATCATCAAAGCTGCCGTGGACCCCATGAGCCCCTATTTGACATTAGGCATTTTCCAGGATCCACATCCCCTGATGGACCTCCTGGGAAGGTGGGTTCAAGAGCCTGGGAACTTGACTTACGAGAAGCAGAACAGTGCTTGTGAAATCTCAGGGTGGGCTGGCAGCAACAGGAGGATATTTCTTCAAGCAACTCAGCCTATTCTGAATTGCTGAATTTCTAGAATGTTCTATGGAGTTAATGAGACAAACTGGCTCGAGAGTCAGAGACCACAGCCTCCTCCTGAGACTTTGTGAACCACACGGTGGCCTGCAGAACCTTCTGGTTGGTGTCAGCAACGAGTCCAGGCCAGAAAGCCTCTTGTCACCAAAAACTGTCACTATAAGGGGGTCACAGTGTGACTGTGTGGTAAGTTGTCTAGAGGGGCAACACAGGGACCCACAATTTGTGGATCACACAGACCGAATAGCTTGGGTCCAAAGCAGCACATGCTCTTTCTCTACTGGATCTTCATCATCAGTCGGGGTATAGATTTCTCAACATCTGACAGATGGCGGAGACCCTGTGCCAACGGGCGGGTCTGGGATCCAGCTGGGGACACAGCAATGTGTGTTTCTCCAGGCAGACACACGGCAGCATGGCCAGGATCATGAAGCAGCCTCTGAGGCTGGAGAGTTGGCTCCTCCACTCACGTGCATGCTGTGTGCCAGGCCGAGTGCTAAGGCCTGTCCTCAAAACTCTCACCTTACCCTCATCAACCCCATACCAAGCAGGTGCTCCAAGATCCCCATTTTCCAGACGGGAAGTGTGCCCACAGTCACGTGGCTGCACACTCTCTGACAGCAGAGCCCATTCGTGCCGGAAGCACACCCTCCATCCTGTGCCTAGCCAGAACAAGGTGGGGTGTGGCCAGCATCAGGACCATTCTAAGGCTGTCCTGAGACAGCTGGAAGTCTGAACTGCCTCTCTGGGAAAGGACTTCCTTTCCCTAATCAAGTTTCCCTGGATAGGTAAAAGCAGCTGTCCCCTATCCTGCCTCCAGTGTCTACAGGAAGCTCTTTACAGAAATCTGCCAGAGCCCAAGGTGGCCCACATCCTACCATCTGGGTCCTGGTGGAACCTCTCTTAATGAGCGTAATTTGAGCATTGAAAAAAGCAGAAACAGCATTGTAAAGATGGCTGGAATAGGAAGAGGGCCCTTGGGGTTGGGCTCAGAGGATGGACTTCTTGTGTTTGTGCAGAGCTTGCCAAAGGACTATGCCAAGGCCCTGGGGCCACTCCCCAGAGCTTCAGGATGTGGGTTTGGATGGTGGGGAGCAGCTTGGGAGTCAGGTCTGTCCTGGTTCCGTGGAAGCCTGCCCACTAAAGCCCCAGAAGCCACAGGGCTCTGGGACGATGGCTCCTGCTCTGCAGCTTTCTGAGTGGCCTCTAGCTTCAGACTTGTCAGCATGGTCCAGTCCAGCTCCCAGGCTCCTCCAGCCTTTGGGGGACTTTGGAATGCTTTCCAGTTTCCTGGGAATCTTTGACCCAAAATGCACCCAACACTTTGAAAGAGGACCAGGTGATGGAATACATATTAGGGGAAAACTCAGCCAGGATCCTTTGCTCCCATGTTGCTGAGCACATGAGGAAAGGTGAACCAGGGCCAAGACCCCTCCAGGGCACAGGGATGTGCGAGGATCCCCTAAAGGCAGAACAGAGCCCAATCTTGGCAGAAAGGAGGCAGTGAGTGGTGGTTCTTTCCTGTCTCCCTCCCTTGTAGACCTACAGTTTGAATCTGTTTTGAATAACAGTAATAGTTTCTCCTAAAGTTGCCTTTTAAATATTCCCATATAGGCCAGGTGCGGTGGCTCACGCCTGTAATTTCAGCACTTTGGGAGGCTGAGGCGAGCAGATCACCTGAGGTCAGGAGTTTGAGACCAGCCTGGCCAACAGGTGAAACCCTGTCTCTACTAAAAATACAAAATCAGCCAGTCACGGTGGCTCACGCCTGTAATCCCAGCACTTTGGGAGGCCGAGGTGGGCAGATCACCTGAGGTCAGGAGTTCGAGACCAGCCTGGCTAACATGGTGAAACCCCGTTTCTAATAAAAATACAAAAAATTAGCCAGGGGTGGTGGCGTGTGCCTGTAATCCCAGCTACTCAGGAGGCTGAGGCAGGAGAATCACTTGAACCCAGGAGGCAAAGGTTGCAGTGAGTCAAGATCGCGCCATTGCACTCCTGCTTGGGCAACAAGAGCAAAACTCCGTCTCAAAAAAAAAAAAAATACAAAATTAGCTGGGCGTGGTGGCGGGCTCCTGTAATTCCAGCTACTTGGGAGACTGAGTCAGGAGAATGGCTCGAACCTGGGTGGTGGAGGTTGCAGTGAGCTGAGATCTCACCACTGCACTCCAGCCTGGGCAACAGAGTGAGACTCCATCTCAAAAAAATCTATCTATTACCTTATATTATCTTAAGGAATCAGTTGTCTTTCATCACTCCCCTACCCTAACCTTCCTCTAAACCTGATAATATTTTTTACATACAACGGTGCTTAGAACATGCCAGCAAGGCAAAGAGTTAAGACCTGGTCGAGCTATCCTCTCGGGGGGCTGGAGGTGGGAGATCATCGCCCCCCACCCCAAGCCATGTATTAAATGAATCTATTTGACTTTGTGGCACACAGCAAAGCTGGGCAGGTCTCTCAGGCCAGCATAAAGGAACCATGGCAGGATTCTCATTTGTTTTTGATTCTAACAAAGGGGAAAAGTCATTCACAACAACAGGCTAAGAACGGATATATTCTAATCCAGTTGTCACTGGTATAAGATTTCAATTTGAGATCAAAAGATAGGGAATCCTAGCCTGGGCTGACAGTTCATTTGACCATCTTCTGGGAGGTGGAAATAGTATCAAATTCCTAACAATTCATTCCAGGGATAAATAGAAAAAGCCAGCTGATCCCATGGTGATATTTCTGTCTTTATTTCTCTCCTCTGCGTCATTCTTTGGCTTGCATTAATCCTCAGAACTCCTGTAAGATGGGCACAGAGGGGTGTGGTAGATGCAGAGCTAAGATGCTAACTTTCTGTGCAGCCCTCGAAGGGAGAAAGAGGAAGGAAGTGGAAGGCTGGCGAGCTAGCTGAACATTCTAGTTACTTCTTCAGCAATAAACGGCGAGAAACTTGACACAGAAGGCTGAGACGCCCAGGAAACGGAAACCCCAACAGCTACTCACTGCGCTTCCTCCATAGCCACGGGCTTGACGTAATAATCACTCGAGTAGAGAACCACATTGGCCACCTGTTCCACTGCAAGGGGAAAACGGGAGTCGGGTGGTCAGCACTGGTCCCCCCACACGTGCACATTCCCTGCGGCCTCCCAGGGTACACGCTGGTCTCTCCTCTCTGATGATGGTTTCCCTCCACTTCCAAGGCTAGGCTTTCTCAGCCCTCAGCTTCAAGGCTGGGGTTTTGAAGTCCTGTCTCCAGGCCATTTCTGGTCACCCATAACCTGCTCTGTATCAACTCCCACCCATGTCCCCTAAGGCTGCAGCTCCTGGGAGACCCCTCCTTTCCCCTGCTCAGCCCTATCTAACATCCTCCATCTTACTTCATGAACATTGTCCTTCCTGTCCTCCAAGAGACTAGCTAGAGGCAGTACAGGACTGGTTGGTGGGTGGAACGTGGTGGATAGGAAGGTGGGCCTGGAGCCAGGCTGTTTGCGTGCCAATCTTGGCTTAGCCACTAACTGTGGGGTGAATTATTTATCTATTCTAAGCCTCAGTTTCCCCATCAGTAAAATGGGGGTAATAATTGCATCTAACTCATAGGGACGTTGTGATGATTAAAAAGATGACTTTTAATCACCTTTAAAATTAAGCTTGAGGATTTTTTTAAAAAATAAAGGCAGGGTCTCCCTATATTGCCCAGGCTGGTCTTGAACTCCTGGGCTCAAGGGATCCTCCCACCTTGGCCTCCCAAAGTACTGGGATTACAGGCGTGAACCACTGCACTCAGCCAAAGTTTGAGGATAAAGAAACAATTTGTGCAAGGCATGCAGTACAGTGCCCAGCCTATAGAAAGCAATTAATATTTTGTTTTTAAAAAGTTAACAGCTATCTGGGTGCAGTGGCTCACACCGGTAATCCCAGCACTTTGGGAGGCCGAGGCGGATGGATCACCTGAGGTCAGGGGTTTGAAACCAGCCTGGCCAACATGGCGAAATCCCCATCTCTACTGAAAATACAAAATTAGCCAGGCAAAATTGGTGCACGCCTGTAATCCCAGCTACTTGGGAGGCTGAGGCAGGAGAATGGCTTGAACCCAGGAGCTGGAGGTTGCAGTGAGCCGAGATCACACCACTGCACTCCAGCCTGGGTGACAGAGGGAGACTGTGAAAGAAAGGGAGGAAGGAAGGAAGGGAGGGAGGGAGGGAGGGAGGGAGGGAGGGAAAAGTCTAGAATTCCTTAGTCTGCACGCATCAGGATTTCTGACCCTCATCTGTGATGACTCACAGGGAAAAGTGGTATATGACACCTAGGGCCACTGCTCACCCTGGCTTGCCCGGGAGAGCCCATTTTAGGACTGGAAGTTCCACATCCTCAGTCCTGGGCCCTGGGACAGTCACCCCAAGATGCATAAGTCTAACTTTGTCTTGGTCATCGAATGTCTGAGTTAAAAAGTGAACTTAGAGGTTACCCTCACAGGTCATTCCATCATGTCTTCCTCATGAAAGAGCCAAATAAGACCATTATATAAGACCCCCTGTGCTTTGATGCCTTTTGAGCTTAGTTAATGTGTGGGAACAACAGGCAGAAGGCACCTCCCCTGTAGGATATGGGAAGGTCAGCCATGACATGATGGCCATTTGAGCTGAGACAGTCACACTTCACCATTTACAAAGCGCTTCCATGTGGGACCTCCTTCAAGCCACACAAAGCCTGGGAAGGTAGACAAGGAGCCCCTGCTGTGGATGCCGGCTGGGATCACAGAGCCCACAGCATGAGTCCACAAATGAGGCCTCACCCACAACAGTGTGCTGCATCTGTCAACCACGATGAGCACTGTGGGGCCCTCCAGGAAGGCATAACCATGGAAAGAGATCACTTGCCAGGAATTTTGTTCCAAGACAAAAACCAGCCGTAAGTGGGCAGGAAGTTGAATGAGATAACTTGTAAGGCCTTTCTCCCTCCGCAGTCCTGCTGCCTATGACAGCAGAGACAAGTAGCCAGTTCCAAGGACCCAGAAGGGCCTTATCAGACCAGAGAAGTGACCTCTCAGGAAACAGGATCAGAAATTCTAGAAGACTCTGCCCTCTACTTCTGAGAAGAAGGTCCTACCGAATGCTTTAATCTTCTTCACGGTCTTCTCTGTGTTATTGGTGACAGTCACGGTCACAGGGATGGGCTCCCCATGGAAATAGATCTAGAAAAGTCAGCAGATAGGTCAGAAGAAGAGAACAGATGTGGCGGTGTCTTTAATCTTACTGCTTTCTAGATTCATCTCAATCCCTTTCACTGGAGTAAAAGCGGCAGAATTTAAGGAAGATGAAGTGATAGCAATACATTTCTTCTAAGGAAGGGCCTGAAACACATTCCACCCATCTGTGGGGAGCTGGGGAGGGGAATAGAGTTCCGATCATCACATCGGAGGAGGCCAGGGGTCAGGAGGTTATGGGGGCAGGATGAGTGAAGTGAAAGGAAACCACTGGGAAAGCCAAGTGCTGGCATCCCACCCAGCAGAGCCCGTGTAACACAGCCCCTGGGCACACCCACACACGTGTACACACACAGTGCACACACGGCTGACTGCTGACCAGAGGAACCAGAGCCAGCCTTGGCCAGCAGCTCTCACCTTTTCCCACCATGACACCCCTAAGAGATGACATCACAGGTGACACTGCCATCCCACATGGTTTCTGCAAAACTTAAATTTCCCAGGAAGTGAAGAATTTGGGATACCACAGCTATTGATGCTCCGTGGGTGAACAAGGCCCATGGAGGTGGACAGGACAAGGACAGCTGGGGGGCAGGTATGTGAAAAGCAGCGCCCCTTCCTTCCCCAGTCCCTCGGGACAGCCAGTGGGTGGAACGCAAGCCAGTTCCGTCCTCCCCTAAGGACCATGCTGACCAGCTCCAGGCTGTGAAAACAGGCCAGTCACTTACACATGTTGGTGCTTTATCCCAGAAACAAGCTTCCTTGCAAGGCACCCATGTAGTTAAGGGCTGGGGCTGGTGAAGAGAGGGGTGTGGGGCCTGCCCCTAGGCCTGCTGCCCTGTGGGTAGTAGCGATGGTAGGTGGTTACCTCTTTGTTGAGAGAGACCGCAAGGTGCAGGGGCTTGTCAGACATGAAGAACTGCCAGGCCGCCTCAGCTCGGGGCTGGGGACCCATCTCAAGTGGGCCATGCTGTACTTTGCGGATCAGTAATCGCACGGAGCTCCTGTGGGAAACAGCCACAGACAAGCCAGGGATTGGCACCCAGGCTGCTTCAGGGAGGCTTCTGTTCTCTCCCCACTGTCACATGGAGATTCTCCAGGAATGCTCCCCATGGAGACAGGGTGGACAGGAAGAGGGCAAGGACACTGGTCAGAGCCTGAGGCAGCCCTGACGGTGGAAGAGCCTGGGGGTCTGGGTCCTGGTCCCTTCCCTGTGGGGGAAGCTGTGGGGCCAGGCAACATCCCGAGGGCCAAGCTTAGCCCCTTAGGCTCCGTGGATTCCTGGCTCTGCCTCCTGTCAGCGAGGCTAAGGTGTGAGGGCGTCAAGGGCCTCATGGAATAGCTGCCATATACATGCGAGCTCCATTACTGCAGCTCACTATCCTGCGCCTCCAGAGATGTGTACATGGGGCATGAGGAGACAGTGCGAAGGGCCAGGCGGAAATCTTGTTTAGGTAAAAAAAAAACAGCACAGGGGGTGGGAGAATGGGAAGGATGGAGCGGTAGGCTTAATGGTTGTAGAGTTCCTGCTCAGGCAATGGGAAAGTTTTGGGTATAGACAGCGGTGAAGGCTACACAACATTCGGAATGTACTTAAGCCACTGAATGGTACATTTAAAAGTGGTTAAAATGGGCTGGGCACAGTGGCTCACGCCTGTAATCCCAGCACTTTGGGAGGCCAAGGCAGGCGGATCACTTGAGGTCAGGAGTTCAAGACCAGCCTGGCCAACATGGTGAAACCCATCTCTACTAAAAATACAAAAAAAAAAAGTAGCCAGGCGTGGTGGCACACGCCTGTAATCCCAGCTACTCGGGAGGCTGAGGCAGGAGAATCGCTTGAACCTGGGAGGTGGAGGTTGCAGTGAGCCGAGGTCACATTGCACTCCAGCCTGGGGGACAGAGCGAGGCTCCATTTCAAAAAATAAAAGAAAAAAAGAAAAAAAAAGTGGTTAAAATGGCAAACTTCATGTTGTGTACATTTTACCACAAAAAACAAACAAACAAACAAACAACAACAACAAAACTTAAACAAAGGGGAAACCCGGGAGCTTTTCGGGGCTTACGTGAGCCCTGGAGATTGCTAACTTCCCTGTCATTTTCTTGTTTTCTTTTTTTTCCCCCAAAATGATCAACCTTTGACCTCCATCCCACATGCAGATGGTACCCCAGCCGTGCCAGCCCTATGGGAAGAGGTCTGTCCCACAGAGACAAGGTGGAGGTCGTCTCTTCTCTCCACCCCCACCGCAGACCCCTCACCTATTCCGCAACCATACTCTTACTTCTTGGGGATTTTGTCCTCTTCGGCATCGGTGCTGTCTGTGGCGAATGCTTTGACCTCAAAGTCAACCCCACAGGACTGTTGGGGAGAGAGAGCAGACAGGCAGCGATCAGCGACTCCCTCCCTGGGTGCCGGGCCAGAGGGCCACACCTCACACAGGGCACATGATGTGGCACTATCTCTTTTTGTCTTGGCCATGTCCTATTCGGTGTTGCACCATTTAGGGATTTGGAAGCATACTAACAGTGAAACAATGACAGTAGCGCAAGGAGTGTGCCATGGGCCCAAAGCCCCCAGAGGGAGGGGATCCACCTGCCCCATGAGCCCTCCTGCTGCCGTGGAGAGTCATTCACATCCTGGCTACCTTGCCTCCCGCCACCTTGCACACTTAGGTGTCCCCAACTGTGATCCCATGCATCTTACTGACTTCCACTGCCTACAGCAGGGGCCAGAGGTACAGGCACTCACAGGGCCAGTGCTGGGGTCCAGGAATGCCCTGATAGGGTATGGAAACCCTGACCCCCATGGTCACCTGCTGTTCAGCGGCAGCCTCATGTGGCCAGGCAGCAAGGCACCCAGTGCTGGCAGCACGATTTTTTTTTTTTTTTTTTTTGAGATGGAGTCTTGCTCTGTTGCCCAGGCTGGAGTGCAAGTGGCATGATCTCGGCTCACCACAACCTCCGCCTCCCGGGTTCAAGCAATTCTCTTGCCTCAGCCTCCTGAGTAGCTGGGATTACAGGTGTGCACCACCATGCCCCGCTGATTTTTGTATTTTTAGTACAGTTGGGGTTTCACTAGGTTGGCCAGGCTGGTCTTAAACTCTTGACCTCATGATCCGCCTGCCTTGGCCTCCCAAAGTGCTGGGATTATAGGTGTGAGCCATCGCGCCCAGCCAGCTTGATTTTTAAAAAAGAAACTTCACGTGGAATTTGGAGTGAAATCTACTAGTTTTTAAATTAAATAAAAAGACTTTTAAGCATTGTGTGGGTTGAATGAATGCATCTGCCAGTGACCTTCCCCCGATTCCCAGTGTGTGAAGCCCCTGGCCCCCAGTGCAAGCCCTTTGTAACCTTCCTCATCTCTGCACGTTCACAGGCGTTGGGGAGCCAGAGGAGGGCACCGGCCTGCCCTCCACCACTGCCTGGAGGGGAAAGTAGAGCTGGCAAAAATTACAGGAAGCCAGCTCTGTCCATGGTGACATATGAGGCACGGATTTATCGGTTCCGCAACCAGGGAATCATAGCAGTCCTAAACTCTAAGTGGAAAATAAATATGCATCCTTCCCTGCCATCAGCCGGCCGTTGTTCAGCCACACCAACGCCTGTTCTGCTCGCCCACCTGGGCTTCTCAGCTGTCAAGCCCCCAGGCCCCCAGGCATTCAGGCACTTCTCTCAAGCTCCCTGGGCTCAGGGCGCACCCACTTTCCTGAAGCCCTGCAGCTGTGCTAAGACCTGCTCCTCTCCTAGAACAGAAAATAGGTGGTGCTTTGTTGGGCCTATACAGTGTTGTAAAAATCAAGAAAGGTCACCTAAAAATCTGAATTTGGGGTCTCTCTTATAGAGCACTATAAGATCTAACACAACCAATTCCATTCCCCATTGTTCTGTGCCCCCTTCTTCTGTAATCACCTCATCTTCCCCCATCTTGGCTGCGCACACCCCACCCCATTGTCCTGGACCACTAGCTTCGAGATGTTCTGAAAGTTGGATTTGTAACACAGCCCAGTAAACAGACACAAACATGTGCAACAACTCTCCTGACACCATATTCAGCTTCACCATGTGTGACATACTCTGAGATTTTCCAATCCATTCCATTTTGTTCTATTCTATTTTTTTTTTTTTTTTTTTAGATGGAGTCTTGCTCTGTTGCTCAGGCTGGAGTGTAGTGGCACAATTTCAGTTCACTGCAACCTCCGCCTCCCAAGTTTGAGTGATTCTCCTACCTCAGCCTCCCAAGTAGCGCACCACCATGCCCAGCTAATTTTTTTTTTTTTTTTTTTTTTGAGATGGAGCCTTGCTCTAATGCCCAGGCTGGAATGCAGTGGCACAATCTCGGCTCACTGCAATCTCCGCCTCCCAGGTTCAAGCAATTGGCTGGGATTACAGGCACGCGCCACCATGCCTGGCTAATTTTTCTATTTTTAGTAGAGACGGGGTTTTGCCATGTTGGCCAGGCTGGTCTCAAACTCCTGACCACAGGTGATCTGCCCGCCTCGGCCTCCCAAAGTGCTGGGATTACAGGCATGAGCCACCGCACCCAGTCTGTTCTGTTCTATTCCATTCCATTCTGTTTCGTTCCATTTTGGATCCACTACATTGATTTCACAAACCACTAACGGGTCAGATGTCGCAGATGCCCTGCGACAAAAACACTGCCCTTGTCATCACCTATCACTGCCCATCCCATAATCCAGTTACAGAAACTGCCTCTCTGTGTAGCTCCCTTCCTCATGAATCCCAGACCCAGTGGCTTAGAGGGCCTGAACCCACGGGTCCTGGCACCTCCTTCTCCTCCTGTCCCCACCGCCTCCTTCCATGCTGGAGCCCCGTCCACCTGACTCACTCCTCTCTCACACACCCTCAGTCCCCACAGCACATGCTTGGCCATCTCAACTCTGTTCTCAACTCTGTGGCCATAGTGACCATTTGGAAAGTCAGCGCCTGTCATTCACAGCCTGTCAATGGCTCCCATCTCATTCAGGCAAAAACTCAAGTCTCTACAACATCGACAAGGCCCTTCATGATCTGGCCACACCTCCCCTTCCGCTCTAACCTCAGCTTCCCACTTTTTTTGTTTGTTGTTTGTTTTTGAGACAGGGTCTCACTCTATCGCCCAGGCTAGAGCACAGTGCAGTGGCATGATCACAGCTCACTGCAGCCTCTGCTTCCAGGGCTTAAGTGATCCTCCTACCTCAGCCTCCCAAGTAGGTGGGACTAGAGGCATGTGCCACCAATCCTGGCTAATATTTGTATTTTTTGTAGAGATGGGGTCTCAACACGTTGCCCGGGCTAGTCTTGAACTCCTGGGTTGATCCGCCCACCTCAGCCTCCCAAAGTGCTGGGATGACAGGCCTGAGCCACTGCACTTGGCCTCCCCCTTTCATCCCTTGCTCCTCTCACTCAGCAGGCAACCTCCTCACTGCCCCCAGAACACACCAGGCGAAGTGCGCCCTCTACCTGGAAGGCTCTCCCCTGGGAGAGTGTGGCTTTCTCCTTTGCCTCATTAGAGACTGGCTTTAAACATCCTCAACACACATCCCACCAGATACTCCCCTTGTCTCTCACAAGCCTCTTGTTCTCCACAGCATCTGTGGCCACCTGGCATGCCGTGTAGTTCCTTGTTATTTGGGTTTACCTGGTGCTCTCGGTTAATGTGTGAGACTCATGGGGGTTGGGACTCTGTGATTTTGTTCACAAGGATGTTCATGGTTAATAATTGCTGAAGATGAGTGATGGGTTCATAGAGGATCTTTATACTGGTCTCTCTACTTTTGGGTATGTTTGAAATTTTCCATGATAAAAAGCTATCTTTAAAAGTCTAATGGGCCGAGCGCGGTGGCTCATGCCTATAATCCCAGGACTTTGGGAGGCCAAAGCAGGCAGATCACCTGAGGTCGGGAGTTCAAGACCAGCCTGACCAATGTGGAGAAAACCCATCTCTACTAAAAATACAAAATTAGCCAGGCATGGTGACCCACGCCTGTAATCCCAGCTACTCGGGAGGCTGAGGCAGAAGAATCGCTTGAACCTGTCAGGCAGAGGTTGTGGTGAGCCGAGATCATGCCATTGCACTCCAGCCTGGGCAACAAGAGTGA
This sequence comes from Pan troglodytes, assembly GCF_028858775.2. Lineage (NCBI taxonomy): Eukaryota > Metazoa > Chordata > Mammalia > Primates > Hominidae > Pan > Pan troglodytes. The sequence continues at coordinate 135,528,115 of NC_072411.2, read as the reverse complement.
AACTCCATCTAAAAAAAAAAAAAAGTCTATTGAAGGAGCCAGTGCAGTGGCTCACACCTGTAATCCCAGCACTTTGGGAGGCCAAGGCAGGCACATCACTTGAGCTCAGGAGTTTGAGACCAGCCTGGTCAGTGTGGTGAAACCCCGCCTCCACACAAAATACAAAAATTAGCTGGGCATGGTGGCATACACCTGTAGTCCCAGCTACTCAGGATGCTGAGGCTAGAGAATCACTTGAGCCCAGAAACCACAGGTTGCAGTGAGCCAAGATCACGCCACTGCACCCCAGCATGGGTGACAGAGTAAAACCCTGTTTCAAAAACAATAAAAAAGTCTATTGAAGGAATGAACAAATCCATAAAACCATGGCATTTCTTCTTGAACTAACCTTCCCTGAATCTTGTGGAGCTGGCTGCAACATCACTGAACAGGGCAAGTAGTCAGGAAACTGTGGAAAGGAACAAATAAAAAATCATTTATTTCAGAAGGGGCTGTTCCGTAAGTAATATATAATCATGTAAAAATTAGAAAATAAAGATGATAAGCAAGAAAAAAGAAAAATCACATTCACCTATACTCCTGACACCCAAATACATGTTACTAACATAACCTTCCCAAAATTTCCTGCCTGTACACATAAATATGTATGTTTTGTTTTGAGATGGAGTCTTGCTCTGTCGCCCAGGCTGGAGTGCAGTGGAGTAGCTGGGATTACAGGCACACACCACCATGCCCAGCTAATTTTTGTATTTTTGCTAGAGATGGGGTTTCACCATGTTGCCCAGGCTGGTCTCAAACTTCTGATCTTAAGTAATCCACCCACCTTGGCCTCTCAAAGTGCTGGGATTATAGGTGTGAGCCAGTGCAACCGGCCACGCCCAATTATGTATATGTGAGAAGACGTTTTACAGAAATGGGACAAAGTGATGATCACGTTCTGTAGTCTGTTTACTCACTTCATTAATTCTAGCCCTTTTCAGAAAGCATTGTGACCATTTTCCCACATCATAAAATACAGTTCTGAATCATCCTTTTTAGGGCTCTATAATGTACATTTAACGTAGCCAGTCCCCTTTGCTGGCTACTGAAGTGGTCTTTACTTTCTTGCCATTACAAACAATGCTGTAATAAATCAGTTTTAGACAATTAATTCCATAAGCTGAACTGCTAGAAAGAGAAGCACTTTTTTTTTTTTTTTTTTTGAGACAGAGTCTCACTCTGTCACCCAGGCTGGAGTGCAGTGGCGCAATCTCGGCTCACTGCAAGCTCTGCCTTCCAGGTTCACACCATTCTCCTGCCTCAGCCTCCCGAGTAGCTGGAACTACAGGCGCCCGCCACCACGCCTGACTAATTTGTGTGTGTGTGTGTGTGTGTGTGTATTTTTAGTAGAGACGGGGTTTCACCATGTTAGCCAGGATGGTCTCAATCTCCTGACCTCAGAGAAGCACATGTTTTAAGGCTTTCAATACGTGTTGACATATTGTCTCTAAAAGGTAATGTCACTTCAAACTCCCAGCACAGGTACATGGGAGCACCCAGGACCTTATAACTTTTTTGTAAATGTGATTTTGTAAAACAGTTGTGATAAACATAGAATAACATCAAATTTACCATTTAAGCTCTTTTAACTGTACGGTTCATTGGCATGAAGTACATTCACACCATTCTGCAGTAATCACCACTATCTATCACCAGAACATTTTTCATCTTCCCAATCTGAAGCTCTGTTCCCATTAAACCCCAACTCCCCATCCTCCAACCCCCCAGCCTGTGGGAAGCTCTATTCTGTCTCTGTCTGTATGAATCTGATTACTCCAGGTATCTCCTGTAAGTGAAACCATAGAGTATTTGTCTTTTTGTGTCTGGGTCCTTTCATTTAGTATAATGTATTCAGGATTCATCCATGGTGTAGCACAGAACAGAATTTCATTCCTTTTTAAGGCTGAACCATGTAACTTTGGAAGTGTATATTCTCTTAAGACAAATAAACATGCTCGTAAAGCAGATGGTAGCTTCCCCCAATTGAGCTCACGCCCAAGACTTCAGAGAGTTTGCACGCTGGCACCGTTGGTAGCCAGGTCTCAATGGATGACAGACGGGCCCCCAGAGAGATGAAAATATCTCCTGTGATCCCCCAAGCTGTGGGCAAGGAAAAAGATGACATCTTGCTTCGCTAAGCTCTCCTGTCCTGTAGGGAACCCTTTCCTACTTAGAACTCCCCAGGGCCGAGGGGCATTTCTGTGAGCTTTCTTTTTCGAGCTTAGCAAGCAAAGGAATAACACGTGCTCATGTAATTAGGGGGTCGGGTCAAGGGAAATATGTAAACGGTAGGTTGAAAGGGTGTCTTCAAAGGCTAAGAGGCTATTTTCAAGGACTTAAAAAAAGACAATCACAGACCATGCAATCTAGAATTTCTTTCAAGGGTGCAATTTCCAGGCCTGCAGATGTGAAGTTCTTCCTCTGTCCCCTTTCCTTTGCCCCTATCCACATGATAAGGTGCTGCGGGTGAGGGAAGCAGGGCTGGCCGGAGGAGTCACCCACCGTCAGGAGAAAGGGGTACGTGTTGCTCCCCAGCTTTTTGAGCAGGCTCTCTTGCAGTTTTGTGGGGGTGCTCGCGGCCCCCACAGGAGGATACACCTGGACCCGGGAGAAGTACAGGTCCCTGCGGAAGGTCAAGCCGATCACGTCAATGTCCTCTTGGCCATAGCGGAAGGCGCAGGTCAGAGTGACATACACTGCAAGGGAGATGAAGGCAGGGTCGGACTTGGCCCTCGGCCTGGCGCCCACCACCACTGACGGAGTGGGCAGCGAACACGGGTTTTCAACCTTTAGCATCTGGAGGGGATAGGGGCTGGGATTGGACAGAACCCTGCCACCCAGCTACTCCACACCACTCTGGAGAATCAGCCCCTTCGTGAGGGTTCACCGCTGTAAAGGGAGATCCTGGCATCTTCCTCCCGATTGTATCATGTTGCCAGAATGGTAGAAATCTGAAGACAGAGGACCCAGTCCCCTCCATCCTGCCCGCCCCCTTCATTCCCTAGCTCTGTGGCCTCAGAGGCTTTGAGACAGTGCTGGCTGCTCAGGTTCCAGAGGGCAGGATGTCTGGACGAATGAAGGAAGAAGGTAAGATGCAGAGGGAAACAGCGCTGGGCAGCAAAGCAGATGTGGGCCAGGGTCAATCGTGGGCTGAGTGAGGAGCCCGAAGGCTCACAGGCCACATGGGGAGGTGAAATCCAACTTGAGAAGGCTCAAGTTCCAGCCTCCTTTTCATGCTGCTCTGAAACATACTGAGCATTCTCCAAACCCCCACTTCTGAAAATTCTACTTGTTGAACAGACTTAAAGTGCGCGCCCAGTAGACCAGAAGAATTGTATGAAGTTCACTACACCTTCTAAAAAAGACACGAAGCACATATTTCTCAAATATAAAGCACGAGAGGCGGCCCCTCCAAGTGCGTGGTAGCTGTTGGTTGAGAGTTTTGCCTGCAAGCCCCAAAGGTAACTGCCCTTCGCTGCTGACTCAGAAGAAACAGTGGCCACTCACTCGCCCCTCATTCAAGCTCAGCACTAAGAAGGTGCCCAGAGACCACGTGGTTTGACAGCTGTCCTATGCAGTGGCTTTCCCTGAGAACAGGTGCCCTTCTCTGGTCAAGGACTTGGGCTTTCGGGGCTCAAACCAGATGCCTCCTGGTCCAAAGAGGAGCAGGGCACCCAGGAGGAAGGTGGAGAGGACAGAGGGGGCCGTTTGGGGCCCCGTTTCAGCCATGCCCCTCTCAATGCTGATGGCCCCATAGCTGACGTATTCCAGTGGCACATCCAGGGTTCTGAACAATTCCTTGATGTTGCCAGTAGCAACACTCAAAAAGGCATATTTAGAATGGAACTGAGTCAGTGACATTATCACAAGGATAGCTGGAATCTGTTCTAATTTGGTTTATGCAACTGTTATTAGTAACAAATTACTTACCACACACATCAAAACTGCCAGAAATCTTCAAGGGCGCCGTGACACTGGTTCAGAACCATCGAAGTAAGCACCATAATAAATTCTGGGTCTTACTCCCCCTGCCTCCCAGCAGGCATCATTTCCCCCTTTTCGGTGTTGGTTGAGAATTTTGCCTGTCAGCCCCAACGGTAACTGCCCCTCGCCACTGACTCAGAAGAAACACTGCCCACTCACTCGCCCCTCATTCATTCAAGGTCTTGTGTCCTCCTGAGTCCTAGGCACCCCAGGCACCCTCCTGAGTTTGCCTCTAGCACAGAAGTACATGATACAGGGGCGAGCAAACAGGGATGGGGGCCACAGACCTGGGCTCCGTCTACCATCTACTTATCTGCCACCCTGGACAATGACTTTGCTGAGCGAGTGAGCTCTGGTGTCAACAGGACCTATGTCACGTGAATTAGGTACAGGAGTGTGGGTCAGTGGGCCTGGCACTGGTTCCACGTGCAAGAGCGCTGCCTCTGCCTTCCTGTCTCTCCTTCCACGTAAATGCGCCTTCCCAGAGCCGCCCAGAGAGCAGTCCACTCCGCCCAGAAACCAGCCTGAGACAAGGGGCTTCATCTCACCTTTCTTTCCCTTCACAAGATCAGGATCAACCAACACGACACCATCTAAGGCAAAAGAGGGAGAGAGCAGTGAGGGTGGAGAAGATGAAAGAAACCAGACACCTACTTTAAAAACTGCGTATGTTTTTAATTACACATGTAATCCATGTTCATTATAAGAAAGAAAGAAAAGTCAAGCAAAGGGAAAAAAGTCATCCAAATTCCTACTGCCTGAAAATACCTATTGTGAAGATCTTGGTGCAGATTTTTATTTTATTTTTCCAGGCGAGGTGTGGTGGCCCATGCCTGTAATCCCAGTACTTTGGGAGGCCAAGGCAGGAGGACTGCTCGAGCCTAGGAGTTCGAGAGCAGCCTGAGCAACATAGTGAGATCCTTGTCTCTACAAAAAGTTTTTTAAAAAATTAGCCAGCAGCCTGGGTAACAAAATGAGAGCCTGTCTCTATAAAAAAACAACAACAACAAAATTAGCTGGGTGTGGTGGTACATGCCTGTAGTCCCAACTACTCAGGAGGCTGAGGCAGGAGGATCCCTTGAGCCCGGGAAGTCAAGGCTGCAGTGAGCCACGATCATGCCACTGCACTCCAGCCTGGGTAATAGAGGCAGACCTTTTCTCAAAACATACAAAAAAGAAAAAAGAAAAAAAGTTAGCAGGGCATGGGCCAGGTGCGGTGGTGCATGCCTGTGGTCCCAGCTATGTGAGAGGCTGAGGTAGGGGGAATTCTTAAACCTGGGAGGTTGAGGCTGCAGTGAGCTGTGACTGTGCCACTGCACTCCAGCCTGGGTGATACAGACACTGTCCCACACCCCCGACAAAAAAAATTTTTTTCCAGACATATATAACTTAATTATATGAATGCTTTTACTAAGTAAAAAAAAAGATCCTGTTATACATACTGTTCAGCTAACTGCTTTCCTCACTCAATTATACATTGCAAACATCTATTCATACTCACATACATACATCTATACACACACGTATATATATACACACACACATATAGAGAAAATGTGCTAATCATTTTAATAGCTACGTATTACTCCATTGAATGGATGTACCATAAATTATTTAATCACTTCCTATTGTTAGGGCATCTAGGTTGTTTCCAATTTTTCCCATTGTAATTAATATTGTGATGAACATCCTTATACATATGTCTTTATATCTCTCCATGACTTTTTAAAAATAAATTATAGAATTGGATTTGGCTTTTGATAACATGCTGCCAAATAACCTTCCAGAAAGTGTTTTGCCAAGGCACATTTGCATATCCAGTGTCTGAAACTGCCAGTTTTTCTACACTCTTTAAAAAACGTTTTGTGTTGAAATGATTATAGATTCACAGGAAGTTGCAAAGATAGTACAGAGACGTCCCTAGTATCCTTCATCCAGTTTCTCCCAATGGTTCCATCTGCCATAATTACAGTACAATATCAAAACTAGGAAGCTGACGTGGGACATTCTGAGAAACATTTTGGTTCTTTCCGGTTTGGAGCTACCACAAATAAAGCTGCTGTGAACAATCATGTATAGGTTTTTGTGAGGACACAAGTTTTCATTTCTCTGAGATAAGTGCCCGGGATGCAACTGATGGGTCATATGGTAAGTATGTGTTTCATGTTTTAAGAAGCTGCTGCTGGGTGCAGTGGCTCACGCCTGTAATCTCAGCACTTTGGGAGGCTAAGGCAGGCAGATCACTTGAGCTCAGGAGTTCGAGACCAGCCTGGGTAACATGGCAAAACTCCATCTCTGCAAAAAATACAAAAATTAGCCAGGCGTGGTGGCACATGCCTGTAGTCTCAGCTACTTGGGAGGCTGAGGTCGGAGGATCGCTTGGGCCCAGGAGGTGAAGGTTGCAGTGAGCCAAGATCTCGCCACTACATTGAAAGTAATGGCAAAAAACTGCAATTACTTTTGCACCAACCTAAAATATTTTAGCCATTTTGGTAGGTGTATAATACGCTCTCACTGTAGCTTTAATCTGTATTTCCCTAGTGGCTAATGATACCAAAGATGTTTTCACGTGCTTGCTTGTCTTCATGTATCTTCTTTGATGAAATGTCTCTTCCTGTCTTTCCCCCATTTTCTCATAGGATCTTGCTTTTTGTACTGCTGAGTTCTGAGCGTTCTTCATACATTCCAGACATGAGTCCTTTGTCTCTTCACACTCTTTAATATTCTTTCCAGCCGGACACGGTGGCTCATGCCTGTAATCCCAGCACTTTGGGAGGCCGAGGCGGGTGGATCACCTGAGGTCAGGAGTTTGAGACCAGCCTGGCCAACATGGTGAAACCCCATCTCTACTAAAAATACAAAATTAGCTGGGCGCGGTGATGCATTCCTGTAATCCCAGCTATTTGGGAGGCTGAGGCAGAAGAATCACTTGAACCCAGGAGGCAGAGGTTGCAGTGAGCCAAGATCATGCCACTGCACTCCAGCCTGGCCAACAAGAATGAAACTCCATCTCAAAAAAATAAAAATAAAAATAAAAATAAAAATAAATAAAATTGTTTCCAATCAGCCAGTGGCGCCTCACTAATGTTTTAATTTGCATGTCTTTATTTAGATTATTAGCAAGGCCAGTTTTTAAAAACACAAAGTGAGCGGTTATCTGTGACTTAAAGGAAAACCAGCATTACAGTTTTCTCCAAGCAACTTACCCACAGGCTGGACTTGGCTGACATGGTCTATGTAGTCTCTCTTCCCCAGGTAGATGGTCACCTGCAAGAAGAACAGGTGTGGGTCTAAGGGCCAAAGAATGCTAAGCTAAGGCATCCATGATAAAAACCAGCAGCAGCCCAGGCGCGGTGGCTCACACCTGTAATCTTAGCACTTTGGGAGGCCAAGGCGGGCGGATCACGAGGTCAGGAGTTTGAGCCTGGCCAATATGGTGAAATCCTGTCTCTACTAAAAAAAAATACAAAAATTAGCTGGGCATGGTGGCACACGCCTGTAGTCCCAGCTACTCAAGAGGCTGAGGCAGGAGAATCAGTTAAACCTGGGAGGCGGAGGTTGCAGTGAGCCAAGAGCACGCCACTGCACTCCAGCCTGGGCAACAGAGTGAGACTCCGTCTCAAAAAAAAAAAAAGAAAGAAAGAAAATTATGTAAATGAGACTTTTGCCATCCATTTGCATGTTAAATCTTTTATTTCCAGCTGTGGAATGAAAGGTAGCCCCTCTTTGTCACAAGAACTTCTGGACAGGCTGGGTGTGGTGGCTCACCCCTGTAATCCCAGCACTTTGGGAGGCTGAGGCGGGCGGATCACCTGAGGTCGGGAGTTTGAGACCAGCCTGGCCAACATGACGAAACCCTGTCTCTACTAAAAACACAAAAATTAGCTGGGCATGATGGTATACGCCTGTAATTCCAGCTACTCGAGAGACTGAGGCAGGAGAGTTGCTTGAGCCTAGGAGGTGGAGCTTGCAGTGAGCAGAGATCGTTCCACTGCACTCCAGCCTGGGTGACAGAGCAAGACTCTGTCTCAAAAAAAAAAAAAAAAAAAAAAAAAGAACTTCTGGACAACGCAAAGAGGTGGGAGTTCTGGAGAAGCCCCTGAAATCCCACCAGGTGAACTACTGCACAGGTAGACCTAAAGCCATGCACTGAGGGAGCTGGGTGGGAAGGGGATGGCCATCATCTGGGCCCACAGGCCCTGGCCCTGTCCTGCCCCTGGCAACGAAGGTCTCTACCCACTTATGGGAGAGCAGGGTTGGGTTTCCCAGCCCTCAGCACTTTAATCCATAGGACTGTGGCTTGGTGGTAGTAATCTGGAGTCTCTGCACATCTTTAAGCATCTACTGCAGAGTCTAGGACACACAGGGATTCAGTGTTTGCCAAGTGCACCAATGAATGAGAGTACACTCTTTCATTGAGTGTGGACCCCTTGGCTGGCCCCCTTCTTCGAATGAATATTTTGAATTCCAGGAACGGCCTAAATCATTTTTGTTGGCATTAAGTCCTCTCCTATACGCTCCCCTTTCACCCATATCAGATGTCCCGAAGCGTAGCCCTGTGCCCTCTAGGTTACTCGCATGAATGATGCTGAAGTGACTTCCAGCAAATACCACTAGAACCCTGGTTTACAGAGAAGATTCCGTAGGAAACCTTATACTCCCAGCGCTAAGCATGTTTGGGAGGCCTCACTAGCCTGGGTGGTGTGGAAGCCTGGCATCTGTGAGCAGCGGGCTGACCGGGACACACACTGCTACCTGCTGGTTGCTGCAGCGAGTCCCAGCTTCCTAAACACTGTGGGTGTCTTGGCCTTGCCCTCAAGATCCACCCTGCGGGGCTGACCAGGGTGTGTTGCCCTAGTAGATTCCCTGGTCTTCTGGCTTCTGGGCAAGGTGGGCCAGATGTTTGTCCCCACCTTGCCTGCATGGTGGCTGGGCCTGGGGCTGGCACAGCCCGCTAGTGGGGATCACAGTTCCTGGCAGGTAGCCCTGAGGGCCTCGGGGTTCTGAGAATTGTGCGATCCCTCATCCCTTAACCCCAGGGAGGTGCCAGCACCCAGCTGCTCATCACTGCCGTGTGGCGCATGGAGCTCTTTCTTGTAATTTTTTTTTTTTTTTTGAGACAAGGTCTCATTCTGTTGCCCAGGCTGGAGTGCAGTGGCACTATCTCAGCTCACTGCAACCTCTGCTTCCCAGGATCAAGTGATCCTCTCACCTCAGCCTCCCAGGTAGCTGGGACTACAGATGCACGCCACCATGCCCAGCTAATTTTTTATATTTTTTTGTAGAGACAGGGTCTCGCCATGTTGCCCAGGCTGGTCTCAAACTCCTGGGCTCAAGCATTCCACCCACCTCGGCCTTCCAGAGTGCTGGGATTACAGGCATGAGCCACCACTGTACCTGGCTATTTCTTGTGATTTCTTTCACACCTGCCTACACCCTAGCAAACAGCCCCTTTTAAAAACTGTCCTCTGGCCAGGTACAGTGGCTCATGCCTGTAATCCCAACACTGAGAGACCAAGGTGGGAAGGATCACCTGAAGTCAAGAGTTCAAGCCAGGGCAACAAAGTGATACCCCCTCCTCTGTCCCCTGCCATCTCTCCAAAAAAAAAAAAAAAAAGATTAGCCCGGGCAAGGTGGTGCCTGCTTGTAGTCTCAACTACTTGGGAAGCTGAGGAAGGAGGATCACTTGAACCTCGGAGGTTGAGGCTGCAGTGAGCTACGATCGTACCATTGTACTCCAAACCTGCTCTCCCACAAAGGGGGTAAAGAGATCTTCACTGGTCTCCAGAGTAAGACCCTGTCTCAAAAAAAAAAAAAAATTCTCCCCAAATCAACCAATTTGGAGGCTGCCTTGCAGGAATGGTAACTATGACATCGCTATTCTGCTGCTCAGTGTCTACTGGCTGCTCACTCCTTCTCTGTGGAATAAACCCCAGCGCCTTGTGCGTGGCCACCCTGAGAGCGTCCTCTCTGACAGCTCCGCTCTTCCCTGGGCTCTGGCCACAGCGGCTCTGCCACAGCTCCCCCAAACACCACAGATTTGTGCCTCTGTTCCTATTGTTTCCACGGTAAGGAAGGCCCTTCTGCTGCACTTTCACCTGGGAGAAATCCTACCCACGCTTCAGGGGACACCTCACGGTCCCCATCTCTCCCTTTGCCCAGCACCCCCTGGCTTTTGGTGCCCCGGGAGCATGTGGCCTGCGACCACACCTCAGTGTGCAGCACTCTGTGTTCTGGGTGCTCTTGCAGGAGCCCGTCTCCTTTGCTAGACTTCGCCTGTCAATGAGGCAAATGCTGCTTTCATCTATCCCACACGCGGTTACAGAGGCCCCAGCAGCTGCTGGCTACTGAAAATAAAAACCGAAGAAGACATCCCCTTGGTCCCCAAGGTCCCTGCTCTTTGGTTGGGAGCCCAGCAAGTGAACTGGCAATTGTGCTCCTGGAATAAATGCCAGGGCAAAGGCTGGTGGGGAGGAAGCCTGAGGGGAGGGCACTGAGGAGGGAAGGAGAGAGGGAAGGCTCTTGCTTTCAGAGGAGGCTCTACCTGGTGGACAAATGGCATAGCCAGAGGACAGGGGACAGTTGAGGGCATGCTCTCTGAGCAAAATGTATACGAAGCCCGGGGCCCCGAGAATGCTTCTGGAACTGCCAATGGCTTCACCATGCCACTGAATGGGGATGCAGGCTGCTGCTGCTGAAATGGTCTCATAGGACGTGGCCCTAAAGAACCTCAGAAGACGTTGAAGCGTTTTAAGCAGGATGAAAGACTTGAATTAAACAGTATTTAGAAAAGCTAAATAGAGAAATAGCTTTTGGAAGAATTAAATAGCATTTCGAGTGCTTATCATGTATCAGGGGCCAAGCTAAGCACTTTGACCACATGGTTTCACTTAATCCTCACAGCAACTCAATGAGACAGGAATGCAGCCCATTTTATAGAAGGGAGCACTGAGATTTAGCTCATGCCAGCAGCAAACTGGAGAATGGATCGGCAAGGGGAGAACCAGTTAGGCAGCCTGACTGTGGAGCTGATGAGGGGGACTGCAGAGTGGATGGGAGAGACAAGGGCAGGTGAAGAGAGGGCATGTTTCTTCTCTTTCAAAAGGTTTGGCTGCAAGGGAAGAAGAACTAGAAAGGATATAGGGTCAAGGGTAGTTGGTGGTTGTTCTTAAGGTGCATGAGGTCGGTACTTATTTGTTTATTTATTTGAGACACAGTTTCGCTCTTGTTGCCCAGGCTGGAGTGCAATGGCGCGATCTCGGCTCACTGCAAACTTCGCCTCCCAGGTTCAAGCGATTCTCCTGCCTCAGCCTCCCGAGTAGCTGGGATTACAGGCATGCACCACCACGCCCGGCTAATTTTTGTATTTTTAGTAGAGACAGGGTTTCTCCATGTTGGCCAGGCTGGTCTCGAACTCCTGACCTCAGGTGATCCACCTGCCTTGGCCTCCCAAAGTGCTGGGATTACAGGCATAAACCACCGCGCCTGGCTGGTACTTATTTTTATGCTCAAAGTACTAGCAGAGAGGAGAGGCTGCACACACAGCCAGACCAATGACTGAGGCCCCTGAGAAGGTGGCCAACCATGAAACCCAGGGTGTAAGAGGTGGTGAACCTCAGATGGGAGCAAACTACCCCTTCCACTGCAACAGGAAGGACAGGGGCAGGATGGGGGCAGGTAGAGAAGTGGGTGATGTGAGACTGTAGCCAGCCTTCGGGGGCCCATCCAACAGCCACACACCCCTTCTTCCTGGATAAAAGCCGCCAACTGTTGTTCAGGGACCACCATCTTCCACCAGGCGGTATGCTCAGAGGAGGCCAGCTCCAGGGTACGATTCTTGATTGGCCTGATTCACTATGATCATCTAATTCTTCTGGCTTGGGATTGGTTTACAGTGGACATGTGACCCAGTTTTGGCCAATGAGATATGAGAGAAGAGTCTTGGGAAAGATTTCCTGACCCTTACAAGAGACCCCAGGAAACCACAGCCTCTTCCTTCTGGATGTTGTCAAGTGTGGGTGAGACGCCAGGAGAGGGGGCAGTCATTTAGCCACCTGCTGGAGGATGAAGGTCAAAGAAGAGGGCAGCGTCGGGAGAATCACAGAGAAATGGGCTCAGAGCCCTGGCACACCATGCCTGGGGCCACACAGACATCGCTGGCAAAATGATCTGAATACATGAGACAGGAATTGAATTCTCTTTTCCCACCTGTGAGGACTTATCTACAAAAACCATCTACATTTCTTGGTGGAAAGGATGTCTATTTAGGAGCGAGGGGAAAACAACGTGGGAAACCAACACGAGTGGTTTCCTCTTCAGCCAGAAGTTGAGATAAAATGGACTGGAAAGATACAACTTGGGAAAGGGCTTGGAGAACGAAAGAATCAGAGTACTTGATTAAAATGACCGAGTTCCTTAACTAGGAGAGGAGAAGGCAGAAAGCACACAGGCAAAGCCGGATCTCCTGGGTGGCACGGTAAGGATGGGGAGGTTCTTTGGACCCCATACGGGGTTCAGAAGTCAGCCACAATGGGCCAGGTGCGGTGGCTCACACCTGTAATCTCAGCACTTGGGGAGGCCAAGATGGGCGGATCACCTGAGGTCAGGAGTTCGAGACCAGCTTGGCCAACAAGGTGAAACCCTGTCTCTACTAAAAATACAAAAATTAGCTGGGCGCGGTGGCGCATGCCTGTAGTCCCAGCTACTAGGGAGGCTGAGGCAGAATTGCTTGAACCTGGGAGGCGGAGGTTGCAGTGAGCTGAGATCATGCCACTGCACTCCAGCCTTGGTGACAGAGTGAGACTCTGTCTCAAAAAAAAAAAAAAAAAAAAAGCCAGAATGATGGCGAGCTACCCTGTCCAGTAGGGTAGCCACTGCTTAAGGTGGCTCCCGGACACCTGAAATATGGCCATTCCAAATTGACATGTTCTGTAAACATAAAATACACATCAGATTTCAATAATTCTTATATTATTATTTACAAGTTGAACTGATAGTTTTTTGGATATAGTGGGCTGAAATAAAATATAACATCAAAATGAATTTCACCTGTTTCTTCTTACTTTGTAAATGTGGCTACTAGAAAATTTAAAATTACATATGTGGCTTGCACTAGATGTTGCTGAGCTAGATTTTTGGCTCACAAGAAGCTGTCGAGTGGAGCTATCCACGGAGGCTGGACGGTGGACCCTCTCCCATGCGAGGAAGTTCATGGGCACACCTGGAGCATCTAACGTGCCCCTGGAGAGTGGTGGAAAGGGGGCAGACTGGGGCATTTTCCCTTATCCAGTGGCCCTGCGAGCCCAGCTGAGGCTTGAGACCCCCCGGGTGGGGTAGGTGCACGGAGAAGGAGGAGTCACATTGATCACTGTCTGGGTTTTACCCAGGCAGGTGACACAATAGATAGACAAAAGGCCAAGGGCATCACAGGTACTGACAAAACCGTGTTTAAATAGTAAGTCAAGGGTTCAAGGCTGGCTAGGAAAAGATGCAGAGGTGGGGGTGACAGTGTGGGGATTGAGGGATTCGGAGAAAACTGAGGGACACAGGACTAAAGTCTTGATGAGACTGAAGAGAAGCTCTATTTCTGCAGTTCATTCACTCATTTATATCTCAGTGATCATCCATCTTAGACAGAGACAAAAATAGACACAAAGCTTCCCTGGCCCTCACAGTGTTTGTTTGTTTTTTATTTGAGACAGAGTCTCCCTCTGCTACCTAAGCTAGAGTGCAGTGGCACCATCTGGGCTCACTGCAACCTGTACCTCCTGGGTTCAAGTGATTCTTGTGCCTCAGCCTCCCAAGTCTGGGATTACAGGTGCCTGCCACCATACCCAGCTAATTTTTGTATTTTTAGTAGAGATGGGTTTTGCCAAGTTGGCCAGGCTGGTCTCGAACTCCTGGCCTCAAGTTATCCCGCCTCTGCCTCCCAAAGTGCTGGGATTACAGGCATAAGCCACCGCACCCTGGCCCTCAAAGAGTTTTGATGTTGATCATGACTACACTGTACTTGAAAAAGCTCCATTTTTTTTAAACAATAATTTCTATCAAATCACTCACTTGTGCACCACTCACCGATTTGTCCCGGGAGATCTTCTTGAAGATAACATGGTTTGGTTCAGACTTGCTGGTCTTCCCGCTGGCTGCCATGTTATCTGTCCCTGGCAACTTCTACCACCTTGGGGTGTTGGTCAGGTGTTAGAGGGCTGAAGAAAGGTAAGACAATCCTAAATATCAAGTCAAGAACATCCTGGTTATGAAACCTACTCACGAGATCCTGTGCATCCTCACCATGCCCTTGTACCGGCTTCAACATCCGAGTTTCATCGGTGAGTCTTTGCTTAGTTTGTATTTTACTGCAGCATGCTTTGGGGTGTTTTCAATATTTTATTTTTCTTGGTAAGCTTCAAACATTTCTCAGTACACCTTACCAGGGAGTCTAGCTAGATTCCAATGAGGTTTTACTTTCTGACTAACCTTTGGTGTTATCACACTTAGCCAGGTTGAATTTAAAGTTCTATCGTGACTGTGTCTAATGGCAAATAAATCAGAAAAGTTCCTGAAAACCACAACATAACCACTTCGCAAAGACTGTTTTCAAGAAGATATTAATAGCCGGGTACTGTGGCTCACACCTGTCATCTCAACATTTTGGGAGGCTGAAGCGAGAGGATCATTTGAAGCCAGGAGTTGGAGACTGGCCTGGGCAACATAGCAAGATCCTATCACTTTTTTTTAAAAAAAAGAATATATTAAAATCCCAAAATTTCTATTTGGCAATTCCTACTAAGAGATAGCCACTCTGTTTTACAATTAAGAGGCCATCTTAGCGGTCTAGAATTAAGCATACTCTGAGGTGTTTTTTTTTTTTAAGATGTAGGAGCTCGTTCTGTTGCCCAGGCTGGAGGGCAGTGCCACAATCATAGCTCACCACAGCCTCGAACTCCTGGGTTCGTGATCCTCCTGCCTCAGCCTGCTGAGTAGCCAAGACTACAGGTGTGTGACACTATGCCTCGCTAATTTATTTTTATTTTTGTTTTTTTGTAGAGACTGGGTCTGACTGTACTGCTCAAGTTGGTCTCGAATTCCTGGCTTCAAGTGATCCTCCAGCCTCAGCCTCCTGAGTCACTGGGACTATAGGCATGAGCCATTGCACCCGCTCCCTCCAAGTCTCCTTAAATAGCAACCAAGTCTTATGGAATCCACACAGAAAAGGTGAAGGCGGGACATACTGTCTGCATGAAAACGCCCATCCTTGCTCTTCCCCACACCTGCCCCAGGTTTCTGATAAGGTTTTGGCCTGTGGTGGTCACATACCTTGTGATTTGTCACCAACCAGGTGGGAAGGGCCGGGTGGCAAGGAGAGGGTCTCTATGCTCTGAGATGATGAATAGCCAGCCCCTGTTCTGAGCAAGCTGGTACCGTCCTGCCAGATGAGCCTGCAGAGGCACCGCTGAGGCTCCTGGCCTACGTATGTGGGGAATTTGTAGGGGATCTAGCGAGGATGCCCAGCATCCAGGTCTCAATGTCTAAAAGCCAAATCCCACTTAAGGAGCAGAGTTGGATTAGTGCTGAGACAGTGAACTGGTAGTTTCAGCAGTTCTAAGCATTAAGCAACACCCCCCGCCCCGGTCTCCATACGGAGGGTCTCACAGATGTATGAGTCACCCAGCTGACTTGGGGAAGGTTGGTGGGAGGGCCAACAGCTAAATGAAAGCTACTTTTTCTTCTAAACCTCTTTGGATTCTGGAAATAGACTGATTATCTCTTCATTCTCGGGCATTGCCAGGACAGGAAGAGATTTGATTAAACTCAGCAGGCAGCTAATGCGACCTTGCGGGTGGGGACTAAACAAAAAGGTCAAGGAGAAATGTCAACCTCAAGATGAACCTGGTGTTATGCAAGCCAAGCTGGATCTGTCCCTCTCCTCCACCCGGTCCTACTGATTGATGGCTTCAGGAGTCCTGTTGATCCCCTCAGTGTCTCTGGAACCTGTCCGCGTCCTTCCATCCCCAGCACCGCCTTTGCTTCTCAGGACCGGAGTGATTCCCCACGGTCTGACTACATCTATTTCTTTTCTTTTTTTTGTTTTGTTTTGTTTTTTGTTTTGAGATGGAGTCTTGCTCTGTCTCCCAGGCTGAAGTGCAGTGGTGCAGTCTCAGCTCGCTGAAACTTCTGCCTCCCAGGTTCAAGTGATTCTCTTGCCTCAGCCTCCAGAGTAGCTGGGACTACAGGCGCCTACCACCACACTCAGCTAATTTTGTATTTTTAGTAGAGACAGGGTTTTACTATGTTGGCCAGGCTGGTCTCGAACTCCTGACCTCAGGTGATCCACCTGCCTCGGCCTCCCAAAGTGCTGGGATTCCAGGCATGAGTCACTGCACCCAGCCGACTACATTTATTTCTACCCTCCAAGCCCTTTTCCACACAGAGGCAGAGAGACCTTCTGAGCCTGGACCTGTCACCCCTCGCTTACAATCACCCATTGCT
The DNA here is from genome assembly GCF_028858775.2 of Pan troglodytes. Lineage (NCBI taxonomy): Eukaryota > Metazoa > Chordata > Mammalia > Primates > Hominidae > Pan > Pan troglodytes. The sequence goes on along the minus strand of NC_072411.2, from coordinate 135,511,603 downwards.
CTTAGAATGCAGGCAAAAAGCTTGCAGCCTCTGGAACCTCCGCCTGCCTTTCCTTCCACGCCGTCTGCCACGCTTCCTCCTTCCCACTATTTCTGCCTGGAACAAGCCTCTCCTCTCTCCACTTTGTTGACTCTTCTTGGCCTTTCAGATTTTTGACCAGGAGTCACTTCCTCAGGGGAGCTATCCCCAACCTCCAGGACCAGATTGGAGGCACGCTTGCATTTCACTCTTTTTTTTTTTTTCTTTCGAGATAGAGTCTCACTCTGTTGCCTGGGCTGGAGTGCAGTGGCGCGATCTCGGCTCACTGCAGCCTCTGCCTCCTGGGTGCAAGCGATTCTCCTGTCTCAGCCTCCCGAGTAGCTGGGATTACAGTTGTGCACCAGCATGCCCAGCTAATTTTTGTATTTTTAATAGAGATGGGGTTTCGTCATGTTGGCCAGGTTGGTCTCAAACTCCTGGCCTCCTGAAGTGCTGGGATTATAGGCATGAGCTGCCGTGCCTGGCCGCATTTCACTCTTGCTTGGGAATTATTCTAGTCTCTCTTCCCTCATTGGAGTCCCGGCTCCATGAGGGCAGGGCCTAGGCCATTTCGTTTCCTTCACTTTTGTCTTCACAGTGCCCAGAACAATGCCTGCTCCCAAGAACACTCAGGGAATGGATGGAGGGACTCTGCGACCACTGACACACTTACATGGGGGACTGACTTGGGAATGAAACAAGTACATGCAGAAAGCCTGTTCTGATGTTTGGGGTATCAGCATCCACCCAAACATTCCAATGGCTTCCCATTTAAGTCTGGACAATGCTTGCCAGGTCCGGCATGCTCTGGCCCCCCTTTACCTCTGACTTTATTTCTCACCACCCTCTCCCTTGCCCACTTCGCTCCAGAGTACTGAGCCTGTTTTCTTTTCTTTCAGAGACAGGGTCTCGCTCTGTCACCCAGGCTGGAGTGCAGTGGTGCAATCACAGCTCACTGCAGCTTTGAACTCCTGGGCTCAAGCGCTCCTCCCACTTAAGCCTCCCGAGTAGCTAGGACTGCAGGCACATGCCACCACACCCAGCTAATTCTTTAACTTTTTTGTAGAGATGGGGTCTTGCTATGTTGCTCAGGCTGGTCTTGAACTCCCAACCTCAACTGATCCTCTCACCTCAACCTTCTAAAGTGTTGGGGTTACAGACGTGAGCCACCACCACTGGCCTGCTTTTCTTTAAACCTCCATCTAGGCCTTTCCACTTGCTATTTCCTCTCCTGGAAAACTCTTTCCACAGCCAGTCACATGGCTCACTCCTTCAATTGCTTTGAGTCTTTACTTCAATGTCACCCTATCCTTAGCATACTCTATGGTTGGCTTCACCATACCTGAACTGCAAACCCCCTATTTTAAAACACAAAGATTATTCATTGGTGCTAAAACCATTAGGTGAAGAGTTGGTGGGAAAATGACTGTAGGACTGAAGCGATGCCACACGGATCATGGTGTCATCACAAGGTGCACGGCAGATGCCACGGTCAATCTTAGCATTGCCGGTGGTGTCAGCCACATGGGATGTGTCCCCTTGGGTTAACTTGAATCCATGAGCCTTCAGACATCATTTCTAGTTTATCGGAAATACAAGGAACGAGCTACGTGACCCAAGTGAGCAGCCAGACAAATCCAACAAACAATGCCACAGAAATGGGTAGGCCAGGTGCAGTGGCTCACGCCTGTAATCCCAGCACTTTGGGAGGCCGAAGCGGACGGATCACAAGGTCAGGAGTTCGAGACCAGCCTGGCCAACATAGTGAAACTCCGTCTCTACTAAAAATACAAAAATTAGCCAGGCATGGTGGTGGGTGCCTGTAGTTCCAGCTACTCGGGAGGCTGAGGCAGAAGAACTGCTTGAACCCGAGAGGGGAGGTTGCAGTGACCCAAGATCGTGCCACTGCACTCCAGCCTGGGTGACAGAGCGAGACTCTGTCTCAAAAAAAAAAAAAAAGAAAAAAAGAAAAAAGAAAAAAGAAAAGACATGGGGTTTACTAGATTAAAAGACGCTAAGACACTCGAGACCCAGATGTCATGTGCAGCTCCAGACTGAATACACAACTGGTCAAAAAGGATGTGTAGGACATTTTGGGTTCATTGGGAAAATCTGACTATGGTAAAATGCCTGGAGTAGAAAGGTGAGAGATTGTGACAGAACCAACAAGACTGCAGAATGGTGTGCGTAGCATGTCCACGTTTTGCAAACACACAGACTATGTATTTGTGTATACATACATATATGTACATTTACACACACATGCATATACACACAAGCATATTTACACACATACATGCAGGTTCATATGCATGCTATACCTATGCATACTTTGCAAGAATACACCTTAAGCTAACATTGGTAGTTAAAGGTCTCTCATTACCTTGTAATGAAATGGTAGGCTTTGTTTCAATTTTCTTGTCTATAATTTTTCACATTGTCTCCTATGATCATTTACTGCTCCTATAATAGAAAGGTTAACATACAAAACTGTGTTATATAAGTGAGGTGTGGTGGCTCACGCCTGTAATCCCAGTACTCTGGAAGGCCAAGGCTGGAGGACGGCTTGAGCCTGGGAGGTTGAGGCTGGAGTGAGCCATGATCACACCACTGTATTCCAGCCTGGGCAACAGAGCCAGTCCTTGTCTCAAAAACAAACAACAAAAAAACAAACAAACAAAAAACAATAAATAGGGCCAGGCACAGTGGCACACTCCTGTAATCTGAGCACTTTGAGAGGCCGAGGCAGGTGGATCACTTGAGCACAGGAGTTTGAGAACAGCCTGGGCAACATAGTGAGACCCTATCTCTATAAAAAGTAAACAAAATTAGCCAGGCCTGGTGGTGTGTGCCTGTGGTCCCAGCTACTTGGGAGGCTTATGCCAGAGGATTGTTTGGGCCTGGGATGTTGAGGTTATAGTGAACCGTGAGCATGTCACTGTATTCCAGCATGGGCAACAGAACGAGACCCTGTCTCAAAAAAAAATTGCTGTGGCCGGGCACGGTGGCTTACACCTGTAATCCCAGCACTTTGGGAGGCCGAGGTGGGCGGATCACCTGAGGTCAGGAGCTTGAGGCCAGGCCAACATGGTGAAACCCTGTCTCTACTAAAAATACAAAAAAAAAAAGAAAAAGCTGGGCATGGTGATGTGTGTAATCCCAGCTACTTGGAAGGCTGAGGCAGAAGAATCACTTGAACCCAGGAGATGGAGGTTGAAGTGAGCCAAGATCGCGCCACTGCACTCCAGCCTAGGCAACAGAGCCAGACTCCATCTCAAAAAAAAAAAAAAAAAAAAAAAGGGGAAAAAATGACTAGGGTGCTTCTTTCAGTGTCCCCATCAGAGGGCTGCCCTGAGCTGAGGCTGCAGGACCCAGGCCCAGTTTGCAGCTGTGAGCGCCTCCAGATTCCCCCATTCTCCTGCTGCTTCATCGTTCCCGGCTGCTGGAAGGCACAGATCTGCAGATCTTAGTCACTGCCCTGCCAATGCCGTGCAGGTGGGGAAATTTGGGTGGACTGGATGACAGATCTCACTCTTTTTGGAAATGTTATTCCCAACTCTTGGTCTGTGATGATTTTTTCTCTTCTTGGTGGAGAAATGAGAAAAATAAGGACACTCTTGTAGTTTTTCTGGGAGCCAAACTTATTCAATATAAAGGACTGTCCTTTTGAGATTATGAGCTTTTTAATTTTTTGGTATTAAAATATCTTTCTTCAGCCAGGCATGGTGGCTCACGCCTGTAATCCCAGCACTTTGGGAGGCTGAGGCGGGCAGATCACTTGAGGTAAGGAGTTCGAGAGCAGCCTGGCCAACATGGTGAAACCCCTTCTCTACGAAAAATACAAAAATTAGCTGGGTGTGATGGTAGGCGCCTATAATCCCAGCTACTTGGGAGGCTGAGGCAAAGAATCACTTGAACCTGGGAGGTGGAGGTTGCAGTGAGCCGAGACTGCATTCCAGCCTGGGTAACAGAGTTATACTCTATCTTTAAAAAAAAAAAAAAAAAAAAGGCATTGTTCTTCTTCTTGCCCTCTATCTTTATTGAGATATATATATGAAACGGGTGAATTTTGAAATAGTGATAGACATAGATGAGTGCAGGCAGATACATATAGAGAGGTAAAATATATCTATTTAATAACCAACAAAATTCACCCATTTTGAGTGTACAGATTGATGAGTTTTGGTCATCATATACATTGTGTAACCATCACTGTGATCAATTCCACCACTCCCTAAAGTTCCCTGTACCCATTTCCATCAACTCCTCCATTCACGCTCCTGCCCCAGGCAATCACAGATCTGCCTTCTGTCATTAGCTCTGCATTTTCTACAATTTTATTATGAAATTTTAAAGCACAGAAAAGTTAGAAGAACAATACAATAGACACCCACACAGTCAACTTCAAGACTTAACACTTAACATTTTGCTGCCTGCAATCCTCTGTGTCTATCTCTGTTTTTTTCCTTTTTAACTATTTGAACGTACATGCAGACATCACGACACTTTACCCGTATTTCAAAATGCAGCTCCTAAGCATAAGGAGAAAAATGTCCTTTCTTTTTATGAAATAATAATCAAGAGTATATGGTAGTTTAGAAAAAAGTCCTTACTTGGCAAACATTAAAAGCTGGCAATCTTCCCCTAGATTTATTTTTGCGAATTACTGGTCTATGAATTCTCAAAGTCTGGGAACCAGTGGCTATAGCATGCTTGTTTCTCTGGGGTTGGCTTCCAGTGAGACAATGCTATGAACCCTGTGTTTCATCTCCAAACACTAAACACAGCAGCCGGCTTGCCGGGCAGGGGAGGTGGGGGCGGGGTGGAGACATCCAGCTAAGAGGCTTATGGGCTTTGGGGTGCGGTTGTCATCTTAAGGGTTTACTGGGGCACATGCACGAGGAAAATGGGTACACTCTGCTAAACATCAGCTACAAAATGAAAATCTTGTGTCCTCATTGCCTTGATTTTACTGAAGCAGAGAACACCTAGGCGGTTTGAGGTATCTATAAAGAGTGCCAGGGAATCGGAGCTTTTAAAAGTCGCCTTATTTCCAACATGTATCTCCTAGACTTAGTCAATCAGTTTAAACAATAGAGGGCTGTTTTGGGTTGGGCTGGCTAATAATATCTGAAATCATAAACGCAATCCTGTGGGTGCACAATGTAATGAGAGACCTTTAAAAAAAATCACTTTGTTCCCATTCCATCCCTTACTTTGATCTCCTCTGTTAACATTCCCAATAAGTTACTGAATGCTTCCAAGGATGGGGAAATCACTACTTTGTTGTATATCCATCTTTTTTTCAAATAGCATAAAGAGTGACAAAACTATTATTTACTAATTATTAGTATTTACTATTATTAGTATTTACTAGTATTATTTACTAATTATTAGAATTAGTAAATTATGATTTACGAATACCAAATTATTAGTATAAAGAGTGAAAAATTATGTTAGGATGGAATTGGCTTCCCTTCTGCTTCTCTCCATTGCTCGAAGTTAATCTCTCTTCCACACGTGAATCCTTCCATGATTAGCCTTGTAGGCACTGAAACCCTCTCACCACCCTGGAGGTCCCACCCTTAGACAGATTTCCAATGTCTGTCTGGAGGCATCGTGCTAAAAATGGTACTTAATGTTGCAGGTTCCCATGTCATAGGAGCATGATGTACAAACAGCCCCAGATGGAGTCCTGGGTTCTTGGCCTACTGCTGAATCCATTGTGACCTTGAGGGAGTAGCCTGGCCTATTTCCTTTATCCGTGTGTCTGAGGGGACCCCCCAGCCTGCCTTGTCTTGCAAGGTGGAAAGATTTATGGAATGTGCAGACGGCCTTCAGAAGGTCAAGTCTTGTGCAGGAGGATCCTGATCAAGATTTTCTCGTCCTCTCCAGCGGTGAGGCTGACGTCTATCTTGTGTGCTTCTTCACCCTCTGGTCATGCCACCTGGGCCCCAACACTAAAGGGGGTTCTGATGACGATGAGGTTACTTCTACAGAAGAGTTGAGAGCCAACCACAAACCGAGGGCTTACCCTGGGATCCCTGGATGGGCTTCGGGATCTGTGAACCTAAGTTGCATGCAGAATTATGTACATATGCCTTTTTCTGGGGAGAGGGCTTGCAGGTTTTCTTCAGATAGATCCACTGCTACTGATCAGAAAAGTCTGAAAAGCACTGATCCTCTTTCTTGTTGGAATTAGAAGGGGTAGTTGCACAACACTGTGAATTTATTAAATGCCGCTGAATTGTTCACTTTATAATGGTTTATGTTATGTGAATCTCAAATTTTTTTTTTCTTTTGAGACACGGTCTTGCTCTGTTGCCCAGGCTGGAGTGCAGTGGCATCATCACGGCTCACTGCAGCCTTGACCTTTGGGGCTCAGGTGATCCTCCTGCCTCAGCCTCTTGAGTAGCTGGGATTACAGGGATGTGCCACCACACCCGGCTAATTTTTGCATTTTTAGTAGAGACAGGGTTTCATCATGTTGCCCAGGCATGTCTCGAACTCCTGGTCTCAAGTGATCCGCCCACCTCAGCCTCCCGAAGTGTTGGGATTACAGGCGAGAGCCACCGCACCTGGCCTACTATTACATTTTTAAACGATTTTCTCTTCCTTTCAGCTAGTTATATTTTGGGACAATCTTGGGGCTGTTTTGGTTTGTTTTCCACTAATTCTACTACTATAGACCCACCATGTGCTAAGCACTCTATCGGGTATAAAGCATATGATGGCCCTGAGATCTCCTTAGTCTCTTATGACCATCCGGGTGTACTTCTGGGGGCAACAGGACTTATGGCTTCCTAACTAGAAGCCAGGCTGTTTACAGTTGATCCTCTTACTGCCTGGCTCACAAGCATGCCTACCTATACTCTCCTCACTGTAGTTCTCTGACAAAAATGAAGCCCAAAGTCAGAATTTGCCTGCCGTCATCTTTCTGTGCCTGGGGTCAGAGCAATCCACAGGGGGGGCTGGGCCCACAGTCATGTGCAAGACTAATGTCCCCACTTGAGACATAAGTGTATGCTTACAGAGAAGTCAACCACATCCAGTGTGGGGCATTCAAAAAAAGGTCCGCAAGAATTACTGTTCTAGAATAAATACTCAGGTGATGGGGGAACAGCATGTAGACCCTGCTGCAGCCAGCCGCCGAGATGGCCGCCCCGTTCCCCTTGCTGTGCTCTCACTGCAGTGGCGCTGCCTGTGCCATCCACGTTAGACGATGGAACATTAAAAAGGTGACCCAACGCCGGGCACAGTGGCTCACGCCTGTAACCCCAGCACTTTGGGAGGCCGAGGCGGGCAAATCATGAGGTCAGGAGATCGAGACCATCCTGGCTAACACGGTGAAACCCCGTCTCTACTAAAAATACAAAAAAATTAGCCGGGTGTGGCGGCGGGTGCCTGTAGTCCCTGCTGCTCGGGAGGCTGAGGCAGGAGAATGGCATGAACCCAGGAGGCAGAGCTTGCAGTGAGCCAAGATCGTGCCACTGCACTCCAGCCTGGGCAACAGAGCAAGACTCTTATCTCAAAAAAAAAAAAGTGACCCAAGCAGAGTGACAAGGGCTTGCTTACACACAGATGCTTGCTTGCTTGCTTGCTGTGCCAGCAGTCGCCCCAGCAGACATGTGAACAAAGCCACCTCCACCATCCATTCCCACTAGGCCAGGCCAGCTGCCTCACAGAATCTTAGTAAATGATCATTGTCTTAAGCCATGAAGTTTGAGGTAGTGTGTTACGCAGCAAAAGCTAACTGGATTTTGTTTCAAACCCATCATAAGAAACAGTGCTGCAACAATTAGGAACATTGGACTGGAGGGTGCGTGATACTGTCACTGTTAATTCCAGTAGGTTAATCACAGCCAGGTACCTTTGCCGGTTTGGGTTGGGATGCATGGTAATTTATGGGTAAGACGACATGCTTGAAATTTGCGTTAAAATACCCTGGGGGGAAGCATCAAAGAGGGCTGACTGAGACTGACAGGGCTGTTAAGTGGTGGGTACACTGGACTCATTAGAGACAATACTGTCTACTCTCTTGGGTTCTGCATTTGTCCTGGTTTGGATGTTCTCACTGTGCTCGCCAATTGCAGGTTAGAATATGAAGGCAACATGGTGCCGGGGAAGCTTCACTAAGGAGCGGGGAAGGTTAAGAGGACAGGAACAGTTGGAGCATGCACAGAGAGGGAGGATCTGGAACAAACAGGCCAGGAAGGGTTGAGACCTGTTAGGAAAGCCAGAGTTCCTGGAGGCCAGAGAAGTCAAATTTTGCTTAAGTGAGGCAGCTAAGAATCATTTTGTGATTAGTCCTATCTTTCACTGGCAGGCATCACATACCTCACGCACTTTTACAGAATCTATGCAGATACAGGCATACCTCATTTTACTCAAGATTGCCAAAGGTTTTTTTGTTTTTGTTTTTGTTTTTGAGACAGAGTGTTGCTCTGTCGCCCAGGCCGGACTGCAATGGCGCGATCTCGGCTCACTGCAACCTCCACCTCCCAGGTTCAAGTGATTCTCCTGCCTCAACCTCCTGACTAGCTGGGACTACAGGCACACACCATGCCCAGCTAATTGTTTGTATTTTTAGTAGAGATGGGGTTTCACCGTGTTAGCCAGGATGGTCTCAATCTCCTGACCTCGTGATCCGCCTGCCTCAGCCTCCCAAAGTGCCGGGATTTCCAAAGTTTTTTAGATGAAAAATAGGAATTTCTAACGTAAGCAGGACTTATGAAAGCAGGACACGAGAGAAAAAGCCATGCGGAGGAGTACAGCCCATTCACTTTTGAAGGCACACCTTAGTGTCACGCCTGTCCCTGTGGGCCTGGTGTGGCAGGCAGTGCTGAAGCAGAGGGGCCCAGGACTCTAGGACGAGGATAACTTCTTGCTGAGCTGTTAAACATTTCCCCATTTGCGAAATGGGGAACAATCCACATGACAGAATTTGAGAGCCACAGACTTATTTTATTACTACCCAAGCCATCTTATAAAAACAAAAATGCTTGTGGTTTCTGTATCAAAGTAACCAGACTTGGTACAAGCCAGTATTATCACTGTCATTCTTGTCTCCTGGTGCTGGAAACAGGTATGAGTGAAAAGTCCACATTTTACAACATCTAATCAGGCCAGGTGCAGCGGCTCACGCCTATGATCCCAGCACTTTGAGAAGGCAGGTGGGTGGATTGAGTCCAGAGTTCGAGACAACCCTGGCCAATATGGCAAAACCCCATCTCTACTAAAAATACAAAGAAATGTGCCGAGCGTAGTGGCACGTGGCTGCAGTCCCAGCTACTCGGGAGGCTGAGGCGGGAGGATCACCTGAGCCCAGGTCAAAGTGGCAGTGAACTGAGATTCTGTCACTGCACTGGACTTGGGCAACCGGAATGAGACCCTGCCTCAAAAAAAAAAAAAAAGAAAAAGAAAAAGGTCTAATCAATTAAAATTGCTGTTCTGCTACAGACACTCAGGTAGTTCTGCAGGATTTGGTACACTCTGCAACCTGGGACTTCCCAGCCAACTTGCTCCTGGAGCCTAAGAGCACCTTCTTCATCCATTCACCCGTGTCCACACAAAACGTCCTGTGCCATGCTGTGAAAGCAGGTGGGGCTTTGGGACATCTATGATAAGAGGCAGCATATGAACAGTATGTGCTTGAACAATAAGGCTTTGGGCAACATGGTGAAACCGTCTCTACAAAATATAAAAAATTAGCTGGGTGTGGTGGCACGAACCTATTGTCCCAGCTACTCGGGAGACAGAGGTGGGGGGATCACTTGTGCCTGGGAGGCGGAAGCTGCAGTGAGCCAAGATTGCGCCACTCCACTCCAGCCTGGGTGACAGAGACCTTGTCTCAAAAAATAAAAATAAATAAAAAAAATAGGGCCAAACAAAAGTGGCTCCACTCCTGTACTCCTGGCACTTTGAGAGGCTGAGGCAGGAGGACTGCTTTTGGTACTGCCGTTGGAGACCAGCCTGTAACATATTGAGACCCCATCTCTATTAAAAATAAAATTAACCAGGCATGGTGGTGTACTCGGGTTTAGGGAGTAGATCACTTGGGCCTGGGAGGTCGAGGCTGCAGTGAGCAGTGATCACACCACTGTACTCCAGCCTGGGCAGCAGAGCAAGACCCTGTCTCAAATACATACATACATACATACACACATACATACACCTATGCATGCCTCCTGCTCTGACCAACAAAACTAGCAGCTGGAAAGGCCCTAGTCCATGCGCTAGGCAGGGAGTTAAACGGAAGTCACATTCCCCGGTGCTGTGAGACCCCCTTACCTTTAGCTCAGCATTGGCAGTTAAGGGACTGGAATGGAGCTCAGGCTGAGCACAGAGAACAGCCATGCTTCCCTCCAAATGCAAAAACTGGATGATCTGAGACTACTCGAACACTTATTTGGGGACTATTTGGAGAATCACCTTTTTGAAGGTGATTGCAAAGGGCTCGTCCAACTTTTTTTTTTTTGAGACAGGGTCTTACTCTATCACCCAGGCTGGAGTGCAATCATAACTCACCGTAGCCTCCAACTCCTGGCCTCCAGTGATCCTTCTGCCTCAGCCTCCCAAAGTGTTGGGATTACAGGTGTGAGCCAACACATCTCGCTTTCATCCAAATTTGTGCAAGCATTGGCTGCCTCAGACTTCAGACTCTGATGGCAGCTTGACTCCAGGTGCTAGGCTAAGTGGACGACTGGCTGAGTTTCCTGACAAGGGTGGTCATCATTTGCTACAGCTCAGGCTGTGTGTCAGGAATCTGAGCCACCACAAGTGAATGCCTTTCCGCTGCGGGGGTTCACTGGAGAGAGGCTCCGTGTGGAGGGCTGAAGAGCAGTCCGTGCTGGGCTCTTCTACTGCAGCTGGTAACGTTCTGAAGAAACATCTTTCCAGTGTCCGTTAAGATTTGCGCGACATGAAACTGGAACACTGGTGTTTACAGAGAGAGATACTTTGTGGAATGGAGCTTACATGATGAATGAAAAAAGACCGTTAAAAAGTACTAGCCGTTGTTTACAAATAACTACCAGGTAAACAAAGAAATCACTTTCTTTCCCCTTTCTAAGGATAAGGGAGAATAAAATAATCACCAAGAGGCATGGAGTTTGAAAAGTATATAACAGATTTCTTTATTATTATTTACAATCAAGTTCTGTTGGCCAACATAATGAAATAAATAAAAGATGTGCCCTGGCCTGTGAATTTCAACTCTCCTTGACTTAAGTTCTCTGAAGGGCAAATTGGAAAGCGGTGATCAGGCAGGGAAGAGAGGGCAGGTGGAGGCCAGGACCATCGGTGGGAAGGCCGCCTGACTCCTCTCTCACCAGCTCTAACACTCACATCCCCAAATGTCCAGAGAACAAGCATGGAAGAAAAAAAATAAAGTGCAAATTTAAAAGTGATAAAAAGGGTGTTTCACACACCCCATGAACTAAAACTTTATACGTAGGTAAAATAGTAAAGATAAATGTTTTTCCTTGGCCTTCATCACAACCCCTGAAACGGAAAGATGGCACTGCTGTGCTTCTGAGCCTAGGCTTCTTGCACTAAAGCACCAAGGGCATCGCACACAGGCTTGGCAGAGGGGCCATGGCCAGAATCACCACCTTCAGACAAGTAGGTTGGACGTCTCGAATCCCTTGGCACCCCCAAGCATGCAGTGTGCACCCACCTTCTGGGTGTCTGCAGATCGATACAGGAACACATCCTTACCTCTGCAGCGAACCCATTTCCCTGGAAAAGATTTTCACACATCCTCTCCCACCTCAAAAAAACAAAAAACCATTTTTTAAAGCCACACGGAGATTTTTAAATATGTCGAATTTTGTGGGGGAAAGAGAGCCAGAAAGCTCTGAAAAACAGTGGAAGAGATGTGAGGACATTTCAGCAGTAATGAGACACATTCATGCAACCCACCAGGGAGGGGTCTGTAGTTCGGGAGTTTCCGTTAATCCAATGCTTAAAGTGAGTTCACCGGGCAAATGAACCCAAGGTGTTGGGACATGCGTTAGGCCAGAACCGACTTTGGAAGGACGAGAGAAAGCACAGAGAACACCACCTTGATGTGGGGGCTGTTTTTGGCACTGCCGTTGGTGAGGAGGCCCAGCGGGGCCCTGTGCTCCCCCAAGTGAGGTATGGAAGGTCAGAGCTAGTAGTGTTTCCCAAGGCAAGAACCTGAGCCTCTGCTAAGTGACCGCAGCGTCAGGTTTTTTCAGTGTTATTCTTCCAGGCCAAGAGAGACCTCAGTCAAATCTTCAGAAATCCCATTCATGGCAAAGCTACAGTGCCACATAGCTTGAGCTTCTCTGGGAGGTCCATGCTATACCCAGCACATCACCTGCCAGGACAGGGCTGCAGGAGCCCATGTGCTTCTTCTGAGGAGGGCACTGGGGTCCTCCCAGCCCTGACAGCCCCGTCAGTACTGTGCCCACAGCACAGCTTTGCATCCTTTGTCCACACTGACAACATGCGAGCCAGAGGGCGACCACGCCACCGCATTGATGGATGAGCTTCAAAGGAGAGATCAGAAAAGCACCAAGTTTCAGAACATTTGGGATGAGATCTTGGTAAACCAAACACCAGAAGCTTGTGCATTCAGGGAGTCCTAATTTTTCCAACTTCCATTTTACTCTCTGGCACTGTGCCCGCGACAAGGCAGGAGCTCACTAACATGCAAAAGACCTCGGAAAAAATCCAGTGGTGTACTTAATTAAGTCATGCTGGGATGAAGGGAGTTTGGCCCCTCTGGCAGTCAGGCCTTATCACACCCTCCCTAAGAGAGGAGCTCTGAGTGAGCTGGAAAGACAGTACACATGCCTCTGAAGAGTCGGGCAGTGGTGGTCAGCACTGGTTAGGTCTGGGAGCAGTTGCTGCTGCCCAAGGACAGGGAGAGAGGTTCTGAAGGAAAATGGTATCTGGGTTCCAACTAGCAGGTGGGCTTGTGTGGGCAGAACAAAGCTAGGAAAAAAGGGGGTCTGGGGCCTGCCTATCAGGTGGAAGATAAAAGAAGGCGTGTGGAGATCAGTGTTTAGGACACGTCAATGCACTGAAATGCACTGACAACAGGGACTTCCAAGGGAGACAGGGAGGCAGAAAAGAAGGAGAGTAGGGAAGGGGAAGGAGACACAGAGGACGTGGGACATAACCAAAGAGTCAGGGATGTGTTTCTATAACCCTTTCTCCAGCGGCTGCCACTCTAACCGCTCTACCTGGCGTACTCTGTAGACTGTGGCCTGCTGTGCTGTGTGAGTGGCCCCAGCTTCTCTCCACTGACCTAGCTCAGCCAGCCGAGCAGGTGGGCGGACAGTGCCCTCACAGCGCCGACTGAGGTCTAAACCGGATGACCCCTGAGATGAAGTCAAAGGCCTTGCTCACAACACAACGGGGGGCTGAGACAGGGTTCATCTTACCTGTGCTGCTTTGAAAGAACCTTTTCCACTTTCCCTGTGAGCACACTCCAGATATACAGAGAGCCCTCAGCAGAGCCTGCCGCCACGTAACTGCCATCAGGGCTACAGAAGACAGTAAGAAAAGAAAGGTTGTCAATTCCCCACCCCCAATTCAGCATCTCTGTGGCCTTTTTCCCAAGAAGGAATGTTTGTTCTTCACTGATGACCACTCCTGTGTACCCAGACCTCAGAATGTGTGCTAGTCATGGCCCTTCCAGCCAAATCTGCTTTTCCCCAGTATTTCAGCCCCGTTCGGCTAATGAAGAGTGGCATCACATTACTTCTTGGGGCTCCAAGTCCTTAACCATCTACAGACTTCAACAAAACAACATATAGGGAGATCAAAGCCAACCTCCACATAGCTAAGGGTTTCAGCCCATGGACTGCCTTGTTACATGCGTCAAAGAGAGGAGGAAAGAAAAGAAACATCTTAGCAACTGAGCCTGGAAAGGTATTTGGAAGAAGCAGGATACATGGAAGAAGGGAACAAGGGGCAGAAAACTGCAGACCACCTGCACACCCTTCTCCAAAAAGCCTTTTCAGTCCCGCCCCAGGCCCACAGCCACTCCTGCCCTTTTCTAAAGGCTCTCCAACAGCTCTTGCGTGAATGAGTGATGAGAAGTGAACCTAATGGGCTCACCCACAACAAAGCAACCAGCCAACTGTTATTTTTTGGTACAACACGTTAGGTTCATGTAATCACAAAAGGAACACTGGAAAGGAAGAGACAATAATGGTGGCCTGCAATTATGAACTTACAGGCACACTCCTGGAAACATAGGTTGGGCACTGAACAAAATTTAGCTCTATATCCCCAGTGGGAAAATGCCCATGCAGGACTCTTTGTGATGAACCAAATTGGCGGAGGGTGGGTCACTACTAACCTGAAGACAACTCTGGTCCAGTCAGAGCCGCACTTGAACCCAGGTGCACTGAAACAAACAACAGGGCACTGTCACTGAGGGAGCTCAGGCCACGCAGCACGTAAGAGAGCAGGGCTGGGCCTCTGGTCTTCATGCAACCAACACATCTTCAGTTACCTGAATGTCTGCTTGATAGCATTTGTTCGGAGATCAATAACTTTTAGCAAGTCATCACGGGAGCAGCTCAGGAGCTCAGTCCTTTCTGGGTTTAAGTCCAGGGCAGTAATCTTTCCCAACAGCTCCATCTCTCGAACTATGCTCTCTGATCTAAGAGGGAGAACAGATCTGAGAAATGTAACGTAGGCCAGAACTACTTCACATCATGCCGTGGAGGAAAAAAAAGGCACTGCAATTCAACTAGCATGCAACGCTCTGCCAGCGCAGTCAATGTGTTCCCAGTCTTCTAATAACCTGTGACTGCTTTTCTTACTTTCCCATCAACAGACCCTAAGACAGTCGTTCCCAGACTAGAACTCTGAAGTTGGTAAGAATTTCCTCATCCATTTTTGGAATGACAACAATCGCCCATCAGTTTCTGATCAGCATGAGCTAACTAGGGCTACCACCCAATTCGTATTATTTTCAGTGATGTGATTTCAACTTTTGGATAAAGTTGGCAAAGAAACCTGCATTAGTGGGCCTGGGCTGCCTTGTAAGTGTAACTCTAGCCTCTTGCAGGTTTTCTGCCCTATTCACTGTGGCTCTGTGGCCCTCCACCTCCAGATATGGGGTCAGGAAAGCCAGGGCAGAGCCACGGCCCTATGCACCTCCCTCTTCTTCTCTGTGCTGCGGCCCATGTCCAGGTTGGCTAACAGCCACCCTGGGCAGGGCCCTGTTGGTGACATTCATAGCCAAAGGGGGTGCTGACCTGTTCTGTGATGATTTTGTTGTAGGCTTTCAATGAAACCTTTTTCTACCTCCCACCTTAACTAAGCAAGAATTTATCTTATTGTTGCTAAATATGCAGCTTGAAGCAAGCTACTCCACTTCCTTGGGACTCAGGGTCTTCACCTGTCAAATTATGGGATGGACTAAGAGACTTCGAACATCCAACTTAACTCTCAAATTCCATCTTTCAAGTTCCAATTTCAGGTTTTAAAAGCAAACTAAAGATTATGAATAAAATGTGAAGTGGTGTCCAGGAACCATGAGCACTGTCAGGACTTTCTGGTGCCATGCTGTGTTTCAAAGCATCATCTATCACCACAGGCCCTGTACCCCCGCCCTCTCTACAACCCTGCTGGGAGGCTGTCCTCATTTACTCTCCATCCTGTCTTCCCCTTCCTCCAACCTGTCAATAAGCCCTGTCCAAATTCTCCTTCAAATAGATTCCCTCCTCCACATGTTCCTCTACTGACTTGAACTTAGGTCCTTATCAACTCTATTGGTTTCCTGTTCCCTAAT
Source organism: Pan troglodytes (assembly GCF_028858775.2). NCBI lineage: Eukaryota > Metazoa > Chordata > Mammalia > Primates > Hominidae > Pan > Pan troglodytes. The sequence goes on along the minus strand of NC_072411.2, from coordinate 135,495,804 downwards.
ATGCCCTCTCAAAATGCCACCAAAGTCGTCTACTAGACTCCTGCAAAGCAACCATTTCCTTGCTAAACACCCAACGACTTACAAGATCGAGTGATTTGAAAATGGCTTATCAAGCCTGTGGCAACCTGATTTCAACCCCTCGTAGCCCCCTCACTGGCTTCTGCCCTGTTTCCTGCTCACTTGCCATGTATCAGCCACCAGACACACACTCAAAAGTTTGAGTGGCTTTCCTGCCGTGTGAATCCTACTCACGTCTCCGGAGAAATCTGGAGAGGCATTCTTTAACACACTGGAACAAAGGTAGCTGCCTCCACTTCAACACATTAGTCACTGACTTTTGCGTCTGCCTTCCCTACTACAGTTTAAATTACCTAAAGGTAGAAAGAGTATCCTGTTTGCCTTTTCTTACCTGCCAGCTGGTGAAGGGCCTAGCACTCACTGCATGCTCAATAAATGATTGCTAAGCTCCACAGTCTACTTCATGGGAAAGAACAGCCAAGTGTTAATAAGCTAACACTATACGTGTACTGAAACTCATTTCTGCCATGTCCTGAGATCTTAAAAGCACAACCCATGTACAGAACCATCACTGTGGAGACTCTTATGTGCCTCCAGTCAGGAGCTTGGGTATCATACCGAATGTCCCAGAAACGAATTTTCTTGTCAAAATGTCCACTCATTACACATTGCTCTGTGCAGACAATATCATTGCAACTGGATCCTGCAAACACTGTCTTTATGCCTGAAAGAAATGCAAACATCATTAATCAAGCAGAGGCACCAACGTGGCTGTTTACATAATGCTGCCACCCTCTAACCACTGACTTGTCAGAGTTACTCACTTAAATGAAGCTTTAAACAAGAAAAACTATCACTATCCTCAGTGCCCCTCTAAACATGAAGCCAGATCTGAAATTCAAACTATATTACATAAACGCAGGCTCTGACGTGCAAACACACACCTCCACGCTAACATCTAAGCATATACACAGACAGAGAGACTGAATTTCCTCACAGACTTTGCTGCGTAGATCCCAGAGTTTGAGAGTCCGGTCGTGACTTCCTGAGACAATCCGCGCATTGTCCAGCAGGAACTTAGCAGACAGCACTTTCCCACTGTGTCCCGTGAGTGTGTGCTAGGAGAGAGAACACAGCCAGGGTGAGCCTCAGGGCGCCAGGCCCTGCCTATGCTGGCAAAGTATCCACAGCATTCTTACCTCCAGAGTCAGAGTGTCAGACCACCCTGAGATCCGGCCACGAACACTCAAAGCGATAAGACAGCAAAGGAAAAAGAAACAGGTCAGGCACAGTGACTCACGCCTGCAATCCCAGCACACTGGGAGGCCAAGGTGTGAGGACTGCTTGAGCCCAGGAGTTCAAGAACAGCTTGGGCAACACAGTGAAATCCCCATCTCTACAAAAAAATTTTTTAAAAAATTTGCAGGGAGTGGTGGCATGCGCCTGGGGTCCCAGCTACTTGGGAAGCTGAGGCAAGAGGATTGCTTGCGCCTGGGAGGTTGAGGTTGCAGTGAACTATGATAGTGCCATTGTACTCCACCTGAGTGACAGCAAGATCCTGTCACACACACACACACACACACACACACACACACACACACACACCCCAAACAGGATAAGAAGCAATAATTTCATTCACTGAGTCTTATCCAGGGGCCATGTATCTCATAGGAAGCCTATCTTTGAGTGTTGGCCAAAGGTGAGGTATCAAGACCAAAAGGATAAAACTCCCACTAAAAATAACATTAAAAACAAAAATTCAACATCACTAGCACCAAGCTTCACGTGCTCCCCATCCTCAATCTTGAATTTGAAATCAGCTCTACCACAGATACCTGCTGTACTGTTTTTGTAATTTTTCTATGTCTGAATTATATCAAATTAAAGAATTTTTAAAGCCTCGATGTTGCCCCATGCTGCTGAAAGTCAGTTCCATATTTAAAGTCAGACTAGACAAGGTCACCAGAGGCATAATTTACAAAAGGAAACATCAGGACTCCTTATGTAAACAATTAAAACCCCTGGGGGATTTTCAATCAGAGGTCTCAGCTTGAACAAGGCAGATCATAGCCACAGATATCAGCACTCCCAACAATCAAATCCCTTTGTGACTAAGCTGTTGGATGCCAACCAGTGTCTTCCCTGAGCTCACGGAGGAACACAGAATGAGGGACATCACGGAGTGTCAGCTGCCCTTCTGCCCATCGCAGCACTTCTGAAGTGCGATGGAGGAGAGGCAGCTGGGGATAACTGGGATGCCGGGAAGGGATCTGAGGACTCAGACCTTTTACCATTCATCATTGACCTCTATGCAGTGCACGATCAACATTTTTCTATGTGTAAAACACCAGAGGTTCAGAAGGTATTCACTGATGTTTTCTTTCTAATTAGAAAATGCAAGGGTGGGCAAAGTGGCTCACACTGGTAATCCTAGCACTTTGGGAAGCCAAGGTGGGAGGATTGCTTGAGCCCAGGAGTTTGAGACCAGCCTGGGGAAAATAGTGAGACCCTCATCTCTACAAAAAAATTCGAATTAGCTGGGTGTGGTGGGTACTTATAGTCTCAGCTGTTACAGGGGAGGCTGAGCTGAGAGGACTGCTTGAGCCCAGAAGGTTGAGGCTGCAGGGAGCCCAGATCATGCCACTGCACTCCAAACCTTGGCTCCCAAAGATGAGACCTCATGGTTCAGGGTTAGATTTTTTTTGTGTTAACATTTTTGAAACCAATCCTTCCTCTATTTTCAGTGGGGTTAACTCCACTTTAGCACAGAAACGAAAACTTCGGACCACATATACTCCCCTCTCCTCTTCAATGAGGGAAGCTTGCATGAGTTCTCAGACTGCCTTATCCCACATTCAAACCTCTGAAACTGGGACAGCATCTTACAACTGCTGCCAGTCGGGTGCCGGCTGTGCTGCGGTTGTGTGAAAACCTCCCACTGATCCTTCCGTAAGATCAAGAAAGCTCCAGTAACAAAGCCTACACTAGATACAGTCCATGAATAATGATTCCATTCAATATAAAACATCCACTCTGCACAAATCATGGGCAGAGACAAAACTTGGGTAGGCTACTTCTTAAATTCTATCTTTTTTTCTTTTTTGAGACGGAGTTTCACTCTTGTCACCCAAGCTGGAGTGCAGTGGCGTGATCTCAGCTCACTGCAACCTCCGCCTCCCAGGTTTAAGTGATTCTCCTGCCTCAGCCTCCTGAGTAGCTGGGACTATAGGCGTGTGCCACCACATCCAGCTAATTTTTGTATTTTTAGTAGAGACGGGGTTTTACCATGTTGGCCAGGCTGGTCTTGAACTCCTGACCTCAAGTGATCCGCCTGCCTCGGCTTCCCAAAGTGCTAAGATTAAAGGCATGAACCACTGTGCCCGGCCTTACATTAAATTCTTAATAACTATTTTATCAAAATTTCAAATTTGTATTTATATTCACTATCTGTTTCTTTCTTAATGTTAAGAGTAAAATCACATTTCACAAACACAGGGAAGAAAAAGACATTGTTCATAAGTGGGATATGGCAAGTACAGATGATCCTCAACTTATGATGGGGCCAGTCTTGACAAACACATTGTAAGATGAAAATACCCTACGTTGGGGACCATCTGTATATTCATTTTTACATACTTCACAGGAACATGTTAATCTTTACACAATTATACTCTTCCTAAAAATTTATCCATTACTCTTTTAAGCTTATAGTGTAAGCATTTTTTCATGTGATAGCTGAAAATTCATGGGCTTTGGGGTTCCGCTGATTTGAACACCCTGGGTCTCTGTAACATCTGTGAACAGGAAACATCCTTGTGCTATCTTAGTACGGACTCAACAAGATGAATGGGATCAAATCTCTTCCTTGTTGCACCTCCCTGTCTTTAAGAGTCTGTCACAGATGCTGTTGCAGTGAACATCTATGAGCACACAGCTTTCTTCTCTTATTTCCAGGAATGAAACTGCTGAACTAATGGAATAAGGGAAAGGGACGTTTTGTTTCTCGGCTCCTCGTACGTATTGTCACCTTGCTCTTTACAATGTTTGGGCTTGGCCAGGCGCGGTGGCTCATGCCTGTAATCCCAGCACTTTGGGAGGCCGAGGTGGGCGGATCACCAGGTCAGGAGATCGAGACCATCCTGGCTAACACGGTGAAACCTCGTCTCTACTAAAAATACAAAAACTTAGCTGGACGTGGTGGCGGGCGCCTGTAGTCCCAGCTACTCGGGAGGCTGAGGCAGGAGAATGGTGTGAACCCAGGAGGCGGAGCTTGCAGCGAGCAGAGATCACGCCACTGCACTCCAGCCTGGGTGACTGAGCGAGACACTGTCTCAAAAAAAAAAAAAAAAAAAAATGTTTGGGCTTCTGCTCACCTTATTCTCAGTGAGAATAAGCTGGAGCTGCCTGAAGCTGACTCACTGTCTCGGTGCTTCCAATGGTATAGAGCTGGGCCTCCTACAGGCATTCATTCACCTCTATCATTTATAGAGTCCTTTGAAATGGATCAGATTTAAAATTCTTATATCTGTTAGGTGTTTCTGAAATTTATTTTTATGATTAACAACACTTTTAGGTTTCATCTTCTACTTTTAAACAGGGATTAACAATAGCGGGGCAGCGGGTTTAGATGTCATCAAGGCCGGGGCCTCAAAGTGGGGAGGCTTCAAGATTTCTCTGCTCCACTGGGCTCTGCACAGACTATCTCTGTGCCTCATGGCAGATAACGAGTGCCGACCCCTATTTCTAAACACAAAATTGCTCATTCAGGTAACAACTTAATCATGCAGCTAACATAACACCAACCAAAGACAGCCGATTCCAGAAGAATGCAGAACTCAGAGAGGAACATTCCAAACAGAAACCATCACCTAGCAGCCATAGCCAATCCTCACTGTGGCCACTTCACCACACCACGAGAGAAGTGGGCAGGGGGGTTCTCAAGCAAGTTTCTCTCAAGTCAAATCTTACCAAGCAGCCAGGCAGTTTTGTACTGACTTTAGATTTTTAACGGAGGCATCACAGAGGACTCCTTTCAATGCCAGGTTGTTTCTAGGGTGCATTTACAAAAAGGATGTTAAAGCAAGCACTCAACCAGCTGCTTCTTGTTTGCCAGTCTCTCCCAACACCATTCCCTTGTCGTAAGAGCAAAGGAGACACCGAACAGGGCATGGATGTCTGTGAGTTTCACAACATAGATGAATGGATTCCTGTCCTCCTAAGTACCATCTGTTAACTGGGGTCTAAAAAAAAGCCAGCACTCCCTAGAATAAGGAGCCTATTTTACTTTCTGGAACCTGGTAAGGTTTTCAGGAGAGTTCTCTGGGTGCAGGGAATCTGCTGAAACAGGCCTCCCAATCTTCACACATTTACCAAGTAACAGGACAAGGTTATGAGCAGGCCAGAAACTCAAAAGCCAACTAGTCCAGCACAGGAGGCTCCTGCCCCAGCACGGCATCATCAGAAGCAGCAGCCCAGCAGCCTGCGCCCTGCTCCAGCATACTGAGAACATTTCCCCAGTGAGACCTGTGTGCCAGCTCAATGTTATGACCTTCATCTGTCAGTCTAGCTCCCTGCTCTAGGTCCCTTTCTTGTTATTTCTGACCCAAAGGCTGATGCCCACCTGTATAGGACTCCTCTAATACCAATTAAAAAATATCCTGCACTACTGGTTGACTCAACTTCTTCCTCTTCTCCTCTAAGGGACTATCATAAAAAAAAGGCTGTAGGCCCCTCTTCAATAATTGGTCAGTTTTACTGTATCTCAGTCTAGAATAAAAGATCAATGGATAGATAAATCACAGTATACCACAGGATGGATTAGAACGTAGCCATGAGTACTGGCTAGGCCATCTTTTCCATGTGTACAGTACAGAACTACAGGGCTTCAAATGACCCTATTCAAGCATCTGAATCGATGTGCCCCATGGCAGGCTCTCTAGCAGTGCACTTCCCTAGTCCGTCATTAAGACAAGAACATAGGCTCCTCAGCTCTCACAACATGTCCTTGTCATCGTCAGGGCTCGTTATTTTGCATGTTCGGACCTGGATCTTCTTTAAATTGTGAATTAAGAATGACCACCCCTGAGGTATTGGCTAGCATCTAATACTAATAATCTATACAACCCTCTCAAGAAAATCACCAGAAACCCACCTAATATACCATTCTACTACAGCTCCTCCACCTCCCTTGTAGATTTAAGAAATTCATCTGGGCCAGGCGTGGTGGTGCATGCCTGTAATCCCAGCACTTTGGGAGGCCGAGGCAGACGGATCACTTGAGATCAGGAGTTCGAGACCAGCCTAGCCAACATGGGGAAACCCCGTCTCTACTTAAAAAATACAAAAATTAGGCCAGGCGCAGTGGCTCACGCCTGTAATCCCAACACTTTGGGAGGCTGAGGCAGGTGGATCACGAGGTCAGGAGATCGAGAACGTCCTGGCTAACATGGTGAAACCCCATCTCCACTTAAAAATACAAAAAAAATTAGCCAGGTGTGGTGGCACGTGCCTGTAGTCCCACCTACTCAGGAGGCTGAGGCAGGAGACTGGCGTGAACCTGGCAGGTGGAGCTTGCAGTGAACCGAGATCATGCCACTGCACTCTAGCCTGGGCGACAGAGCAAGACTCCATCTCAAAATAATAAATAAATTAAAAAAACGAAACAAAAATTAGCCGGGCGTGGTGCAGGATGCATGTAATCCCAGCTGCTTGGGAGGCTGAGGAAGGAGATCACTTGAACCTGGGAGGCAGAGGTTGCAGTGAGCCGAGATCACGTCATTGCACTCCAGCCTGGGCAACAGGCTCCATCTCAGAAAAAAAAAAAAGAAAAAAGAAATTTAGGCCGGGCACGGTGGCTCACGCCTGTAATCCCAGCACTTTGGGAGGCCGAGGTGGGTGGATCATGAGGTCAGTTCAAGACCAGCCTGTCCAAGATGGTAAAACCCCATCTCTACTAAAAAAAAATACAAAAATTAGCTGGGCGTGGTGGCGGGCGCCTGTAATCCCAGCTACTCGGGAGGCTGAGGCAGGAGAATTGCTTGAACCCAGGAGGCAGAGTTTGCAGTGAGCCAAGATTGCGCCATTGCACTCTAGCCTGGATGACAGAGCAAGACTCTGCCTTCAAAAAACAAAAAAAGAAATGTATCTTGCTGGGCGCAGTGGCTCACGCCTGTAATCCCAGCACTTTGGGAGGCCGAGGTGGGCAGATCCCTTGAGGTCAGAAGTTCGAGACCAGCCTGGCCAACATGGTGAAACCCCATCTCTACTAAAAATATAAAAATTAGCCATGCCTGTAATCCTAGCTACTCAGGAGGCTGAGGCAGGAGAATTGCTTGAACCCAGGAGGCGGAGGTTGCAGTGAGCTGAGATCCACTACTGTACCCCACACAAGAGCAAAACTCCATCTCAAAAAAAAAAAAAAGAAAAAAAAAATTCATCTTAACATTACTTCCTCTGTTTTTGGTGTGGGTTGACACACACAAACGGCTTGTGTTAACTTTTTTTTAAAAAAAAATTTTTTTTTTTTTTTAGTAAAATGCCTACTAATGCCAAATTCATCCTCCATTATATCTTTCAATAGCTTGTATTTAATAAGCTTATGTGATGATTCCTTCAGGCTTATGGGGAAAAAAAATGTCTGCAAATTAAGTTACATGCTTCACCCTCCGCCCCCTGCCCCCATCAAAAATGATACAACCAAGTTTTGGTCTCTCTATCAGATGCCAAGAGAATTCTTGGCAAGTTTTGGTTCAAATGCAGCTTTCCTCAACATCCAATCATTTCTCCCTGCTCTGACACCTGTCCCCTCTTTCTCAGCTTGGAGTTTTTGTTTCAGAATTGTCTTATCCCTATGATACATCCATTTGTACTTCTATATCCCACTTTAGGTAATTAGGTTTTAGAGCCCACAGGAATCACAATTCACATGCTGTTGCTAAGTTCTGTGCCATTAAGCCAAAATTGCTATCTACCAAAGTATCTAGTCCTTATGAAGAGTATTCCAAGGTTTTCATGCAAATGTGAGGGTCCCATTGCAAATATTTTGAAACTGAGTCTTGGACAAAGAGTATAAAGTGGAAACACAGATTTCCCCAAGGAGGAAAGGAAGGGCAGGGTGAATCAAGCATGATTTTCGGGAAAACAAAGTCCCCTAATTAAGCACCTGCCAGTTTGTGCCTTGATAACACCACATGAAGTTTGGAGATTGCACTAACTTTCTTAACTGGGTCTTACCCGTAATCGATAATCATCCACAGTCCAGATTCGGCTTGCAAAATCATTTGAAGCTGCTAAGAGGTAAGATCCCTGTGGGAATAAAGAAGAGGAAAACCAATTTTTAGCCAAATCAGAGGAATTCAGTTCACACGATATAAATTCCCCAATAATCAAGTACAAGAAGGTTTAGATGCTTCGCCCGATACACCCAGCCTGAATACCAGCTACTGTCGTGAGTGTGCTTCAACTCGCCAGTCTCCTTCGAGTTCAGACCTTTTTTTTTCTGAGCTTGCTCAATTTCATCAGAATATTGCAGACACCTCAAGCTCAAAATGGAACCCAGCCTTCCCTACTCACTTTTCCCTTGGCAACCTTCACTAGCAGCAAATATTAACAAGTCAGAAACCTCAGAGGCACCCTTGACTCTCTCCTTGCCTAATCTCCCAACTCTCACTCTGAGAACTGTTCATCTTCAATGTGTCAAGCCTGGTCCTCTCCTTTCTCCCCTATTTCCTCAGCCCCGACCTGGGCCTTCTGCATCTCTGCAGAAGCACTGAACGCACGGGCCACTGCAGACCTGCTTCCTCCAAGCCAGTCTTCAACACTGTCACAGTTACACCACAATTTAGCACCATACCCATTTCTAAAAATCTCTCAAGTCTCCACATGGCTTTACAGAAGTCTAAACCTTTCAATACAACATACCCTCATTTTCCAACCTTATTTCCTTATCATTCCCCAATTAAATTCAAGGAGCGGTTATTTAGAACCTAATAGGCACTGTGCCAGGTGCTGGGGGTACAAAGATGATTAACGCCCAGACACTTGTCCTCAGGTAGTCAGCTCTCAGCTTAGTAAAAGAAACAGATATAGACCACCACCGTGCCATAGAATAGGTTTGCACAAGATGGTGGGAACATAGACACTCAGCCCACCCAGGAATGTGAACAAGGCTCCCCAGAGATGACAATCAAGATAAGGACTCTTGGTAGATGAGGACGCTACCTTGGCCTCACCCAGTCATCACCTCCACCCAAGCTCCTGCACTCGCCCAGCCCAACCTCCTCTGCTCCCTCTGCCTGTGGTATCCGTCCCTGGCTTTTTGCCTCTGACCTTTGATTATCTTTAGATCTGCTTTAAATGCCTTACTATGGCCCCTAACCCTTGCCCCAGAATGAGCTACTCTCTCATCAGTATTTCCTTTCTACTCCACACACATCTCAGCCATAACTCAGCACAACGCTTTGCAGTTTAATGCTTTCCCATCACTCTCATTTAGATGGCGAATCTCGGAGGGTAGAGACCACGCTGGCCCCTGGAGTACAGCATCTATACACTCAAAATACAACTATTAAGTGAAATTATACAGAGTACTGAGTAACATCACAAGCCTAATGCATGAAGCAGAACCCAAGGGTTTATCAGAGTTGATACAGCAATTAACCCTATAATCTACTTCCATCTTTCTTTAACATGGATTTGACTTAAGATACAGAGAATGGCAGAGAAATCGGGTAAGTTATGTTATAATTTCAAGAACCTAATGTCTTAAATTATTTCTAAAAACCTTTAAAATCATAGCTATTCAATACTTACAGCACTATCAAATTCAATGCTTGTAATTCCTGCATTACTGCCAGATAGGGAACCCTTGAACTCACATTTTTCTGTATAAAAAGAAAAAATTAGGATGATGGGAAGTTAAATAAAGCCAATAAATACATTAAAACAGGGCACTGAAATACAGTGGAAGCCAATTACACTGCTAAAACAATAGCTATCCTGTACCTTTACAGAATCAAACAAAATAGCAGGACAAACAGAACATGAGACATAAAAGATACTGCTAGTTTCTAAGAGGAATGCAAGTCTAAGTGGACACTGACCCCAGCATCTTGGATGTGTGTTCTGTTCTTTAAGAAATGTAGTTATTCATTCTCTTTAGAAAAACAAAGTGTAGGAATTTATAAACCATGTCAATCAGACTAGAGACTGGGTTTATTCAGTTCCATTATTTCTCAGTAAATTTTAAAAACTTACATACATAAATCTTTGGGTTGATCAGCATTTGTGCCAACTTAACTACCACTTTTGTAGAAACTGGCAGTCAATTTCTGGATCCATGGTGTGGTAATTTTCATTAAGGTGTGAAAAGAAATTGTGTTAGTTACATTTAAATGACTACTCATTAGAATACCAGTCAAGCTAGTTTGGAGTTTCTGGAATTTGCCCTCATACTTTATCTCCATGAATCTAAGATCCTGGCAAGCGAACTAAGTGCCAGCACCTCCCATCCCTCTACACAGCTCTCCCTCACCAACCGAGCCACTGTCCACTTTATCTACTCTGCTTCCAGACAGCCTGGCCACCCACACGGAAATTTCAGTAACGGGCAATCCCAAACTGAGAAGAGCAAAAATCTCAATGATTTGATTAAATTCCTTTTAAAAGGGTAACTTAAGGATGATCCACACAGATAAGCTAGAAATTAAGGAACAATTGTAATCATATTTGTAAAAGAGGAACACAGAACAGAAAACATTTCAACACATTTTTATCTTATTCAGTACTTCTAAGTAGTAAAAATAATGATTGGAGCCAGATATCAAGGTGACACGAATACTGGTTTGAAGCTGTCATGTACATTCAGGCCACAGACTGTTAACCTGGTTGATGAACCTCTCCTCTGAACTCACTTGCAAAATACAGCATATTTAATGGCTTTTTCTGGATCCTAGCTTTCTTAAGATTTTCAAAAGGGTTGAAAAAGGCTAATATTCGCTAAGATTTTCCTTTAGATGAAATCTTCACAGATAAAAATATTACAGCAAATTCTAAGAAATATCTCTTTGGCTTATGCTTAAAATACTGGTCTATTTGCTTGGCACTTAACACAGTGCCGAAATGTAAGAAGTGACCAAAAAATTAATGCTATTCAATATGAGAGATTGATCTCAAAAGAACAAAGACCGTATTAAAACTCTTAATTATCTACAAGGTACGGGGTTGGGGGCGGGGGGTGCTATGTCAACAGCATTTGTATAATTCCCAGTGGAACTTCTGCTTTGGAGAGAATGAGCAAAAACAGATGTTCCCACTGGGTAGAAAGTGTGATTCTTCTGATAATCTAAAAGGATGAAAAAACAGGACCCCCAAACTATTTCAGAAAAGGTCTCTTGAACTTGGCCTCTTCCAAGATTCAGTAAATAAATATTTGCCAAGACGAAAAATCTTGTAGACTGAAACAGCTGTTTGTAGAAGAAAGGCCCTACACAAAACTGTAAGAAATGCTGCCACACATTCTGCTATTTCTGTAGATTAGGTAGAAACTTCATTTTATTAACACAAATTATGTGCTGGCACAGATTATGTCAGTATTAACTTCAACTGATGTTCGTTTCCTTTTCAGCAGCAAAAAGGTTACTAGAATTAAAGGTTGGTACCTCTAATTTTCTTATAGGTGTTTTTACTGACCAAGGAGTAAAACGAAAATATTTCTAGTGTTATTTTTATTTAAATCTCAATGGCATACTCAAAACAGACTGTTTACTTTGATTTTGCAAATCAAATTCCCTAAAATTTCCTTTTTTAAAAGACACAGGGTCTTGCTCTGCTGCCCATGCTGGAGTGCAGTGATGCGATCAGAGCTCACAGCAGCCTCTCACTCCTGGGCTCAACTGATCTTCCCACTTCAGCTTCCCAGGAAGCTGGGACTGCAAGTGCATGCCAACGCACCCAGCTACTTTTTAATATTTTTTTTGTAGAGGCAGGGTCTCACTTTGTTGCCCAGGCTGGTCTTGAACTCCTGGCCTCAAGCAATCCTCTTGCTTGAAGTGAAAATTTCTTATGATTTGTTTTTATTATTGTTTTCTAATTGCTTCAGCCATTATCATTCATAAGCTAAATGTTTCTGGGCAAAACAGTAAATTTTAGTATGCTTCAATGGGCTCTAACTGCTGAGTCCCTTTCCTGAAAATCAAAGGCCGGGGCAGATAGGAGGGGTGCTTTACTAATAACCTATTCTAATAAGTTGCTCCTGCTCTGATAAACCTTAAAAGCAATACCCCTAAGATTTTTCAGTTGCTAGAGAAGGCTACAGTAAGAGCATGGAATTTCAGGTCTTCTGACCTGCATTAGTCCTAGTTCCACCACTCCCTCACCACAGAAATCATTCACTAGCCATGTAAATCACGTAGTATCTGAGTTTTATTCCCTTTATCTGTGAAATGGCGCAATCTCTACCATTCTAACCACACAGGGCTGTTGTGATGATCAGGGGAATTAACAGACAAAATCACTTTGGAGCTATTTATTGCTCGACAGGGATAATGTGTGTGTTGCAACTACGGACACTTGACAAAGTGGTTCCTATTAACCTTAAGCCTTATTCTTTGGCCTTACTTTAGTAAAAATACATGCATATTTAACTGAATCTTGAAAATGTCAAAACTGGGAAATGCCCAGCTTCAGATTTCTAAGAGATGGTTTCATTAACTTCCATTTTCTGTTTTAATGCCATCCATCTCTGAGCATCCTAAAAGTCCAAAGAGACTGAGTCTTGATCTAAGGGCCCTTGTCTGATACACTGTTAAATACATCTTTTCTAGGTAATACGCCTCTGTTTTCTCAAGCTTAGACATGACTCCAGTCATTTTTTCCCTAGGCTATTGCCATTGTCATTAAATGCATCAACCACAGCTTAATGTATAGTTGAAATGTAGAATCCATGATCATACTTATTTTCCTCATAAAAACGGTACTATTTTGCAAGATGCTCTGATTGGTATATACTTGAGAAAAATTACAGAAACCTTACTAACATAAACATATCCATAACTTAACAGTATTTTCTGATCACTACTTAGAAAATGAGAGCAAACATCCACTCGGAAGTAAAGAATAACTGAGATGTACGATGCTTTGGTCAAATGATCCCTTACATAAAATGTATGTTTTGAGAAAATGAACAATTCACAGTGCCTGAAAGCAAGGTCAACCAGATGCCAGCAACACAGCTTCTTTCTGCAGTGCAAGGGTGCATCATCTCAAGTTTTCAGTCTGAGATCATGCAGCAGGCTCTCACCTCCAAATACTTCCCAAAGCTTAACCCTGCGGTCCATGCCTCCGGTGGCCAGTAACCGGGAACCTGGACTGAACTGCACAGCGTTGACTTCCCCATCATGTGCATCCTGCAAGACAAGCACCCTGTGTCAAACCCAGTCATTCTCATCCCAAGAGCTCAAGATGCGCGAACACTCCAAATGCCTAATTCATGGGGAAACACTCATCCTTAAAGACAGGTGGAGCCAATCATAAACTAAACTGGACTCCTAGCCCAGATCAACTAAGATTCTATTATCATTTTATTCTTCTAGTTACAGTTGCATTAGAGTGCAGTGCAACCTTCTCAAAAAGTACTCAAAATCTGTGTAGACTGCTTAAAGTTGGTCCTTGCATTAATTTCATCTGTTCTAACAATAATGGCCTATATTTATCTTAATAGTTTAAAAGTAAACCTAGAATTAATTTTGGTCCAGACTGAATTAATACTACTTATTGATCTACTAGTAATTACTAATTTACTAATAATATTAAATACTACATATTTAAATAATGTATAGCACATGGCCTCTCATAATACAGCTTTCGCAATAAGTCCTAATATAAGTAGATGGCAAAAACATCAATCTGTGTTATAATGGAATTCTATGTAGTTCTTTCTGGAAACATTATGGGACTAGTGTGTACTGGCAGTGTGACCTCTGCCAAGTTTCTGAAATCTCAGTTTGCTCAGCTCCAGAAAGGTTTTTGCAACCCAGAATGGTGCCTGTTAATGTATAAGCCTTAGATAAAAATGACAGTCGTTATTTTAAGAGAATTTATATTCTTCACAGGGAAATTTCTGATACTGGCATAAACACTGGCAAAAGATGGTACTTCTGTTCAGGATAAGAAAGAAAACCAAGTAAAAAAGCATCCTGGCTGGGTGCAGGGCACACATCTGTGATCCCAGCACTTCGGGAGACCGAGGTGGGCAGATCACATGAGCTCAGGAGTTCAAGACCAGCCTGGGCAACGTGGCGAAACCTCGTCTCTTAAAAACTAAAAAACAAAAATTAGCCAGGTGTGGTAGCACATACCTATTGTTCCAGCTACTCAAGAGGCTGAGGTGGGAGGATTGCTTCAGCCCAAGGTTGAGGCTGCACTGAGCTGAGATTGTGCTACTGTACTCCCGCCTGGATAACAGAGTGAGACTCAGCATCCCATTCTAGAATGGGAAAAGGGAATAATTGAAAAATTCACTATACTCTCTTAAGAAGATTATGGGCAGTGAAATATTTTTGGATGAAATATAATGCCTAGAATTGGCTTCAAATTGCTCCAGCATAAGTGTGGGGGGGAAGAGATACTGCGTATGTTTGGAAATTTCTATAATAGAGAAGGAAAAGAAAGACTAGAAAACATACACTATCAATATGAGATTGTTAAGTAGATAATCACTTGTCTAAAAGGTCACTTGGGGAAGAGAATATGTGATATTTACATTTGCTTGGGACTAAAAAAAAATAAAATGCTTGAAGTATCACGGAGAGAGTGACTATTAACAGGCTGGGCAACAGGCATCACTTTGGTAATTTCATTTTCCACTTTGCCTCCCTCTTGTGACCCACTGCTGAAAAGTATGACAGGTGACCAAACCTTTTACCCCCATGAAATTTCCTTTTCTTTTTTATGGTTTCTTTCTCCTTAGGAGGTCTCAGATTGAAAACTTGAGATCATGCACCATCACACCCATGACTGCCACTCGTCAGTCTCCTGTGTAACTGGTTTTGTTGGATACTCGTCAGCTGTGAGCCGATCACTCTCAGAAACACACACTGACAGAATCCCAAATTATCAGCTGCTCCATGATCCCATACACATGACTTAAATGTGACGGGAGGGAAAAAATGGGCTGCTGGGAGTTGAGGGCAACAAAGGGACTGTGACATTCAGTGCAATCAGACCTTTTACCAATCATCATCGACCTCTGCAGGTGCCCGGTGCATCATGGAATCACAGGAGTGGAGTGGGACTGGGAAGGGGCGTTGATGCACCCCATCCCAACTCCTCCTCCAAAGCGGAACTCTCTTTACAACAGTCAAGGCAGTTCATCACTCAGCCAGTCCACTGTGTAACTAGCAAAGTCCCTCCTTACACCTGGAACCCAAAGCTCCCCCCATATAAATTCCATCCCATTTTTACGGCAAAATCTTCCCTGCTTTGAAAGCTGGCTCCTTTCACTCACCCGCTGCCAGTTATTAGGCCAGTATTGGAGTCAGTCCAACTCTCCAGGTTCTGTTCTTTGTGCTCTGTTTCCTACCCTCCTCATGCTTGGACAGTTCTGAGCCAGGTACTGAATGTTTCCCCAGGCTGGTTCAATTTCTGCTCAACAACCCCAGCTGGGATGCAAACTACCTGCTAGTACTAGGACCCAGCTCTGAACTCCGGGTGACAGCCCTGGTATCCATCACAGTGGCTTCTGCCCAGGACTGCTTCCAATCATAGACCCCTAATGGCTGGGAGTCATACAGATAGGGGTATAATTCATGAAACCAACAGCTGTCCTACTGAACTTCCATAACAGACCACTGACTGGCAACTCACTCTAAACTGGAGCCAACTGGTGACAATAATCATATAAATCCCTCTCCCATTCTTCACAATCCCTAATTACTTTTCCTTTGCCCCATCCCTCATGCTAGCAATCCTTTCTCAGTCAGCTCTGCCATTACAGAGGATGGCTGTAACAAATTTTGTCCTCTGAAACTAAGCAAAATATATCAATTTCTCACAGCTGACAGAGCCAAAAGGTGGAAAGGCTTGATATAAGTAAAACAATGGAACGCTTAGCTGCAGGCCTAGAAAGGACCCTTTAATTGCCAGGCTCTGTTACCATATCAAGCGTGGTGGGGTTCGGGGCTGAAGCATACTTACGAAGACACACAAGGCAGTAGTTGGTACCCTCACTTCTTTACCAGAACCAGGATGAGTATCCACATTGTCCTGGGGGACTGGGAAGGAAGAGACAGAGCGTCTCCTAAGAAATAACATAAAGACAAATATTAGACAGGATTGCAGAGGTTTACTGCTCATCAAATTGTTAGAAAGGACTCCAAGACGACCTTGCTTAAGCAGACTGCCTCTGTTGATAGCCTGTCCTTCTAGATTCTTCAAACTACAGAACAATTCACAAAAAAATCAAAAGCACCCTCACTCAAATGAGAAAGAGAGCCAGCACATGCCTTACTCTCCTGCACACTAACCTGTGGACTCCAAAACCCAACAATGAAAAGCAATCCTGAACAACTGCTTACCCAGTCAATAAGCTGCTGGGAAACTTTCTCAACTTAATGTAACAGCTAGCTCAGAGGTAGCTCTTTGGTCTTTTTTGTAAAACTATTTTATTTCTATGCCTAGTTAGAATCAACCTCATCACTTGTGATCAATGTGGAGTCTAACGCATGCCAAAAGAAAGCAACAAGAGCATGAGTACTGTACAAAGTGTTCAACCTGGCAGCCCTGCTCTGAGGGCTCCCGGCATTCCTAGGAACATGCAAAGCATCCTCGTTAGCACGTGAACATCTGATGACTGAGGGCAGTGAAGCGGTGATCGGCATAATTGTTAAGGACCCACACTCACATGCTGGACTAAGAGAGGATAATAGTTTCACCTGGCAGCATCAGAAGAAGAATGATGTCCCAAAAGGGGAGACTCGGACAGACTAAAGGGAAAGGCCAGAGATCAGCACGCAGCGAGATTAAGAGGAAAGGAAGTTGAGGAAAAAAGGAAGAAGCTAAATGAAAAGCTGATATTAAGGCATATGTATACTCTGCACCACTGACACCTGGTGTACATTTAAAGAATAAAAATAAGTCATGTACATATACTTAGGTATACTTATACACATTTAAAAAGGAAAGGTCTTCTAACCTACCCAAAGATATTAGTGATAGAATCCAGAAGGCCTCCAGCAGGCTGCGAGAGTCGCTTACTAAAGAGGAGGGGAGGATAGGTTTAAACCTTAGAAACATTTTGCCCAAATAATCAATCAATAAACAGCCCACAAAAACAGGTAACTGGGAATATGTTTCCCACTTAGTTCCCAAACCCCAGCCAAGAGAAACCCAACACAGTACCAAACTGCCAGAAAACAGTGGGAAGGGAAAGGGAAAACCCAGCCTAGAAGTTTCAAAAGAAACAAGGTTCCCTAGTATTAAATTAATTTCCCTGGAAATAAAGCATTAGACAACTAACCTCACAATTCCTGGCTAACTAACTTCACAATTTCTGACTGTTAGTAACCAATCCCCACTCTTGAAGGGCGGTGCGGGCGGGGGAAGCCCTAGTAAGAATGAAACAGGATGATCAAACCTAAACAATCATTCTGCTTAATAAGGTTTCACTGTCCATATTTGAGTAAGCCACTACATTTTTTTGTATTTAGAAGCATTTGAAGCCACCCGTGTTCTGCTTCCCTCCCATTAAGCAGAGGTGAACTGAGAAAGACTGGACACCTCTGTGGTGTGTTCGACGCTGGGTGTCCCAGAAAAGGGGTAAGGGGTTGGGTGCATCTGACTGCATTCTTTGTCATGTCCACAGATGTGCCTTCATATTGCTCCTCAAGCTGTCTTTTCCCTGGCCCAAACCTGCCTACTTACGTGGCTGCTCTGCTGATGGCTCGCACAGGAGAGGTCTCTTCTGTGTGATCAGAAGTTTCATCCACAATGACCTCAATGTCATCATCCCTGGAAAGAAAGGCAAGAGATTCTTTGATTCTCCTGAACAGTTCTGTGATTAATCTGTTCCGCAAATGCTAATGTCATTTTCTAGTTAGATCCTAAACCACTTGGCTATGACAGCAATGCGTTAAAGATTCTTTGGAGAAAAAGGAAGAGCTGCCATGTTCTGAACAACACTACAATAAACATTTAACCTGTTCAAATCAAATCCAGAATTTCAACTGAGAATAAATTTAAAAGCGAGCTTTTGATCCTTTTAGGTATAAACACAGTTCCCACTTGAAGCAATAAAATATGATCTGTTGAGTCTATAACCACATAACCAGTGCCAAAGTAGGGCATTCCATCAACAGTCAGCATCACTGTTGAAGGGCTGCAGTACTCACCAAGCACAGTTCCCATGACACAAGGGCTGAGGGGTACCTAGGGTAGTTAGGGGCAGCAGCTATGGAATATAAGAAAACAACAGTGTAGGGAGAATTCAGGGAAAGAAGGGATGGCTAAATGGGCCATGAAATCAACAGCCAACTTAACCCAGTTTCAAATATTACTTTAAAAAATAGAAAAGCAAAATTTAAACACTATGCATTTTTGACTCTGCATTTTATGCTTAAATACATAGTGTCTCTGACATTAGGAGAGCCCATCACACTTCAAATGACATAATCAAGTCATAGGACATGCTCCCTTTGTTGCTGTTTATCCCAGCGGATGCAAAGTACCTCTGGAATCCCCCTTCCTCATTTTTATGGGCCACGTCTTTCCTACTTGGAGGAGGGCAAGTAATTATTTTGGTCTTAATGACCTCCCACTGAGATGCAACCTTCATGGAGAAGATAATTAAATGTAATAACCCAAGATTTCATCACCTACTGTTTGGATTCATAAGAACTTGACAGAAAGATTTTTCCTTTTCAATAAATAATTATCTGGATTAGGTAAATATATACTTAAGAACCTGTTACTAAGCAAGTTAAACCAGGTCAAAGTAAATTTATTTTCCTTAGCTATTTATTCCAGGACTATGTGTAATTATTGCACCACATTCTTGGCCAGGATGTAGAAGGGAATAAAAGGCAGGTCGAAAGAAAGAGGACAAGGCTGTGCTTTATTTTCTTGATTGGCTTTCCCAGGGATCTAGGTTTGCGAGAGTCACCTGTGCCCACACAAGGACGAGAGGAGAACTGCAAAGACAGAAACTGCAAATATGAGCTGAGCCTTTGACAATGTCCTGTTGAAAATAGAATTTTATGGTTTTAAGTACTTGCAACTGTGCTTAGGCCCGGGACCATAAGAAAACACTAGCATTTGCTAAGTTATCAAAACCTTTCAAAGATGTATGTCCTCTGACCCAGAAACTCCATAGGGAAGCATAGAGATTAAGGAGAGGCCTTAGGCCGGGCTCGGTGGCTCATGCCTGTAATTTCAGCACTTTGGGAGGCCAAGGGGGCGGATCACCTGAAGTCAGGAGTTCGAGACCAGCCTGACCAACATGGAGAAACCCCATCTCTACTAAAAATACAAAATTAGCTGGGCGTGGTGGCACATGCCTGTAATCCCAGCTACTTGGGAGGCTGAGGCAGGAGAGTCGCTTAAACCTGGGAGGCGGAGGTTGCAGTGAGCTGAGATTGCACCATTGCACTCCAGCCTGGGCCACAAGAGTGAAACTCCATCTCAAAATAAAATAAAATACAAAATAAAATAACAGGCTTTTACAGCCCTGTGTTTGCATCCTACCTCGGCCCCTTCCTGTATGATCTTGGGCAGGATGCTCAACCTGTCTAAATTATCCCAGTCAACCCGGTTATGCAAATGACACTTTTATAAGCTGTTATTCTGAAGAAACCAAATCTCATTTCCAGGTCAACTATTTACTTACTTTGTGGCTTGGGAAAATACAACTGAGATTAATCTTCCACATCTGAGAGTGCAGACACACACGTACCCTACACATCTAAAGCAAAGGCATGATATGGGAACCTTTGTTTCTTTGTAAATTGAGACGTTAGTTGGTGAATGACTCCTAGTTGAATTTAAACCCCTCCACTTACAGGGAAGCAACCAACATTTTAAAAAATAGTGGATCAAAACTCTAAAACTATATTCCAAAACACATTTCAATAGAAAAGAAACATCCTAGAGCGAAGGAAACTCTTTTCTACCACCATGAAAGCTTCAAATCTCAGAGAAGATACCCCACCTTAACTTGTAGGCAGATTAGGAAAAGCTCCAGAACTAGTTTGATTCCTTTTGTTCCAAGAGATCTTAGTTTTCGCTTAAGTTTCCACTTTAAGTTACAAACCAAAGGGAGCAAGGAGGCAAAAAACAAACAAAACAACAACAACAAAAACCCCACCGCATTACATGGCAGGCACAATTAAGAGGCAGAAAACTGATCGTTCAAAGTGTCAACAGGAAACAGTGAGGCAGTAACGGGTACTGAGTGCAGGAAGTTAGAATTCACATTCACAGCTGATGAACACAAACTTTTTGGAAGGTTATTTGGTGATGTTCCAAAAGCTTTGACCCATCAAATTTTATTTTCAATAATCTATCTCAAGTAGGTAATCAGAAATAGGGTCAAAGGCCATATCAGTACATGATTTGTGAGAAATTAGAAGCCAGCAAAATACAATTAAAATGATATATGGATGTTAGTTCTGAGTGGTGGAAGAACTGTATGTTTTCATTTTCTTCCTTTAACATTTTTCTTTCTAAAATCTGTAAGATGATTTTACAGAAATAAAAACATTAGAAGCTATGATCACACCACTGCACTCCAGCCTGGGCAACAGAGCAAGACCCTGTCTCAAAAACAAACAAACAAACAAAAAAATAAAAACAAAACTTTTAAGAGAGCCAAATTTTCAGGAACACAGTTTTGATTCATTTATCTTTACTTACTGTTCGACTGGTAGAGGTTCCTTTGCTGCTTCTGCAAGCTCTTTCTGCAGCCGGGCCTGCCGCCTCCTGTTGAAAAAAAAAAAAAAAAAAAAAGCCCACCATTTATGTCTGCTTAAGAAAGCACGGGGTTTGGGCTCTCTAGAAGCCACCAGTTCTAATAACACATTCAGTGCATGTAAAATAACAACTACCCTGAGCAAAATACTCAAAAGTCACAAGCCCAAACTCATAACATCAGTAAGGCTCCCCTTTTAAAGGGTTTCAGAGTAAAGCCTAGAAGAGAGATAGGCCACATTATTAGAGAAAGCAGTGAACTGGCAAAGGAGGAGGCCTGCCTTCTGGGACCAAGGGTATCTTAGGATAGACACGTGCCTCAGGCTCACTGAGGGTTAGTCATGGTTGTGACTTAAGTTTTCTGCAGCAAATAGTCTTACACGGGTTGAGCATCCATTACTCGAAATGTTTGGGACTACCAGTGTTTCAGATTTCGAATTTTCTCAGATTTCGAAGTTTTGCATAAACATGATATAAATCTTGAGGACAGGATCCAGGTCTAAATATGAAATTCAGTTGAAATTGATAGTAAATCGGAAATCTGAAATGCTCCAATGAGTACTTCCTTTGAGTGTCATGTTGGCACTCAAGAAGTTTCAGATTCTGGAGCATTGTGGAGTTTGGGATATGGGATGCTCAACCTGCATTAACACACCCACAGCCTGATTACTAACAGTGAAGATTTACTTAGGACTTCCCCGTACCTGACATTGTTAATTACTTTACAGACTCTAACTCATTTAAGCCTTATAACAACCTTTTGAGGTAAATGTCATTATTGCCATTTATAAATGAGGAAACTGACATATAGTGAGATTCTTGAAATGTCAAAGTTTACATAACATTAGTAACTTTAATTTACTAAAGCTTGACATAGAAGTCTTGGCTGTGACAAATTTTTAACATGGTCAAAGTCTCATCCACTAACTCCCCTTCTCAGAATCATTTTTGTCTCTCATTCAAGTCCTAAATTCAGAAACTCCCTAACTCCTAACCCTGACCTTACTCTCTCTTCTTTGATAAATTTCACTTCTAACTATGGCTATGCCTGCTAGGTGGAGGACCCCTAATGTAGAACTCTAGCAATGCTACTGAGCTGCAATCAAGAATTCTGCTGAAATTTCTCGTAAGTTTTTACCACAGTGGTAATTCTCAAAATGAAGGAAAGTCCTCTAGGCAGTATAGCAGAATCTTGGGAAGGGATGTGGGTATAGCTTAAAAAGTGCATTACACTCTTGATTTTATACCTGGAAGATGAAAAATAAGTTTTACAGGGCAAATTACCAAAAATACAATTTATCCAAATTGTCTTAGCTGGTAGAGACAACTGTGAACTAACTCTCTTTGAGGAAAAACCAGAATCTCGGTATAAGGTGTGTGAGTACCACTACTCTATGATTAAAGCACTTGTTGACTGTCCGAAATCTACTTTCTATAACTTCAGGTCCCAGTTCTGCAAGGTGGAGATAAAAACTTGACTTAGGGTCACAGGGAGAGGAAACCACCACCTGTTATCAGGGATTCATCACTATAGCTGAAAGGAAAGGTCTTTAATAGCTCAAACAGAGTCTCTCTCTGTCACCCAGGCTGGAGGGCAGTGACATCATCTCAGCTCACTGCAATCTCCGCTTCCTGTGTTCAAGCGATTCTCCTGTCTCAGCCTCCTGAGTAGCCGGGATTACAGCGACCTGCCACTACATCCAGCTAATTTTTGTGTTTTTAGTAGTAGAGACAGGGTTTTGCCATGTTGGCCAGGCTGATCTTGAACTCCTGACCTCAGGTGATCCACCTGCCTTGGCCTCCCAAAGTGCTGGGATTACAGGCGGCAGCCACCGCGCCCAGCCCTGAGTGCATCTTATGAAGCAGCCACTGTGCCTGACCACAGGGACACGTGGCAGCATAAGGGAAGGAGGCAGACTGTGAAGAGCTATCTCAAAACAGTGTGCTACATATGGCCCAGGTAAACCACAGCTGCCTGAAGCAGGAAGATGAGGGACATCTAAGCTGGGGAGGCAGGAAGTGGGTAATGACGGAGGAAGGCTTCTAGGAGGAGAAGCTACCTAAGCAAAGTAATGAAGACTCCTCAGGTCCCACATCTGCAATCACATGATACCTCCAAGTGCACAGCCCTAGGAAGATGCTTCAAAGGGTGGGCTAGGGAATGAGGACAGCATTTTCACTAGGAAATGTGCATTACCCCCCATCCACTGCACTGCTCAGGGGCTCTTCCTTGGCATCACCACACATCTCCCCAACTTCTCCCTCCAGCAGCCTCTCAGCTGACGTGAACATGCAACCTAGCAGCATCCAGCTCACCTGGGGCCCCCAACACCCTCACACTGCTGTCAAGCTCCATGGCATAAGCCAAACAATTCTGCTTAAAGTAAATGTGAGACAGAAACAATACAAAAAGGACAGCTTATTTTTTCTTAATAGAAACCGGAAAATTAGAAAATACAGGTAAGTATAAAATGAGAAATCAAAAACCATAATCTCACCACCCCCAAAAATAAACACCAGTAACAGTACATATAATTCCTTCCAGTCATTTTTTTAAAAAAAGTATACAAAATTGGGATCATCTGTATGAAAACATTTTGTGTCCTATTTTCGGTTATATTAATTTTAGGCATTTTCCACAGCACTAAGTATTCTTTTCGTTTTGCTTTTGAGGCAGAGTCTTGCTCTGCTGCCCAGGCTAGAGCCTAGTGGCATGATATTGGCTCACTGCAACTTCCACCTCCCGGGTTCAAGCGATTCTCCTGCCTCAGCCTCCTGAGTAGCTGGGATTACAGGCATCCGCTACCACACCCGGCTAATTTTTGTATTTTTATTAGAGACGGGGTTTCACCATGTTGGCCAGGCTGGTCTCGAATTCCTAACCTCAAGTGATTCACCTTCCTTGGCCTCCCAAAGTGCTAGGATTACAGTGTGCGCCACCACACCAGGCCAATCTTACACCTTCTAACAGTATTTTTATATCCATTTACAGTATTTTTGTATCCATTAAGTAATCTCTCCTTAACCTCCTTCCCCACTACTCTTCCCATGCTCTAGTAACCACAGTTATACTCTGTATCTCTAGGAGAACATTTTTCTTTTAGCCCCACATGTAGAAGCACGCAGTATCTGCCTTCCTGTGCCTGGCTTATTTCACTTAATATACTGTCCTCCAGTTCCATCCAAGCGGTTGTAAATAACACGATTTAATTCATTTTTATAGCGAATAATATTCCATTGTGTGTGTGTACAGCACATTTTCTTTATCCATTAAGCCAATGATGAATATGTAGATTGATCCGTATCTTGGCTATTGTGAATGGTGCTGCCACAAACATGATGGTAGTGCAGATTATCTCTTTGATATGCTAACTTGTTTTTCCATCATCACCCTTTAAAAGACTCTTCCCTATCGTCATTTATTCCCTTTAAAAGACTCTTTCCTATTGTCATTTATTCACTTTTAAATTAACTGGAATAATCTCTTCAAACTTGAAACTACTGATATGGGGATTTAAAAATATGTACGTTCTAATCTGTAAAGCTTTTTTGTTTGTTTCTGGATGGGGTCTCGCTCTGTCACTCAGGCTGGAATGCAGTGGCACAACTTTGGCTCACTGTTGCTTTAACCTACTGGGCTCAAGCAACTCTCCCGCAGCAGCCTCCTGAGTAGCTGAGGCCACAAGCACATACCACCATGCTCAGCTTTTGTTTTTTGTACAGACGGAGTCTCACTATGTTGCTCAGGCTGCTCTTGAAACTCCTGGTTTCAAGCGATCCTCCCGCCTCCGCCTCCGCCTCCGCCTCCCAAAGTGCTGGGATTACAGGCATGAGCTACTTACTGCACCTGGCATCTGCTGAACTTGTGTTAACAGCTTTTCAGCTCATTTTCTTAGGTTTCTAGGTGGGTGATCACTCCTTCTTTTCAATGTTTGGTTGGCCAGAACATCCAGATCGGTGTTCTCTGTGAGTTGTGAGAGTGAACCTCTCCTTGTTCTCTTGCAGGTTTTAGTAAGAGTGTATACAGACGGTTGATCAGTGGACCTTGACCAGGGGATGACTGGACTCTCTGGGGCAGCTTTTAAACACGCACATTTTCCACAACAGAGATTCAAATTCCTAACGTAATTGATTTCTTGATAATCCATCTTTTAATTCCCATGTCTCAGTAGGTTTCAGATTTATCTTAAATAAATAGACTTAGCAGGATTGCAGGGAATTCTTAAAAAATCTATCAATGGCCAGGCGGTGGGGCTCACACCTCTAATCCCAGCACTTTGGGAGGCCGAGGCGGGTGGATCCCGAGGTCAGGAGTTTGAGATCAGCCTGGCCAACGTGGTGAAACTCCACCTCTTCTAAAAATACAAAAATTAGCCAGGCGTGGTGGTGTATGCCTGTAATCCCAGCTACTTAGGAGGCTGAGGCAGGAGAATCACTTGACCCCGGGAGGTGGAGGTTGCAGTGAGCCAACATCATGCCACTGCACTCCAGCCTGGGCAACAGAGCGAGACTCTGTCTCAAAAAATAAATAAAAATCTATCAATGAGTCTGATTTAGGAATTTCACATCTATATTCATATAAGGTTGGATTATAGTCTTCTTGTGCATTAGCAAGATCAGAATTTTTATATGGATACAAAAAGCTTCACAAAATTATGGGGAAGAATTCTAATTGTGGTTTATTTCCTTTTTCTAACTCTGGTTTAATTTATATTGTTCAGAATTAGCTTTTCTCCTTGAAACACTGAAAGAATTCCCTGGTAAACCTCCTGTAGTAACTGCCAGGTTTATCTCTTTCTTTTCAAAGACCTAGGTTCTACTCTACTAAGGATGGAAACCACTAACTGTGGATTGATAGCCCACCTGGAGTCTTTTTCATTCTCTGCATTAAGCCGATTGGCTTCCTGGGCTTTCTCAGCCATCCATCTGGTGACCAGCTCCTGGTTCTCTTCCGTAGTTTTCCTCAGTTTTCCCTCCAAGGCAGTAAAAGTGATCTGCAGGGCATCATATTCATCCTTCAGGGTCTGGTTGGCTCTTTCAAGGTCACAAAGCTTAGTGCGCAGGTCTAGGCACTCCGTCTCCAGGTCAGAGATAGTCTGCAAACATTCTGCAATTCTGGAAGCATGACATCAGAGGACGAATAGTACCTCGCCAGAGCCCTGTGCCAGAGCCCTGTGCCAGAGCCAGACGGACCTGGCTGAGTGCTTAACACTTTGTGTCTGTTACAACATCTTTTAGCCAGGCCCATCCCCATGGTTTACAGGATAATCCATTAGGAGAGGAAACACCTAAGGTGAAATTCATCCTATTAATGACTAGGAAAAACACGATGTGAAGGAAGAGAAACTTTCGATGCTTAGATTGGTAAAGGGGATTTAAAAGGAGGCTGGAAACCCTATATATTTCACCAGCTCTGACATTTCCTGAGCAAGAAAGCCTGAGCAAGCGCCCTGCCTTTCCAAGCCTCTAGACCCCTTTCCACATATTAAGGAAACCCAAGCACACGCTACCCCAGCTCCAAGGTCTCAGGATTCAGAGTCCCCATTTATCTTGTCTGCCAGGCTTCTCCCTGGTCAGCAACAGTTTTGCTCACAAACTCATTTCCCTTTTCCCAAGGGCCATGTGCTCAGCTATCCTGGCCCTACCACCTCCACCACAGGAACATACCAGCTCCCACACACAGCGGCCACAGGAGAGCTGCTAGTGTCTCTGGGACACTTGCAAGAGCCAAGGTGACTTCCCTAGGAGGATGCTAGAAGCCTGTGGGCACTGTCCTTGCTTTTTCCTTCTCAGAGCTGGTAGAAAAGGATCCCAGAGTGTGCATGCACTGAAAATCAAACTCTCGCTAAGTGCACTGTGGCCACTCACTGCCACTGGCCCTGCACACAAGAGGTCAGCGGAACAAAGGACATGGGACCCAATGACCAGGCTCCAAGGAGGCAGGGTCTCTACTCACTTTGCTTCATTCATCTGCATCTCCCTGTCCTTCCGCTGCATTTGGTTATTCAGGTCAATCACCAATTGAGCTAACTGGGAGATAAAGAAGAATACTTTCATAAATAAAAATTTTAGGACCTCATTTGGAAACTACACAGTGGGTGGCGATTTATTTTTAAGAAAGAATAAATGAGCTGGGTGACAGCAAGGAGCCGAGGCGCCTATGGGGACACAAAGGGGAACTATCCCTGCCACTCCCTGTTGAAGGACAGCTTGGCTGGAATGAGAAGTGTTCCAGGTGACTGCCAGGGGCTTGCTGAGGACAGCTGTCTACTCCTCAACTTCAGCTACCTTTTTGGAGACTCATTTCTGCTGAAAAGATAATCAATTCAGCTGTACTGATGGTAAACTGTATTTTCCCAACTGGAGCTTTGCCGTAAGACCACCATCCAGGCGAACACAGACTAGGACTTGATTCTTTCTCACGAATGTCTCTGAAATTTCAGGGTTTGTACTGAAAAGCTTTATGAAACCATCAGTGAGGCCTTCAGCGCACCAGGTAGCAGGCTTTTTTGTTCTTTAAAGCCTCTCCACTCTTGCCTCTCATGCTGATTTTGGAGCATGGTAACTGGCAGCGCTCTCACAGGATTGCCCTTCTGGTGATGGGCCTCAATCTGCCTGGTCTTTTCATTCTGGTTTCCTCACCCTTTTATTCCTATGGAGGGGACTTTTGATGCCACATATGGCTAAGGCTGCTGCCAACTCTGGTGAGAAGTGACTGAGCTCCCCCGCTCCCCACAGGACTCTCATAGAGGGCAGAAGACAGATGAGGAAAAGGGCTAGCTTTACCTCCCCACGTTTCTTGTGTAATTCAGTCAGTTCCTCTTGGTGCTTAATCCTCAGTTGGGCCATTTCTTGTAGCTGATTGTCATTCCATGTGCCATCATGTCCGGGACTAAATTGGCAAACCAGGCAGATGAAGAGAATGTGCAAAAAACGGAGGGGGAAAAATGAGACTCCAAACCTTTCCAATTAGGCAATGAAACCATAACTCCAGAAACATGTTCACAAAGCCAATAAACCATTCGGGTGTCTCCAGCAGCTGCAGTTACAGGCACTATGAGTGGAAAGGAGGAGACATGAAACACATGGAAAAAAGCAAAGCAACTGTGACCACCAGGCACATCAGGAATAAAGGGTGGAAAGTTCCTGAATGAAGTCCCAGTAACAGGCACCAACGGGGCCCACTGGCTCAGCAAGGACCTGAGTGCCGATGACGCAGCAGTGAGTGCAGGGCTCTGCTTTCACACAGCTGACAGTCAACTGAGAGCACGTGTGAGGTCAGCAGTCACATGTGCTTGCAGAAAACTCAAGCACAAGAAGGGGAACAGAGGGAGGGGGTCCTATTTTAACGTAATTGAGGAGGGTTTCTCCTACGTGACACATGACTAGAGACTGTAAGGAAGTGAGGAATAAGCCATGTGGACCCTTGAGGGAAGGGCCCTCTGGGCAGAAGGAGCAGCAGAGCCTGGAGAGGTGTACAGCAGGTGGTGTATTTGGAGGAAGGGTGACTGAAGCCCAGGCACAGGGGGACAGAGGAGGTGCGGTCAAGGACGAGGTGGGGAAATGATGCAGAGCCTTGTGGGCACCTCTGAGGGCTGTGAGGTTTACTAGGCGTGAAGGGAAGCTGCTGGAGGGCTCTGAGCAGCTGAATGACTTGGGTTTTAAAAGGAGAGCAGATTGCAGTGGGGTAAGGGCCGAAACAGGAAGACCAGCCAGCAGGCTACTGTGAAGTGCAAACATGGGACAGTGCGGCTCAGACCAGGGTGGGAGCAGTGAGGTGAGATACGGTCTGATTCTAGATCCATTCCAAAGACAGCGCTAACAGGACTTGACTTTGAATTGGCTATGGGGTGTGAAGACAGATAGGAGTCAAGGATGAATCAAGGCTTTTGGCCTGAGCAACTGGTAGAAGGTAGGTGTCACCCACTGAAATGGGCAAGACTGTGGGAGGAGCAGGTTTTGGAGGAGACCTAAAGAGTTCGGTTGTGGCCATTCAAGTGAAAACTGAGTACTGTCAAATGGAAACTGAGTATTAAGAGTCTGAACCTCAAGAAGAAGTCCAAGCTGGAGGCTAACATGTAGACACTGTCAGCAAACAGATGTGCCTAAAGCCACAGGAGTGAGTTCAGATCACCTCCAGAGTCAATGAAGTTTTGGAATCTTTGCCAAGTGTTTGCATAATATCTCAGATACAGCAGAAGACAACTAGAACTGTGGATTTATAGTTCGAGAGAAAGCTGGTGTCACAGGTGAGAATTATCAGATTATAGTGAGTAGCTGAAACCACTGTCTGGGGAAAGCTTGTAGATGGAGAAAAGGAACAAGGCTGGACACTAGGATACCAACATCCGATGAGAGTGGAAAGAACTGCCCCCCCCCATATGACCCAGAATAAAATAAAAAGAGGGGGATAAAGGTGGTAGTATAGCAGTCCTTCCATCTCTATATGTATTGTTATTACATAGCTAAGCACAAACTAATACCTTATCTTGAGGCAACCTGGCACTTCCCCAATCTTAACCCAAGAAGTAATGCCAAGAGATTAGAAAGTGGAACACACTTTACATGAAACCATCCTAAATCAGGCAGAATAATTATCAAAAATCTCCCCCACCTTTTAAAAAATTATTGAGATGGTATCTCACTATGTTGCCCAGGCTGGCCTCGAACTCCTGGACTCAAGCATGTAAGACGTGGACCCGCCTTCCAAAGAGCTGGCTAGCTATAGAACAGATTCATGAAATAAAAACTAACAACAGGCTGGGAGCGGTGGCTCAAGCCTGTAACCCCAGCACTTTGAGAGGCCGAGGCGGGCGGATCACGAGGTCAGGAGATCGAGATCATCCTGGCTAACACGGTGAAATCCCGTCTCTACTAAAAATACAAAAAATTAGCTGGGCGTGGTGGCGGGCACCTGTAGTCCCAGCTATTCGGGAGGCCGAGGCAGGAGAATGGCATGAACCCGGAAGGCGGAGGTTGCAGTGAGCTGAGACTGCGCCACTGCCCTCCAGCCTGGGCGACAGAGCGACAAAAAAACAAAGCAAAACAAAACAAAAACTAACAACACAAAGAAAAACAAAAGTGTATCAAAGAGTAATGACGGAAAGTGTTAATCATGTTCAGAGGCAAAGATTTCCCCAGACAAGGATGGTTTCATTTTGGGAGGGGTTTCCAAAGAGGAACTAAAGTAGGAATCTCCTAGGAAGGGCAAAATGGAGGCAAGATCATCAGGCAGAGGAGCCTCAGGATTAGATGCTTAAACTTCAAAGTCTACCAAGACACAGAACTCAACAGAAATGCTAGGAGAGACTAAGGCAAGCAGGATACAGCTCTTTCCATGACCCAAAGCCTCCAAGGACTTCTTATTTTACTTACAATGAATATCAGCCCCCTAAAGTGCTTCGGCAAGTAGAAAAAACAATCACTCCGAGGGCATGTTTCAAGCACAGATTCCTGGAGCCCACTAACAGGTGACCTGCTCTCCTGGCAAGGCCCAGCAATCTGCATTTCTGACTTTCTGCGCTCCGGTGATGGGAATGTTGCTGGTTCCAGGAAGCCTGAGTAGCAGCAAAGGTGGTAGTGCTCAAACTTCAGAGGTCACTACAATCAGCTACAGCATTTCTGAAAACACAGATTACCAGGCCCCACCCCCAGAGTTTCTAATAGAGTAGGTCTGAGGTGGGGCCCAAGAATCTTCGTTTCTAACAATTTCCCAGAAGATGTCACTAGTCCAGGAACCGTGCTTAGAATAAACAATTTCGAGGCTGAAGAGTTTGATTTTAAACTGTAGGCAAAGTGATGAAAATACTTAAGAGAAAGTCTGATAACTGATGCAGATCACTATTTAAACACAGTGTGCAGTGTTTTACGGTTAATTAGGATGAGACAGGCAGGAACTTTGGAGAGACAGGAAGGAGGGGAAAGGAAACCAACAAAGTGCCCAGCTTCTGTGAACACCCTTACATTCTGTAGCAAATGTCCCTTTGAGTTGGTCTCCCCCACTAGACTCTATTCCTCCTCAGAGCAGGGACTCTGGCTTACTCATCTCTACAGCCCTAATGCCCAGCCCACACTACGGTCACAGGAGTCTATTGAGTGAATGAGGCTGCCACCACAGTCTGGGAATAAGAAGATAAATAAACAAAGGAGGTGGCAAAATAAATGTAAACCAAAGGATGCAAGAGGCTAGGGGGTGGAGAACCAATGGGCTTGGTGAATATGGGGAATATGAGGAATAAAGGAACATGGAGACGGGAAGATCTAGAGGGAAGAAGGAACCATAGATGACTCGTGGAAAACAACGATACTGTGAATGGAAACAAAGAAGTCAGGAGGGCAGGCTTATTATGGATAATGTTTGTGGAAATGGAAAGACTGAACAAGGGGTAACCTGATGAAGCCCACCGTTCAACCTGCCTTGCCTGCTTTTCATCACTTTTTCTAGTTCCAAACTCCCACTAGCAAGTCGAGTTGCCAAACAATACATAACTAAACTCCCAATAGCTTCCTTATAAATAATAACTGACTGTGGCTCACTACAATAACTGGTGCTTAAAGTTTTTCTCCAGGAACTAGGAGGCAGCTCTTGCTAATTAAAGCCGGTTGAGACCCCCAACCCTTCAACTGGGCCTGTGTGAATGCCCAAGAGGTGATCTTTTGACATCAGAGGGCCAAAACACTCCTCCCTCAGATGGTGCTGACGCCACCATTTTCTGCATGTGTCCTATGAGGAACCACAAAGCTAGATTATGCTTGCGTGGAAGCCCCAATTACCTCATCTTTCCTACCCACCAATCACCTCTTCCCACACTTTAGACCACCCTGCTTTCTACTGCCTAAGTACCCCCAATCCCTGTTTTCAAGGAGGTGGATTTGAGACCTGTTCTCCTGCCTCCTTGCTTGGCCACGTTATGAATAAACTCTCACAAAACCCATCAGCTCAGTGATTAACTTGCTGTGTGTGGGCTGAATGAACCTGGTTTATAACAAGACCTCCAACTAAATGACCATCCCCCTGGGTGTGGTGGCTCATGCCTGTAAACCCAACACTAATGGAAGGTTGAGGAGGGAGGATCACTTAAGCCCAGGAGTAAAGACCAGCCTGGGTAACACAGTGAGACCCCTATCTCTACAAAAAATTAAAAAATTAGACTGGCATGGTGGTGTACACCTGTAGTCTCCCAGCTACTCAGAAGGCTAAGGCAGGAGGATTGCTTGAGCCCTGGAAGTTGAGGCCGCGGTAAGCCATGATCATGCCACTGCACTCCAGCCTGGGCAACAGAGAGAGACCCTGCCTCAAAAAAGTCTATCCCAGTGAAATTTAGCCAAAAGAACGGCTGCATATTCCAAGCACATGAGTTTGGCTAACAGATAAAGAATACAAGAATATAGTCATCAAGGGTTTAATCAGATAGAAATGTTTTTAGTTTTCAATTGGATGAATTTAGATGAAAATGGTGAAACAGCATTATCTACACCTAAAATTAACCAAAATACTAAAACTAATATCTTAAGTACTACAGAAGGCCTCCCAGGGCCACAGCCAGGCAGGATCTCCTGAACTGTTACAAAGCAAGGATGGAAGCTAGGCCCTGCCAAGCCATCTGTTCTCTGGTATCTTTCCCACTCTGTCCTCTACCAGGAGACCATCGTGCCAGATGAGGAGACATGAGAGCAGCTACAGCTCTAGGAGTAAATACATCAGGCTACAGCTACCATTTCTAGACACCATAAATCACCAACCTTGTTTTTACAATTGCTAAATGTGTGGAGATTTCAGAGCAATAATGGCTACTGTCCCCATACCAAATTTAACATGCAAACACAATGAATATTACAGAAGAGGATAATAAGACTTCAAATATACATAAATGCACACCAATGACCCAGTAAACACAAATACCCCGCCATGAACAAATATGTATTTCATGAAATAGTCTATCAATACACACCGAGAGAGAGAGAGAGAGAGAGATATATATATATATATTTTTTTTTTTTTTTGAGACAGAGTCTCGCTCTGTCACCCAGGCTGGAGTGCAGTGGTGTAATCTTGGCTCACTGCAACTTCCGCCTCCCAGGTTCAAGCAATTCTGTCTCAACCTCCCGGGTAGCTGGGATTACAGGCGCCCGCCACCATGCCCGGCTAATTTTTGTATTTTTAGTAGAGATGGGGTTTCACCATCAGGGCCAGGCTGGTCTTGAACTCCTGACCTTGTGATCCACCCGCCTTGGCCTCCCAAAGTGCTGGGATTACAGGTGTGAGCCACCAAGCCCAGCACACACTGATATTTTTCTAATCTAGTTCTTAAAGAAAAATAAGAGCTTATTGCAATCTGCTAATTTGATTTCACAATCTACTAATACTGATGTTCCTCTACTTACCGAGGCTATGTCTCTTTAAACCCATCAGAAGTTGAAAATATATAGTAGGTTGAAAATACATTCAATACATCTCACCTACTGAGTATCACAGGTTACACTTACATTAGCCTACAGTTGGGCAAAATCATCTAACACAAAGCCTATTTTATAATAAGTTGTTGAATATCTCATGCAATTTATTGAATACTAAACTGAAGGGGAAAAACAGACTGGTTGGATGGATACTCAAAGCACAGTCCTACTGAAAGTGTATCGCTTCTGCACCATTATAAAGGTTAAAAATTGTAAGCTGGGCTGGGCGCGGTGGCTCAAGCCTGTAATCCCAGCTCTCTGGGAGGCCGAGGCGGGCGGATCACGAGGTCAGGATATCAAGACCATCCTGGCTAACACGGTGAAACCCCGTCTCTACCAGAAATACAAAAAATTAGCCAGGCGTGGTGGCAGGTGCCTGTGGTCCCAGCTACTCGGGAGGCTGAGGCAGGAGAATGGCTTGAACCCAGGAGGCGGAGCTTGCACTGAGCCCAGAATGCGCCACTGCACTCTAGCCTGGGCGACAGAGCGAGACCCCGTCTCAAAACAAAACAAAACAAAAAAAAAAAATTGTAAGCTGGCCAGTGCGGTGGCTCACGCTTGTAATCCCAACACTTTCGGAAGCCGAGGTAGGTGGATCATTTGAGGTCAAAAGTTCGAGACCAGCCTGGCCAACATGGTGAAACCCTGCCTCTACTAAAAATACAAAAACTAGCCAGGTGTGGTGGTGGGTGCCTGTAGTCCCAGCTATTTGGGAGGCTGAGGCAGGAGAATTGCTTGAACCCGGGAGGTGGAGGTTGCAGGCTGCAGTGAGCTGAGATCGCGCCACTGTACTCCGGCCTGGGTGACAGAGTGAGACTGTCTCAAAAAAGAAAAAAAAAAAAAGAAAAAGAAAAATTATAAGTCGAACCACTGCAAGTTGGGGACCATTTGTATGTTGAAAAAAACACCAACCTAAAAAGGATCAAATAGACCCATACTGCACGAAAGCAATTTTTGCGTATGTGCCAATCAATCCTATATTAACAGGATCTACACAAACCCGCTCAGAAATACTTGTCTGTGATTATTTAAAAACAAAGAAACAAAAAAACATGAATCCTGGCAGGTTAGATGAGAAACTGACCTAGGGTTACCACGTGAACCTGCCTTAAGAAATTTCTCAAGCTCAGAGCACTGTACTGATAATAACCTTTCTAGGTATGACATACCTTCTAAAAAACAATTTTAATTACATGGTTTTAGTTCTTATTTGAAAGGAGCTGACAAAAACTGGAACACAGAAATAGTACTTGATTTGCTTTTAAATTAGAGAAGTGACAACTGAACTGAGATAAATTTCCTTAGAGGAGACATAAATAATACAAGTTAGTTTCAAAATACCTTATCTCGTGCCTGTTTGGTACGTCATGCTTTTCAGCCTGTAGTTTCTGGGCCAACACTGAATGAAGATCTGACTTTTCCAGCAATTTGTTATCTATTAAAATAAAAAAGTCAGAAACTAAGTTATTTATTACAACGTATGTACACTTGCTAGGTACCTACCTTGTCATATATTGAAGGATGCAATACAGGAACATACATTCCTCAGCCACAGTAACCTACAGAATCACCTGCAAGAATGTCTTCCCTATTAAAGGGAGCTGAAAATGCTTTCTACCCCAGAAGTTATTTGTTTCTACCTTGGGAGGAAAAAAGAAAAACACACTAAACACAATGGCAAAGTGAAATGCTATGTACCTTTAAGTAAGACAGGAGAACTTCACCATAAGTTGACATATCTAATTACTTTTTAGGTCAGGGAACTGGAAATACAAATGACAGTCCCCAACATGGAGTTAACATTTAATTCAGTCAAGTATAAAAAGGTACAGAGAATACACTCTGTACTCATTTTTATGAATGGTGTCACAGGTGGTGATATATGAGTTAAGTCTTAAAAGAAGATGATGGGCCATGCAGAAGGAATAACAGAGTCTTTTGGTAAGTGGCTGGAAATAAAGGTTGGAGCCAACACAGGAAAAAGCAGGATCAGAAATTTAGACTTCTTACTGGCAATGATTAAATAAAAGATTATAAAAGCAGGCCGTTACACTAACAGATCTGTATTGGTAAAAAGTCAAGGATTATTCTGAGGCTCCTCGCTCAGGCAGCTGGGCGGAGGATGCTAACGTGTGAGAGAACACAAGAGGGGAGAGCTTAGAGAGGAAATGAGTTCTCTTTCCAAACATAATAAATTTGACAGGAGACAGAGTACAGAAATTCAAGACAGGATTAGAAAGAACATGTAGTTAAGTGTAATAGGCACACAGGCCTATTACTGTGGCTCACGCCTGTAATCGCAGCACTTTGGAAGGCCAAGAAAGGCAAATTACCTGAGATCAGGAGTTCGAGAACAGCCTGGCCAACACGGCGAAACTACTAAAAATACAAAAATTAGCCAGGCATGGTGGCACTTGCCCACAGTCCCAGCTACTAGGGAGACTGAGGCACAAGAATCGCTTGAACCCGGGAGGCAGAGGTTGCAGTGAGCTGAGATCGCGCCACTGCACTCCAGCCTGGGCGACAGAGTGAGACTGTCTCTAAATAAATAAATAAATAAACAAATGAAATGAAATAAAAAATAAGAGTAATAGGTACACAGGCACCAGTAAGATCAGATGTGGGTACCTGTTCTGCAGGTACCAAGCAGAACAAGACAGGGTTTATGCTAGTGACTATTCCTGTTAAAAGAGCTTGTTTCTCCTTTTAAAGAGTTTTGAGTCCCACTTTTTGATACCTGAAAAGAGAACTCCTGGGTAGAAACACTCTCATCTATTGGTCAAACGAATTAGCCAAACTGGACATTGGTTTCAACCTGGGAAATCGTGGTTTAAAATCCACCAGTGTCAAAGGGCTCTAGTAAGACCTTCAAATGTTAAACCAAAGCTTAGTGCCCTGTGATAATTTTAGGTTCTTTCAAAAAACACAGGCATTCAAAAGGAGTCCTTCCCAAAGGTTCCTCCCTGAAGAGAAGGCTGGAGATGGAGGGAAGCCTTTCCCTCCCCCTACGGCTTCTTTCCACCTTTCTCTTCAGACTCAAAGGCATGGACTGAACAGAGAATAGACTCCAGGCTGATGGAGGGTCAGAGCTTGACTGGCCTGGGAAGGCTGGAATGAGCGGAATGAAGGTGTTTCACAAACTATAATAGAAATGATCTCCCTAAATATCAATCCCTCGCCTAAACAGAAGATCTTAACATGCAAAGCCTGTCTCACTCTCCTGCCTCTTGTTAGCTTCTCATCCCGGTCTCCTGTCCTGGTCCCTTAGGCAGGTATTACTCACTACTCTAGCACCCTTTAAAGCTATCTGCTCTCCACAAGTGACCTCTTATTCTGACTGTTCTACATGCTCCTGCCCCATCAAGATGCCATTTTCAAAGTGCAGGAAAACATTCCATTTGTGTCAAAGAGATAACGCTTTACAATTACAAGCTATTATACAGACGGCTTTGAAAGCACTTATATGCACAGCACCGTTTTTATGAAGTGGGCAGGGCAAGCTTCATCCCCATTTTATAGATGAGGCAAAACAGACTCAGAAAGTAAGTGAAAATGTTCAGTGAGGGGTGAGTCAAGCCTCCCACCCAATTTGACTTTCAAAGGATATTAGCTTTTAAAGCATAAGCACCTAATAAGCACCTAATGAACTGATTTATGTCATCTGTCAGGGAATCATGTTTTGAGGAAGAGGGACTTCTTGTGCTTCTGGCTTTCTGAAACAGCACTGTTCTTCAGGGCCTCCTAGAACAGCAAAGCATCCCCTTTCTTCTTAGTTTTGTTAAAACAATGGGTGCAGTGAAAGCAAAGAACCATTTACTGGGGGAGCCAGTGAGAAAAGCAAATGCAAAAGTTAGTCATCAAGCCTAAGTTCAAATTCCAGTCCCGGCTGGTCACGGTGGCTCATGCCTGTAATCCTAGCACTTTGGGTGGCTGAGGCAGGTACATCACCTGAGGTCAGAAGTTCAAGATCAGCCTGGCCAACATGGTGAAACCCTGTCTCTACTAAAAATACAAAAATTAGCCGGGCGTGGTGGTGCTTGCCTATAGTTCCAGCTACTAGGGAGGCTGAGGCAGGAGGATCTCTTGAACCTGGGAGGTGGAGGTTGCAGTGAGCTGAGATCACGCCACTTGCACTCCAGCCTAGGTGACAGAGCAAGACTCTGTCTCCAAAAAAAAAAACAAACAAAAAAAAAACCAGTCTCACCATTAACCTGCTGTGCAACCTCAGAAGTTACCTAATCTCTCTTGGCCTCAGTTTCATGTGTGAAAATGGCAATAACAGTTCCTGCTTCATACACAGAATTTTGGGAAAGATAAAATGAAATAACACATGCAAATACTTACCACAGTACTAAAATTTGTCTGCACAGTAGTCATTTGGGAAGCATCAAAAAACACTGATAACTTGGCATGCAGTTCTAGGCTTAATCTCACACAAACACAAAAACACACACACACACTGATACCTGTGTACTGTGATACTTGTGATTTAGTTGGTCTGGGCTGTGGCTTGGGATTTGTAATTTTTTAAAGATCCACAGGTGATTCTAATGTGGAGCTAAGTTTGAGAACTACTGATTTTG
Source organism: Pan troglodytes (assembly GCF_028858775.2). Classification (NCBI taxonomy): domain Eukaryota; kingdom Metazoa; phylum Chordata; class Mammalia; order Primates; family Hominidae; genus Pan; species Pan troglodytes. Next base: position 135,457,792 of record NC_072411.2, on the reverse strand, counting down.
CACAATCAGAATGCAATATAAGGCAGCAATTATTATTCTGAATATCATCATCAGCATAACTTGAGAAAGTCGTCAGGTTTACTTTCAGACGCAGATGGAACCACCTTAGGAGCATTATGATTTAGGTAAAGGTACAAACATTTTTGTACCCTTAAGCTGCAAGCAGTAAGGGGAAAGAAAACCACCTCTTTCATACTGAAGATTTCAGTAACAGTAAAGGTTCTGTTAATATTAAGATATTAACACCAAGGTGGGGCCGGGCTCGGTGGCTCACGCCTATAATCCCAGCACTTTGGGAGGCCGAGGTGGGAAGATCGCTTGAGCGCAGGAGTTGGAGACCAGCCTGGGAAACACAGTGAGACCTCGTTCCAAAAAAATTTTTTTAAAAAAATTAGCCGACCGTGGTGAAGCGCGTCTGTAATCCCAGCTACTCGGGAGGCTTAGGTGGGAGGATCACTTGATCCTGGGAGTTTGAGACTGCAGTGAGCCGTGATCTCCGCCACTGCACTCCAGGCTCGGCGACACAGCAAGACCCTGATCCCCTATCCCGTTTCCCCGCAAAAAAAAACCACCAACGTGGAGTAAGGGAAGTAAGTTTGAGGAATCAAAGGCCACCCGTTCCAGTGCATTGAGAAGGCAATGTTAATTCTGCGACTGAAAGTCAACGACCGTTTCATTAACATGACCCCATAGATGGGATGTTTCTGGGACCTATTTAAGTGCATAAGCATTGTTATGAGCTACTGGGATTTACAAATACAAACACGAACTGTGCCTCCCCACAAAGATCGTACAATTTAATAGGGAAAATCCTCCAAAGATAAAACGCAGGTTAGAAAAAACATTTAAAAGGCGTGGGGCGTCCCAAGCGCGGGTTACCCGAGGCGGCCGCCATGCGTGCGGGCGGCGCCAGGTACTCGGCCTCAGGTTCCCGCTGACGCCCCGCATGCCTCCGCGGGGCCCGCCCGCCCGGCTCCCAGCCCGCACCGGCGCCGCTCACACTGCAGGATGATCTCCTCGAACGCCTGTCTCTGCAGCCGGTCCCGGCGCCTCAGTTGCTCCGAGATGTGGCGCTTCCAGCGGGGGAAGTCAGCGGCGCGGAGGCCCGACGACATGTCACTTGCTGCCCCGGCACCTCAGCGCCACCAATGCGAGCGAGGGCTGACGGCCGCAGCCTGCAGCATGAGGCAACCAGCAGAAGCGGGAATGCCGGCAATCCCGGAGCTCACCTCCACACACTGGCCGTACCCGAGACCATCCGGGACGGTCTTCCGGCTCATGCCGGAAATGATTTTCGAGAGGGCCGGAAGACCCTCCCCCTCACCCGAAGCACGGGCTCAGGGGCCGGTGCCTACGCAGGGCGCTCGCTAGTGACGCCAGCCTGTAGCCGGAAGCGTCAGCTGCAGAGGAGCGGCCGCTTGGGGGCGTCCGGGCCCTGCGCAAGGCCCAGCGCCGGGCGGGAAGGAGGCAGGAAAGGGGCCGCTTCCGCCTGACTGCTTACTTTTCTTTTGCTGCTTTTCAACCCTTTTCGTGTTTTCTTTCTTGGCCTGTCTCCCCCTACTTTTTTTTAAATCGCAGTTTAGGAACAAATGGGGTTCCCTCCATAGTAGCTCTGTGGCTGTGGATGAGTGACAGCCTACCTAAGCCTCAGTTGTCTCATCTGTAAAATGGGGACAGTAATGATACCTACCTCAGAAGGTTGTCACGAATAGTAAAACGAAAAACCCATGTAATGCAGTCAGCACTGTGCTTGGTACAGGGGAAACCTAAGTTTACAAAGACACCTGGTGTCTTCCCAAGGCCTACCCTGACAGCAGGAGCATTGCCATCTTGGACAACTGCCACCATTTTAAGTTCCCCTTGATTAAGAAACTGCCTAAATCCAACCCAAAAACATCAGCCTAATGGCTAATGTCAGCATAACCAGAAACATTCCAACCCTAAGATAAACCCACTTCCAACCAGAAACATGCCAACCCGGAGATAGCCTCCCCTCCAGCCAGAGACTTTCCAACCCTGCAATAAACTTTCCCTCATACAGAAACATTACGAACCTGCAATAAGCTCACCGCTTCGTAAACCCTTAAACACCCTTAATGTGTAAGAGAAAACGCTCCTGACCAAAATCGACAAGAAGCCCCTCTCAGGTTTATTCTCCAAAATAAACCTGTCTTTGACTGTTAAGCTGCTTTTCGTGTTTCTTTCTTGTTTCTTAACTCTTACATACCTGAAGTCAGGGTGCGTTGGCAAGAGTGTCCCACTGAACTTGGAAACAGGTTTTGTGGTTTGTTTGGGGTTTTTGTTTTTGTTTGCAATGGAGAAGAGAACTGGAAACAGGAGCTAAGAAAGATGTGAATTGTGTATCAGAGTTTGTCTTCATCATTAGAATCCTAGAAATTGTGGCCTGACAATAAATGGAGCCTTAGAAGGTAATCTGAGGCTGTAGATGTTGAAAGGGGGAGATGAAGACACACTGGCTCCTGAGAAAGTTGTGTCTGTGAACAAGCTCAGTAGAATGGAAAACCCAGTTCTGTAATAGAGTTGCTGGAGCTCCATCTGCCTTTAACAATTAGTGAATTTACTGCATGAAAATGGAGCCAGACAAAGTAGTTGGCCAAAAGAGGAAAGGAATATCAGAAACTACCTTCTCTTCCAGTGTGTCTCAAGTCCAGAGGAAGGTCCTTCAGAGACAGATAAGAAGAACTTAGGCTGAGGAGAGGAGGACAGTCAGGCTTCTAGCACTGTAGTTAAAGATGGTTCACTGGTAGTCAGTATTGAGTGGACCTGAAGTCGTTGGAAGGATCCAATGGGATCAGAAATAGAAGTGACTTCCTCACACACTGAAGAAAATGAAAAAGTTCTGAAAGTGACCGAGAATGCCTTCAAATGCAGCAGTGGCACCACCCTTAAAAGACCATTACACCAAATCTTGACAGTTGAGCATGTTAATTTTCCACATTTATGATTAAAATATGTTTCCAAGGTTGGGCATGGTGGCTCACACCTGTAATCCCAACACTTTGGGAGGCCAAGGTGAGAGGATCACTTGAGCTCAGGAATTTGAGACCAACCAGCCTGGGCAACATGACACAACCTGTCTCTACAAAAATACAAAAAATTAGTTGAGTGTGGTGGTGTGTGCCTGTAATCCTAGCTACTGGGATGGGGCTGAGGTGGGAGCATCGCTCGAGCCTAGGAGGTCAAGGCTGCAGTGGGTTCTGATCGCACCACTGTGTTCCAGCAGCCTGGTCAACAGAGCAAGACCCTGACTCTCTCTCTCTCTATATATAAAAATGTGTTTACAAATTTGCAGTTTGCCTAACCAGCAATTCCACTTGCAGGAATTTATGCCAAGAAATATTTGGACACATGTCCACATACAAAAATCTTTGTTGCAGCATTGTTTTTAGGTTGGTGTAAAAGTAATTGCGGTTTATAATAATGATGAGAAGTTGGAGAAAAAAATCTACATTTCCAACAATAAGAGATTGGTTAAATTAGTGTACATTTATTGCTGGAAATTGTTGATAGTAACAGCAGTATATGTCATAAATCAATTTATGTGAAATGAGTATGTCCTTAGCTCATCATAGACAAATATTTGTTGAACACATGAAGAATAATTTCTAAAGAAAGAATGTGAAGCTCTGCTAGTCCTGCCCTCCTCCTAACTCACCAGCTTTATCTAGCACGCAACCACAGCCACGCTGAAGCCTCTTACTTCCTTCTGCTTACCGTGCTCCCTCTCGTTGCAGGGCCTTTGGATTTACTGTGTTGGGCACATCTTCCCTTCTGACTTCTCCAAATTAATTTCTGTGTGTTCGTTCTCATTTCAGTAGTCACTTCCTCGCAACAGTAGGATAAGAGACCTTCACAACCTGTTACAGATCTTATCTCCCTGTTATGCGTGTACCTCTCCTTTATAGCATTGATCCCAGTTATAGGTTCACATGTATTTGTATCATTACTTGATAAAGGTCTGTCTCCCCCAGTAGACTGTAAACTCCATGAGACAAGAGCTGTGTCTGTTTTTGCACATCATTATATCTCCAGCAAGAGCATGAAGCCCTTTATGTATTAGGTGCTCAGTAAATGTTATTTAATTAATGAATGGAATATGTGAAAATACTGATAATAGTATTATCTGTAGGCAGTGGTGTTGCTGGGTTTTTTTCTTATATGTGTATTTTATATGCATTTTCTAATAGGTAGACATTATATATATATATACTACATATGCATGAAAAAGTTGGGCCGGGCGCGGTGGCTCACACCTGTAATCCCAGCACTTTGGGAGGCTGAGGCAGGTGGATCACCTGAGGTCAGGAGTTCATGACCGGCCTGTCTAACATGGCAAAACCCCATCTCTACTAAAAATACAAAAAATTAGCTGGACGTGGTGTCAGGTGCCTGTAATCTCAGCTACTTGGGAGGCTGAGGCAGGAGAATCGCTTGAACCCGGGAGGTGGAGGTTGCAGTGAGCCGAGATTGTGCCATTGTACTCCAGCCTGGGCGACAGAGTGAGACTCTGTCTCAAAAAAAAAATTATAGAAATGAACACATATTTATTGATAAAACCACTTATTTCAAAGCATGGTAGACTCTGGGAGATCACAAATAAGCAGGAACACTTCTACAGTGCTACGGGCTGTGCATTCTTCTGAGTAGTATTTCACATATTATAACTCATTTCCTCCTCACGATAATCCTGCTCAGTAGCATCTTCATCCTTATTTACAGACGAGGAATCTGAGGCACAGGGAGGTTAAGTAACTTGCATGAGGATACCTGGCTAGTAAAGTGGCAAGACTTGGGTTCAAATACAGGCAATTTAATTCTAGCATCTGTGCCTTTAACCACTGCACTCCATCATCCAGTCTCTGTTCTGGCTGTCACTGCAGTCTGACTGGACTAGAATACATGAAACAGAATAATTTTTAAGTAATATGTGACTCACTCCTAAATTAGCCAATAGGGAGGGCAACCTGGTGAAGAGCAAAGTCAGTGATGGGGAGGCTTCAGGTGTGTTCACAGGCCCTGAGGGGAATGACTGGATGGAGGGTGAGTAATACAGGGGATGAGTAATAGGAAGGAGGAGGAAATAGGTTGTCTGAATACTCTGGTGACAAATAACAGATCTTGAGAGCTTTTATATTTGTTCTGGTAAATAGTGATTGTCTAAAGGATTCAGCATGCTTTGCTGGGAAGCAGCATCTGTGAAATGGAGTCTGACTGCCTATAATGGATGTAAGATAAATGTAAAATATCCCAAGATTCTTGTAGCAATATGTTAAGCCTCACGAATTTGCTCACAGGAAGTAGAAAAGGCGTCACTTATCAAAGGACTTTTTTTGTGGAAAGTCTAGTTTCACTGAACCAAAGTTCCACCAGCTTTAACATAACAGCACCTCTGTGGCAGCATTTCCACTGCTAAAAACTTCCAAGAGATTCTCACCTCCATCATTGATGCCTACACATCTCATCTGTGAGATCCTCTAGTTATGCTCCAATTCAGAGGAATTCAAGGGCCAACCTTCAAACTATTGTCCTATTTACTCTTTTCTCTGCCCTTTGGGTCTTCCTGATTTCCTTTACCTTCCACTCAGCAGGTTAAAAAAACAGTGCAATTCCAGTGTGGGTTGGGCATAGGGATGGGCATCCTGACTTCAAAGAATTCACTCTAGGAAGGGAGATTGGAACACGTATCAGTTATGGGTGCAAGGAACATAAAGTACAAAGAGCCGGCCTGATGGCAGTACCAAAGGGATTCAATTATCTTCTGTTGGTTTTTCTCTAGCTTTTATTCTTAAAATCTCATTTCCTATTATTCTTTTAAAAAATTATCTTAGTCTTTCTTTATTTCCACTCCTTTTCAGCTCTTCTCAAAATTATATTACTCAAAGTGAAAATAAACTAAGTTAACTGTGTTACCGTGTTAACTGCTGTATAAACCCGATAGCTGCTAGAGTAAACCAAAGGATAGTCAAGAAACCAACTAACACAGGTTTCCAGACACACCACTGAGCCTTCCAAACCTTATTTATTTATTTATTTATTTTTATTTTTTGAGATAAGGTCTCACTCTGTCACCCAGGCTGGAGTGCAGTGGCATCATCTCGGCTCACTGCAACCTTCGTCTCCTGGGTTCAAGCAATTCTCATGCCTCAGCCTCCCGAGTAGCCAGGATTACAGGCATCTGCCACCAAGCCCAGCTAATTTTTTGTATTTTCAGTAGAGACAGGGTTTCACTATGTTGGCCAGGCTGGTCTCGAACTCCTGACCTCAAGGGACCCGCCCATCTCGGCCTCCCAAAGTGCTGGGATTACAGGCGTGAACCACTGTGCCAGGTCCAAACCTCATTTCTTAATATGATAATAACAATGCCCCCTTATAGGCATATGTTACTTGGCTCTTTTGCTCCTTGTTTTTCTTTGTTTTTTTTTTTAGGGTCGTTGCTTTTGTGTATACACATATATGCACACGGCAGGAAATTTTCATTATAAAGAATCTCTGTGTACATAGATTAAACCACATGCAGGTCATGTCCTTCACTCCGTATATATGTTGACACTCAGATTTCATATTATTTTATTTCATTTTTTGAGACAGGGTCTTGATCTGTCACCCAGGCTGGAGTGCAGTGGCGCGATCACGGCTCACTGCAGCCTCAAACTCTCAGGCTCAAGCGATCCTCCCACCTCAGCCTCTCAAATAGCTGGGACTAATTTTTGTTTTGTTTTGTTTTTTTGTAGAGACTGGGTCTTACTAAGTTGTCCAGGCTGGCCTCAAACTCCTGGGCTCAAGTAATCCTCCTGCCTCAGCTTCCCAAAGTGCTAGGATTACAGGCATGAGCCACCTTGCCTGGCAGATTTCATATTATTTATTTATTTATTATTTATTTATTTTTTAGATGGAGTCTTAGTCTGTTGCCCAGACTGGAGTGCAGTGACTCGATCTCAGCTCTCTGCAACCCTCTGCCTCCCAGGTTCAAGCAATTCTCCTGCCTCAGCCTCCTGAGTAGCTGGGACTACAGGTGCCTGCCACCAGGCCTGGCTAATTTTTGTATTTTTAGTAGAAACGGGGTTTTACCATGTTGGCCAGGCTGGTCTAGAACTCCTGGCCTCAAGTGATCACCCGCCTCGGCCTCCCAAAGTGCTGGAATTACAGGTGTGAGCCACCATGCCTGGCCAAATTTCATACTTTTAAAATGATGTCTGAGGAAGTGTTATTATCCTTATACTACAGTACAAGCATTTTAGTAACATTTCAACTTTCTTGGAGATCTTTATCTCCTCTGCATATTGGCAGCCGGTGTCTGGAATGCCGGCCAGAGGATTCAAAATGACACCTCTAGCAAGCTGGGAATGTGATCCGTGGTGGAGGTGGGGAGGCTATCTTCCTTGGTTTGTTTCTTTGATCTTTAAAGAGATGATGAAATTTCTCCTAGGCACTACTGCAATCTCCCACTACAAATAATAGTTAATGTTTTGGAGTGATTTTTACATGTCAGGCACTGTGTTACGTGGATCAACTTATTTAATTCTCACAACACGATAATGTAGGTACTATTAATATTTCCTTTTTGGAGATGAAGAAATAGACATATAGAAGTTAAATAACTTGGCCAGGCATGGTGGCTCATGCCTGTAATCCCAGCATTTTGGGAGGGTGAGGCGGGAAGATCACCTGAGGTCAGGAGTTCAAGACCAGCCTGGCCAACGTGGTGAAACCCCGTCTCTACTAATAATACAAAAAAATTAGCCGGGCATGATAGCAGACGCCTGTAATCCCAGCTACTCAGGAGGCTGAGGCAGGAGAATCACTTGAACCTGGGAGGCAAAGTTTGCAGTGAGTCAAGATTGTGTCATTGCACTCCAGCCTGGGAGACAAGAGTGAAATTCCATCCAAAAAAAAAAAAGTAACTTGTCTGGTGTCACAAGTTAGGAAGAAGCAGAGCAACGTGTCTGGTGTCACAAGTTAGGAAGAAGCAGAACTAAGATACAGTCAAGGAAGCCTGGTGCCAGAACTCACCTGCTTCACCATGCTACTGGCTGTGTGTCAGGCTATGAGGGCTGAGACTGTTTTAGGTTGAGATTGTGTATCAGTTAGAATGTTTTTGATAGCAAGCAAAAGAAGTGCAATATGAGCTACCTTAAGGGAAAAGGGGGTTATTGTCTGGATTCAGTGTGCTGCAGAGACTGGCAGCAGAGATGTGGCTGGATCCCAGGAATCACTGCAACCAGGATGCAGATCAGCCAGCGTGCTCAGCCCTTTGCATCCGCTTCTCCATGGCTTGCTGCTTCCTTCTTCTCTCGCCTTGTGGCCCAGCCATTTGTGTTTCGCGGTTCTCCCATCCTCGAGGTAAAGAAATAGCTCCTCTGAAAGCTCCTCAGTACACACAAGCAGCCAAACAGAGCTGGCGCCTCTGAGCTCCAGTTCTCAATTCCTGGGAGAAGACTCTGATGGACCAGCAGGTGCCCGTATCTAAGAATCCTTGTGGCAAAGGGGCAGGCCAGTCTTCCAGGACAGCTTCCTTTGGATGGAGGGGAAGGGGCAGCTCCCAGAAGGGACAGGCAGAACACATCTTCTGTTTGGCCTGGCTAGCTCGCTCTTTCTTTCTTTCTGTCTCTTTCTCAATCTCCCTCTCCCTCCCTCCCTCCCCGCTCCTTCCTTCCTTCCTTCTTTCATTCTTTCTCTTTCTTTCTTTCTTTCTTTTTTTTTTTTTTGAGACAGAGTCTCGCTCTGTTGCCCAGGCTGTCGCCAGTGCGGTGGTGAGATCTTGGCTCACTGCAGCCTCCACCTCCCGGGTTCAAGCGATTCTTATGCCTCGGCCTTCTGAGTAGCTGGAATTACAGGCATGCGTGCCACCTGACTGGCTAATTTTGGTATTTTTAGTGGAGACAAGGTTTCACCATGTTGGCCAGACTGGTTTCAAACTCCTAACCTAAAGTGATCCACCCGCCTTGGCCTCCCAAAGTGCTAGGATTACAGGCATGAGCCACCGGGCCCAGCCTTCCACCTTTCTTTTGGTAACAGATTATACCCTCCTGCTAGTTAATGGTATTTCTCCATCCCTTCCTGCAACAAATTGGCCCCAGGGGTAGGCATAGGAACACTTCTCAGTCACCATCCTCCACGGGAATTTTTAAAGTGGATCCAGGGGAGAGGGTCCCTTTTCTTCTTTGGTTGTGAAGTCTAAGGATCTAGATCTAGATCTGCTAGTGGCTGTGTCCCCTGTCTCATGAAAAGGCCAGTCTGAAAACAACGGAACAATCCTACAGAGAGAAGTAGAGTTGAGAAGCCAGGAGCCCTGATGGAGTTAGAGTCCCTGGTTCCAGCCAGTCCTGCAACTAGCCCAGCCCTATTCTCCCCACCAGGACTTGAGCCAACACAGTCCCGCAGGTCACTTAAGCTAGTTTACACTGAGCTATTATCTTCACTCGCCACCCAAGACTAATACAAGCAGGCAAGCCTAAGAAAAGACCAGGGCTGCGCAGACAAAATGACAGTCACTAAGTCAGGCTTTTCCACTTTAAGATATTGACAAGGGGGAGTCAACCGGCTGCTCTGCCCTCCATGCAGTTTTTGTGTTTACCAGCAATCCATGTCCAAGCTTCTTGGGAAAAGTTTCTGGATCTGAGATCTCATGAACTTCTGAGTAAGTTAAGCTCTGCTCTAAATAATAGTATCTGCAGGTGGGAGAAATTTCGAATTAAAAAAATCATAACCCCCAAAAAAATCATAGCCCCCCCCAAAAAATCATAACTCCAAAATTACAATTAGAAATATTAGAATAGGCAGGGCATGGTGGCTCATGCTTGTAATCCCAGCATTTTGGGAGGCCGGGGCAGGCGATCACTTGAGGTCAGGAGTTCAAGACCAGCGTGGCCAACATGGCGAAACCCTGTCTCTACTAAAAATACAAAAATTAGCTGGGCATGGTGGTGGGTGCCTGTAATCCCAGCTACTTGGGAGGCTGAGGCAGGAGAATTGCTTGAACCCGGGAGGCGGAGGTTGCAGTGAGCCGATATTGCACCACTGCACTCCAGCCTGGGTGACAGAGCAAGACTCTGTCTAAAAAAATAAATAAATAAAAAATTAGAATAAACCTAGAATATTAGAAAATACTGCTGTTGTCATAGAACTATTTCCTCTTTTCCCCCTAAACAGAAAGTGAAGGGACACCATTTCAAAACGCACTGTTCCAATGACTCACGAGATATGAATAGCTCTGCAGCATATCTAACCACTACTGCATTCTCGTACAGCAGAACCAGACAGTATGCAGCAGTGGAATCTGATTTTGATTCAATCAATAAATAAATATCGTATGCCATGAGATATGGGTCTTTGCTTTAGTATCAAGTTGACATTTTGTCTTTATAAGGGCCAAAAATGGGAACACCGATTTGTCTAACTTTCTAACTTGCTCTGCAAATCTGAACGCCCAGGCACTTTGCCTTCTCCCAAATCAGGAGAAGCCACCCAGGGACACAGCTTCCTGCAGAGATGGGGCTCCAGGACTGGCCCCTCTGCGTGGCATGTGACATTCCACGCACTCCGGCTTTTTGTCTCCGAGCCTCTTCTTTTCAATGAGGAAATATTTCGATCCCAAAGTGCACACTGGACCTCAGTTTCTATGAAGCTTCCCCACAGCTAAAATTTCCTCAGAAATCCTGGCATATCTCCCTTCATTTTGTCAAATTGTCTGCATGGATAAATGGCTTCTCCAAACACCAGGGAGACCCCAGAGCATGGGGTTCTCCTGGAAGTGTGGGACAGTCCAGTCCAGGGCAGAACGGTCTAGCCTGTGAAGCACAGGAAGGACCTTGGAAAATGTTCAGTTGTCCTTTGCTTCAGGCTTAAGAGATCTGGCCCAGCCCTTACAGAGTCCACATTGAGGTGGAGATTCAGGAGTGGCTTCCATGGTCTTTTCAACTTACCTCTGAGCTTCCCCTAGAGCCTGGGTCTGCCCAGACCATGGAGGTACATTCCTTAATCACACCCTGGTGGGCGGAGTAGGCCACACCCTCTCCCTTACACAGTCTCTCCCTCCCCACGTGTTTTCTTTTCTTTTCTTCTTTTTCTTTTTTTTTTTGAGATAGTTTCGTTCTGTCACCCAGGCTGGAGTGCAGTGGCATGACCTTGGCTCACTGCAACCTCCACCTTCCGGGTTCAAGTGATTCTTATGCCTCAGCCTCCTGAGTAGCTAGGATTACAGGCATGTGCCACCATGCCCGGATGATTTTTTTTTTTTTTTAATCTGTAGTAGACACAGGGTTTCGCCATGTTGACCAGGGTGTTCTTGAACTCCTGGCCTCAAGTGATCTGCTTGCCTTGGCCTCCCAAAATGCTGGGATTACAGGCGTGAGCCGCCATGCTCGGCCTTCTTTACTTCTTTTTTTTTTTTTTTTTTTAAGACAGAGTTTTGCTCTTGTTGCCCAGGCTGGAGTGCAATGGCATGATCTCAGCTCACTGCAACCTCTGCCTCCTGGGTTCAAGTGATTCTCCTGCCTCAGCCTCCCAAGTAGCTGGGATTACAGGCATGCGCCACCACGCCCGGCTAATTTTGTATTTTTAGTAGAGACAGGGTTTCTCCATGTTGGTCAGGCTGGTCTTGAACTCCTGAGCTCAGGTGATCGGCCTGCCTCGGTCTCCCAAAGTGCTGGGATTACAGGTATGAGCTACCATGCCCAGACTTCTTTACTTCTTTTTATCTCTCTTCCCTCAAGGTCCCATCTCCTTGGTGACCAACATGATCCCCACCCCGATTAAGGTTTCTCAGTTAAAGGTGTGTGTGTTGGAGGCAAGAGGAAGTGACCTTTGTGGTTTGGTCAGGAAGTGGGGTACTGGGGAAGTATCTAAAAGACAATAAGCACTTTGATTCTTGCTAGTGACTCTCCTTTGCCTTATTAAGCTGTAAGAATATTTTTCTCCTTGCAAGTCTTGACTTCTCTTACAGAAGCCCAGCACCCACCTCACACCCATTACCTTAATCTTAAAAGTTACCATCTTTTAAGCTTAAGGTAAACTCATCCTCTCACTCAAGCAAGAATTAAATTAAGTTACAATCTGCAGATTTGCGAACCTGAGCATCAGTGGATAATTATAATGATAATTTACAGTGGGGATTAGAGGGACAAGCAGCCTTAAGTCAGCATCTTGTGTCAGCAGTATTTACTCCTTGACATTTTAAACCAGGGATCAGCAAAATATGGCCCGCAGGCCAAATTCAGACAGCCATCTACTGTACAGCCCTCTGTGCATAGGAGAGCTAAAGGGTGGCTGAGGTGGGATCATTTGAGCCCAGGAGCTTGAGGCTGCAGTGAGTTGTGATAACACCACTGCACTCCAGCCTGAGTGATATATATATCTATATATATATAGATACATATCTATCTATATATATATGATATATCTCTATATATATCATACATATCTATATATCTATATATCATATATATGCACATATATATCACTCATATATATGTACACATATATCACTCATATATATGTACACACATATATATCACTCATATATATGTACACACATATATATTATATATATCATATATGTATGTGTGTATATATATGAGTGATATATATGTATATATATACACACACATATATATGTATGTGTATATATGTATACACATACACACATATATATAGAGAGAGAGGGACGTGGTCTTGGCTTATTTCAGATAACAGAGAGTCCCAAAGTAGGGTGGGCTTCAGGGTTGGCTGTGGATGGGCTAAACTGTGGCATCCAGGGCCCTGGGTCTTTCCACCTGTCTGCTCTGCCCTTCTTAGGGATGGTGTCATCCTCAGGATGATGGAAAATGCCCAGGGCAGCTCCAGAAAACTTATTCAAATCCGAGCATGACCTGAGGAAGAAGACTCTCTCTTAGGAATGTGAAAACTTTCCCCAGAAGCCCAGCAGACATCCCCCTTATATCTCATTGACCAAAACAGGGTCACAGATCATTCTTGGCAAGGGAGAGGCATCACCTTTAGACCCATCTTGTTCACCCTCAGGCTGGAGGGTGAGGCTGGCTGCCCCAGAGGCCTGTGGCTGAGTGGGAAAGGGGTATCCATGGTAGTTCCTCTCCGAAGCTCCCCTTACTCCCAGTCTGCCACACCATGCCTCCTGGTAATCCCTGGACTGAGTCTGGGCTGCTTCTGTGTAACTAATAAAATGCGGAGGAAGCGTCTTTGCACAAGGTTCAAAGCTGGGTTACAAGAAGCCTTGCAGCTCCTTCTCAGTCTCTTGGAATGCTTGCTCTGTGATAAACCAGCCAGCATCTACAGAGCCCGACTGCAGGGAGGCCACCATGCTGTGAGGAAGCCCAAGATAGTCATGTGGAGAGGCTGTGTGGAGAGCCAGCAAGTGAGTGAGAGAGAGAGAGAGAGCAAGAAGAGAGAGAAAGACACACACACACACACACACACACACACACACACACACACACACACGGGATGGGGGAAGGGAGAGAAAGAGAGAGAGATACCGAGATACCGAGATACTGAGCCGGTTTCCACTGTTCTGGACTCGTGAATGAAGAGGCCACCTGGGATGTCCAGCTCAGTGGAGGCTTCTGACGACCCCAGCCCCAGCTGCCATCTGACTGCAACCACATGAGAAACCCCAAGCAAGAACCACCCTTCTGAGCCCAGTCAGCCACGGAATTGTGAGACAGGATAATGAATTGTTGTTTTCAGTTTTGGGGATGGTTCGTGATGCAGCAATAGATAACCAGAATAATATCTGAAGGAAACTGGGTCTCTCTCAGGAAGGAAGAAGCAGGAAATGGCTGCTGGGTAGGCTATCAATGGTGTGTCCCCTTTACCCTGTTGGGAGTGTGCACAGAACACCACGTTATCCTCAGAAGACATCTGATGAGCGTAGAGCCAAAGCAAGGCGAATGTCTGCAGGTGGGATCACTTTACATTGTCACAGTGGGATCCATTTTCCCCACCATAAGAAGGAAACTAGTTATTGTCAGAAGAGACCATTGGGATGAAAAGTGTGTATCTTCAAAACCACTAAAGAAAAACTCAGTCTGTACCTTCTATAATAATAATTAGTAATGCCAGTAACAGCAGGTAACATTTATTGAATGTATACAGTGTGTGAGGCTAGATGCTTTACAATTGTTCTCTTCTCAGTTTTCACAACAGCATAGTCGTGTTGGTGCTATTGCTGGCTCTACTTCACAAAGACAATGTAGCCTGGGTTCTGGGTTCAAATTCTGATGCTAGCACTTATCACCTCTGATATCTTAGGCAAGTTGCTTAAACTCTGTGCCCCAGGATTAAATGAATTAATACTGACAACGGTGTCTTGCACACAGTAAGTGCTTTATAGGTATGGCCATTATTATTATTTCAGAGGAAGAAAGTGAGGCTCAGGGAGACAGGTAACTTGTCCAGGTGCACATGATGGGTAAGAGGTAGGCAGATTCCAACCCAGCCTGTGGACTCCATAGCCTGCAAGCTATCTGTGCCTTCCTTCTCCTGCCTCATAAAAAAGAGCCTGTGTGTTGACCTTGAACTTGTATCTCTCAGATCTCCTGCTGGGGGAAATACAATCACCTGACAGCCCTTGATGCTGTGCTCTAAATCCACCACCATATTCAAGCTGTGTCCACATTTCTTACCACTGCTCCCAACCAATGACGAAGCACAGCAGGGCTGCTAAGGCAGAATGACTCCTGTGACACGTGGGACTCCTCTGATGAACTTTGCCTCAAGGATGCTGCTATGGACCGAATGTTTGTGCCCCTGCCCCAAATTCATATCTTGAAGCCATAATCCCCAGTGTGATGGTATTTGGAAGTGGGACTTTTGGGAGGTGCTTAGGTCATGAGGGAAGAGCCCCCATGAATGGGATCAGCACCCATTCATGAGGTGAGGACCTTATAAAAGAGGCCCCAGAGAGCTGTCTTGCTCCTCCTAACATGTGAGGACACAGTGAGAAGTCTACTGTCTGCAAACCAGGAAGAAGGTTCTCACCAGATACTGGATCTGCCAGCACCTTGACCTTGGACTTCCCAGGCTCCAGAACTGTGGGAAATACATTTCTGTTGTTTATAAGCCACCCAGTATATGGTATCTTATTATAGTAGACTGAACTGACTTAGACAGATGTCTATCAACCCTGCCCAAACTTTGTTAGAATGTGCGGCAGGCTGAGAGTCTTCCTACCTCACCTTCCTTCCCTCTCTCCTTCACCAGGGTCAGACCTGCATCATGGCCTGACAGCTCTCCCAGCCTCCTCCTGTAATCTCCCCATCTTCCTGCACAGACACCTTCAATAAATCTCTCATGCCTAACCCTGCCCTAGAACGTACTTCTCTGAGAACCAGAGAGGTTTGGATGAAACCCAAGTAATAGAAGAAAGTGGGAATGAAAGGAGCTGCCACCAACACTGCTGTTGATGTTTTGGAGGTCCTGACCCTTGCCAAGTCCACTTGTCTTTCTCTCTAATCATGTCATGTGCCTGGGTGGCTGTGTTTCTATCCCATGACTGAAGCTTTCTGGCCAAGAACTTTTTGGACCAGCCGTGGACACCTAACTGGGCCTAAATCCTCTCTTAAGGGAGAGTGAGGAGCCGGGCCTCTGGGTCTGGAGCAGTCAAGGGCTGAATCAGCACCATGGCAAGACAAAGCCAAGGAGAACCAGGAATAGGCAGAGGACGCTGGGCAGAGCAAGAAACAGGTGAGCAGAAGGAAACGTCCAGAGAGGACCAGGGCCCAGAGAAGAGCCACCCTCTGCCTGACAACCTTGTTCCCAGCTCCATGTGGCTGAGGCCTGGCTAGCTAGACTCTTCATCAGCGCTCCTTTTTTTTTTTTTTTTTTTTTTTGAAGCAGAGTCTTGCTCTGTCGCCCAGGCTGGAATGCAATGGCACGATCTTGGCTCACCACAACCTCCGCCTTCCAGGTTCAAGTGATTCTCCTGCCTCGGCCTCCCGAGTAGCTGGGATTACAGGCATGTGCCACCACACCTGGCTAATTTTTATATTTTTAGTAGAGACAGGGTTTCACCATGTTGGCCAGGCTGGTCTCGAACTCCTGACCTCAAGTGATTCACCCGCCTCAGCCTCTCAAAATGCTGGGATTACAGCGTGAGCCACTCTGCCTGGCTGAGCTCTCCTTAGGGTTAGGTTACTCTGTCTCTGTTTGGAGCTAGTTTCTCTTCCCCATAAGCAGAAAGCCTTGACTGAAATGGAAATTTAGAATTTTAGAGCAGGAAGTCCCCTTAGACATCATTTTATGGCAAAGACGCAAAAGCAGGACATTTCCACCCTCTCCTGCTGCCTTTACCAAGATCTGAGGACGGGAACTCCTGTGTGTCCTGGGAAGAGGCCCGAGAGCTGCTCCCCGAGTCCTAGGTGGGAGCGGGAGAAGGGCCCATAGCAGGAGGAGGGTGGCCTTGCAGAGCCCTTCTCGGGCCCTGGTGGATGACACTGCAGTGTGAGGGATCCGCCCACCCTCTCTGCCACCCCCGGCGGTGGCCTCTCATGCCACAGCTGGGAGGGCAGGTCTCCTGCATCCAGGCCTAGGATGGAATCTTCTCCATTCCTCCCAACAATCTTGCCTCCCCATGGGACGTGATTTCACAGCTTCTCCAAGGTTGATGGGTGGGAATTTGCTTTACCTTTGGGTAACTAAAAAGCCCATTTCTGTTAACTTTCCCAGAGTAAATAAAGTCAGCTCCAAAGAGGCCACCTCCAGAAACGGAAAGCTATTAGCAACCTTCTAAGCAGCTTTCCTGCTAAAAATTAAAAAGGAAAAACCTAAATCCCATTTGGGGTGAGCCCTTGTTTTACAGGTAGAAGTTATTATTTTTTTATTTTTCATTTTTATTTATTTATCTATTTATGAGACAGAGTCTCACTCTGTTGCCCAGGCTGGAATGCAGTGGTGCGATCTCGGCTCACTGCAACCCCCACCTCCTGGGTTCAGGCAATTCTCATGCCTCAGCCTCCCGAGTAGCTAGGATTACAGGCACACACCACCACTCCTGGCTAATTTTTTTTTTGTATTTTTAGTAGAGATGGGGTTTCACCATGTTGGTCAGGCTGGTCTCGAACTCCTGACCTCAGGTAATCTGCCTACCTCGGCCTCTCAAAGTGCTGGGATTACAGGCGTGAGCGTGTGAGCCACTGCACCCGGCCAGTTTTTTTTTTTTTTTTTTCTTTTAATGAGTGAATACCTTACCTGAAAAATATTCGTAAATGTGGATTTTATTCTAGTTGAGATAGAAGAAAACACTGTACTTTGTGCTGATTTTTAGTGAGTGAAGTTCAAGGAGAAAAAGTAACAAGAGAATTCAGAGAATTTGGAAAATGATTGTTTTGAATGTTGAGTTTTTGAATTTGGGAAATAAGATAGCTGTTACCATGGCTTTATGTTAACAGCTAAAGAATCCAGCAAGGAGTAAATGATGGCCCTGCATCCCCAGGCACAGGGGAAATTTTTGGAACATGAAAATATGAGTTTTAGAAACATGATTCAACTGTCAAAACACGACAAATCAGCAATTCCAATTATGAAACTAAATGCCAGTATTCTGTTTGTTGGGCCACAGAGTGTATGTGACGAGAGTTATCCTTGTGATAAAAAGTTAAACCAGGCCGGGAGCCGTGGCTCACACTTGTAAACCCAGCACTTTGGGAGGCCGAGACGGGTGGATCACGTGAGGTCAGGAGTTTGAGACCAGCCTGACCAACATGGTGAAACCCCGTCTCTACTAAAAATACAAAAATTAGCTGGGTGTGGTGGCGCATGCCTGTAATCCCAGCTACTTGAGAGGCTGAGGCAGGAGAATCGCTTGAACCCTGGAGGTAGAGGTTGCAGTGAGCCTAGATCGCGCCATTGCACTCCAGCCTGGGCAACAGAGCAAGACTCTGTCTCATAAATAGATAAATAAATAAATAAACTCCATCTCAAAAACAAAAAAAACAAAAAAACGTTAAACCAAAGAAAAACTTTGAGAGAATCTGTTGCTAGCTTACCTAAGTAACCTCTCCCTCTCCCTCTCCCTCTTCCTGCCATGTGAGTCCTGCGTAAGATCTCTATGGCTGGGTTCAAAGGCTTTTTCCCCCTGCATTTCAGATTTTTTGGTAGGATAAGGTCCTAGCAGGGACTCTAGAAGAAAGGTCAAAGATGATGAAGATATCAAAGCATCTCAGGATCTAGCCTTGTAGCTTTCCACAAGGGTTTACCACTTCACATTTCCACCCACATTGCAGAATGTGCACCCTAACCACAGCTTTACCAGTTTTGGTATTACAACGACAAGAAGTTCTTGTTGGTTTGATAGATTGTGATAGTATCTGACTGTTGTTTGAATTTGCATTTTATGGGTAAAATTGTGGATTTTCTCACATATTTGTTATTTTCTGTTTTTTTCTCTTGGGGTAATGTCTGTCTAAATACTTTGCCCATTTTGTATAGGCAAAGAATAAAAAATTACCTGTGAGTTATTTGGGGGGAAAGCTAGCAAGATATAATATTTTTGGTGTGAGTTTTCAGGATTTGTCTAAGAGACAGTCTTTGCAAGGCAGACAGGAGGTGGGTGTGGATGGGGTCACTCAACTTTTGAGTGTTAGGAAGCCTCTTATAGGAAGTTATAAAAATTCGTCCCTTAGTACTTATGAAACATTGTGGTATCTGAGTGTTTCCATATGTTGGCATTTCCGTATTTTTGGATGAAAAGTTCTGCTAACTAAGGTATTATCATAGGGGTGGGTGGTCATTACTTGCCCAAACTGAGACTTCTGTGGGAGAATAAGGCAGAATTATTTTAGAAGGTCAAGGAAAAGCTTAGCAAGTCCTCAAGTAGAGCAGCTGTGCAGGGCAGGACGGCTTCTGAACAGCCACACCAAGCACAGTGTAATGACACCCTTGCATTCACTGGTCCAAAAATTATATTATACCTCGAGGTAGTGGTGCCCCTCCTGCAGGCCCCAAGTCATGCCTAATGGCTTGGCTAGTAACCTTTTATGTAATCTATTTCTCTGAGTTCTTGACCTACTCCCTTCTTTGAGTCAGGGCCCCTTTGAGACTTAATTCAACAAGTATTCATGGTGTGCTTATGATATCTCAGCTACTATTCTGGGTGATAAGCCTATATCAGTATCTCTGCCCTCAGTGAGCTTTCATTCTAAGGGGGAAGAAACAGATGATATTAAAAAAAAAAAAAAAAAACAGACAAAAAACAAAACAAAACAAAAAAAACACACCGGCCAGGTGCGGTGGCTCATGTCTGTAATCCCAGCATTTTGGGAGACTGAGGCAGGCAGATAACGAGGTCAAGAGATTGAGACCATTCTGGCCAACATGGTGAAACCCCGTCTCTACTAAAAATACAAAAATTAGCCGGATGTGGTGGAGGGGGCCTATAATCCCAGCTACTCAGGAGGCTGAGGCAACAGAATCGCTTGAACTTGGGAGGCGGAAGTTGCAGTGAGCCGAGATTGCGCCATTGCACTCCAGCCTGGCGATACAGCGAGACTCTGTCTCAAAAAAACAAACAACAACAACAATGCCCCCCCCCCCAAAAAACATACGAAAGAAATAAATTGTCTATGTTGGAAGGTGATGAGTTCTATGGAAAAAAGAAGCAGAGCCGGTGACGGTAATGGGGAGCGGGTGGGGGTGCAGTTTCTGCATCAACAAGGTGGCCAAGATGGGCCCATTGAGAAGGTGCGATTTTAAGGCCAGGTGCGGTGGCTCACGCCTGTAATCCCAGCACTTTGGGAGGTTGAGGCAGGCAGATCACTTGAGGTCAGGAGTTTGAGACCAGCCTGGCCAATATGGTGAAACCCCGTCTCTGCTAAAAATACAAAACTTAGCCGAGCATGGTGGCACGTGCCTGTAGTCCCAGCTACTCGGGAGACTGAGGCATGAGGATCACTTGAACCCGGGAGGTGGAGGTTGCAGTGAGTTGAGATCATGCCACTGCACTCCAACCAACCTGAGTTACAGAGTGAGACTCTGTCTAAAAAAAAAAGGAAGAAGGTGAGATTTTAGCAAAGCTCTGAGGAGGTGAGGGAGTTGGCCATGAGGTCATCTGGGGGAGAACATCCCAGGCAGAGGGACAGCTAGAGCAACAGCTCCTCCACAGTAGGTGCAACTGGGCCCCGCTGAGCTCCTCTGTAGCAGTGCTGGCACCCTCCCTCTGTTGTTGGGGCGGGGGGTGTTGTCCGCTAAAGCTTCACACCTGTCCCCCTCTCCAGAGGATAGCCCTTGGCTGACCTGACCTGCTTCCTGTCCTGGACATGCCTGGGAGGGGACCAATGCCTGACTGATGGGGGCAGGGACAAGTGTCCAATCCCCTTTCCCCTGAGAGGGACCATCTCTGGAAGTCATGTATGTTCCAGAGCTCCCCCTGGGATCAGGCTGAGACTAGACTTCTCCCAAAAGAATCTTTGCACAAAAACCCCAGGCTCAGGCTCTGCTTCCAGGGAACCAAGTCTAAGGCAGTCCTAAGGCCAGAGCTTGCCTGACATGTCCCCAAAACAGCAGGGGAGCCATCGTGGCCACAGCGTGTCTCCCCAGGCAGTGTGCACATACATACAACCGTGTGTACAGCTCTGCCTGAGCGCTGTGGAACCGGGTTCAGCAGCGTGGAATCTCCTGGGCCCCCACCTATGGTTGGTAATCACACATGTTAACTTCCTGATAAAGCATCCATTTCTCCCCAAAAGAGAAAAGGGTTGGAAGGGCATCTTCTCAGATAGAACTTTCTGTCTTTAGTTAAGAAAAGCTGCCTATTTGCCTCTGTCCAAAGCTGCTTTCCTGGAAAATAAGTGGACCCATCTGCTATGGATTGAATTTTGGGTCCCCACCAAATTAATATTTTGTAGCCCCAGCTCCCATTATGATGGTATTTGGAGATCGGGCTTCTAGGAGGTAATTAAGGTTAAATGAAGCCATAAGGGTGGGTGGCTTTATAAGAAGAAGAAGAAAGGTGGCTGGGCTCGGTGGCTCACGCCTGTAATCCTAGCACTTTGGGAGGCCGAGGTGTGTGGATTACCTGAGGTCAGGAGTTCGAGACCAGCCTGGCCATCATGGCAAAACCCCATCGCTACTAAAAATACAAAAATTAGCCGGGTGTGGTGGCACACGTCTGTAATCCCAGCTACTCGGGAGGCTGAGGAAGGAGAATCGCTTGAACCCGGGAGGCAGAGGTTGTAGTGAGCCGAGATCGTGCCATTGCACTCCAGCTCGGGTGATGGGAAAAAGACTCCATCTCAAAAAAAAAAAAAAAAGAAGAGGAAGAAAGGGAAAGAGAAAGCAGAAATTTCTTTCCTGCTATCTCTGCCGTGCGAGGACACAGTGAGAAGACAGGCGTTCATCAGCCTGGAAGGGAGGCCTTATCAGAAACTGAACTTGCTGATACCTTGATCTTGGACTTCGGCCTCCAGAAATGGAGAAATAAATTTCTGTTGTTTAAGCCACCCACTCTGTGGCTTTTTGTTGTGGCAGGCTGAATAGACTCATACATTACTAAAAGCACAAAAAGCAGTTTCGAAAATTCTAGAGTGAGGTTTGCGAAGATCACTTTTCTAATCCTGTTGGTAAATAGTCCTTGCAATGCCACCACCCAGCTCCAGGGAGGCCGGCAACAGAGGGTGTGAGAACCAGGCCCTAGATTACTTTTCTACTTTCATACCTAACCATAAGATGGAAGCATTGTCTGAAGACAGACTGAGGGAGAGTGTTCTCAGAATTTTAATCATTGCCTGTGTAGCTGCTGTTCTACGAACACTGAGATCATCTCCTCTTGTATAGAAAATTAATACCAAGAGGTAATGTGTTGTTGTTTTTTTTAATGTAAAATGCTTAACCCATCTCTGCATATTCTGGCAATACAACCAAACTCTTGACAAGGAGTTGAAAAGAACAAGCTTAGAGACTGGAGACACAATTTTGGGGACTTGGTTCCCTACCTTTCTTTCTTTCTTTCTTCTTCTTCTTTTTATTTTTTTGAGACAGAGTCTCTCTCTGTCTCCTAGCAGTTGCACAATCTCGGCTCACTGCGACCTCCGCCTCCCAGGTTCAAGCAATTCTCTTGCCTTAGCCTCCCGACTAGCTGAGACTACAGGCGCACACCACCACTCCTGGCTAATTTTTGTATTTTTGGTGGAGACAGGGTTTCACCATGTTGGCCAGGCTGGTTTCGAACTCCTGACCTCAGGTGATCCACCTGCTTTAGCCTCCCAAAGTGCTGGGATGACAGGCTTGAGCCACCAGGCCTGGCCTTTACCTTTCTTATATGACCTTTGCCAGTGCCCTGACCTCCCTGAACCTCAGTTTCTTCCTCTATAAAATACACATAGGCCCCACCCTCCAGAGCAGTGAGGATCAAGTAGAGAACCCATGAGATAGTGCATTTTATCTTAGCCCAGAGGCATCCATCTCTTCAACCAGTACTAGCAATTCCTGAGATAGGTAACTTGCTGGATTGGAGTGGATTCACCTTATTCCTGAGTAGATTGTCGTGTGGCCTTAGCCCAAGAGAAGTCCAAGAGCTCAACAAAATTTCATAATCTTGGGTGCACACCTGTGTCTGCTCACAGGTAAGAGAATGGATGGATACAAATAAGGAAGAAAGAGCCTCTGTAGGGAGAATGGGCTAGCCAGTGCTCAATTAGCTACATCAGCATGACCTGGGGCAGGGGGGTAGTGTTCAAAATGTATGCTCCTAGGTTTTGCGAACTCCCCTGGCTCCTGTGTCCCCCAGCTACTGAATCAGATTCTTTATGAATGGTCCCAAGACATGCACTTTTTAAAATTTTATTTATAGAGACAGGGTCCCACTATGTTGCCCAGGCTGGCCTTGAACTCCTGGGCTCAAGCAATCCTCCCACCTCAGCCTTCCAAATTACAGGCGTGAACCACTGCACCTGGCCAAGGACCTGCATTTTTAAAACAGGCACCTCACATAATTCTTATGTACACCTAAGTTTGAGAAGCAAAGGTCTGGTAACTAGATTAGATTTTGCAGTCACTAACGGGTTACTATAAATTTTATACCCCTAAGTTATAAGTACATGTTTTGAATAGCCTGCTTGGAACAGCTTGCAGCTAAAATTTATTCTCCGTAACAATCAGTATTTTTTTTTTTTCTGGGACAGAGTCTCGCTCTGGCACCCAGGCTGGAGTGCAGTGGTACCATCTCGTCTCATTGCAACCTCTGTCTCCTGGGTTCAAGCGATTCTCCTTCCTCAGCCTCCCGAGTAGCTGGAACTACAGGCGTGCTCAACCATGCCCAGCTAATTTTTGTATTTTTAGTAGATATGGGGTTTCACCAAGTTGGCCAGGCTGGTGTCAAACTCCTGACCTCAAGTGATCCACCCACCTCAGCCTCCCAAAGTGCTGGGATTACAGGTGTGAGTCACAGCCTCAATCAGTATTTTTATGCTACTTATTGACCAAAAAAAAAAAAAAAAAAATTGCAAGCTAATTATATGCCACCTAGGATTAGTCCTTACATTATGTAAAATATTCCTCCAGTCATACATTATCACTCTTATGTTCAATTAGGGTGATTTAAGAGGAACAATTGGAGACTCTTTTTACATTTATTCACTGAAAATCAAGTGAGTAAAAAATTAGGAAAGACATGCAGTGGTCTTTAGAATCTGGGCATAATCAAAACTATTGAATTATGAGGTCTAAGTTTTGTTTTGCTGTGTGGGACCTGATGCCAAGATGCACAGCAAATTCAATGGAAACATGATGTATTTTGCAATGAACAAAGAGCAAAGGTTCCATTAAATTTAGCATTCTGACTTCATTAAAAATTTTTATTCCAGCACATAGAACATGCTGTGAAAAAGAAATCGCAGAATGACATAAAACAACCTCTTGTCATTTGAGAGTCTATATTTACAGTCATTTCTAAGTGTTTCCGCACCACTGGGACTGTGGGAAAGATTTTCCTTTTCATTATGCAACATTATGAACCAGAACCAAAAATTTAAGACAGCTAGTTTTAATATTTTTTGTTAACACCATATTGTTGAATGGTATCCTGCCAACGGCAAGAGAGAATGGGTAAAAAACCTGTTGTCCATATGCTGCAGGATGAATAATAATTTCACAAGTGGAAACAAGGAAAGAGTGAGCCTGAAAAACATGAAATCTATGAAATACAGTGTCTCAGGATGGCACTCAGTGACTGCAAGGAAACAGTGCTAAGATGGTACCAGACCAGCTGATCTTACAGGTGCCATCCTCATGCGTCTTCCAAGGTAGGGTTCTCAGAGCCCAGTTACCTTGAGAAAGGCTCACCCGAGAACCTTCTGGGTGCAAATAGTGAAAGCCACTATGTTTTCACCCGATTTTTATTTTTCATTTGCTAACTCCAATTTTCCTAATGACTCTGAAGTCTATGTATTAGCCTTCTTGCAAATGATTATCGGAGAAGGTAAGCTGCCTCAATGAATTCATGGCAAAATTGGGATTGGAACCCAGCTCTGGCTCTTAATCTTTCCCCCACTTCATCTGTTACAGCACTTTGCCTCCTTTGAGTATGAATCCATGTGTCTAATGTTTTCAGTGGTGTTTCTCCAAATGTGATGGCCCAAACACCAGCATGAGAAGGACCTGGAGTGCTTGCTGAAATTCAGATTCCTAGGCATCACCCAGACCAACAGAATCAATCATCCTGGCAGGGCCCAGGAGTTTGCATTTTAATAAGTTCCCCAGGTGATTTTTATGCATAGCAAAGTTTGAGTAGTATTATCTTTGAGGAATCGAGAGGAAGCATGAGATACAGTAGCTGCCCTTAATGCTTTTACAAATGAGTTGGAGAGAGCAGCCCCCACACATCAAAAGCAAAAACTTCCAGATACTTTTGCATCGTCTGCAGCAAATTGTGAAATCCCAGCCTGGCTTCCACCTGGTGCTCAGTGTACTTCTGAGCCATCCTGCTTTGTGATCAGGTGGTATTTACTTGGGGAGTCAAACCCTCATATTAACATAAGTAAAACATAATTAGAAAAATCTGTTATAAAAACCATTCTGTTTTCCAAGCCAAATATAAATTACTTTGGGGTAAGTCATGCCAGGAATTCCACTTCATTAGCTCATGCAATTAAGAATGACTGTCATGCCAATTGCTGTCACTATTTTTCTTCATTGTTTGGGCATGCGGCCACCCACCACCTTTTACTCCCAGTGTATGTAACAGTTTGAAAGAGCTGGCTGGGCGCAGGGGTTCACGCCTGTAATTGCAGCACTTTGGGAGGCTGAGGCGGGTGGATCACCTGAGGTCAGGAGTTTGAGACCAGCCTGACCAACATGGTGAAACCTCGTCTCTACTAAAAATACAAAAATTAGCTGGGTGAGGTGGTACGCACCTATAATCCTAGCTACTCAGGAGGCTGAGACAGGAGAATCATTTGAACCTGGGAGGTGGATGTTTCAGTGAGCTGAGATCACGCTATTGCACTCCAGCCTGGCCAATGAGAGTGAAACTCTGTCTCAAAAAAAAAGAAAAAAAAGAAGAAAGAGTTGCCATCAAAAGATGATCTTATTCATTTTTAAACAAGTTGTGCTGGGTACTCTCCATTTGCCCCTCTTCCTCCCTGTCCATTGTTCTTCTCACTGTGCTCTGGGCTGGAGGCTGAGCCCTGGAGGGCAATAACACCACCTGCCCTCTGGATTCTGGTTGGGTTTGACCAAAGGGAAGAATCAGCAGGGGACAAAAAGGCAGGAGAAAAGAGAGGTCAAAGTAACTTTAATCTACAACTTTTTAACCTCTCAGTTGTTCTTGGTTTCTTTTCTGACAGCAGCTTCTAGCAGGGGTCAGTCTCCTGGGGTCCGGCTACCACCACCTCAGGTAATGCCATACCCACCCCCCTTCAGATCTAAGGAAGGTGATGGCTTCCTGCTGTTGCTAGTCCCTGGCCACCTCCACATCCCTGCTACTTCTCTTAACTCTGCCTGCACCTCTGTAAATGGATTCTTCATTAAGGTCTCTCTTAAGGGTGCCCTGTTTCCTGTACATTTAGGCACATCTCTTTATATTCATGGGTTATGTGCATATAAAAATATCTAGTCTATTCAAATTATGGGGTTAATTTGCAGATATAATTACTAAGTTAAAATGATTGGGTGTATTTTCAAACACATAGATGTGTTTATGTGTATACACACACATACAGACACACACACATGAAAAACGTTAGCATGGGAACCTACCTTCTCCCACCTTCCTAAGGAGGAGAGGCCTTGTTGGTTCATTTGAGGGAATCAATGGACAGGGACCATGGAGAAAAGAAAAAACGTATGAGTCTCAATGTCACTTTATAAACCTGGGAGGGCGTGAACTAGACCAGAAAGGAAAGTGAGGGAGAAGGGGTGCAGAGAGGAGAGTGGGGTGCCTGGGCTGCCCTGAAGTCCTTTGGGAGAAAAGTGGGTAATGAGGATTTTAGAGAAGCTTTCTCTAGATTGTACAGTATGATTTTCCTCTCATTACTGCCCATCAGGAAAACTTTCCGTTATGATCAACATTTCTCTTTAAGGCTGTGGGATTTTAAAACATACCTGCAAGGTCTTCGACATTTCACCCATCAAAAGGTGGAGTCTAATTCCCTCACCCTTGAATGTGGGCTTGCTTCAAGTAGAAAGCAGCAGAAATGATTCAGCACAACTTCAGAGGCTAGGTCATAAGAGGTGATATGGCTTCCAGCTGGTGCACTCTCTCATTTTCTCATTCTCTCTCTCTCTCATTTCTCTGTCTCTCTATCTCTCTCTGTCTCTCTCTCTCTCTCTCATTTCTCTCTCTCTCTCTCTCTCATTTCTCTCTCTCTCTCTCTCATTTCTCTTTCTCTCTCTCTCTCTCTCTCTCTCTCATTTCTCTCTCTCTCTCTCTCATTTCTCTCTCTCTCTCTCTCTCTCCCCCCTGGCTCTTAGAACCCAGCCAAGGGTGTTGTGAAGAAGCCAGAGAGTCATCCAGGAAAACCATACATCAATGTCATTGGTGCTCCAGGCACAGCCCAGCTCAACTGAGGTCCCCAATGATGCCATCATTAACCACCAGACTTGGGAGTGAATGAAACTTCAGATGGTTCCAGCCCCCAACTTTCAAGCACACCCAGTGATGCTGAGTGCAGCTGATACAAGCTGTCCCCAACAAGCCCTGCCCAAGTTACAGATTTGTGAGCAAAGTAAGTGTTGTCATTGTTTTAAGTTTTGGAGCTGTTTGTTATGCAGCAATAGATGACTGGCACAAAGCTTTTACAATCAGCTTGGGTTTCTTAAACTAGCCTTAAAGGGGCCCGGTGTTAATCAGTGACAAGGAGATGATTTGGAAATGGTATTTTTTGTCCTCTTAGTGGCTTTCAGAAAAATCCATCTTAGTTTAATGTTTAAAAATAAAAATAAAAACAGCCAAGCACAGTGGCTCATTCCTGTAATCCCAGTACTTTGAGAGGCCAAGACGGGCAGATCGCTTGAGGTCAGGAGTTCAAGACAAACCTGGGCAACATAGCAAGACCCTGTCTCTACAAAAACTACAAAAAACTCAGCCAAGTGTGTTGGCGTGAGTCTGTAGTCCCAGCTACTTGGGAGGCTAAAGTGAGAGGATCACTTGAGCCCAGAAGATGAGACTGTAGTGAGCCGTGATCACGCCACTGCCCTCCAGCCTGAGCAACAGAGTGAGACTCTGTCTCAAAAAAAAAAAAAATCCTTCTTAGGGAGAGTTATATATATAATATTATGACAAGCACTGTGTAGGAGATGCTTAATAAATATATATTTTGGGTGAACACATAAGCCACTTGAGGTGGGGTGTGGGACTCCAGGAGGCACACTTGTATAACAGTAGCCATTGAGGGTGGGTTTGGATGCCTCCAAGGCTCTTGTTTGGCTTGGATGAGTGGACAAGTTTGGATCCGAGCTCATTTGCTCTGTTTAATAGAGAAGGGAGACAGAGATAGCTTGGTGGTATATCTATGTAGGAGGAAAGAAAAATGGGTTTGAAAGCTGGTAGTGGAATTTTTCAGAGAGAAAACTGTCTTTTTACAGCAGAGCATCTTAAGGGCCATGGCTGTTGTGAAGCAGTGGCACCTCCCCAGCACCAAAGCATGGCCAGGATGGGCTTTGAATAGACAGAAAGTCATGTTGCTCAAGAGGACAGGTAAGAAGACTGTGGAAAGTTCTTAAGAGAGGGGGGCAAATGCAAGGGGCAAGGTAGCGGGGGAGCTCAAATAAAGTAGATCAGAGAGAAATTTCTGATGGCCCAGTGACTGAAGAATTCTAAAAACAAAGATTTCTTTAGCTGGGTATGGTAGCATGCCTGTAGTCCTTGCTACTTGGGAGGCTGAGGGAGAAGAGTCATTTGACCCCAGGAGTTTGAGGCTGCAGTGAGCTATGATTGCACAACTACCCTCCAGCCTGAGTGACAGTGAGACCCTGTCTTTATTATTATTATTATTATTTGCTTTGAGACAGGGTCTCACTGCCATCCAGACTGGGGGCAGTGGTGTGATCATAGCTCACTGCAACCTCGACCTCCCTGGGCTCAGGTGATCCTCCCAGCTCAGCCTCCTGAGTAGCTGGAACAACAAGCACGTGCCACCATGCTCTGCTAATTTTTTTTTGTGGTTTTTGTAGAGACAGGGTTTTGCCATGTTGCCCAGGCTTCTCTTGAACTCCTGGGCTCAATTGATATGCCTGCTTTGGCCTCCCAAAGGGCTGGGATTACAGGTGTGAGCCACGGCACACAGCTGACTCTGTCTCTTAAAAAAAAAGGAAAAGAAAAAGATTTCTAATTGTTGTTTGTAAGTTGTTGACTGTGTGGTCTGTGATGAATCATCCATTGCCCCCCACTTTCAGTGAAGTCTGCCTTACACATAGCCTTTCGTTGGTGGTATTTTAGGGAGTAAAGGAATCAGGGCAGGGTCTAGCATAGGACAGAAAACGGTCAGACTAGAAATACGGATGTGAAACTAGAAGCTACTGAAAGACTCATAGCTCCCCCCAAAATCCCCTTTGAGTGGTTGCTCTAGAGATTTAAATATATATATATATATATCGGTCTATTTAGAGTTAATATTGTACCATTTTATGTAAAATGTATAAACCTTGGCTGGGCATGGTGGCTCACACTTATAATCCCAGCTTTTTGGGAGGCTGAGGCGGGAGGATCACTTGAGGTCAGGAGTTCGAGATCAGCCTGGCCAACATGGTGAAACCCCATCTCTACTAGAAATACAAAAATTAGCTGGGCATGGTGATGCGTGGCTATAGTCCCAGCTACTAGGGAGGCTGAGGCAGGAGAATCACTTGAACCAGGGAGGTGGAGGTTGCAGTGAGCCAAGATCGTGCCACTGCGCTCCAGGAGCCTGGGCGACAGAGCAAGACTCCATCTCAAAAACAAAAAAACAAAAAAACAACAAAAAATACGTGTAAATCTTGCAATCGTATAGCTCCATTTACCAGTCTCCCCGCTTTAATTGTCGTAAGTATTACGTTGGTATCATTCTAAACTCTATAATAAAATGTTATAATCATTTCTTCACACAGTTATATTTTAAAGAAATTAAGAAAATTAAGATAAAAAGTCTTTTATATTTACCCATGTATTTATCATTTTCAATCCTTTCCATTCCTTCCTGAAGATCTGAGTTTTCCCCTATTATCATATCCTATCAGCCTGAAGAAATTCCTTTAGGATTGTTTATAGTAGATCTGATAGCAACAAATTCTGTCAGTTTTCTTTAATCTGAAGATGTTTTCACTTCATTCTTAAGGATATCATCACTGGTACTAGAATTCTGGGTTGACTTTTTAAAATGTCTATTTCTCTCTTGAGATTTATATCATTTTGCTTGTTTCAAGACTATTTTCTTGGCCGGGCGCGGTGGCTCACGCCTGTAATCCCAGCACTTTGGGAGGTCGAGGCAGGCGGATCATGAGGTCAGGAGATCGAGACCACGGTGAAACCCCGTCTCTACTAAAAATACAAAAAATTAGCCGGGCGTGATGGTGGGCGCCTGTAGTCCCAGCTACTGGGAAAGCTGAGGCAGGAGAATGGCGTGAACCCAAGAGGCGGAGCTTGCAGTGAGCCAAGATTGCGCCACTGTACTCCAGCCTGGGTGACAGAGCGAGACTCCGTCTCAAAAAAAAAAAAAAGAGTATTTTCTTTTATGCCCCTGAGTATAGTTATAGTAGCTGCTTCAACATCTTTGCTAATTCCAGCATCTGGAATGGGGTTGATCATGGCTGTTTGTTTTTTCTCTTGAGATGGGTCACGTTTTGTGGATTCTTGTTATGAAACAATTTTGAATGGTGTTTGGACATTAAGAAAGATTATGGATTTTCAGAATTCTATTGCATTCTTCTGAACATTATTGACTTATTAAGGGCAATTAATCTGGATCAACACAAATCGCAAATTCTGTCTTCTCTAAGATGTTAAATAATTTGTCCAGTCACACAGTTAATAGATAACTAACTTCAGATAACTTATAGGTGAGACTTTGGCAGGAATTATTTACTTCTCTAAGTTTTCATCTAGGTTTAAAAATTTTGTGCTAAAAATGGGCACTCTCTCAGCTTCCGCTGGGTTCTCGTTGATGTGAAGTCAGTACTTGCAGCCCTGTCTGCAGTCTGTGCTGTTTACTGTCATTGCTCCTTGCTTGCCTCAGGCTTGTGTCTTATAGATCCTGAGTGGTAGTGGCTCATTTCAGCTGTGTCAACTTGATTAGATTGAAGGATGCAAAGTATTGTTCCTGGATGTGTCTGTGAGGGTGCTGCCAAAGGAGATTAGCATTTGAGTCAGTGGACTGAAGAGGCAGACCCACACTCACTGTGGGTGGGCACCAATTTAATCAACTGCCAGTACAGCTAGAATAAAGCAGGCAGAGGAGATGGGAGAAGGGGACTTGCTGAGTCTTCCAGTCTTCATCTTTCCCCCATGCTGGATGCTTCCTGCCCTCCAACATCAGACTCCACATTCTTTAGCCTTTGGACTCTTGGACATACACCAGTGGTTTGCCAGGGGCTCTTGGGCCTTCAGCCACAGACTGAAGGCTGCACTGTTGGCTTCCCTACTTTTCAAGTTTTGGGACTTGGACTGGCTTCCTTGTTTCTCCACTTGCAGACGGCTTATCGTGGGACTTCACCTTGTGATCTTGTGAGTCAGCTCTCCCTAATAAACTCCCCTTCATATATACATCTGTCCTATTAGGTCTTTTCCTCTAGAGAACCCTGACTAATGCAGCAGCCCTCCAACAGGGAATGGAGCCTTTTTCTAGATCCTTAGATAGATAGAGCAGGGCTAGGGTGGCCAGATAAAATACAGGAAGTCCCGTCAAATTTGAATTTCAGATACAAACCTTGAATTTTCTTAGTATATTTTAGATATAATATTTGGGACTATACTTACACTAAAAATTATTGTTTCTTTGAAATTCAAACTTAACGAGGCATCTTATATTTTATTTTTTATTTAAAAAATTTTTTTTTACTATTCATCTCATCAAGAAGCAAGGCATCTTAAATTTCTATTTGCTAAATCTTTGACAGTTGGGCCCTGAAGTATTATTGCTTGTGCTCCTGCTTGTGTCTGGCAAAGTTCATCCCAGAAGCTGCAGTAGCCCCTCTTCCCATG
The DNA here is from genome assembly GCF_028858775.2 of Pan troglodytes. Classification (NCBI taxonomy): domain Eukaryota; kingdom Metazoa; phylum Chordata; class Mammalia; order Primates; family Hominidae; genus Pan; species Pan troglodytes. The sequence continues at coordinate 135,426,153 of NC_072411.2, read as the reverse complement.
GGGCCCTGGGGGAGTGTTTGCCAGGCTCTTGTTCTGTGCCAAGCACCTGGGGACAGAGTGGAGAGGCCATGCCTTGCCATGGGCCTCGGTGGTCTCTCCTTTTCTTTTGTTACCCCACATAGCCTCTCACAAATACCCTCCCTCTTCCTTCAGCTATCGAAGTGCCGTGCCTCATCCCTATTACCTTCAATAGGGATGGTACCAGGTTCAAGAGGCTGAAGAAGAGATGCAGTGCCGGCAAATGGGACATAGGATTTACTGGGAACTTACATACAGGGATGGTCCATTTGGGCTCAAGACAGAGTGGCAGTAGGCAGACAGGAGAACTGCCACCACTTGCAAAAAGCATGCAGTTTATATAACACCTTCACTTAGCAACTTCTACCTGGCAACCTTCCTTTAACCCAAAACAAAGGGCCTTCATGCTCTCTATGGACCACATTCCACAGGATGTGCTGGGGGCTCAGATGTTCCTCAGAGTTAAGGAATGAATCTTCAGATTGGCCATGCTGGAAACTCCAAACACACATTCAGGTGCGTCTGCCATGCAGGGTTGTTCTCACGGTATGCTTCAGTTATTGCTGTCAGGTGCAGCCACCATGCACAAGAGACATCATCAAGCAGATCAACTCTGGCTCATGGACTCCTCTTGGGCTCACCTACCACTTCATGGATTGTGTGACTCTCCGTTTGGGCTCAAGACAGAGTGTCTGTCCTATTGAGGAGCCTGTGAATGTGTCTGCCCCGTGCCCCCACCCCACCACCCCTGGCCCCCTACTGCTCTAACTTCACCCTACTCACTCTCATTCATGTAACAGTGTACATGTAACTCTATTTTGCTCCTAACCCCTCACCCCTACTGCTATGGTATCTCTGCACATAGGCAAGCTAACTATGGGAGAAATTTAGAGTTTAACCTTAAAGCAAGGATGATAACAGCCACTTCCCAAAACTAGCCCCCAAAGAGATAAGGAGGGTGTGCATACAAGTAACAATATTATGTTAAAAATGTATAAGAGCATTGTGACCTGACCAGGGACAAAGAAGTTTACCCTTGCTGCCACTCAGTTGTCTGTGGTCATAGATCACCTTTTGATCTCAACCCCTCTCTCTCCCCTTTTTCCCTAATATAAAAGGATTCTGAAATTCATATTCGCTATAGATGTTACTTTCTTTTTTTTTTTTTCTTTGAGACAGAGTCTCCCTCTGTTGCCCAAGCTGGAGGGCAGTGGCATGATCTTGGCTCACTGCAACTTCCACCTCCTAGGTTCAAGCAATTCTTGTGCCTCAGCCTCCCGAGTAGCTGGGGTTACAGGCGTGTGCCACCATGCCCAGCTAATTTTTGTATTTTTAGTAGAGACAGAGTTTCACCATGTTGGCCAGGCTGGTCTTGAACTCCCAACCTCCAGTAATCTGCCCACCTCAGCCTCCCAAATTGCTGGGATTACAGGCATGAGCCACTATGCCTGGCCCAAGATGGTTCTTTAGGGCATTAGTCCATTATCTTCTCTGTTTTGCTGGCTTTCTAAAATAAAGTCTTCTTCCTTGCCCCCATACCTTGTCTCTTGACTTACTGGCTGTTGTGTGGAGAACAGTACAAGCTTTGGCCTTGACTGCATTCCACCACACTGCAGCACACCAGTTCTTTCCCGTTCTTGAACACACCAAGCTGTTTCTCCAGGCCTACACATCTCCTTCTGTCTGGAATGTTTTCTCCTCATTCTTTGACACTGGACCATCCCACATTACAGAACTCCCCCAAGTGAGGTGTCCCTCTTCAGCAATGACTTGCCGAGCACCCAGGAATGTCAACCCAAAGGCACAGAGTAGGCATCAGAGAGGCCAGGGGCCTGCAGGATGGCCGGGCAGTAGAACTCTGTCGGGTGTTGTGACCCATGTCATGCGCAGCAGTCTGCTCTCAGCTGCCTGAAGGCTCTCTGGCCTTGGGAGTTGGCTTTGCTGCATAGGCCAGAAGAGCTAAGGAGTTAACGCCCCTCCCAGAGGCAGCCCTTCACTGTGACTCAGAGTTGGCATGGTAGCACCCAACTTCCTCCTCTTTGGGTTTTTTAGAGACAGGTCTCCCTTTGCCACCCAGGCTGGAGTACAGTGGCACAATAATGTCTCACTACAAGCTCGAACTCCAGGGCTCAAGAGATCCTCCTTCCTCAGCCTCCCAAGTGGCTGGGATTACAGGTACGTGCCACCACACCCAGCTAGTTTTTTTCTTTGTTTTTTTGTAGAGACGGGGTTTCACTATGTTGCCCAGGCTGGTCTTGAACTCTTGGCCTCACAGGATCCTCCTACCTCACCCTCCCAAATTACTGGGATTACGGGCGTGAGCTACCATGCCTGGATCCTGCTTGCTTCTCTTTGCATGGGGTGACACAGGCATGTGTTCCCAACAGTGCCTGCAGGGTAAGCCCAGGTGGCCACAGTGGCTCCCTGCCCATAGAACGTTCTGAAGCAGCTATATTGTCTGGGGTAAATACCTGGGGTTCACTGTCTTGCCAGGAAAATTTAGGACATGGACACACACAAGGAGTTTAGGAGCAGAGGTTTAATAGATAAAAGAGAGACAGAAAGAGAAAGAAAAACAGCTCTCTCTCTAGTGAGAGAGATGGGACTTCCAAGAGGAAAAAGATAGGAGGCTGAGGCAGGAGAATGGCATGAACCCGGGAGGTGGAGCTTGCAGTGAGCCTAGATGGCACAGGTCACTGGGGGTATGATGGCTTAGCTTGGGCTCTGAACCCTGACACTTAGGCAGATAGTGGGGATACAGAAGTCCCCGGTAAGGTTGTCCTTTTAATGAAGAGCAACCCCAAATTATTTTCCTTTCTAACAAAAAGCAGCCTGTAAAATCAAGCTGCAGACATAGACACCAGCTGTTGTGCCAATCATGTTCAAGATGGCAGCTCCATCTTCCCTTATCTCTGTCAGCCACGTGTACAGTAAGGAGCAGACAAGATGGCCGCCAGCCAAGGGGAAAGTTCATTGCATAATAAGATTAGGGTGGGGCAACCAGCATTCCCCTTGCTATGTAAACGTCATACCTGATGGAACCAATCTGTGAGCCCTGTGTAAATCAGGAACTGCCTCCTCAAGCCTGACTATAAAGTCCGGTGCATCCCCCACTAGCCCATCTTTTTTTTTTTTTTTTGAGATGGAGTCTCCCTCTGTCGCCCAGGCTGGAGTGCCGTGGTAATCCCATCAGTTTGCTGACTCCTTTTTTGGACTCAGCCCGCCTGCACCCAGGTGAAATAAACAGCCTTGTTGCTCACACAAAGCCTATTTGATGGTCTCTTCACACGGACATGTGAGACATTTGGTGCCCTCAAAATCACAAACTATGCTCAACTCACTCTCTACAGTTCTCATAACTTCCAAAATCTATTTTCTTCCTCACACCTGACACATACTTTCTGCTCCCCAGCTCCTTCAGCTATATTCACTCTTTGTTGAGTCTCCCACAATTACCATTGTTCCTGGCCCGGACTTCAATCTGGCCTTCCACGTTATTCCGGATACCACACCTGACCCCTATGACTGTATCTCTCTGATCCACCTGGCATTCATTCCATTTCCCCATATTTCCTTCTTTCCTGTTCCTCACTCTGATCACATTTGGTTTATTGATCACATTTGGTTTATTCCATCAGGCCTAATAGCCACTCACTAGCAAAGGCAGGCTATGCTATAGAATCTTCCACATCTATCATTGAGGCTACCGCTCTGCCTCCCTCCACTACCTCTCAGGAAGCCGAACTCATTGCCTTAATTCGAGCCCTCACTCTTGCAAAGGGACTACACGTCGATATTTATACTGACCCCATATCCTGCACCACCATGATGTTTTATGGGCTGAAAAGTTTCCTCACCACACAAGGGTCCTGCATCATTAACGCCTCTTTAATAAAAACTCTTCTCAAGGCCGCTTTACTTCCAAAGGAAGCTGGAGTCATACACTGCAAAGGCCATCAAAAGGCATCAGATCCCATCGCTCAGGACAATGCTTATGCTGATAAGGTAGCTAAAAAAGCAGCTAGCTTTCAACTTCTATCCCTCACAGCAGTTTTTCTCCTTCTCATCTGGCCACTCCCACCTACTCCCCCACTGAAACTTCCACCTATCAATCTCTTCCCACACAAGGCAAATGGTTCTTGGACCAAGGAAAATATCTCCTTCCAGCCTCACAGGCCCATTCTATTCTATCGTCATTTCATAACCTCTTCCATGTAGGTTACAAGCTGCTAGCCCGCCTCTTAGAACCTCTCATTTCCTTTCCATCGTGGAAATCTATCCTCAAGAAAATCACTTCTCAATGTTCCACCTGCTATTCTACTACTCCTCAAGAATTTCTCAGGCCCCCTCTCTTCCCTACACCTCAAGCTCGGGGATTTGCCCCCGCTCAGGATTAGCAAATTGACTTTACTCACATGCCTTGAGTCAGGAAACTAAAATACCTCTTGGTCTGGGTAGACACTTTCACTGGGTGGGTAGAGGCCTTTCCCACAGGGTCTGAGAAGGCCACCGTTGTTATTTCTTCCCTTCTGTCAGACATAATTCCTCGGTTTGGCCTTCCCACCTCTATACAGTCAGATAATGGACCGGCCTTTACTAGTCAAATCACCTGAGCAGTTTCTCAGGCTCTTGGTATTCAGTGGCACCTGGTTTTACCTCAAACTGCCACCCTTAGGTCTCTCTTTAAGTGGATAGAAGATCTTCAGTGACAAAGTGCACTTCAATACTTTCACCCTGATGAAGTCCTATTCTTTGCTTTTATACTTACTCTTATTCTCGTTCCCGTTCTTATGCCACCTTCCACCTTTCCCCAGCTATCTCCACCACACTATCAATCTCAGTCACTCTCTCCTAGCCGTTTCTAATCCTTCTTTAACAAACAGTTGCTGGCTTTGCATTTCTCTTTCCTCCAAAATCACTGAGGCCTTGATTTACTTACTGCTAAAAAAGAGGACTGTATATTTTTAAATGAAGAGTGTTGTTTTTACCTAAATCAATCTGGCCTGGTATATGACAACATAAAAAAACTCAAGGATAGAGCCCAAAAACTTGCCAACCAAGCAAACAATAACGTTGAACCCCCTTGGACACTCTCTAATTGGACATCCTGAGTACTCCCAATTCTTAGTCCTTTAAACCTATCTTTCTCCTTCTTTTATTCGGACCTTGTGTCTTTCGTTTAGTTTCTCAATTCATACAAAACCGCATCCAGTCCAACCAATAATTCTATATGGCAAATGCTCCTTCTAACAACCCTACAATATCACCCCTTACCCCAAAATCTTTCTTCAGTTGAATCTCTCTCACTGTAGGTTCCCACGCCACCCCTAATCCCGCTCGAAGCAGCCCTGAGAAACATCGCCCATTATCTCTCCATACCACCCCCCAAAATTTTCGCCACCCCAACACTTTACCACTATTTTATTTTTCTTATTAATATAAGAAGACAGGAATGTCAGGCCTCTGAGCCCAAGCTAAGCCATCATATCCCCAGTGACCTGCACGTATACATCCAGATGGCCTGAATCAACTGAAGATCCACAGGAGTGAAAATAGCCTTAACTGATGACATTCCACCATTGGGATTTGTTTCTGCCCCACCCTAACTGAGCAATGTACTTTGTAATCTCCCCCACCCTTAATAAGGTTCTTTATAATCTCCCCCACCCTTAACAAGGTTCTTCATAATTCTCCCCACCCTTGAGAATGTACTTTGTGAGATCCACCCCCTGCCCCCAAAATATTGCTCCAAACTCCACTGCCTATCCCAAAACCTATAAGAACTAATGATAATCCACCACCCTTTGCTGACTCCCTTTTGGGACCCAGCCCACCTGCACCCAGGTGAAATAAACAGCCTTGTTGCTGGTCTCTTCACACGGACACGTGAGACACTAAGTAATCTCTCTTTTTTTTTTAGATGGAGTCTCTCTGTCACCCAGGCTGGAGTGCAGTGGTGCGAACCTGGCTCACCATAACCTCTGCCTCCCAGATTCAGGCAATTCTCCTGCCTCAGCCTCTGCAGTATCTGGGACACAGGCATGTGCCACCACACCTGGCTAATTTTTCTAATTTTAGTAGAGACGGGGTTTCACCATGTTGGTCAGGCTGGTCTCAAACTCCTGACCTCATGATCCTCCCACCTTGGCCTTCCAAAGTGCTGGGATTACAGGCGTGAGCCACTGCGTCCGGCAGTAATCTCTTCTGTATCAGTTCTTTATGGCTTCTTTCCCTTTCCTGCCTCAAATCCTCACTCCCTTGCTCCTGTAGTGTTTCCTGAGTTATCCCCAAATACTTTCCTTGCACTCAAATCTTTGACTCAGATTCTGTTTCTGGGGAATCCAAACTAATAAGACAGGTGGAGATTTACAGATCCCCAAACCAGCCTTCCCAGCAGACCTCAATGTAGGATATGCCCAGAGAGGCCCAAATATGCGGGGGGTAAGGAGGGTGGACAAAGCAGTGAGGAGAAGCAGCAGAGCGGCCACTGTGGTGCAATTGATCAGGAGGTAGGAGGAAACTCTGGAGTTTGACAGGACACAGGATGCGGGGCCCTGGGCTGGCTCTGAGCTCACCAGGGGCTTTTATGTCCTGACAGTGGAGGCTTCCTCACTTCCATGCACCCTGGTGACAGACCCATCTCCTGAGTGTCAGGCCTCTGAGCCCAAGCTAAGCCATCGTATCCCCAGTGACCTGCATGTATACATCCAGATGACCTGAAGCAACTGAAGATCCACAGAAGTGAAAATAGCCTTAACTGATGACATTCCACCATTGTGATTTGTTACTGCCCCACCCTAACTGATTAATGTACTCTGTAATCTCCCCCACCCTTAAGAAGGTTCTTTGTAATTCTCCCCACCCTTGAGAATGTACTTTGTGAGATCCACCCCCTGCCTGCAAACCATTGCTCCAAACCACCACCTATCCCAAAACCTCTAAGAACTAATGATAATCTACCACCCTTTGCTGACTCCTTTTTCGGACTCAGCCCGCCTGCACCCAGGTGAAATAAATGGCCATGTTGCTCACACAAAGCCTGTTTGGTGGTCTTTTCACACGGACACGTGAAACACTGAGGTGACCTGCTACATCTTCGCCCCTTGAAATGGAAGGAGCCTAACGGACCCTGTGATCTTTCTTTGTTTTCTTTTTTTTTTTCTGAGACAGAGTCTCGCTCTGTTGCCCAGGCTGGAGTGCAGTGATGTGATCTCACTCACTGCAGCCTCCGCCTCTGGGGTTCAAGTGATTCTCCTCCCTCAGCCTCCCAAGTAGCTGGGATTACAGGTGCCCGCCACCATGCCCAGCTTATTTTCGTATTTTTTAGTAGAGATGGGGTTTCACCACATTGGCCACGCTGGTCTCGAATTCCTGACCTCGTGATCCGCCTGCCTCAGCCTGCCAAAGTGCTGGGATTACAGGCGTGAGCCAACACGCCCAGCCGAGCCCTGTGATATTTCTCCAGATTTGTGTGGGGCACCTCCCTCCTGCTAGCTTCCTGCACGTGTGCATGCATGCGTATTTTTGTGTGTTTGGTGTCAGAATTTGGATCTTCACCTTCTTCAGCAAGGAGTAGCCTTTTCTCAGAACTGCTCTGTGGCAGTTGTCCACTTCTGGGGGTGATTCTGCCATTCTCTCTGCCAGATGGTGACATTTGGGAATGTCTGGGGGTGGGTTCTAGCGTCTAGTGGGCAGAGGCCAGGGATGCTAAGCAGTGCACCAGCCAGCGCCACACCGAAGAATGACCCAGCCCCACATGTCAGTAGTGTCTCGGTCCAGAACCCCTGCCCTGTGGGGAGCAGTTCCGCATGGGTTAGTTCCTCCAGGAGTTAGCCTGCAAGATGGAGGCACACTTGTCCCAGGTCCCCCATTGCTTTGTGTGAGTCATCGGTGGTCGGACAGGATTCCGGCGCTGGATTGTAGAAGGCATCCGGGGATGGGGAATGAGTGATGGACCTCACCGGCACATGGGTGCTGGGACTGTGGCTGTGCTTGGTGGCTGTGCTTCTGCAGGTGCCGTGCTGCTCCTGGCAGGCACAGGGCCTTACTTCTCATGTCACAGGTGTCACAAATGGTGTGGCCTGCAGGAGTGACCTGGCCAAGGCCCTGCTGCTTGTCAGATCTGGGGCCAGGACCAGGCCCTGAGTCCAGAAACGAAGGAGTCACCTTGAGAAGGGCTTGTAAATGGTAAAAACTGTGGCCTTGTAGCTGTCGAGGCTGCGGTGGGAACACGGAGAATTACGTTGTCTTTGTGAGAGCATCATGTTGATAACAGTGACAGGTATTGAGTGCTTACCTGCAGCCAGGGCTATTTACAGTAGCATGCCTTTTAATCCTCACAAGGCCACCCGGGCGCGGTGGCTCACGCCTGTAATCCCAGCACTTTGGGAGGCCGAGGCGGGCGGATCACGAGGTCAGGAGATCCAGACCGTCCTGGCTAACAAGGTGAAACCCCATCTCTACTAAAAATACAAAAATTAGCCAGGCGTGGTGGCGGGCACCTGTAGTCTCAGCTACTCGGGAGGCTGAGGCAGGAGAATGGCATGAACCCAGGAGGCGAAGCTTGAAGTGAGCCAAGATTGTGCCACTGCACTCCAGCCTGGGCAACCGAGTGAGACTCCGTCTCAAAATAAATAAATAAAATTAAATTTAAAAAATAAAAAATAAATCCTTACAAGGCCTCTGTGAGGTTGATGTCATTATCATCTCCTTTTTACAGATGGAGAAACTGAAGTTAAGTACTTAGCCATGGTCATATGGCCTGCCAGTCAGTGGCAAGTGGCAGGGCTGGGGGCTGAACCCAAGTGTTCTGACCCCAGAGTCCAAGATCCTCAGCACCAGTCTGGTTATCATTCTGAATACTAACACTAAATCATGAAACATTTCCCAGCTAACCCCAAAAGGAAATTCATCGCCGGGGGCTTTTGTCTGCATACCCCTTACCACCTGGCACTGTAACTGCTGGCCTGTGCATTGGCCTCTTCTGGAAGCTGGGCATGTTGCCTTCTTCTGCACAATGGTCACAGCCTGGCACATTTTTGACGTGTTTAAGCAGTTTGGCTCCCGAGTCTGTGCTCTCAACTACTACCTAAACAGAGTGCTTTTTAAAAATAACAGAAGCAGGACAAACCATTTCTGGGGATGTAGTCTAAATAAGGCCTGGAAATTCAATTTATAGCCCGTGCACTAAAACAGGATTCCACGTGATACAGAGGACAGCCTCTTCCGCCTGCACCTCCAGCCCTTCCTTCTTCCAAGGCCCTGCCAGGGCTGCAGGTTGGAGCGTTGCCACCTTTCAGCCACAGGAATTCGGCTCCTTCTGGAATCTAACTTTCACTTTTCTGCCTGCTCTGCAGGGCTTGGATGAAGGGGAGGCAAGGCAGGGATGGGTGGGGGGGATGTTTAAATCTGAGGTGGTGCAAGTTCAGGGTGAGCACTGGAGAGTGAGTGTCGGTTACCTTTTGCACCCCCTGAGACTTGCTGGCCTTACCCTATTCTCGACCTTCCTAAATGCTGAGCAAGCACGTCATTGTGTGCTCCGGAGTCCCCAAGGCTCCCCATTCCCTACAGAATGAGGCAGGACTGCAAGTCATTGACATGGTTAGGGAAGGAGGAAGAAAAAGCGGAAGGAGGGAGAGACAAGTGCAGGAGCCGAGTCTCGCAGGGACAGGTGTGTCCAGAACCGCCGTGGGGCACAAAGCTGCTTTGTGGTGACTGGATCTGCCTACATGTCCCTGGTGGCCAGAAACACTGCCCAGCACTGCCCCATGAAGTGTTCCTATGCGTCTGCTGGGTCTGCTCCCATTGGCTCAGGTCATCTGAGCAGCTGTGCTCTGTGTAGCTAGAGAATCCACCTGCACCTCTGGCTTCAACTAGTCTTCCTGGCCTCAACTAACCTCGCCTCTCCTTGACCTCAACTAGCTCCTCCTTAGCCTCAAATAGCCCACCTGGCCTCGTCTAGTTCCTCCTGGCCTCAGTTATCCATGCCTTAGCCTGATCTATCTCCCTGCTCTTCATGGCTTTTCACAGCCTTGACTTGCCCCCTGGATGGCCTGCCTTGTTTATGAATTTGTGCTCTTGCCTTTACCTCTGCTTTGGACGTTCCTGCATCCCCAAAGCTCTTCTATTTGCATCTTTTCCGATGCTGTGCACGGTGCCCTCCCTCACTGCCTTGTCTCGAAGGATGAGGGAATGGGATAACACTCACTGAACCCCTACAGCAGGGCCAGGCGCCGAGCCAGGGGCTTTGCAGAGATGAGCTCAGTGAATCTTCGACAACCACACCAGGTAGCCTTCTTTCCATTGTACAGATGAGGAGATTGAGGCTCAGAAAAGCTAAGAAACCTGTGCAAGATTATAGTTTTAGGAAATAAAAGACATTTAAGCCCCATTCTATCTGTTCCCATAGTCCAGGATCCCTCCCACCCATGGCCTCCCTCAATAGAAGCACTGACCCCTAAGGCCCAGTGCACGCCATCAACATGTGTGGTCAAGTGCATGGAGGAAGAGCATGAGCTGGGTATGCCTGCTGTGAGATTAGTCACTGGTAAGCCTAGTGGTTCGGTCTGCTGTGACCTGAGAGAGAACTCACCAGTGCAGGCCAGCCAGCCCGTCAGAAAATAACAAGAAACTAGATTGCCTATACCTAGACTCAACCTCCCAGTGCGTTCCCTGGGTGGTTCAGATTTCCCAAAATGGGACCTTCGTGGGTGGCAGTGTCTGTGGGGGTGAGACCACACATTTGCATTATAAAGGGTCTCTGTCAGAGTGAAGGCTGGGAGCTGAGTTTGCTGCCTTGCAGAAAGCTTCTGGGCCTTCCCATAGCTGGGTCTCCATGGAAATTTGTTTGCCAAGAGAAAGGAGCTATTTTAAGGACATGCAAAGATGAGAACCTGGTAGCCTGGAACTAGGGAAGGTAGCTGTGGGAGAGAGCTTTTCTGAATGACTCACTAATTTCTCTCCTATCCGGGTGGGGAAAATGGTGTGGAAAAAGAATGGAAATGCAGGAAGGAGGAGGAGCCCGTGGCTGACTCTGTCCCTGCAGGTGGCACTGGCTGCAGGCGCTGCCCTCCAGGCTGTGGGGGGGGCAGGGGGGGGCTGCGGTGGAGGCACTGGGAAGAGCGCTGCTAGAGACTGTCCATCATGAGGGTAACACCTTCCTGTCGGCACAAACTCTGCTGCTCTCAACCAGCCTTCATAGCATCAAGCAGAGAAGGAAAAAAATTACCTCTGAAAAGGAACAGTGACTGTAGCAGCATCTGCAATCTCAGAGGGCGGTGAAATTCATCCTAGGAATGGAGCACTTTGATGAGGAGAGCTGGCTAATTGACCTGCCTTCTTGATTAGGGAGCCTGGTGTAGGTGAATTACTTGGAGGTGAATTACGTAGGTGATAAGGAGGTGGGGATGTCTGGGTTCTCCCTCTGCCAGAAGGGGGAAACTGGGTGTTTGGAATGCCTAGAATTGTCAGGAAAGGAGAGACAGGAGAGAGACCTGGTCAAGGTGGAACCCAGATGATCACGGCAGCAAAAAGCCTAGGGAGAAAGTGGTCCGGGACCTCTCGGGGTGGGTGCAGGGTAGAGAGATGGAAAAGGCAAGGATGAAAATTCTTGCATTCCACAGCGTTTCCTGTTCTGAGCACCAGGTGGGCCTCAGCTGTCCGACCACGTGCAATCAAAGCCAGGTCCTCACAGCAGCCCTGGGTTTGACTGTGGTGGGGGCACTGCATTTGCTTGAGTGACTGGAACCCAGAGCAGGTGATGGGGAGCATGATGTATGCCCCCAAACAGTTGCTCTCCTACCCGTATCTCCTGGGAACCCACAGAAATGCTGGGGAGCGCCTAGACATCCATCCTAAGTGGGCATGGGGCCTTGGGCTTGACATTCTCCCTGTGGGTGAGCAGATGATGGCACTTGTGTAGCAGGCCAGCCCACCCCAGCAGCCAGTGGGTTCCCCAGGGACCATGGGCATCCATGCCTGGGTCCTCAGCTCTGGTGATGGGGGCTGGGAGACTAAAGAATGTCTGGGTGTCTCCAGCTCTCTCTCCACCGTGGCCCTTGGTCTGTTGAGTCAGAGGCTGGGGCCTGGGACTTAGGTCAGGTTCTACATGGACACCAGGCAGTGAGCCTGCAGGGCGGGGACACCTGAGTGGGGGTAGGGAGCCATGGTCCCAGCAGGCACTCAGTCCTGCCCCTGCTGGGCTCCAGGTGCCACTGAGGCTTGGGAGTGAATGGTTTGCTTGGAGGCTGCCAAAGACACGGCTCCAGGCCCTGCCTGGAGCCCAGGCCTGGTGTCTGTGAGCAGAAGCAGAGGCCAGGCAGCCCAAGGTGGGGCAGAGGCGCCGTGGAAGTGGCCCGCACTGTGCCTCTGGGCCGGGGTCTACTCCCTGACCTGGGAACCCATGACCTGGGGAGTGTTGACGTGTGTTTTTTTGTCGCTGCAGCTTAAGTGGTGAAAACTTATAAAAGCTGGGAGGAACTTGTGGGCTGCAGGACAGCAGGTTTGGAGGGGATGCTCGTGGCCTCTGGGTGGCCGCAGGGTGCTTGGAGTGCCAGGAAGATGTGTGGGTGGAAGGAAGGAAGGAGTGCGGTTTACTCCTGTTCCTAGTCCAGGACCAGCTTCAAACTGGCTCTATGGTGTCCCATCTGGTCAGGGCAACACCATCCATCACCACCATGAACCCTTAACTGCCTCAGTTGTGCCCTGTGCAGGCCCTGCCATCTAGAAGGATATCTATGGCTCCGAATGTCAGGAAAAATGCCACACACACAGCTGAGTGAGAAAGGCACAATTTATTGGTTACGCAGACTTCCATCATGGGAATGTGGGGTGCGTTCCCTTCTGCGTTCACACACAACGCTGGATTTAGCTCCCTACATTAATTCTGCTATGTTGAAAAAGCAACATAAGGAAAGACATCACCCATCTATTCTCCTAATAACCAAGGAAGCAGAGCTGAAAGCCACAGAGATAGGAAGAAAAGGCTGCACTATTTCAAGAGCCTGGAACCAAGAGGCCCACCCTCCCTGGCAGCCAGGCTGGAGAGCACGGCTTTCGGGAGCAACAGCAAAGACTCTTCTACCAGCACGATGGAATACATGTTGGGGGGCTTGGCTTAACTGTGGCTGGTGATGGCTGCCCACCTCGAGGAGGGCACAGGGAACCTGGCACAAGCCTTGGCATCTCTAGCCCAGGCTGAGGCCAGATCTCTCCACTGGAGAATAGGAGCTGATTTCCTGCTCCTTCCAACCAAAGAACTGAGAAGCCAGGTAGATCCCTGCTCTCAGCCCAGCGATGCCGGAACCCGCGGGACTTTAGCTAAAGCAGCTTGTGTCACCGAAGCTGGACAGAACAGGCTTCTTGTACCCTAAACAAGCTACCCAGACTCTTCAGCTCCTTAAGGCCGAGCGCTTGTCTCACTCCAGGAGGGCACTGGGCTTCTTAATGCTTTCACCCCTCCGAACACACACCGTTTTAAACTGGTGGGTTTGGGCACGTGGTTTTAGGTGGCTAGAGCCTCAGCTCTCGAGGTCATCCTGATATGACGAATGTTCGTAAAGCACTTAGCACAGCACTTGGCACATCATGAGTGTTCGATCCATGTGGCCATTATTATTATTAATATTATTATTATCTATATCTCCACCCTCGAATCGGCGCTGCAGTTCCTTTCTTCAGAATGGCGCCCTCAACAAGGCACTGGGGTCCCAAGTACCAAGAGCGAGCTGGGGACCCAGACTGTTTGTTGCCCGTCTGGTGTGCGTTTTTCTTCCAGCCTCAGCACTTGGTGCTAAGTCTCACAGGCAGTGAACTCTGTGGGCCACACAGAAGCTAGGCCCTTTCCTGAAAACACAAAGCCTTGCATAGGAAGCTGGGCAGGAGGAGCCAGCAGGAGGTCCCAGGAGAGGGTCCAGTGTCTTCACGCCGTTCCTCTGGGCTCCCGACTCAGTGGCAGCTCACTGAGGGCTTCACTGTGGGACAAGAACAGAAGGGCTGTCAGGGCTCATTCTCACCAGGCCATGTTGAACTAAGTGGCCCTGGTCCCTGCATGCTGTGGGCTAGGCCAGGCTTCCTTTAACATGTAGCTGAGAAGAGCCAGCACTCACTGTTCTAAGTACTTTACCTGCTTATTTAAAAAAATTGTTTTTTAGAAATGGGGTCTTACTCTGTTGCCTAGTCTGGAGTGCAGTGGTGCAATCATAGCTCACTGCAGCCTTGAATTCTTGGGCTCCAGCTAGCCTCATGCCTCAGCCTCCCCAGTAGCTAGGACTACAGGTGCATAGCACCACACCCAGGTACATACCATATATATATATATATATATATAAAATATATACACATATGTAATATGTATAGTATATATATATGAAATGATATGTAATGGATATCAATGTAAATACATAAATATAAATATATAATTTCTATACAGATGATAATACATGGTAATAATACATAATAGCCTACAATGCAATTCTCCTTCTAAGTCTATGAGGCAGGTACTATTAACAGCCCCTTTTTACAGATGGGTAAACTGAGGCTCAAGGCACAGAGCCAGGAAGTGGGAGGGCTGGGATTCAAATCCAACATAGCCTGACTCTGCAGTCTGTTCTCTTTTTTGAGATGGAGTCTCACTCTGTCGCCCAGGCTGGAGTGCAGTGTTGCGATCTCGGTTCACTGCAACCTCCGCCTCCTGGGTTCAAGCAATTCTCCTGTCTCAGCCTCCCGAGTAGTTGGGATTACAGGTGCACACCACAATGCCCAGCTAATTTTTGTATTTTTAATAGAGACAGGGTTTCACCATATTGGTTAGGCTGGTCTCAAACTCCTGACCTCAGGTGATCCATCCACCTCAGCCTCCCAAAATGCTGGGATTACAGGCATGAGCCACCACGCCCGGCCTGGAGTCTGTTCTTAATCACTGTTAGTTTTGCTCAAAAAATTTTTTATTTTACATGAAGGAGAGGGAAAGTGTGCTGAATTCTCCAAAATATTGGGAAATTTTCAAGTATGAATGCGACTTAATAATAACAATGAGGCTGGGTGCAGTGGCTCATGCCTGTAATCCCAGAACTTTGGGAGGCCCAGGCAGGCAGATCACCTGAGGTCAGGAGTTCGAGACCAGCCTGGCCAACATGGTGAAATCCCATCTCTACTAAAAATACAAAAATTAGCCAGGCATGGTGGCAGGTGCCTGTAATCCCAGCCACTCGGGAGGCTGAGACAGGAGAATCGCTTGAACCCAGGAGGCGGAGGTTGCAGTGAGCTGAGATCACACCACTGGACTCTAGCCTGGGCAACAAAGAGTGAAACTCCGTTGTTGTTTTTTAATTTTTTTTTTTTTTTTTTTTTTTTTTGAGACGGAGTCTTGCTTTGTCACCAGGCTGGAGTGCAGTGGCGCAATCTCGGCTCACCACAACCTCTGCCTTCCAGGTTCAAGCGATTCCCCTGCCTCAGCCTCCCAAGTAGCTGGGACTACAGGCGTGCGCCACCATGCCCGGGTAATTTTTTGTATTTTAGTAGAGACGGGGTTTCACCATGTTGGCCAGGATGGTCTCGATCTCCTGACCTCGTGATCCACTGTGCCTGGCGAAACTCAGTTGCAAAACAAATTTATAATAACAATGAGATATAAATGATTTAAGCTCCTTTTCTTTATGGAATCTTCTTCCTCTGGGACTGACACTAGACTAAGTTTATCCACAGCCCTGACTTTCTTCCTTTTAACAACTGCTGCAGAGGCAATGCAGGGTCAGGGATGTGTGGGACAGGCAGACCTGGGTTCAAATCCTGACTCTCCCTTCTCATGGAGCAGTTCCCAGGACCATCACTCGCATGTGTGCACATGCATGCGTTCACACATGCACGCACATATGCATGCGTGCACACACACATGCACGCACATATGCATGCGTGCACACACACATGCACACACATATGCATAGGTACACACATACGCACTCACGCATGCACACACACACAAATGCACACGAACCCACGTGTGGCGCAGCGCACCTGCATGGCAGTCCTGCCTAGAGGCCCTGGTGGCCCCTCCTCCGGCCGGTGCTTGCCGTGATGCGGGAGCTCGGTGTTGTCGCGGTAGTCGCGGCCCTTGGAGTGCTGGAGGTGCAGCACCGCCGGGCTCTTGACTGGCAGCGGCGGCCGCGGCGTCGGGGTGGGCGGGGTCTGCTGGTTGATTTCCGATCTGGAAGGCTTGATGGGCCTCTTGGCCGGCACCGGGGCCTGGGAGCTGACCGGGGTCTTGGGCTTCCCTTGGCTCTTGTCCCCGCCGGCCGCCCTGCCCTCGGCAGAGGATGAGCACGTGAAGGAGCGCAGCCGGGGCGCGGGCACCTGCTTGCCGGGCCCCTCGCCGCGATCAGCCTCCTGGGCTTTGGTGAGCACGATGCTGGGCGACAAGATGCCGGGTTCCGGGCAGGGCGGGGGTTCCTTCCGCGGCATTTTGGGGGATTCCTGGTCCTTCCTGGGAGCAGGCTTAGGGAAGGAACTCAGGGACCCATACAGGGGGTTCTCAAACATCTCGGGCTTCGTCAGCGGCAGGTCCTCCTGAGGCAGCGTGTCCCCTGCGTTCTTCCCCAGGTCACTGGGCCTAGAGCCAGGGACAGAGCAGGGAAGACACATGTCCAGGGGAGAAGACACGGGAGCATGGCTGCTTA
Organism: Pan troglodytes; assembly: GCF_028858775.2. Lineage (NCBI taxonomy): Eukaryota > Metazoa > Chordata > Mammalia > Primates > Hominidae > Pan > Pan troglodytes. Next base: position 135,409,465 of record NC_072411.2, on the reverse strand, counting down.
ATGGCTCTGGGTCTTTCTTTGGGGTGATACAAATGTTTCTGAACTAGATAGAGACGTGTAACATTGCAAATTTACTGAATGGCACCAAATTGTTTTGTCTTGTTTTGTTTTAGAGACAGAGTCTCGCTCTGTCACCCAGGCTGGAGTGCAGTGGTGCGATCATGGCTCACTGCTGCCTCAACCTCTTGGGCTCAAGCAGTCCTTCCCCTCAGCCTCCCAAGTAGCTGAGACTACTTGGGAGTAGCTGGGAGTAGCTAGGAGTAGCTGGACATTGCTGGGAGTAGCAATGCCTCCAGGCCTGGCTAATTTTTTAGTTTTGTTTTATTTTGTAGAGATGGGGAGTCTCACTATATTGCCCAGGCTGGTCTTGAACTCTTCGCTTCAAGCAGTCCTCTCACTTTGGCCTCCCAAAGTGCTGGGATTACACGCATAAGCCACTGTGCCCAGCCTAGCAAACTGTTCATTTTGAAATGGTTAATTTTATGTTAAGTGAATTTCACCTCAAGTGAAAAAAAGGAAGAGGAAACAGTACTGTGTTCATCATACGTTGTCCTCAAAGACAGCCTCAGTTCTGGCCTGGGACCTTTTCCACTATAAAACCTGTTCACATCAGAGCATCTGTGAGCAAGGGGCATGGCACTGGAGGATTTGTGGGAGAAATGAAGTGAGAACTTACATGGCACCTCAGTATCAACCCCTCATCCTCATCAGATGAGCCTGCTCTCCACAGCCCCTTCCCACCTCCCCAGTCAACAGGCCTCCTTTCCCGGTTCCTCCCATCCCCACCCCGCAGCCTCTCCTCTGACTCCAGCAATTCTGCTCCGACCCAGCATTTGCATGACTGCTCAGGAAGGCGATCACACCTCCTCCTCAGGAACCACTTGTGCTACTTGAGGGTGAAAGCTCAAGAGGCTCCATCTACCAAACTCATGTGTGAGACACTTTCCCAGGCACAGCAACACAGCCACAAACGAGGACAGAATCTGAGCTCAGGGGGCCCGACATCCCCATTAACACAGTGTCCTTCCCAGCCACATGAAGTCCTCTCCCTGGAAGCCTCTCCTAACTCACAGTGGAAGGAACATGTGGTGGCTGTGGTGCAAGTCAGAGGGAACTTGGACACTTGCGAGTACTGGGGAAGCCAAGGCCGGTAGCTAGAAGAAAGGCCCACTCAACTCATGGGCAGGGGAAGCCTCCTGTGTTGTGACCCAAAGTAGGCAAGTGCTGCCTTTGCTTGTTTGTGTTCTGATTTATCACTGCTCTGACTGGAGGTGATTTCCTGCTGAGCAAACTATGAGAACGAGAAATGGGAACACATTTTACTTCCTGACTAGCAGCAGAATCTCCCAGGGGAGTGTTCTGGGTTCTGCTTTCTACAAAAAAGGAAGCTATCGTGAAGAAATTGTGGATCGCTGGGAACCCACTGAGCTGTTGAGGCTGTTGCGCCTGTTACTGATGGGATGTGCACTGAGAAGCTGCTCACAGGCACTCAACAGTGACTCTTTGGGGAGCAGGTGTGGGCTCAGGGGACAAAGGCGGGATGTCGTCCTCACACAGGTGCCGGTGAGAAGCCAAGGAGCTCCAGGGAGGCTGGCCTCCGGGACACACCAAAGGGAGCCTGACTGTGCACTTGGGGGTGTTGCCCATTAATTTTTGGAAACACCTTAGAGCAGGTGCATACATAGAAATGCTGGGGCCTCAAACAAGGACTTTGGAAAGGCACCCCTCCATGTGCAGCCCTCTTCTGACCCCCGTGTGGACCCTCAAAGGCCGTTGCTGTGAGTTAGTCAAGGGAAGAGGGCACAGGAGGGTGCAACTGGCATGGTCACAAGTTTTCAGATGAAGGAGCAAGAAGTCCTGACCTCTGACCACCCTCTCTCAGGGGCTGAGATGGGAGGAGAGGGCTGACTTCAGAGAACTGGGGGCAGGACCAGGAAGAGCCCTGGGTGCAAGCCCTTTTGTGATTCTAAAGCTCACTCCTCTGGGAAAAGAGCAGCAAGATAGAGACCAGGGAAGCCTTCCCTCTAAGAGGAGGCTTCTGTTGCACTTAGAGAGGGGAAGCTTGGTGGGGCAGGCGGGGAAGACTGGGGAAAACCATGAAAAACTCAAAAGTAAGTCTTATTCCCCTGACCAAAGGTAACAAGAAATTGACTCCTATAGCAGGCCACAGTTGTTGAATAAGGGAACCGATATCTAGGGGACGAGTTGATTCCTGCAGCAAATGACTGTACTTCTCAGATTCAGGAGACGAGTCTCATCTCCAAAGCAGCTAAGCACTGGCCAGGGGCTGAGAAGAGTCCCCTTCCTAATTGCACAGCTTCGATCTGGGGTCACCAGTTGTCCTTGCTTACGCAGGACTGAAGGGTTTCCTGAGATGTGGGACTTTCAGTGCTAAAACTGGGACAGTACTTGGCAAACCGGGAAGGTCAGTCCCTGCACTTGGGTCTGGGTGATGGTGGGGAAACACTGATGGTGCTTGTAACACCCCCTTCCACAGCCTTTGCTCTGGCTGAGCCTGGGACCTGGAGCAGCGGAAAGGGATGAGTCAGGTGTGCGAGCTGCAGGGCTCCAGGCTCCAAGCGCCTCCTTGGTGAGCAGTGAGTTAGAAGCGCACCCTGGGGGCCCCTTGCCCGTGGATGGCAGCCTGTCTGCAGCTGTCACCATGGGGCTGTGGGGAGCATGCTCCCACCAAGCTGTGTGCTCATTGTTATGCACCAAGATCCACTCGCTTTGGGAGCTGAAAAGCATTCACTTACACAAATAATCATGCTCCTTTTTCTTTCTGGTTGCTTAGAGCTCCATTTCCTGGGGTCTCCAAAGAGGTGGCCACACAGGCACCTTGATACCCACTGAATAGTGCCTTTTGTCCTCATATTTCCAGGGCAGGAAACTGAGGCTGTTTCTCCTCCCTCCAAGTTTCTTAGGGAATGACCAGGGTCTGACACCCTATCAACAAACTCTGTACAGAGGCAGAGAGAGAGACAGCTGAGCTGAGCTTCAGGGCTATCCTGTCCTGTCCTTTTCTCTCTCTCTTCCTGACTTCCTCTCATCTATTTATTTATTTATTTATTTTGAGACGGAGTCTTGCTCTGTCACCCAGGCTAAAGTGCAGTGGCATGACCTCAGCTCACTGCAACCTCCGCCTCCCGGGTTCAAGCGATTCTCGTGTCTCAGAGACTCCTGAGTAGCTGGGATTACAGGCGTGGGCCACTACGCCTGGCTGATTTTTGTATTTTTAGTAGAGATGGGGTTTCACCGTGTTGGTCAGGCTGGTCTCAAACTCCTGACCTCAAGTGATCTGCCCACCTTGGCTTCCCAAAGTGCTGGGATTACAGGCGTGAGCCACCGCGCCTGGCCTATCCGTTTCTTAGAGCATATCTCGCATATTTTGAGAAATGAGACTGTCAACAGCTCCTCCATCCAGAGGAAGACCCCAGGTCAGGCCTGAGAAGGGTGGAGCTGGAGGGGGCTGGAGGACAGTGTGATGGAGAACACCCCGCTGCTGGCTCTGCCCCATGTGGCGGACAGCACCCAAGTCCTCATGGAAAAAAGATGAAGAAAAAACCAGTGTTAGAGGAAGAGAGGCTGAGAGTGAACCCCTGAGGTTATGATAAGCCAGCAAAGAGCCTCAAGGGAAGACAGTGCTCATGCTATCTTGCCCATCTTAAATCGTTGGTAATTGGGCCTGCACTTTCACGTCTGTCTGTCATCCTGTGGCTACTAGAAACATGTAGAGCTCCCCACTTGTGTATCCATGAGGTGCCCATGGTTGGCTCTGCTCTGTTCCAGCAGCACCAGAGAGCGTCTGTGCCTTTGGGAAGTGCTGACCCCGTTCCTCGGCTGCCTAGCCCGGTCTCCTATCTGGCTTCCATTCTTCTGCCTGAACCAGTTCTAGACTCAGACCAGTTTTCTCCACCGTCCGGGGCTTCCCCAGAGTTTCAGGGCCAGGCCTCCTCTCTTTGCAGGCTGGCTATCCTGCCTTTTACATCCCTAGTTCCAGTTTCTAACTAAGTGTCCCCTACAGGAGAGACTAGGAAGCTGCTTATAGAATGGGGAACCTCATGGTCGAGAAAAAAGAGGGGAACTGGAGGGTGCGAGCAGGCTCTACATGGAAACTCCCACCCTGTTCCACAGGGCCCTCTAGGGAGCGGGAGATGCCCAAAGGTTAACTAGCTCTAGAAACATTTTTTTTCTTTTCTTTTGAGATGGAGTCTCGCTTTGTCGCCCAGGCTGGAGTGCAGTGGTGTGATCTCAGCTCACTGCAACCTCTGCCTCCCGGGTTCAAGTGATTCTCCTGCCTCAGCCTCCCGAGTAGCTGGGACTACAGGTGCGTGCCAGCACATCTAGCTAATTTTTTGTATTTTTAGTAGAGATGGGGTTTTACTATGTTAGCCAGGATGGTCTTGATCTCCTGACCTCGAGATCTGTCTGCCTCAGCCTCCCAAAGTGTTGGGATTACAGGCGTGAACCACCGCACCCGGCCATTTTTTTTTGAGACGGAGTCTCACTCTGTCACCCAGGCTGGAGTGCACTGGTGCAATCTTGGCTCACTGCAACCTCTGCCTCCTGGGTTCAAGCGATTCTCCTGCCTCAGCCTCTTCAGCAGCTGGGATTACAGGCATGCACCACCATACCCGGCATTTTTATGGAGTCTCGTTCTGTTGCCCAGGCTGGGGTGCAGTGGTGCAATCTTGGCTCACTGCAACCTCTGCCTCCTGGGCTCAAGCGATTCTCCTGCCTCAGCTAGGATTACAGGTGTGAGCCACCGTGCCTGGCTAATTTTTGTATTTTCAGTAGAGACGGGGTTTCACCACATTGGCCAGGCTGGACTCGAACTCTTAACCTCAAGTGATCCACCCACCTCAGCCTCCCAAAGTGCTGGGATTACAGGCGTGAGCCACTGTGCCCGGCCGAAATTTGTTGTTTTTTGAGACGGAGTTTCAGTCTTGTTGCCCAGGCTGGAGTGCAGTGGCGCAATCTCGGCACACGGCAAACTCCACCTCCTGGGTTCAAGCAATTCTCCTGCCTCAGCCTCCTGAGTAGCTGGGATTACAGGCATGCACCACCACCCCCGGCTAATTTTGTATTTTTAGTAGAGATGGGGTTTTTCCATGTTGGTCAGGCTGGTCTCGAACTCCCGATCTCAGGTGATCCACCCGCTTTGGCCTCCCAAAGTGCTGGGATTACAGGCGTGAGCCGCCATGCCCGGCCCGAAACATGTTTTTTGATATGTATATAGTTTTTATAGGAGGTTCCTTTTCTTGGCAATATCTTTACACATTTTTACCCTTTAAAAAGCAATCGAGTTGCACTAACAGGTTAGGACATGGAAGACTCCACATACATGTCAGGGGCCTGCTGTGTTCAGGCCCCAGGGATAAGTCATGAGCCAAGTGGACACAAATTGTGGCCCTTATGAGGCTTCCGTTCTAGGGTGAAAGCCCAAAGCCCAGGGCGCTTTCATAAGGAGGGAGGGAGCCGTCTTAATGAAGAGGATGCTCACCTTGACTCCTGTGTCCTGGCGGGGAGACCCCGGTTTGCTGTTGAGGGTAAAAACTTCTTGGGTGATATGGGCGGCTGGCCGGGAGGTGTCGGGGGACTTTCTCCCCTGCAGGGCCCCAGCGGGGAATCCTTGGGCGGCTGGTCGTAGCTCCAGGCTGTGGGCTGCTGGTCAGGGGACAAGGTCTGCTTCACGTGCAGGGGCATTGGTGGCCCAAAGGGCCCCACTCCCATGTAGTTGGGGTTGATGATTTCAGTGATGCTGGAGCCACTGCACGGAGGGGCCCTGCAGGGAGGACATGGAGTCACATCTCAGGGGTCCCTTCCCTTCTCGGGGTCAGCACCAGCCCAAGGAAAGTGTCCTCTGATAACCCTAGGGCTCTCTCGAGCTCTCCTCAACTCCTTCACCTCTTGGGCAGTGATCCATTCATTCATTCATCTATCCATGCAACACCGTGGTTACTGAGGGCCTCGTAAGCACCCGGCCCCAGGCCGGGAGGAGGGAATATGGCTGTGAGTGAGGCAGCCATGGTCTCTGTTCTTATGGAACTCACTTTTGATGGGAGAGAAAAACAAGCTCAGTGACACAGAGACACGGTATTGATGTAGTGCTGAAGTCTGAGAATAACAAGGGGCAGAGATGGGGACTAGTGAAGTGTTGGGACCAACTGGGCATTGGGTGACCCCAGGAGGCCCCATCTGAGGAGGTGGTCTTTCAGCTGAGATAAGAAGATAAGCAGATAAGAGAGAAAGAAGGGGAGAGTGTTCTCGGCAGTGGTAAGAGTACATGCAAAGGCCTCCAGGTGAGAGGGGCTTGGCCTGTTCCTGGACGGTCCGAAGGCTGGTGAGCAGGTGCAGAGGATGGAATGAGAAGCTGGCAAGGCTAGCAGGGCAGAGAGATGGTGGGGGGGTAGCCTGGGTGGCAGGAAGGAGGGGATTTTCAGGGCAGACTCCAGCAGGGGTTCCTCTGGAACACATCAGCCCACACATTTGTGTGTGCAGCGTCAGCATAGAGACAGCCATGTGCATATTTAGAAAAATGAGTGTGAGGTCACAGAGATCAAGGTTGGAGCCTGGAATGGGGGGCAATCAGCTTAAAGCTATGGAGGGGATGGCCCAGACCCAGGCAAGGTGGCCCCAACAGACACACTGCACGCTGCCACTGTGTCAGGCACTGGCCTCCTGAGAACTGAGTTCTGAGTGTATAGGCTGTCAGGGATACTCCACAGCTCCCATGTGCTCTGCCAGCCTGGTTCCAAGCTGTACCTTGTTCCCATCCACCACTGCCTGCTTCAGAAATAAATGCTCGTTCTTATGCTAGTCAAAATGGAAAAGAATTTGTTTCCCTACACTGATCCTGATTCTGGAACCCAGTAGACACTTCAGAGCCAGGATGCATTTGCTGATGGGATTATCATGGGAGGGAAAGAGGGAAAGGGGATGCTTGTGTGCCCACGCCTGTGAACATCGGAAGCTGGAAGTGGATCAGGGAATGTGCTAGAGATGAGAATTCCTGTGTGCAGCGGGGGTGGCTGGGGTGAGGGCAAGGGTTGGTGGGGATGAGTTGTGGGGAAGGGAGGGAGGAGAGGAACAAGCTGTGTCTGCTGCTGGCATGGTTCTGCCTCCTCGGCTGGTGAGCCGGCAAAGAGACCAGAACTTGATTCTGGATCTCGGAGACCACATCGGTGAGTTAGGGCAGCCCTGCTACCAAGGACGTCTGTATTCTGGTAATACAGACTTTAACATCTGTACTATTCTCAGTTCAGTGTCTGCCAAGAGCAACCAGTGTGCATTTTCCCCCGGTGATTTTTCTCGCTAGTGGATAGGGTGGGGTTTGGTGGCCACAGATCCCATGATTGCTGGTGTCCTCTGTCCCACAGGAGACACAGCCACCATTTGTAGACTTGGAATCTCTCCATTCTCTCCGCAGTCACTTCTTCATGCACTAGGCCGCAAGTTCCTAAGTCAGGGACTGCACTGAATTTGCCTTGATTTCTCTAGAACTGGACACATCATAGGGACTCAACAAATGTTAGCTGAGTCAGACTGAACTTTCCGTCACATTAGAATTTCCCCAGCTTTGTCACAGTCACACCAACCTCTCCAGCGGTCAACAGACTCGCAGAAGAGGCAGGAGAGCACCTCTCCTGGGCTGGAGCTTCTTTCTCCTGTGTCCTGGGTTTCTCTGTGCTTCAGTTCACCTTCTCACAGGCCCTGGGTCTGCAGAGCCACGCTAGTGTTTTGTTTTGTTTTGTTTTTGAGACAAGGTCTTACTCTGTCACCTAAGCTGGAGTGCAGTGACACAATCACAGCTCACTGCAGCCTCAGCCTTTTGGGCTGAAGCAATCCTTCCATCTCAGCCTCCTAAGTAGTTAGGACTACTACACCCAGCTAATTATTATTATTATTATTTTTTTTGAGACAGAGTCTCGGTCTGTTGCCCAGGCTGGAGTACAGTGGTGAAATCTCGGCTCACTGCAATCTCTGCCTCCTGGGTTCAAGCAATTCTTGTGCCTCAGCCCCCCCGAGTAGCTGGGATTAGAGGCGTGAGCCACCACCACGCCCAGCTAATTTTTGTATTTTTAGTAGAGATGGGGTTTTACCATGTCGGCCAGGCTAGTCTCAAACTCCTAACCTCAAGCAATCCACCGGCCTTGGCCTCCCAAAGTGCTGAGATTACAGGCATGAACCACCACATTTTTTTTGTAGAGACAGGGTCTCGATATGTTGCTCAGGCTGGTCTCAAACTCCTAGGCTCAAATGATCCTCCAGCCTTGGCCTCCCAAAGTGCCGGGATTATGGGCGTGAACCATCGCACCCGGCCAAACCATGCTAATTTGTCATGAGTCCCTGATATCCACGCCCCCCAACACCCACCCCATGCCCACGTTACCTGCTGGTGACTTCCCAGTGCTTCATGGGGTCGTGGCTGGTGAGGCTCTTCAGGGTCTTTGGCCCACTGGATTCATCACGCTCCGTCTTCACAAAGTCTGGAAGGAAAGGGACGGGAAAGAGCATGTGGGGGCCCAGCTTCCAGAGCTTAGGCGAGGGATGGCAAAGGGGTTTCCATTTGCAGGCTGAAGCTGCACAGTGAATAGTGAGTACCTGGAGAGGTGAGTTAAGCAAGATTCTGAGGCCTCCTAAGAGTTCAGTGATTGATTAGTTATGCCTGCAGTGGATCCACAGAGAGGAGAGTTGGGATCCAGAGTTGCCATTTCATGTGACATTTCCAACTTACTGGTCTCAGCAAGGAACAAAACAGGCAAGTATGTTTTGTCAGATTAAAATAAACAGGCCGGGTGCGGTGGCTCATGCCTGTAACCCCAGCACTTTGGGAGGCTGAGGCAGGTGTGTCACTTGAGGTCAGGAGTTCCAAACCAGTCTGGCCAACATGGTGAAACACTGTCTCTACTAAAAATATAAAAATTAGCCAGTGGCGGGCACCTGTAATCCCAGCTACTCGGGAAGGTGGGGCAGGAGAATTGCTTGAACCTGGGAGGCGGAGGTTGCAGTGATCTGAGATTGTGCCACTGCACTCTAGCCTGGGCTACAGAGTAAGACTGTCTCCAAAAAAGAAAGAAAGAAAAAAAAAGGCTGGGTGTGGTGGTCACGTCTGTAATCCTAGCACTTCAGGAGGCAGAGACTGGTGGATCACTTGAGGTCAGGAGTTCCAGACCAGCCTAGTCAACGTGGTGAAACCCTGTCTCTACTAAAAATATAAAAATTAGCTGGGCATGGTGGTGGGTGCCTGTAGTCCCAGCTACTCTGGAGGCTGAAGATGGAAAATCACTTGAACCCCAGAAGTGGAGGTTGCAGTGAGCTGAGATCGTGCCACTGCACTCCAGCCTGAGCCACAGAGTGAGACTCTGTCCCCCACAAAAAAAAAAAAAAAGCAGTTTAGAAGGTACAGAAACCTGGGTGGGCACCATGAGGGCAGGGTTTAGGCACGTACGAGGGTCTGTTTGTACATGGGAGTGGGCACCTTGTGGCCGTGTGGACAAGCAGAGGTCGCCCAAGAAATTCTAAATCTCATCTGCAGCTGTAGCTGTGGTCTTCCCCGGACAGCCTGGAAGGAGCCATTTAACAAGATGTAGGTTCGCTTGGTACACTGGGTCCTTCTTTTAGTGGAGGTGCTAATGGGGGAATGACAAGGCCTAAAGGCTGACAGGTGAGGTTCGGGGCCCTAAAAAATCCACAGGGTCGGGGAGGGTGATCTGGGGGTGCTGGATGTTGGGTTCTGTTGGGACATTTTTGAGTTGAGTGAGGGTTGGGCCAGATTGTCTGAGATCTTTTCCAGTGCTGGATTTCTGCTCTGAGGCCGCAGCAGAGAGCATATTCGACAGCTTTGCTGAGAGAAAGCACGTTCCCGTTCCTAAGTGGGGGGCTGAAGAGGGTGCTGGGGAGGGGCTTGCTGCTTACCATAGAGCTTCTCCCTCGTCTTGCCCTGAGAGGTCTGCAGCTTGATCTCCCCCTGGAAGTGGCCTGTCAGCTCCCCATGGTGGGTGAGAGGCGTGTAGATGGGCAGCTGCGTTTCTGTGGCCTCTAACCGAAGGGCAATGCAGCCCTCGCCTGCAGGGAAAGTGGGAGACAGCTGGGTGAAGACCCTGCCTTTTCATGGCGGAAACACCAAACTCTTGGCCGGAGAGTTGGTCCTTTGAAACTATGGCCCAGGCAAGGGTTATTTAATAAATCCATCAGAACAACACCGCAGTACTTTGGGGGCAAATGTCTCAAGTCTTAGAACAAAACGTGGATTAGTTGATGTAAAAAAAATTATATTGTAGAAAATGCAGCAGAAAGACAGAATTAAACACTCATCTGATCACTGTAGGGAATGAAAACTTCCCAAGATTTGATGCAGCATAAGACATGACAGAACAAAACTGGCGGGCAAGAGGACATGCAAGTTTAAAACTTGCACAGAGAAAAAACCTAAAATAAAAAGGAAACGGATTGGGAACAGTATCTGCAGCCAGCTCCCCAGGCAAGAGGGTACTCCATCTGAACTCCACAAGGAACTCCTCAAAATTGAATCTCCAGCAGATGCATGAACAGATAATACAGACTGATGTTTCACACAAAAAGAATTGCAGCTGGTTAATTTTAATAAATGGAAAATAGTTCCACTTTCCTAGCCATCAAAAATGCAAACTAAGGAATCATTAAGTTGCTCTTTCACAGACATGAAGTTAGCATAGATAGGAAGCGAGAAAAATAACACCCAATGCACCGGGCGTGGTGGCTCACGCCTGTAATCCCAGCACTTTGGGAGGCCGAGGCGGGCTGATCACTTGAGGTCAGGAGTTCAAGACCAGCCTGGCCAACATGTTGAAACCCCCTCTCTACGAAAAATTACAAAAATTAGCCAGGGGTGGTGGTGCATGCCTGTAATCACAGCTACTCAGGACGCTGAGGCAGGAGAATCTCTTGAATCTGGGAAGCGGAGGTTGCAGCGAGCCAAGATCGTGCCACTGCACTCTGGCCTCCAAAAACAAAAAACAAAACCACCCAATGCCAGCAAGGATCTGGGGAAGCCTATCCATGGTGAGGTCAGCTGAGACAGCCTTTATGGCAATCAGTTTGGTGTCAAGCGCCAAGAAGCACAAACACTGATTGACACCCTCTGATCCGGCAAACATGGGAACCTGTCCTAATGAGATTACTTAAAGGAATAAAAAATGTAGCTGAAGAATAATAAAAAATGTCCACAAAGAGATTCATCTCAGTGTTACTGATAGCACCAACAAAAACAACTGACAGAGCCTCAATAATAGTACTTTTAAAATGAGGAATACTTTTAAAATGAGGATGCAGTAAGTCCATGGAATATAATGCAGCCATCAAAAGGAACAGTCACAAAGATGGGGCAGGAGAATCATGGAAAATGTGTTTCATCTAATACCAGGTGAGGGAAGCAGAGTATAAAATGATGTTTCTGTGATGTAAGTATGAAAATCTAGGTATGCCTATGTATGAGGCTGGAAATGTGAAACCAAAATAAAAATGATTACTGGAATGAGACTGTTGATGTTTTTCCTTTTTATTTTGATGATATGCTGTTTGTGAGTATGAATATGAAGCGGAAGAAACAAAGGAGGATTACAGTATATTATTTTTAAAGACATGGTCTTGCCATGTCGCAGAAATACAGGATTTGAATGAGAAAATGAAGCGTGTGTTTTGCGTACTGCCTGTTTCCTGCTAACAAAGCTTCAAACATTTCAGCAGCCATTCAGATGCTCTTGCATCCGTGACGAGGGGATCCCTATTAGGGCCATCACACTCCTCAAGCTCTTCCCACCCCTCCTCCGGCTTGGGGACCCTCTTGCCAGTGCTGCACTGGGAACGGGGAAGAGCTGCCTGGGCTCAGGCCCAAGATCACGTAGTTACCTCCAACAAGCTGCTCAGTAGCTGCATGACCTTCAGGTCTCCCAGCCTCCTTTCCTCACCTCCCCAAGGAGGGGAGCGACAGTGCCCACACCCAGGTGTTGGCAGAGCCTGCACAATGGGAGACTATGCGTGGGGCTTTCATTTGTGTCTGCAGCCTCTTCCTCTTTAGTGACTTCCACCGAGCAGTATTCAAAGGTTTTCCATTTCAAATAAATAAGCACATGGATAAATGTGCTCCCTTGACCCAGGCGCATTCTCCTCTGCCTCCCTCCTCATGCTTTGTTCGCTCCTAAGTGCTAAGGTCTGATGTCACCCCAGCCCTTCCACGGACACTGCGCTCACCAAGTCTGCTGATGGTCTGAGTCTGTCCATCTAAGAGACGCTTGGTCTTTGTGTTGGGTCCCTTGGCCACATTTGCTATTGTAACGACACCCTCTCCTTGACCCAACTCTTGTGATGGTGTCCCCAGCACAACAGCATTCTGGTCTTCCTCATATGCTGTGGCTGTGCCTTGGTCTCCCTTACCCGCGGCACTACATCTAACCCAGTGCAAGAAGTGGAAGCATCATTCATGCAGCCACTCAGTCCCTGATATGGTTTGGCTGTGTCCCCACCCAAATCTCTTCTTGAATTGTCGTTCCCACAATCCCCATGTGTCATCGGAGGGACCAGGTGGAGATAATTGAATCATGGGGGTGGTTTCCCCCGTCCTTTTCTCAATAGTGATAGTGATGGTGATGGTGAGTGAGTTCTCAAGAGATCTGATGGTTTTATAAGGAGCTTCCCCTATCGATGGGCACCCACTTCTCCTTCCTGCCATCATGTGAAAAGGATGTGTTTGCTTCCTCTTCTGCCATGATTGTAAGTTTCCTGAGGCCTCCCCAGCCCTGCAGAACTGTGAGTCAATTACACCTCTTTCCTTTATAAATTACCCGTCTTAAGTATGTCCTTACAGCAGCATGAGAACAGACTAATACAGACCCTTTCCCCAATCCCAGGCCCAGACAGTTTTCTACTCCATTCCTCTCAATGTCATCCGCTTCTCTCCTTTGTTACTGTCAGTACTTCTATTCTGGCTCACTCATCTGTCATCTTGATCACTGCAGATGCGGATTTCCAAGATGCGAATCTGATCCTGTTACTTCCTTGCTTGAATCTTCAATGGCTCCCTACTGCCCTCGGGATAAGGTATTTGCTCTTAGCTTGGCTTGTAAGGAGAGGCTTGGCCTGGCTCCTGCTTCCTGCCTCTCTCTGTCCCCTCCAGGCTCTCTCTGCCTCTCTCACCCCATGGTCTAGCCACACATGTGGTCTAGCAAGGGTGAGCCTGACTTTGGGCTGGAGCCACAAACAGGCAGAGATGGTACAAAAGCCCCTGTTGTCTCTCTGGCCACGGGCCTCCACAGCCTGCCTGGTCTGGGCACCAGGCGATGCTGAGCAGAAGACCAGAGAGCCCTGAGCTGGTGTTTCCAGCACCCCAAGTCCCACTCAGGGGACCCTGAACGACATCTCAGCCCAAATTGCTCTGGCTGGGGAGAGAGGGTCTTCGGGCAGAGGGTGGCTCCTCGGGGGCAGAAGCAGCAGCCCCTTTGTGCCTGAGCAGGTGTTTTAGAGACTGGGTCAGCACAGGGGAGTCCGCAGCTCCAGACCTGTGAGCTGAGAAGGCTGACTCAGGACACTTGAGAAGCAGAGAAGGGCAGGCAGACCTGGGTTCAAATTAGGGCACAGCCACCACTACCTATATGACTCGGGCAAGTCACTTGATCTTTCTGAGCCTCTGTTTACTCATTGGAGAACAGTAAGGTCTTGTCAAGGTTATATCACATGATACTGGAAAGTGCCTGGCACAGATCTCACACATAGGGAAGGCTCAATACATGGAAGGGGTTGCCACTGCTGGCTGTCCTGCCCAGAAGCCTAGTGGGGAGGGAAGGATGACTTAGTGGTGACGGTCCCACTAGCAGCCCTGGGAGGAGGAAAGGAGAGGCAGGAGCCTATGACCGGAAGTGCCAGGTGAGCTCTCCCTGAAGGCAATGCTACGTCAGAGGCCGCCAGTTCACAGGCAGGTGTGGCACCTGCCCACAGACCCTTACCATAGGATTCGTCGCTGTCAGAGGACTTGATGCTGATGAGGATGTGCTGGTCTAGCAGGTACTCAGGGTCAGAGATAATGGGCTTCAGCTGCAGAGAGAAGGGCACAGGACTGGAGTTGATGGGCAAGGGACAGGTGAGGGGACAGGTGGGTGGACAAGTGGATGAAGATGACGAAAGGTGTTCTTAGTAATCAGATCTAAATCTCTGCTGTCCATACCCAAGAGAGCAGGTGGGGTATAGCTTTCACATACACCCTGTCCAGCAAGGTGGGGGTTAGCTTCCTTCCCTGTCCCCCTCACCTCCACGCTGCACCCCAGGCCTCCTAAACTGAGCTGGCTCCCAGGTCCCAGCAAGAAGGCCTGACCCCAGATGGGCCCCATCCTTTGCCCCCGTTCCTTCCCATCCCTAGGCCAGGGTCATGGAGGAGAAGGCAGGCTGGCGGGGAAGTGGGGCCAGGCACCAGGTCTGGAATGATCCATGCACTCCACCCTGCACCAGGCTCCCCCCACAGAGCACAGAATTTCTCCTTGGCCCCCTCCAGGACTGTGGCTGCATCCCAGCCCTGCCCCTGTCTGGCTTGCCCCTATCTAGGGACGATGCAGCCTCTGTGTCCATCCTGGCAGAGCCCCCAGCTGGGCCTGGAGTGTCCTACCGATTGTTGGGTGTGTGGCTCAGCGAATGACAGACACAGGCTCCCACATTCCATCTGCGAGCAAGTTTCCAGAGCTGGGGAGTGCCAGCTCCCCCAGAGGCCCTGCTGGCCTGGCTGGCAGGGGGTGTTGCTGCTAACAGGCTTTGCACAGCACTGGCCAGTGGGGGCTGTGTCCGGGCAAGTGCAGGGAGGAGCATCACACGCACACTAGCTCCTCGTCTGCTACGAGTTATGACTTTTTCAGATGTGGGGCTGTTTCTCACGATGACTCCCATACAGAAGGGCCAAATAAAAAGGTGATACTTTGTTCTAGGCGATTCCCTCGCTTCCTTTCCAGACACCAAAAGGCTCCTGGTACAGGGCTCTGGGCACCATGTTGGCCAACAGGGCAGACTCACTATATCTCCATTCAGAAAGTTCCAGGCCAGGCGCAGTGGCTCATGCCTATAATCACAGCACTTTGGGAGGCCGAGGTGGGTGGATCACTTGAGGTCAGGAGTTCAAGACCAGCCTGGCCAACATGGTGAAACCCCGTCTCTACTAAAAAATACAAAAATTAGCGAGGCTTGATGGGGTGTGCCTGTCGTCCCAGCTACTCGGGAGGCTGAGACAGGCAAATCGCTTGAACCTCGGAGGCGGAGGTTGCAGTGAGCCGAGATGGCACCACTGCACTCCAGCCTGGGCAACAGAACGAGACTCAGTCTCAAAAAAAAGTTCCAGAACAGATGACTGGAAACTGCACTGGAGCTCTGGGTACTCCAGGGTTCTACGGCTGCACCAATTATCACTTGGCTCCTGGCATGAGGTGATGTCAGGCTCTAAGCTAGACCCAGGGCCAGAGCTGGGGTTCTTGGATGCTGGAGGAAGACCCGGTCCTCCCTGGGATGGAGTGGAAATGGGGTGACAGACATCTGAACAACAAATGTCTCTGTGCGACACCACCACCCTGGCAGGGGGTGGCAGGGAGGAGAACTATCTAGGGGGCCACAGCAGGGATTTACAGGGTGAACAGAGGAGGCTGCCAGGCAACAGGGGTGGGGCGGGGGTCAGGGAGCAGGAGACGGTGAAGGCCCCTGCAGTCCTGTGGGAACAGCAGATGAGGCTGCTTGCCTCACTGGGCAACAGGGAGTCGACCGGATAAAGAGGGGGACTCCAGGATCAGAGAGGCATTCCAGAAAGATCCATCAGCGTTCAGGATGCCTCAGCAAGAGGCAGGAGACAGGAGGAGTGGACCCCCTGGGAGGGGGCAGGGGGACTGAGGGAGGGGACAGAGGCAAGAGGAACAGCAGGACTTGGCGGCTGTGAGGATGTGGGGAGTGGAGGAAGACAGGGGCCC
The DNA here is from genome assembly GCF_028858775.2 of Pan troglodytes. NCBI lineage: Eukaryota > Metazoa > Chordata > Mammalia > Primates > Hominidae > Pan > Pan troglodytes. The sequence continues at coordinate 135,393,497 of NC_072411.2, read as the reverse complement.
TAGGGGTCCCTGAGCTGGACCAGGGGGTGAACATGTTGTGGAATGGGGTGCTGCTCTCTTTTCCACCTTCACCAAAGGAAGAAACTACTGTTCAGGCCCTGCCTGGAAGCAGCCAGGGAGGAGGAGCAGGAGGACGGGCTTGGGCCGGGTGAGGCAGAAATGTCTCCTTGGAGCCCAGAGCCCCCATGACTCAGGGGCCTGAAGACAGCCCCAGAACAGGGACTTCTGACAGCTCTTCTGGGGCTTCAGTGGGAGACCCCAGTCAGAGCCATGTGAGCTGGCCGCAGCCTCTGAGTCATTTGGAATTGTGCCGCAGCTGGGGGAATCTGGAGTTCAGGCATCAGCCTTTGCTCCGGAGATGACATGGCCTTTTTACATGGCCTGAGAGTTGGTTCCAATCAAAGGTTAATGCCAATGTGGGTCCAGCCCCCTGAAACCTGCCAACATCCTACCCCAGTCTCAGGAGAGAATGGTCCCTCTGCCTGCTTAAGACTGTCCTTTTAAAATTCACCTCGAGTGTCACCTCTGAGGGAATCTCCTAGGGGAGCCTCCAAGACGCCCCACCTCCTGTGATGGATCTGCCTGGCCTGGGACTCCCCTTCATTCCACCCCTCCCTCATGGCGTGAGAAAGAAACTCCACTTCCCACCCAGCATGAACAACTAATAAGCTCATAATAAGCTTGTACTCAAGGACACCCAACATCTCCACTGTCAATTTAGCTCCACAAAAGCAGTTTCAGTAGAAAAACAAATGAACAAAAAAAGAGACAGCGTCTCACTGCGTCACCCAGGCTGGAGTGCAGTGGCATGATCATAGCTTACTGCAGCCTGGATCTCCTAGGCTCAGGTTATCCTCCCGCCTCAGCCTCCAGAGCAGCTAGGACTACAGGCATGCGCCATCATGTCTGGCTAATTTTAAAAAAATGTTTTAGGCTGGATGCGGTGGCTCATACCTCTAATCACTTTGGGAGGCCGAGACCAGTGGATCACTTGAGGTCAGGAGTTGAAACCAGCGTGGCCAACATGAGGAACCCCATCTCTACTAAAAGTACAAAAATTAGCTGGGTGTGGTGGTGCACATCTGTAGTCCAAGCTACTCAGGAGGGTGAGGCAGGAGAATCGCTTGAACCTGGGAGGTCGAGGTTGCAGTGAGCCGAGATCACGCCACTGCACTCCAGCCTGGGCAACAGAGCAAGACTGTCTCAAAAAAAAAAAAAAAAAAAGAAAGAAAGAAAGAGAAAAAGAAAAAAAAACAAGAGAAAAAAAAGAAAAAAAATTTTTTTGGTAGAGATGGGGTGTCACTATGTTTCCCAGGCTGGTCTTGAACTTCTGGGCTCAAGCAATCCCCCTGCCTTGGCTTCCTAGGTGCTGGGATTATATGTGTGAGCCACCACACCAGGCCAGAAAACCATTTTTTCTATAGCAAAGAAGAATGTGTTCCCACTAAGGTCTGGCTGAGTGTTTCCAATTCCACCTTCTGCTCTCGCAGGGCCACAGACATGTCAAGTACTTCGTGTGTTCACCAGTGTATGATCAGTAGCCAATGGACCCCTCTCTACGCCTCTTTGTACTAGATTCTATGAACCAGCACTGAATAGGAAAACAAGCGTCAAAGAGGGGATCGGGGTCTTGGGGTTGCGTCCTAGGTGTGTTACTGCAACCATGAGGCCATGAGCAAACAGCGCTTGGCCCTGCACCTGAGTTTCCTTCTTTGCAAAATCATGTGGTTAGACGAGCTGACCTCTAGATCCCTTCTGTGATCCTTTAGGGGAACTGAAACCATTTAGGAATAATAAGGCCACATACCCACTGCTGTAAAGTGTGTTATGAACCACCTTGAGCGAGAGCTTGCTCCTAGAGTGGGTCTCTTTCTACATTTGGTCTATGAGATTCCTGCTTCCTCTGGTCAGGCCTGGCCATAGCTCTGCCACTGGCTGGTACTACTGGCCTAGTAAATGCAAATCTCCCTCTGGGGAATGCCTTGCTCTAGAATTACCTTTGGAAGAGTCTCACCAAACTTCACCACCAGCTCCCCCTCACTTCCTTCTTCATTTTCTCCTTCCTGACTCTTGACAAAACCTGTTGGAGGACAAAAAGGCTGGTTTTCAGAAAACAGAGCAAGAACCAGACAGAAAAGACTCCCTGGGGTCACCCCACCCAGACCTAGGAAGATGTGCTCTCTCCTTTTTTTTTTTTTCTTTTTTTTTTATCTCGGGGCCTCAGCATCATTTAGGAGTCAGGCCTGCCGGGGATTCTGTTTTTGTGCAGGGATTGGTCATTTGCCAACATGGTCTAATTATTTTTAGGAAAATCAAAGAGATTCCCCCTCCTTTTCAGTTCCTCTTTGCAACAAACCAGGCAACAAAGAAATCATCACATCATAGGCAAAAAGATTAGGAAACTTGACAGCTCGTCCCACGCCACTCAAGATAGCAGCCTTTTGAAATTCTAATTTAAGCTTCCTAATATGCTGTTTCCATAGAAATGTATGGAACTGTCTTGATAGTTTATTAAAAACACCCGCACAAAAATCCTCATCATTTTTCGAACCGCTTTGACCCTGCTGGGTGAACTGGAGCTTGGGGACTCAGTGGCAAAGGCCGCTCTAGCACCAGGCCTGGGCCCACCTCAGTTGGAGAAGGAGGCAGGGACCAGAGGGGCAGAATTGGCAGCACACACTTCTTCCTGATTTCTGGAAGCATCCCAGCCAGGCCCTCACAAAATGCCCTTTTGAGGGGGTGATGCCCCCCTTTCCTCCCCTGACCACTGTGCAGACCATCTCAGCGAAGACGGCTGGACACACGCAGCTCTTCCCTAGCCATGAAACAGCTTTAGACAATCTGCCTAGAAATGTCACCCAGAAAGGGTGTTTCCTAAACACAGTTTGTGCTAAATGCTGCTGGCTCAGGGGAGCCTGTCCATCTCCTGCTTGCTTTCAGATGCTGCAGTCCCCCCGAGAAAGACGCTGTGATCTCCAACGAGCAAGAGGGGCCAGGGCAACAACAGGCAGCTGCTGCTCAGGCCCTCACACCGGCTCTTTGAGGTCTGGACCTGGGCCCAACACTCTCTGGTTGAGTCAGAGCCCCAGCTTGCAGGGAACCTAGAGTGGGTCACAGTCCGCCCTGAGGGCCAGGGATTGGACCCTGCTTGCCACCTACAAGGGACTGAGGGGTCAGTACATTCATGGCCACCCCTGCCCCTAGGGCTGCACAGGCCACAGGGGGACCCCTCACAATAACTGAGTGTCCCCTTGAGTCATCCACCTGCAGCCCCACTTCTCTGATCTGCTTCGTGAGTCCTTTCCAGGGAGAGAAGATATGGGGCAAAGTGCCAAGTATGAAAGGTGTTTATAAGAAGGCTCCGGGCAGTTCTGCCCAGAAGGTGGCTCAGCAGCCACTTACTCTCCAAGCAGCTCGAGTGGAACTCCAGGTAGAATTTGGTCTGGGACTTGGTCTTCAATGTGGCATAGCACCTGAGAAACTCAATCTGTCCTTGGCTGTCAACAGTCCCGGGACCTGGAACAGGGGAGAACACGGATTCAGTTCCACAATGTGCCTGGAGATGGAGCATTTCAAATTAGTTCTCATGCCACATACTGAGCTCCTTCTCAGGGTCCCAGGAAGGTGGGAGTCTAGTGGGAGGAGAACTAAAGCTACAGCGAAATCCAGCACCCAGCCGAGCATCCTCAACCTCTCTGATGCATCGTGAGCTGGCCAGGGCAGAGTGGGGCAGAAAGATGCAGAGTCCCAGGAGTCCGGACCTCATTTCATCTCTGTCACTAAAGCTATGTGACCTCAGGCAATACCCCCACCATTTCAGGCTCCCAGCTAGTTCCAGCAAAAAGACTTTGTACAATGGCTCGGTTGCTCAATGCTGTTTCTGAGTTCAGATAATGAGTGCTAGCAGCTCTCTCTCCCTTAGGCACAGTTATCCCCACTCCTTACTCTGGACTCCATAAGCTCATTTGTACAGAGTTAACTTGCCTGCAACTGTATTAATTTAGACGATGCTTTTGCAAGCATCCTTAAGCTGCTTTTAAACAAGTGTTCTGTCCTTTCATAGAAATTTTGAGCCACAGAACAGAGACTTGTTCGGAGACCATGAACAAACCTTTCCTTCCTCCATCCCTCACATCCCTCCTTCTTTCCTTTCTCTTTCTAAACCCCACAGTGCCCAGTCCAGGCTTGGCTTAGGTAGATGCCCTGTCAATGCTCAATCCCCGTGATCAGTGTTTTCCAGCATCTGCTGTGTACTGAGCCCCCGTGGAGGGAAGCCCAGCCTGACATGGAGGATGCCCTACCCCGGAATAGAGGAGGAGATGGCAAGGGCAACCCCTTCAAGGCTGCAGGAGCTCAGAGAAAGGAGAGATGGGTGGAAGTCGGGGAAGAGGTCCAGCCTAAGGACTAGGAAGATTCTAGAAAGGCACAGTGGCCAGACTTAGGAAGGAGACACGATGGTGGGTCAAGGCTTGGGTGGAGGAGGGAGGTCACATTTCTGGGGCCATGGATGTTAGATACAATAGGATAGATAAGAGCACCCCAGGAAGACAGTGCTCTGGCCTCACGTATGTCCCCCAGGGCATGAAGGACACAGAGCAAGATGGTCTTTCCTTGTATTTGGGTCCCCTACGCTTGGTCTTCCTAAAGGAGCCCGGTGACTACTGGGCTGACCGCAGAAGCAGAGACTGGGCAGAGACAACATGGCTCCCTGGTCACCTAGGCCAAGGGCTGGATGGGCACATTACAGAGAACACCTGGCCCAGCTGGGATGAGGGTGGCCTGGCAACCAGGGCTGAGCTGGATTATTTGAAAAATTACCTGCAAATCTAAATATTATTTACTGTGGTGTTTCCCAAAACTCAGTCATTTGCATCCCATCTTAACGATTTTTACCATCTCTGCCTGCCACGCACCTGTGCTACTCTTTACTTCATATTTTCTCTAAATAGACTCACTTTTTAAAATTAAGTGTAGCTGAATAAGGTATATCACAATACTAAATGGAAAAGCAATGGTGCTTGCCTTAAACAGAAGACATAAATGTAAAACATGTTAAAATAAAGGCATTACTAATAAATGTTTATTCATGTCCCCCGCCCCCTCCTCCCACCCCACCCAGAGAATTATCTTCAGTGTCTTCAGGCCACACCTTGGTAAACACTGATTTACCCACGTTTTCAGACTAAAATTGAGGCTCAAAAGGCTGACATACTTGCTAAGCACAGCAAGTAAATTCTCTGGACTGCAATTGTGCTGTGGCTGGGACATGAAGAAACTGACTGATATTGTGGACTTGCCTGGAAAAATGAGCCTTCCTCTAATGCAGACCACTGACTGTCACCCGAAGACAAGCTCCCAACACTCCTTGTCATTGAGGAAAACAGAGAAACAGACACCGTCCTTTGCTTACCATTCTTGGAGACAAACTGGGAAGTGACTCCTGCCTCAAATGTGGCAAAGACAGGGCTGTGGTCACTCGTCATGATGTCGCTGGTACTGCCTGCAGGGGAGGGAAGGCATTTTTAAGCAAGGAAGGAGAAGCCCTTCCGGTCAGGCCAAGGATGGCAACCCTAAAGCAGAAAGAAACTTTAGTTATGGAGCCCTCCAGAAGTGCGAAGTTTTGCACCTGTTGTCCTGTTGTCCTTCCACAGCAATGCTTAAAGTGTTCAGTGGAAGACAGTGTGGACACTGCCTCCTCCATGGACAAAAGAAGCCTGTGCTCATTTTTCCTAAAGACCTGAGACTTTTTGAATTGATTAGGGAGTGTGAACCATGGAGATTTTTCTGGTCTAATCATTTTATTTATTTATTTACTTATTTTTGAGACAGAGTCTTGCTCTGTTGCCCAGGCTGGAGTGCAGTGGCACGATCTCGGCTCACTGCAGCCTCCACCTCCCAGGCTCAAGCAATTCTCATGCCTCAGCCACCCGAGTAGCTGGGAGTACAGGTGCGTGCCACCATGCCCAGCTAACTTTTGTGCATTTTGTAGAGATGAGGTTTTGCCATGTTGGCCAGGCTGGTCTTGAACTCCTGACCTCAGGTGATCCACTCGCCTCAGCCTCCCAAGTGCTGGGATTACAGACGTGAGCCACCATGCCTGGCTCACTTTATTTTATTGATGAAGAGCCCCAAACACAGGGTGGGAAGGGGACTTAAGGCCACTCAGCTCATCGGTGGGAGAGACAGGACACCTTTTCCATCCCATGATGCCTCATAGAACCGGGAGAGAGCGGAGGATGCTAAGCGTAGAAAACTCTGTTAAGGAGCTTGGTGCTCGGGTGAGAATGGAGGCAGCAGAGCACTTTGGGAAGGGGCAAGAGGAAGAGGACAGTTCTAGAAAGACAGTTCTTTCAAGATAGCCCGTTGGAGATGCCTGGCAGGAAATGGGCACTCAAGGCTGGAGATGCATCTTTAGATGTGGAGTCTTAGGATTAGGTGGAAGCAGAAGACCTGAGCATGTCTGGGCTTTCACACGAAGGATGAGAAGAGACGAGGATGGAATTCCAGGGCACACCAACCATGAACGGGCGGGCAAAGGAAAAACCGCCAGCAAAGGAGACCAAGAAGGTGATAAAACAGACTTGGCATCCTTTTTAGAAAGCATTTACAAATCAGCAAGAAAAAGATAAACACTCTACCCTTCAACCAACCAAAGGATATGGACAGAAAATTCACCAAAAAATACAGATGGCTAATAAACATGAAAAGAAAAAAAGCTCACTTACTAAGGATCACCAGAGAAACACATGGAAACTATGAGACAGAACAGAGAAAGGGACAGGAGAGAAGGATGGGAGTGGGGGCACTGGTTGGTAGTGGAGAAGGAATAGATGGAGTCAAGGGTCCAGGGGCACAGGCTAGGCAGGAAAGAAAGAGGAGGCTACCCTTTCTCTGAGACAGGAGGGAGGAAGATGCGAGGGCATCAGCCTAAAAACTGGACCTGAGGCCAAGCACGGTGGCTCACGCCTGTAATCCCAGCACTTTGGGAGGCCAAGGTGGGTGGATCACTTGAGGCCAGGAGTTCGAGATCAGCCTGGCCAACATGGCAAAACCCCGTCTCTACTAATAACACAAAAATTAGCCGGGCGTGGTGGTGGGCGCCTGTAATCCCAGCTGCTTGGGAGGCTGAGGCGGAGAATCACTTGAACCTGGGAGGCTGACGTTGCAGTGAGCCAGGATGGCGCCACTGCACTCCAGCCTGGATAACAAAGACTGTCTCAAAAAACAAAACAAAACAAAACAAAAAAAACAAAAAACTGGACACAAGCAGGAAGAAATCAGTGAGGTCCAGTGCTGTGTGAGGCAGGAGAGGATGGAGGTGGGGAGTCAGGCTGAGCGCAGGGGTACAGGTTTGCTGTGGCAGTGGAGGAGGGGTGTTCCAGGGAGAATTTAATGGGTTGACGAGCAGGGTTTTTTTTTTTTAAGCATTCTCAGAATATTTCAGATATGTACTGAACATAATAGCAATGGCACTACAGTGTGCCCTTAAGCCTAGGAGGTGGACTGTAAGATGGGTGACCCTCAAAGACCCAGTCCTCCTCCCAGTAACCACACTCTCTGTGGTCCCCTCCCACCATGAGTCTGGGCTTGGTCATGTGACTTTCTTTGGCCAATGGGACCTTAGTAAACATGAGGCCAACAGAGCCTTAAGAAGAACTTCCATTGGTGACACTCGCATCTGGGAACCCTGAGACCAGGAAGCTAAGAAGCCAGCACTGGCCTGCTGGATGATGAGTACCACCCCTATGCCTGCTGACAGCCAGCCGACCCCAAATCTGATGGGCTCCTGCCTGAGTGTGCCCAGATGACACCAACTAGAGCAGAGGTGAGCAGTCCAAATTCAGCCTAGCGCAGAGACTCACAAGCAAATAAATGTTTGCTTTAAGTCACTGAGTTTTAGGACAGTTTTTTATGCAGCAATAGACAGCTGATACGCCTGCTATGTTAATTGTCATGAGAAGACTGAGGCTCCCAGGTCACCCCTGTTTCCTGAGCTCTGGACATTCACTCCCTTTTCTTTTCCAACATCTTGCCTCCCCTCAACCCCAACTCATTAAACGCTTCTACTGAGCCCTCTGGCACTCAATGAAATATCATTAGCAAAATTCCCTGTATCTTTAATCTTCCTGTCACCTCCCAAACCCGGCCCTCCCCGGAAGACACTGCTGCCTCTCTGGTGAGGCTTGTTTTCCTCCCCAACCCTCATATTCCGGGCCCAGAGGTGGGGGCAAAGGGTGTCCTTCCTGCTCCTCATTGCCACTTCCGGACTGATCTCCCTCCTCTTTCTCTAAAGCCTCCACTGTCGAGCAGTTTTGAATGCCAAGTTTAGGTGCAAAACAGTAAGTGGTAATTCTACAAGCCTCCACTATCTCCTGACTCTCGGCAGAGGCTGGCTGAAGCAGACAGATGGTTGAGACAAGAATTGGCAGGATGCACGGAGCTGCAGGATGTGGGAAGGACAGTATTGACAGGGTTGACCCTGCGTGTGGCTGGGAAGGAGTGACAGGCCTGGAGAGTCCGACGGGTGGCAGGGAGGGAATGCACAAGTGAGGAGGCTGCAGGCAGAGGGTAGGACTCAGGCACTTTGAGCTTTGGAAGCTGGAACAATGCCCTGGCCGTGGCTACGAGGGCAGGTTGCCTTCCCACACATCTAAAGGTGTTGTGTGAAGTTTGTCTAGTGACGTCACTTCTGGGAGACAGAGCTCAGTGCTTCAGCAAGGAATGCAGGGTGCGTGTGTTAAACTATTTCAGGGTAGCTGCTCTGGGCCCTTCTGGGCAGTAGGAGGAGACATGCACTGGAATGGAAGTCAGTTCAATGTATAGGACCAGAGTTAAATAAGTGAGACCAAATTTGCCAGTCCCCAGAGACAGAGTGGGAGCCACAAAGGTGGCCAGCGGGCAGCATTCCCCCACCCCTCTCCTTGCTCCAAGGACCGGGGTGGCCATCCTTTAGAGGCCATTGTGTGGGAATTCGCAGTGTTTTAAAAATAATACCACTGGGCCTGGCGCAGTGACTTAGGCCTGTAATCCCAGCACCTGGGGAGGCTGAGGCGGGTGGATCACCTGAAGTCAGGAGTTCGAGACCAGCCTGACCAACATGGTGTAACCCCATCTCTACTAAAAATACAAAAAATTAGCCAGGTGTGGTGCTGCGTGCCTGATATCCCAGCTACTCGGGAGTCCGAGGCTGAGTTCAAGGAGAGTCACTTGAACCTGGCAGGCGGAGGTTGCAGGGAGCCGAGATTTTGCCACTGTACTCCAGCCTGGGCGACTGAGAGAGACTCCGTCTCAATAAATAAATAAATAAATACATACATACATAATAAAATACCACAATTCTCAGTCAGTGAAGTGTTCAAAGCAACTCTGTTCTGTGGATTTTTAAGGTCTCACTTTGTAAGTAATGGGAACTAATCAGTAGCTTTTCAGAATAAGCATTCAGGCAATTAAGAACTCCTTCAGTGCACCTTCAACTTTGAGGGTCAAGAGTTAACAGTCATTTCTTTCTTTCATTTTTTTCAGAGATGGAGTCTACGTTGCCCAGGCTGGTTTTGAACTACTGGGCTCAAACGATCCTCCCACCTCAGCCTCTTGAGCAGCTGAGACTATAGGTACGTGGCACAGTGCCTGGCTAACAGTTATTTCTTAATTGTTTTGATAACTTATTCCATAATTATTTATTTTAATATTACATGTTATGCCTTTTAAAAATCAATTTAACTCAATTTATGGTTAAACCTCCCCAAATATATATGTGTATATATGTGTACACACTTGTGACATGTATTAGTTTGAGCCATATGAATTTCCAATAACTATTTCTGACCTACAAAAACACTTCCATATGGTTCACACTTAATATGTTCTTTTCAAAAGAAATAAAACTGAATTTTTAAAAAAGTGCTCCAGGTCGGCCGCGGTGGCTCATGCCTGTAATCTCAGCACTTTGGGAGGCCGAGGTGGGCTGATCACCTGAGGTCAGGAGTTTGCAACCAGCCTGGCCAACATGGTGAAACCCCGTCTCTACTAAAAATACAAAAATTAGCCAGGCATGGTGGCAGGAGCCTGTAATCCCAGCTGCTTGGGGAGGCTGTGGCACGAGAATCGCTTGAACCCAGGAGGTGGAAGTTGTGGTGAGATGAGATCATGCCATTGTACTCCAGCCTGGGTGACAGAGTGAGACTCCATCTCAAAAAGAAAAAGAAAAAAAGTGCTCTATAATTCAAATGTCTCCTAAAGCAGGGGATATGGATTAGGTGGCAGCACAAGACAGGCAGGGAAGCATCAACATTTCCAGGTCGCCTGATTAGGGTTACAGTGAATTCCTCCCTTTGACACATCAACAGACTGAAGCCCTTAGATTTTAGGGCAGTCACACCTCCCAGCTTGGTGCCATTCTCTGATCCTGTTCTGCTTTCCCCAGTGTTTGGACTCACCATAAGACTGACACACCACGTGCACCAGGGGATAAGACTTCCAGAGGACTCGGTCACACCAGGAAGGCAAGTTGTACTTCATCTGCAAATCAAAGTCATAGGCTTTATAAAATGCCTCTTATTATTTTTTTAATCAGTAAAAGAACAGATTAACTGGTGGCCTCTGTAATCCTCAAATTCATCGGCTGTTGGCTTTTTATAGAATTTCCCTGTAGGTGGCTTTAAACTTTTTTCACATGGCTCAAGTCCAGACTCCACTGCCATGCCTTCTTCTTTAGATAAGATAACTCACCTTGCTGTATTCCCTCACCTATCCTCCTGACTACTTCAGTATCCCTTGTATCTTCACCTTCTCTTACTTTCTTTCTGACTCAGATGAACCCCCACCTGTATTTTCAACTCAGTCTCTGCTCACTTTCTGCAGCCACTTACTTTAATAACACACTTCAGCTTCCACTCCCAGTTCTATTCATCCATCTATCCACCTCTTCGTCTCCCCATCTACCCATCTTTACTCATTCACCCATCCATCCATCCACCTACCCACCTATTCATTCATCCATCCACCCATCCACTTATCTACCTATTCATTCATCTATCCATCCACCCATCCATCCAACCACCTGTCCATTCATCCATCCACCCATCCACCTATTCATCCACTCATCCATCCACCCACCCACCCATCCATCCACCCACCGACCTAGCCATCCATCCATCCACCCATCCACCTATCCATCCATTTATCCATCCCTCCACCCACCCACACATCCATCCATCCATCCATCCATCCATCCATCCATCCATCCACCCACCCACCTACCCATTTGCCTATTCATCCATCCATCTATTCATCCATTCATCCACCTATCCATCCATTCATCCATCCCTCCGCCCACCCACCTAACCTTCACCCATCCATTCATCCACCTATCCATCCATTCATCCATCCCTCCGCCCACCCACCTACCCATTTACCTATCCATCCATCCATCCATCCATCCATCCATCCATCCATCCATCCACCCATCCACCTATCCATCCATTTATCCATCCATCCATCCTTCCCTCCACCCACCCACACATCCATCCATCCACCCACCCATCTACCCATTCTCCTATTCATCCATCCATCTACTCATCCATCCATCCATCCATCCATCCATCCATCCATCTGCCCACCCACCTACCCATTCACCTATCCATCCATCTATCCATCCATCCATCTATTCATCCATTCATCCACCTATCCACCCATCCATCCATCCATTCACCCACCTACCCATTCACCTATCCATCCATCTATCCATCCATCCATCTATTCATCCATTCATCCACCTATCCACCCATCCATCCATCCATTCACCCACCCACACATCCATCCATCTATCCATCCATCCACCCACTCACCCACCTATCCATTCGCCTATTCATCCATCCAACCATCTGTTCATCCATCCATCCATCCATCCATCCACCCATTCTCCTGTTCATCCATCCATCTACTCATCCATCCATCCATCCGCCCACCCACCTACCCATTCACCGATCTGCCCACCCACCTACCCATTCATCCATCCATCCATCCATCCATCTATTCACCCATTCATCCACCTATCCACCCATCCATCCACCTATCCACCCATCCATCCATCCATCCACCCACCCACCCACCTATCCATTCACCTATTCATCCATCCATCCATCTCTTCATCCATCCATCCATCCATCCATCCATCCATCGCACCCATCCACTCATCCATTGACCATTCACACACCCGTCTACCTACTTATCCAATCACTCAAACAGTATCTATTAATACTATATGACAAGCCCTCTCCAGGGCCTCAGGCTGCAATGATGAGCAAGATGTCCATTAGGTGGGATAGACAAGGTAAACTGGCAATAACAACCCTCTTTTATCAATATCCTTATCCCCTCATGTTCTAGCTGTTTCTTCTCTGTCTACAAACATAAAGGAACTCATCCTGAAAGAGCTTATCTCTGTCATCTCCTTCAATTACTTTTCTCTTTTCTTCCTTTTACCAATTTTCTTTCAAGAATGTTCTATTTTCAGGCTGGGCATGGTGGCTCATGCCTGTAATCCCAGCACTTTGGGAGGCCAAAGCGGGTGGATCACCTGAGGTCGGGAGTTCGAGACCACCCTGACCAACATGGTGAAACCCCATCTCTGCTAAAAATACAAAATTATCCGGGCATGGTGGCACTTGCCTGTAATCCCAGCTACTCAGGAGGCTGAGGCAGGAGAATCGCTTGAACCCAGAAGGTGGAGGTTGTGGTGTGCTGAGATTGCGCCACTGCACTCCAGCCTGGGCAATAAGAGCAAAACTCCATCTCAAAAAAAAAAACAAAAGTTTTTATTTTCATTCTCTCTACTTCTGAACCATTCACTTTTTAAAAAAAACTTTAGGTACAACTTACATAAAGTGTACTAACCATAAGTGTACAGTCCCATGCATTTTTAGGTTTGTATAAACCCACTTACCCACTACCCAGAGCAAGATATAGAAAACCGCCATCATCCTAAAGCTTCCCTCATAAGCCTTCCTTGTCAATACCAGAGCCTCCTAAAGGTGAGCATTAGTGTGACTAACATCTCCATTGATTAATTTATATGAACGTATATAAATGGACTCACTCAGTAGATACTCTTTTATGTTGGACTCCTTCAGCCACTTCGTTGCTTATAAAAGTTCCATTGTTTATAAGTATCACATTTATCTACTCTACTGTTAATGGACATTGGGTTGTTTTCAGTTTTGAAGATTACAAACAAGGCTGCCATAAACTTTCTTTTTTTTTTTTTTTTTTGAGATGGAGTCTCGCCCTGTTGCTGAGGTTGGAGTGCAGTGGCATGGTCTCAGCTCACCACCATCTCCACCTCCCAGGTTCCAGTGATTCTCCTGCCTCAGCCTCCTGAGTAGCTGGGATTACAGGCGCCCACCAGCATGCCCGGCTAATTTTGTATAGAGACGGGTTTCGCGGTGTTGGCCAGACTGGTCTCGAACTCCTGACTTCAGGTGATTCACCTGCTTTGGCCTCCCAAAGCTCTGGGATTATAGGCATGAGCCACCGTGCCCGGCTAAACATTCTTATACCTATTTTTGGTGAACAAATATACAAATTTCTCTTGAACACACACCAAAGCGGAATTACTGAATCACAGAATAGGTGCATTTTTAGTTTTCATTGATTCTGCCAAACAGTTAGTTAAGTCCTTTTTTTTTTTTTTTTTTTTTGAGACAGGGTCTCACTCTGTTGCCCAGGCTGGAGTGCAGTGGGGCAATCTCAGCTCACTGCAACCTCTGTCTGCCGGATTCAAACAATTCTCCTGACTCAGCCTTCTGAGTAGCTGGGATCACAGGAGTGTGCCACCACACCTGGCTAATTTTTGTATTTTCAGTAGAGATGGGGTTTCACCATGTTGGCCAGGCTGGTCTCAAACTCCTGGCCTCAAATGATTTACCTGCCTCAGCTCCCAAAGTGTTGGGAATACAGGCATGAGCCACTGTGCCCAGCCTAAACAGTTACTTCTTAACATTGCAGTTCTCGGCATCACCTGCCTCTGAGAATTACCCGTGGGGCTCCACAAATAGTCATGTACCACAGTAATGGACTGCATATAGGACAGAGGTCCTACAAAATTATAATGGAGCTGGAAAATCCCCATCACGTAGTGCTGCTGTAGCTGTCATCACGTCACAGCGCAACACATTACTCACATGCTTCTGGGGATGCTGGTGCAAACCAGCCCACTGCACTGCCAGTTGTGTAAAAGCGTAACAGTACAATTCTGTTCAGTACATAATATTTGATAATGATAAACAACTGTCACTCATTTCCGTGTTTACGATATTATTTATCATTAGAGTGTATTCCTACTTATAAGAAAATGTTAACTATAAAATAGCCTCAGGCAGGTCCTTCAGGAGGTAACCAGAAGAAGACATTGTCATCATAGGAGATGACAGCTCCATGTTATTGCCCCGAGGACCTTCCATGGGATGAGATGTGGAGGTGGGTGATAATGTCATTGACCATCCTGAGCCTGTTTCAGCCTAGGCTAATGTGTGCATTTATGGGTTTTTTTTTTTTTTTTTTTTTTTTGAGACGGAGCCTTGCTCCAGGCAGGAGTGCAGTGGCGCCATCTCGGTTCGCTGCAACCTCTGCTTCCTGGGTTCAAGCGATTCTCCTGTCTCAGTCTCCCAAGTAGCTGGGATTACAGGTGCGCACCACCATGCCTAGCTAATATTTTTATTTTTAGTAGAGACAGAGTTTTGCCATGTTGGCCAGGCTGGTCTCGACCTCTTGACCTCAGGTGACTCGCCCACCTCGGTCTCCCAAAATGCTGGGATTACAGGCATAAGCCACGGTGCCCAGCCTACGTCTTAATTTTCAACAAAAAAGTCAATGTAAATGAGAGTTTTGAAATTTTAAAACTCGAAAAAAAGCTTATAGATTAAGAATATAAAGAAATAAAATATTTCTGTACAGCTGTACAATGTGTTTGTATTTTAAGCTACATTTTATTACAAAAGCGTCAAAAATTAAATTGTTTATAAATAAAAAGCTTATAAATAAAAAATTACAGTAAGCTAAGGTTAGTTTATTATTGGAAAAAGAAAATTTAAAAAATAAATGTAGGGTAGCCTAAGTGTACAGTGTTTGTAAGGTCTACAGCAGTGCATAGTAATGTCCTAGGCCTTCGCACTCATTCACCACTCACTCACTGACTCACCCAGAGCAACTTCCAAGCCTGCAAGCTTCATTCATGGTAAGTGCCCTATACAGGTGTACCACCTTCTTTTTTTTTTTTTTTTGAGACACAGTCTTGCTCTGTCACCCAGGCTGGCGTGCAATGGCGTGATCTCGGCTCACTGCAACTTCCATCTCCCGGGTTCAAGCGATTCTCTTGCCTCAGCCTCCCGAGTAGCTGGGGTTACAGGCGTGTACCGCCATGCATGGCTAATTTTTGTATTTTTAGTAGAGACAAGGTTTCACCGTGTTGGCCAGGCTGGCCTTGAACTCCTAACCTCAAGTGATCCACCCACCTCGGCCTCCCAAAGTGCTGGGATTATAGGCATGAGCCACCGCACGCAGCCCATTTTTTTCTTTTTATACCATATTTTTACTGTACCTTTTTAATGTTTAGATACACAAAAACTTATTGTGTTACAGTTGCCCACAGTATTCAGTAAAGTAACATGCTATACGGGTTTGTAGCCTAGGATCAATAGGCCACACCATCTAACTGAAGTGGGCTTTGTGTATACACACTTCATGAGGTTCCCACAATGACGAAGTCACCTAATGACACGCTTCTCGGAACATATCCCCGTTGTTAAGCGACGCATCGCTATTTTCAGCTGCCTTCTGGGTATTTTCTCTGGGTTCTTCCACTGATGTCATACAATCAATAAGTCTGAAAACAAGTTCTATTTTTTTCCCCTTGAAGCCAGCTCCGCCTTGTGATTTTCCAGTTTTTATCAATGGCAATCAGGTCTCGCAATATATCCGATTTCCCCCTTTCTTTCATTTTCACTGTTTTTTCCCTGATTCGGCCCTAGCTGTTGCTCAGCTGAATGTGCACAACGGCCTCCTCACCAATGCCCCTGCCGCGTCCTCATCCTTTACCGCAATGCCCACCACAATTCTGCACATGCCACTCTGATGCACCAGTGCCCGGCAGAGCTTGCAGTGGCCCCCGGTGGCCTGTCATCCTGGCATCTAGGACCGGCCACTCTCCCATCTCAGGCCCTCATCTGCCTCAACTTAAACTCACCATCCCTCACCAGCCTGCACAGGGATCCCCAAGGACCTGCTCTGACAGTGCCTTTGGGCCAGGTGACCTTATCCACACAGCAGGCAGTGGACCCTGCGGAACGGGGTGTCCCATCCTGGGGGTCCCAGCCTCGTGGGTGACAGCAGTCCGGGATCTCCTCCTGTCCTCTCAGTTGTATTCTCTTCCTCTCCTGCTCTGTTCTAAAATCCACCCAGCGCTTGGCCTTCCTCTCCCACGTCCAGTTCTTCACTTTCTCCTGAGCCCAGATGGGGCCCAGAACTCTTTCAGATGACACTTTGAACTTGTGCTCCATTGCCCTAGGCTTCTAGTGGGCCTGGGTACCTCACTGTCCCAGCCATTTGACCCTTGAATCCTGCCAGGGGCTGGCTTCCCTGGTCCTTCCCTGCCCTGGCATTGTCACATTCTAGCTCTGGCTACAGCTAGTTGCATATCTATCTGTTTTTCCTACTGTGAAGTCCCTGGAAAAGACATCTTTGCTCTCCCATCACCTAGGAGAGTGCCTAACCCATAACAGGCCATCAGGAAATATCTTTGAACAAATGAATACATATTTTATTGCATCTTTCCCCAAAACACTGTTCCTTGGAAAACAAGTGGCCTCATAAGACATTAATTGGTGTTCCATGAATAACTGAGTTTGGCATACAGATTTCCTCATGGAGAACCACAGTGCTCTTGGGCCCATAAAGGCTCTGATAAGTCCTCAGCGAAGAAACCTGCTTAATGTTAATTCACTCGGCAGTTTAGTAAATATATTTGATCACGGGACTTTAAAAAAATGATCTTCAGAACCCAGTTAAGGAAATAATACTTTAAAATCCTCTCAGCATCTTAGAGTATCTGGACAGAAGGTAAATCACAAGGGTTATTTTCCCAGCTCAAAGCAGTGTACAAGTGTGGCTTCCCATTTACTCTGTAACACAAATCAACATGTGCTTTCTAATTTTTTTCTTTCCTTTTTTTTTTTTGCCTAATGGATGAAGACACTTTCTGTTCACCTTTTGGGAACAGACACCAGCTGGGAGGAGATGGAGGGCAGGGAAGGTGTCTATGAAGAGGACTCACCCCTGTCGCTTTCTGCTTGGTGTAGGCGTATTTGTCCCGAGTCAGTCTCTCAAAACGGTAGGTTGGGGCAAACGTGATTTCTTCCTCCTCTGAAACAGAGAGACTTTCGTTTCAATTCTGATTCCCCAGGTTTTGCATCTGGCCAATTTTCCCTATTCTTCTGGTAGGAAATCGGGGGAAAGGGGATGAAAGGATGGCTGGAAAGGCTCCAAGAGGAGAGGCTGCTGCTTTTTTTTTTTTTTTTTTTTGAGACAGAGTCTGTCTTTGTTGGCCAGGCTGGAGTGCAGTGGCGCGATCTCGGCTCACTGCAAGCTCTGCCTCCCTGGTTCACACCATCCTCCTGCCTCAGCCTCCCAAGTAGCTGGGACTACAGGCACCCGCCACCACGCCCAGCTAATTTTTTGTATTTTTTTAAGTAGAGATGGGGTTTCACTGTGGTAGCCAGGATGGTCTCGATCTCCTGATCTCGTGATCCGCCCGCCTTGGCCTCCTAAAGTGCTGGGATTACAGGTGTGAGCCACCGCTCCCAGCCGGGGCTGCTGCTCTTACCGAAGTGTAGGAAGACCTTCTGCTCCCTCCTCTCTGTGAGCAGCTGGTCGTGGGACAGGAGGTCTGCGTACTGCTGCTGCTTGATTTTCTGGATGATGGTTTCTGCCTCCTGGAACAAGAACATGCCCGGGCCTCTGGTGAGAAGCCCTGCTGATCCAGGCCTGACAAGCTTCGGGGCTGGGGGCGGGCAGCTGGATGACCCGGGCTGCAGAGTGATGGTGGCAGGGTGGCTGTGACAGTTACGGGAACCGGGCGTGAGCACAGGGGAACCGTGAGGAGTGGCTGAAGCTCAGTAATGGAAACAGCGTTGAGCCCCCAAGGGGAGCAGCCGCCTCAGCCCATTTGATTCACGTGTCTCCACGACCACCTGCCCCAAGCTGACTCAAGGGAGCCTCCATCTCATACAGCCCCAGCCCCAGCCCCAGGCGGGCAGCCCTTACCCAGGTAGGCAGATCCACACGGTAGTTAAGATCCCCAAACCAGAAGAGGTGCGTGAAGCGGTGAGTGATGTTAAAGGGACTCAGCTTCTTGTCGCCCAGGGCCAGGAACCGGAGAATGTTCATATAGTTTTGGTTTCGCCTAATGCAAGGAAAAAGCGGCCATCTAGCACGGGGTCACTGGTTCCCCCTCCACTGTGGCAGGAAGTCACTCCTGCCATAGGTGTGGGGCGAGGAGCATAGCAGGTGGGGGGAAGTGAGACTCAGCCCTCCAGCCCTGCTGCAGCTGACCTCCTTAGTGTGCAAATATGGCACAGCCAGGATGCAAAGGGCATTTGAGGCCACACTGGGTGCACAGAGGGCAGGGGCCCAGGAGCAGCAGCATCTGCTCAGCAGAGAATCAGAACAGTGAAGATTCTAGATGGCTGTCTTCATTCCTGGGCCCCAGGTAGGCAAGATCAGCTTGGATTTGTAAGGAGGCCCCAGAGGAGGCTTTCCGCTTTAGAAACAGTGCTAGTTAGCGGTCCATCAGGCTAATGACACAAGGAAATATCTTTTCTGACCTTCAGACAAAATTCCTCCACACGTGAGGTCACTATTGTGCTGCAGTTGCCTTTAATGAGACTGTGGTGGGCCCTGAAAGGCCACAGGACATCCACAAGGTCAAAGGCAGGAGCTGAGCAGGTCCTTCTGGTGCTTAAAGGTGTGAGGCGTGTCTGGGCAGACAGCCCAAATGCACACTCTTGGGGGGAAGGAGTTCCATTACCTGAGTTTCTTTTCACTTCCTGAAGTCAAGTGGCTGTTGACGAACCCTAAGGAGGTTCCATTGAACATGAACGACACCCCCACGGCTCCCTTGTTCCCTAAAAAGAAGAGCAGAAAGAAGAATCAAAATATCAAACAGACACACTTGCCAAGGGGCCAGAAATCACCCGAAGGCAGGGTGAGAGGGGCAGTGAGTGAGGAGCTGGCAAGGGGTGGGCGAAACAGGGTCCTGCAGGGTGGGAGCCGCTGGGCAGAGAGCGGGAGATGAGAAAATGCAGGAGCAGTGCAGATGGCGGCAGCCTCAGGCTTCTCGGCGGGGCAGAGGAAGGCGGCTGCTGCGATCCTCCCCCGGCATCTCTCTCTAAAGTGACCAGGGTGCTAAGCAGGCAGCCAGAAGCCCTGGGAAGATTCAGAAGGTTCCAGCCTGGGTGGGCTGATCTCCCTCCCAGCGAACTCAAGGTTCCTGGGGAGACCAAAAACCCACACTGAGATCATACCTTTTTCTGCCAACGTTCTGATCTATTCTAGGTCAGTGGTTCCCAAAGGGAGTTCCCTGGACCAGCAGCTGCACATCACCTGGGAACTTCATGGAAGGGCAGATTCTCTCCCACCCCAGACCTACTGAATCTGAAATCCTGGGATGGGGCCCAGTAATCTGTGTTTGACAAGCCCTCCAGGGTCAGTGGTGGGCAAATGCTGGCTCACTGCCAGCTACAAATGGTTTTACATTTGTAAGTGGTTGGAAACAAATCAAAAGAAAAACAATCTTTTGTCATTCATGAAAATACGAAATTCAAATTTCAGTGTTCGTAAAGAACACGTTACTGAAACACAGCCATGCCTATTGACTTCTGGATTGTCTGTAGCTGCTTTCAGACTACGATGGCAGAGCTGAAGCGTTGTGACAGTTGTGTGGCCCAAAGAGCCTAGAATATTCACCGTCTGGCCTTCTATGGAAAACGCTTGTTAACCCCTGCTCTAGGTGATTCTGACACATGCAGGCGAGAACCTGCTCTGTCCAATACAGGCACAGGCCACATGTGACTATCAAACACCTGAAATGTGGCTGGTACAAAATGAGACAGGTTGTGAGTGTAAAATACACATTGGAATTGTGGCCTTGGTAAGAAACACAGACTGTAAAATATCTAATAACCTTTTACATTGAATATCTATTGAAATAATTGTATTTTGGATGTATGAAGTTCAATAAAATCTATTATTGAAATTAATTTCACTTGTTTTCTTTTTAATGTGGCTACTAGAAAATTTGATCTATTGATTGTAATAAATCAAATTGTAATCTATTTTGATCATAAATCTATTTATTTATGATCTATTTGGCTCCCATTTTCTTTTCTTCCTTTCTTTCTTTTTTTTTTTTTTTGGAGATGGAGTCTCACTCTGTCTCCCAGGCTGGAGTGCAGTGGCGCAATCTCTGCTCACTGCAACCTCCGTCTCCCAGGTTCAAGCAATTCTCCTGTCTCTGCCTCAGGAGTAGCTGGGACTACAGGCACCCACCACCACACCCAGCTAATTTTTTGTATTTTAGTAGAGACGAGGTTTCACCGTGTTGCCCAGGTTGGTCTCTAACTACTGAGCTCCGGCAATCTGCCTGCCTCAGCCTCCCAAAGTACTAGGATTACAGGTGTGAGCCACGGCACCCGGCCCCATTTTCTTTTGGTTGGACAGCTCTGGATAGGCCATAGGCTGAAGGGACCCCTGGATATCACCTGGCTCAGCCTCGTCAGGACCCAGTGGGGGAGTACACAGGCTTTCTGCCCTCCAGCCCTCTCCGCTGCACCTAGCTCTCCAGCCCTGCCCCTCTGCCCCCAACCTGGGAGGGTGACCTGGAACTGAGCAACTGGTTCCAGTCCCGACAGCCTGGTTTCAATCCCTGCCCACCACTTTCTTATCCCTGGGCCTTGGGCAAGTTATGGATCATCTCCATAGACTCTGTTTCTTCATCTGCGAATGGGAATAATAAGAGTCCCTGCCCGAGTGTTTGTATTTTTTTTTCTAATTTGAGACAAAGTCTGTGTCACCCAGGCTGGAGTGCAGTGGCAAAATCATGGCTTTCTGTAGCCTTGACCTCCCAGATTTAAGTGATCCTCCCACCTCAGCCTCCTGAGTAGCTGGGCCCACAGGCATGCACTACTATGCCTTTTTTCTTTTTTTTTTCTTTTTTTTTTTTTTGTAGAAATGGTACCTTCCTATGTTGCCCAGGCTGGTCTCAAACTCCTGGTCTCAGGAGGTCCTCCCACCTTGGCCTCCCAAAGTGTGGGATTATAGGCATGAGCCATCATGCCTAGCAGGGTGTTTATATCAAATGAGATGATACAAAGCATTTAGCACACAGCCTTGCTTAGGGCACACTCTTAGAAAGGCCTTGGTTGTTCTAAGGACTTTTTTTTTTTTTTTTTTTGAGATAGAGTCTCGCTCTGTCACCCAGGCTGGAGTGCAGTGGCATGATCTCAGCTCACTGCAACCTCCACCTCTCGGGTTCAAGCGATTCTCCTGCCTCAGCCTCCCAAGCAGCTGGGATTACAGGTGCGCACCACCACATCCAACTAATTTTTGTATTTTTAGTGGAGATGGGATTTCACCATGTTGGCCAGGCTGGTCTCGAACTCCTGACCTCAAGTGATCCACCTGCCTCGGCCTTCCAAAGTGCTGGGATTACAGGCATGAGCCTACCACGCCGACCAGCATTTGCTGTTTCTGTCCTGTGCTAATTATGGCTGGGAGCCATTTCAGGGGAGTGGAGGAGGGAGGCTGGCCCCAGGGCAGAGAGGAGGGGAAGGAGGGGAAGGAGGGGAAGGTGTGTGTGAGCTGCACAGCCCAGAAGCTGCCCTGCAATGGTCATAAAGCTGGGACTCTGGCCAGGCCTTTCTCCTCACCCCTCAGATGCCAGTCGCACTGCCCTTCTCAGGGAGGCCCCTGACCTCTGCTCTCTGCCCACGCCACACACTCCTTCGCCAGTGCACTCCCTCCCAGGAACTGGCTTCTTTTCCTCCCGTCTGCTCATGCAATGTGTGTCAGGTCCACATGAGCAGAGCTCCTGCCTGCTCAGAAGCTGACCCAGTGCCCAGCCCTGAGGCCAGGATGACCAGGAACTGGTCTGGCTGAGGGGGTGGTTTTATGTGGCCCTAGGAGGTCCGAGCATATTCTGCACAGCGGGGCAGGGGCTGGTGGGAGGGACTGGAAGCCCAGGGAGCGATGGAATCCACACCCGGGGCGGTTGCTGGGCAGCAGGAGGGCGTGGGCGCAGCCAGGACAGCCACGCCAGCCCCACCCTTCTACTGTGGCAGGAAGGAAGGGGGACGAGTGGGGGTGGACGCGGGCAGTTTGCGGTTTGTCAGCAGAAAAGTCGAGAGAGCTTTGCACGTTCGATTGCAGCAATTCTTCTCTTTCCTGTTATCTCTGGGACTCTGTCCTGTTCCTGACTCCACTGACTCCAACCACCAAAAACCACTGGCCTCGCCCCTGATGCCAGCCCTGGAGCCCTGTGTGTATACCACCCCACGTGCACACACGGGCACACACACACACAAACACACAGAGAGGCTCTAGCACTTACGCACATGCACTCGGACACCCACCCTCACATACCTAGACTCTCATAAACACACACTCACAAACACACACACATGGACTCACACTCACACACTCATAGATATGGGGTGGTACACTCATACATGGACTCACATACATAGACTCACATAAACACACTCACAAACACATGCATGGACTCACACACACTCATAGATACGGGGTGGTACACTCACACACAGACTCACATAAACACACACTCACAAACACACATGCATGGACTCACACACACATAGACACTCACACACTCATAGATATGGAGTGGTACACACACACGGACTCACATACATAGACTCACATAAATACACTCACAAACACATGCATGGACACACACACACTCATAGATACAGGGTGGTACGCTCACACACGGACTCACATATGTAGACTCACATAAACACACGAATACACATGCATGGACTCACACATACAGACACTCACACACTCATAGATATGGGTGGTACACTCATACACAGACTCACATACATAGACTCACATAGACACACTCAAACACATGCATAGATTCACACACATATAGACACACACCCATAGATATGGGGTGGTATGCTCACACATTGACTCACATAAACATGCTCACAAACACACATCCATAAACTCTCACACACCTACACAGGCTCACACACTCACATGCACGCTCTCACTCACACAAACTCACATACACAGACCTACTCACACACACATCCTACACAAACACACAGGCTTGCACTCCTACACTTATGAAGACTTCTTGCCCTTGTTACTGCTCTCTGAAGCCAGCAACTCTCCACTGACACCAGCGTTTCCAGATCCAACCTGGTGCACAGGGACCGAGGGCAGGGGCCAGCTACCTCCCACCTGTGCTTGTAAGGAAGGTCTCATTGGAACACAGCCACTCCCATTCGCTTTCTGGGTTGACTATGGCTGCTTTCCCACCAGAAAGGCAGAGAGGAATAGTGTTGAGTGGCCTGCAAAGCCTGAAATATTTACTCTCAGGCCCTTCCCTTTCCTGCAAAAGTTGGCCAATCCCTCTTCTAGGTTCTTGCTTCTTAAAATGGGTCCCACGGGCCGACCAGCAGCGCTCAAGTCGCCTGGGAACCTGTCAGAAACTTGGAACCCTGAGCTCCACCCAAGATCTCCTGGGTCAGAACCTGCATTTTAGCTAGATCTGTGGGACTGCTGGTGTAGACCCTGAGTGAGTTTCAGCCAGGGAGACCAATCACCCCTATTTGCTGAGGACTGAGCCGGGATCTAAGGATGTGAGGCTCTCTGTTTTTAACCCGGGGAACTACTGGTGGGATCAGGATGATGTGGTCGCTAGAGTTGAGGCAGAGGGTGTGGGAGGAACACAGGGTCCCCGCCCTGCTCACCCAGTGTGTTTGCAATGCCTGTCTTCACGTTGTCAGTACAGATGTGGCTGATCCGGTTCTCGTGCTCAGGCTTGGCCAGCACCACGATGCGGATGTTCCAGAGCGTGTGGATGGCGACCTGGTGGGAGGACAACATTGCAATACTCGGCCCAAGTGTGGGGTGTGAACCAAGGCACAGTGATTCACACCCAGCCCCAGCCGCAGCCCCTGGGTATGGGGTATCCTGTCTGTAATCCCAACCCTTCGGGGGACTCCCAGTGATGCTTGATAGGCGAGACAAAACATCCTAAAGATGAGAACCGGGGCTGACCAAGGGTGGGAAGATAGAGGACTCAGTGGTTTTCAGCAATACCCCCACAGATCCCATTTATTTCTGAATACAGATGCATCTCTCAGTGGGGGCCTCCAGACATCCTTGAAAACTGAGAGCTGATAGGCTGAGCCCGCCCTTGCCTCTGAGACAGCCCAGCCGAGCAAAGATTCTATCCCGGCAGCCCACCCAGCGTGCAGCCAGCTGCTCACTGTTTTAAAAGTCACGCTGGTGATTTCTTGCAGGGAGTGTTTGAGGATCTCCAGCCACTCCTTCTCACTCAGGGGGTCCTCTTGGGTGCCGATCACGTAAATGTCATGGGGGATGTAGTCGGCAGAGTCGTCCCGCGTCTTTCCCTGCCCCTTGGAG
This sequence comes from Pan troglodytes, assembly GCF_028858775.2. Taxonomy (NCBI): domain Eukaryota; kingdom Metazoa; phylum Chordata; class Mammalia; order Primates; family Hominidae; genus Pan; species Pan troglodytes. Next base: position 135,368,765 of record NC_072411.2, on the reverse strand, counting down.
AGAAACCAGGACGTGATCTTCTTGGGAGGGGGGGCGTTACCTTCAACAGCAAAACCCAACACCAAGTGAGTCAAAGGCACATCGAGTCAAAGCATTAGGAGAATTCAAAACAGAGGGCGGGAGTGTGAGGGAGGTCACGTCGTTACACAAGACCATCCAGGCAGCCCAAAGAAATGCCTGCAATGGAGGCCTGGGCGCCAACCTCACCCAGGATGTCGGTTAGGGCTAGAGCTCCGTTAAGCCTCTTTTTAAACGTAATGTCAAGTTTCAAGGTATAGAAACACCAGAAGATTCCCTGATGTCAGATACTGTCCTGCACTTTGAGGCTATGATAATTGAGACAAAGTCCTGTCCCTCAAGGAACTCACATCCTATTCTCAAGACAGCCAAGGGAACTGACAAGTTTTAGACGGCGGGTTCTAACCCATTGTTGGGAGACAACAAAGTCTCCCTTGCAAGACAGATCCCAGCCCAGAGCGGAGGGATGCCTGGGTGTGAGCCAGAGAAACGGGAGAGCATGGAAACTCCTCCGCATTCCCATTTCAAAACTGAGTTGAAGAAGCTCAATCAAGAAATTTTGAATGGTTCTCCCTACAATGCCCTTGAAGGATGAGCAAACTTTGTTCCTCAAAGAGATGAGCTTCTTGCCTTACAGGTGCAAAGAAGCCAAGCATTGGAGTAAATGGACTGTGGCTAAATTCTGCTCCCCCAAGAGGCTCAAAGTGGGTGCCCGAACCGCCAGGCTGGTGGGTCCCCGGCCCTCCTGCGGCATGGCCTCAGCTGGCTCCTTCCATACTCTTCTGTGGGAAGGGCACCCCTGCCCTTGTGTCATGGACATCCCTGACCATGTCCAGAGGGAGGAGATCAGGCAGGCTATTGTCTCTTATTAGAAACACTGAAAGGGACTGAAGGGGACAAGTGACCCCCTGGGGCACTGGCCCGGGCTCTACTCCACGGCTGCTGTGGCCCTGGGACACGAGTGACAAGCTGTCACTTCACTTCCAGGAGGCCCCTGCCAGCCACTGCTCACCCTCTTCCTCCCAGACTCCTCTCAGGACAAGGGTAGGGGACACACGACACCCAGTGAAATTCCAATTTCAGATAAACTGGTAGTTTTTAGAATAAGTTTATCTGGATGTCTTCTATCTAATTTATTTCTACCTGAACACTTACACTAAAAAATTATTTAGTATTATTTATATTTAGTAGAGTGCATGTGTTTAGTATATAAATATACAGTATATATGTTTAATACAAAATATATTTAGCATATATTTAGTATATTATTAGCTGTATGCTTAAACTAAATAATATTACTTAGTATAATTCATATTTAATATAATTACACTTATTTAGCATATGTATATATACTGTATATATTTAGCATATGTATATATACTATATATTCAGCATAATGTCTATGAGCATATATATTTAGTATTTATTTGTTTGTAGCTAAACATATACTAAAAAAAATTGTTTCTATGAAGTTAAAATTTAACTGGGCATCCTTTGTCTACGTACCTATCTCTCTGTCTCTCTCCTGATAAATCTGGCAACCCTACTCAGGGTGGACTTCTTTCTGTCAGGCCTGGGGCCCCTTGGTGAGCTGCCTAGGGCTGGCAGGGTTCCCATGAGCCCCTTCACCTAGATGTTCAGACTCTTTCCCTAAAACTTTCCAATTTAGACATACAGAGTAACCCACGCCAGCTGCTCTTGGGGTACGATAGTCCCAAAGCTTGTTTTTCTTACCCACCATCTCAGGAAAAGGGTGGAATTCCTTAGGAAGGAGGTTGTGCGGGTGGGCTGGGGCTTAGGGGCAGGGCCCTGGGGCAGGAAGGAAGGGGACATGGATGTCGTCACTCCACCCCACCTTGAGGATGCCTGAGTCAGGAAAGCAGAAGCAGAGGGGGTGACTGCAGGGAGGGGGCGCGCGGACCCACCCATGTTCCAGGTGCCGATGAAGATGGTGATCATGTCGGGCTCCGGCTGCTCTGAGTGCTTGTTCTTCATCTGCTGCAGGAGCTGGCAGAAGCCTTCTCTCTTCTAGGGATGGAAGGGCAGACAGACTTAGAAAGGCCTCTGCCTCCCTGCACCTTACACTTTGCAAAGGACTTGGTCAGCTTCAAGAAAACTGAGAGGAGCGTAAATCAGTGTGAACTTCCAGGACAGCAACCTGGAAACATGCGTCCAAAGTCATAAGCGAGTGGCTTCTGGCCTAGACATTCCCCTGCAAGGGTGTGGCTTTAACAAAGTGATCAGGAGCCGCACAGAAGTCCAACCCTGTCACGGCTCTGCAGCACAGGCCTCAGTACAGAAAAAAATCAGAAACAACCTTACTGTCCAGCCTTAGGAGATTCATTAATAATGTATTAGAGGGCCAGGTGTGGTGGCTCATGCCTGTAATCCCAGCACTTTGGGAGGCCGAGGTGGGTAGATCACCTGAGGTCAGGAGTTCGAGACCAGCCTGACCAACATGGTGAAACCCCTGTCTCTACTAAAAATACAAAATTAGCCAAGCGTGGTGGTGCTTGCCTGTAATGCCAGCTACTCGGGAGGCTGAGGCAGAAGAATTGCTTGAACCCAGGAGGTGGAGGTTGCAGTGAGCCAGGATCACATCATTGCACTCCAGCCTGGGTAACAGAGCTAGATTCTGTCTCAAAAAAAAAAGTATTCTAGACCATCCATAAACTAGAATATCATAGTGTTTAACAAGTGTGATCCAGAACTATCTTGCCAACAAGGACAGGTGGCCACAATATATATTTTTAAGCATGAAAAGCTAGTTGACAAATGATATGAATAGCATCATTGCATTTTTAATAAAACATTTGGGCCTGGCACAGTGGCTCATGCTGTAATCCCAGGACTTTGGGAGGCTGAGGCAGAAGGATTGTTTGAGCCCAGGAGTTTGAGACCAGCCTGGGCAACACGGGGGAACCCTGCCTCTACAAAAAATAAAAAAATTAGCCAGGCATGGTGGTGCATGCCTGTAGTCCCTCCCAACTTAGGAGGTTGAGGTGGGAGGATTACTTGAGGCCGGAAAGTTGAGGTTGCAGTGAGCCATGATCTTGCCACTGCACTTCAGCCTGGGCAACTGAACAAGACCCTGTCTCTGAAAAGAAAAGAAACAGAAAAAGAAAGAAAGAAGGGAAGGAAGAAAGAAAGAGAAAATTAAAAAACATCTGGAAGGGGCATAGTCCCAGATTAACTCATGGTATACGAGGGTTTTTATTTTAAACATTTGCTTGTTTGTGTTTGCCACGTCTTCACCAAGGAGAATAGATTACTTATGTAATGAAAGAACATTTAAATTAAAGAAACTAATTAAAAAGAAGAGAGGACATGAAGGCTTTCATAGCCTACTCAATATTTTTCACGTATTTTTCTGGGGTACCCAATGGGGCACCAAGCAGCCTCAGTTGGCCCTCTCTTAGGATGCAATCAATAGAGCAGGCGGACTTTAACAAAGTACACAAATTTCAGGGTGTAACATATGACATGACCAGTGTTTGACTATTTCAACCTGCAAAGACAGAAATTTTACATGATTCAACCTTATAATTGCAAATCTCAGTAAGTCCTCCCTGAAGACACCAGCTCACAAAGATGTCATAATGACCATCTTTACTATAACCTGCCTTGAGTTGGGAGTGGCTCAAGATTCATGGCCTCCGTTTATCCCTGTGCCTCAGTCCTTTTGAGGTCGCAGCAATGGGGCAGAGCTGGTGTTTGAACCTATGCCCAGGTGCTCAGAAAGCATTCCAGCCCAGTGGTCTTTCTCTCCATCTCCCACCACCTGTCTGGGCCCCGTTCTCTTGTTTCTCCCAGACCCTTCCCTATTATTCCTGACAGCTCTGGACACCTTAGACCTCCCACCAGCCCACCCCTGATGCTTTGGAGGTGAAAGTAGGAGCGGAGACTGGGCACTCAGTGGGAAGCTATCACTGTGGGCCTGCACCAGAAGCGCTTGTCCCTTGGCCTTGCTGGGGGTCCCTGATGTGAGATGTCAGCCAGCACCTGATGTGATGGACACCCTTATTGCGCTGCAATCTTTTTTTTTTTTGAGACAGGATCTTGCTCTGTCATCTAGGCTGGAGTGCAGTGGTGTGATCATAGCTCACTGCAGCCTCAAACTCCTGGGTTCAAGCGATCCTCCTACTTCAGCCTCCCAAGTAGCTGAAACTACAGGCTCATGCCACCACACCCAGCTATTTTTTTTTTTTTTTCGTAGAGATGAGGTCTCACCATCTTGCACAGGCTAGTCTCAAACTCTTGGTCTCGGGCAACCGTCCCGCCTCAGCCTCCCAAAGTGCTGGGATTATGGGCATAAGGCACCCACTGTGCCTGGCCTAATTTTTTTGTTTTGTAGACATGGGGTCTGACTATGCTGTTCAGGCTGGTGCAATCCATTTTTACTGCCTCACACGAGCTGCATGGCAGAGAACAATGAATGAGGTTCACGATGATAGGTTTTGGCCCTGGTTCAAATTTCTGAGATGAGGGGTCAGGTCACAAAGAACCCACTGTGGGGGCACAGAGGCCCAGCCTGGGTTTCCCCAGTGGCCCACGGCACCTCTTACCCCAGGAACCCATCCTGGCAGGGGCATCTCACTTCTGCAGAGTGGGGCAAAGTGTAGAAATGAAAGTCTCTGGGATGGAGCTCCAGTCGAGACTCAGATTTAAATCCAGGGGTGGCTCACACCTATAATACCAGCACTTTGGGTGACAGAGGCGGGAAGATTGCCCGAGCCCAGGAGTTCGAGACCAGCCTGGGAAACACGGCGAGACTCTGTCTCTACAAAATATAAAAAATTATCTGGTGGTGTGTGTCTGTGGTCTCAGCTACTTGTCTCACCTCAGCTGAGGTGGGTGGGGGGATCCCTTGAGCCCAGGAGGTGGAGGCTGCCGTGAGCTGTGATCACGCCACTGTACTAGCCTAGATGGTAAAGCGAGACGCTGTCTCAAGTCAGTCAGTCAATCAATCAATCAATCCAGGAGTGTCCCAAAGATTTCCCAAGTCCAGCCCAGAGAAGCTGAAAGCCTTTCCTCCAGGTGTGGGGCTGAGTTAGATGTGGGTCATAAAGGATGTGGCCTCCAGGCTGGGAGGCAGCTGGGCAAAGTGGGAAGCCTCCCTACTCCTGAGACAGTGATGGCTCAAATCCAGGCCAACCTGGAACGTGGTCCTCAACTTCTCTAAGTTCACCTTTCCCAGGTGTGAAATGGGTTGTTCTGGGAACTGAGTGAGCTAATGATACACTCCCTGGCACACAGCGAGCCTCAAAACGCTTGTGTCCCCTCCCTACCTCACAGCCCATTTTAGAAGTTTGCTGTCACTTACTTTGGAGTCAGCAAAAACATATTCCTTCCGCAGGATCTTCTCCTTCTCTGTTTCCACCAAGATCACCAACTTATTCAGAAATTTCTGTGACTTAATGAGCTGCAGGACTTAAGAGAAAAGAAATTCATTAATTCATTCATCCACTCATTCAACCAATATGGACGGTCTCCATTATGTTCCAGGCACCTGACTATCAACTCCCGTCCCCAAGCTGAGCCCCGAGTTTGTGTCTGGTCTCCCAGCTCCCTCTGCTTCCAGCTGCTCTTCCCAAGAGAGGCTCATGCTTGGGGAGGGTGATGTCTGGAACAAGCAAGAGTTGGCCTGGCCAGAGCAGAGACAGCGTGATCGTCTTTTCATCTTTCTCCCTGCCTCCCTCCTTCCCCTCTCTCTTCTTCCTTCTTCTCTTCTTCCTCCTCTTCTCCCTCCCTCCATTCTTCCTTACTCTTCCTCCTTTCCTTCTTTTGCTTTGTTTTTAATTTATATCTAAATTTAATTTTACATTTTACTGTCATCAAAAATTAAAAGAGTCAAGTTGTTCTATAAGATTTTTGCAAACAACAGTCCTCCACAACCCAACCTCTCTTCAATGTCCAGCATCCTATAGGCAACCAATTTCAACTCTCTTAATGGATTCTTTTGGAATTCTACTCTGTTTCTTAAAAAAAAAAAAAAAGCTTAGATTAATACTTTCCGATGTTTCAGTTTTCATTATGTCCTATTACATTTTTGACTGTCCACTATGGAAGATGAGGGTTGAAATTCCTTTCACACACACAACCTGCTCCCCCAACTTGACTCCCTGCCAATGCATAATTTCAGTCCCCACATCATCCTTCTAACAATTATATCATAATTTTGGCCAGATAAGTACTCAGTGTTTGTTATTCTGATTATTGAAATGCTATTGACAGACCAGCCCTGATTGTTTCTCTTTTTCTAGACAACTTTGTGTTATTCCTGGAGTTAGTAATTGCCATACTTTTTTTTTATTGTTTCTAATTCTTCCCCAGTTTATAACTCTCTTTTCCATGTGACCAACTACTTTCATCAGTTCCTTTGTCCTGAGGGAGCCTTTCCCAGAGCTTCTGGGTCTTCTCTGGACTGGTGACTTCAAGGGCTGAGGCACAGCCTTTACCTTGGGGCCTTACTTCATAATCCAGGAATACGTTTCTCTCTCTCGTATTAAATCCCATTTCTTGGACCCCAGGTCTTCCTCTTCTTGGTTTACACCCTCATTTTGGTAGAGCAACATCTCTAGTGGCTTTCCAAGAAAGGAAGAATCAGTGATACATTTTTAGAGGCCTTGCGTGTCTGAGAATTCGACCCTCACACTTAACTGACAGAACCCTAATTTTGAAATAATTCTCCTCCGGACTCTGGAACCTTGTTCCATCATCTCTAGTTTTCAGGATTGCTGGAGAAACAATGTCATTCTGATTCTCTTGTTCAGAAAAGAGTTAGCACAAGAGGCCCGAGACTGCTGTCCTTAGAAGGGCTTGCTTGAAAGGCTGGCGTTCTGCTGTCATCTGGGAACTTAGATTTCGGGAGGGCTCCCACCACTCCCAGAGCTGATGAGTGGCTTGCTGTGCCTACATTGTTTGTACAAACAATATGGTTTATGCTGAGCACCTGTTTTCCTTTTGGGAGTCTGTAATCTGGGTACCTGCCAGGTAGAGGGTGTCTATGTGACCAGTCCCCAGTTAACAACCACATTTCACACATGTTGTCACACCTCACTGGGGGAGGAGGGAAGTGTGTCCTTTGTGACTCCATAGAAGAGTGGAGCCACTCCTAATGGTGGCTCGCTGTACTTAGAAGGAAGCGTGGGCCAGGCGCGGTGGCTCATGCCTGTAATCCTAGCACTTTGGGAGGCTGAGGCAGGCAGATTGCCTGAGCTCAGGAGTTTGAGACCAGCCTGGGCAACATGGTGAAACCCTGTCTCTACTAAAATACAAAACAAAAAATTAGCCAGGCGTGGTGCCAGGCACCTGTAGTCCCAGCCACTCAGGGGGCTGAGGCAGGAGAATTGCTTGAACCTGGGAGGCGGAGGTTGCAGTGAGCCAAGATCGTGCCACTGCACTCCAGCCTGGCGACAGAGTGAGACTCCATCTCAAATAAAAAAAGAAGGAAGCGTGAACCTGGCACTCTGGCTCAGCAAACCCACACACCTGGCCCCTGCCCAGTCTTGGCCTTGTCTGAGCCACAGCCATCTGGCCATCTCACCAGCCACACTGGCTCCTGTCTTGGAACTGTGCCCAGTGGCCCCTTTCCCTGGTTTGGGCACAGCCAGCATCTTCCTGACGCTCAGGTCTCAGGCTCAGACTCTTAGAAGCTCGTGCCTGGTTTCTTCCAGACTTCATCCTATGCATGTGTCTTTTCCCTCAGCTGATTTTGCTCTATATCCTTTCAATGTAATAAATCACAGCTGTGAATATGATCACCCGCTGGGTCTTGTGGGTTCTCTGAGGGAATCACAGAACCTGGGGGTGGTCTTGTGGGGCCCCTGACACAGGGCGTAATCTATCTTTTGCTCTGAACATTTTTAGGATCTTTTCTTGGAGTCCAGCGTTGTGAGACTTTCCGGGGTTGTGTGGGCCTCCTGTGTTGTGTGAGCACTTGGCCATTTTCAACATGGAGGCAAGTGTTATTCTGTTCTGAGACTCTTTCCTGAATTCTTTAATAAATTTTCTCACTCTGTTTTCTCTTACTGACACTTATTATTTTGATATTGGGCCTCCTGAACTCGTCTTCTTATTTATTTATTTATTTATTTATTTATTTTTTGAGATGGAGTCTCGCTCCATCACCCAGGCTGGAGTGCAGTCGTGGATCTTGGCTCACCGCAACCTCTGCCTCCTGGGTTCAAGCAATTCTCCTGCCTCAGCCTCCTCCCGAGTAGCTGGGATCACAGGCGTGCACCACCACGCCCGTCTAATTTTGTATTTTTAGTAGAGGTGGGGTTTTACCACGTTGGCCAGGCTGGTCTTGAACTCCTGACCTCAAGTGTTCCACCTGCCTTAGCCTCCCAAAGCGCTGGGATCACAGGCGTGAGCCACTGCACCCAGCCCTGATCTGGTCTTTTAAATTGTAAAAATCTTGCCTCTCCTATTTTCCATCACTTTGTCCTTTTGTTTTGCCTTTTCGGAGCTTTTCTAAACTTATCTTTCCACTCTTCCTTTGGGTTCTTATTTTTTTAAATTACTGCTATAATATTTTTTATTGCCCCAGAGCTGTCCTTCCTTTCCCTTTCCCCTTCTTCCCCCTTCTCTCTTCCTCCTCCTCCTTTTTCACTTTCATTTTATTCTCTTACTGTTCCTTTCTAGATATAATTCTGTTATTCCACAGGCCCATTTCTTTTTGTCTATAGAATTTGATCTCTCCAAGGCTGGGTGCAGTGGCTCACGCCTGTAATCCCGGTGTGGCAGGCCAGGTCTCACTAATGCAGGCCTCCGTGACAACTGTTTCAGTACTGACTGAGTCGTTAAGTTAAATATCAAAAGCCAGTGCCCTTATACAAAGGCTGGAATGTAACAAAAGCCCATCAGAAGTTTTGCCTAGGCGAAGGAATTCTTAACAGGACCAGTTTAGGATTTAACAAGTTTATTGGAGGTCTGAAGGAACTCCCCAAACCTCCGTGATTTAGCAGGAGACAAGATAAGGGTAATCACACCAGCACCTGGACCCATTTAGATGAAGTCAATTTACTGAGGCTCCAAAGGAAGGTCTTCGGGACTCAGACCTTAGTTATAAATTAAAAGAAGTTAATCACATATCTTTCAATGAATACACACACGTAGACATACAGCTTAGAAGGTATATAAGCTCTGGAAAACTTTGTAATTTTGAGTTGGTCTGGTGATAATTTCCAGGCCTTCTTCCTGTAACCAGTTACAGAAAATAAAACCTGTCTTCCTCCCCAGTTCATGTGCGTCTTGTTATTGGGCCACAAGAAATAGCAGCCTGACCCTCAGTTTGGTCCAGGAACACCAGCACTTTGGGAGGCCAAGGCAGGCAGATCATCTGAGCTCAGGAGTTTGAGACCAGCCTGGCCAGCATGGTGAAACTTCATTTCTACTAAAAATACAAAAATTAGCCAGGCATGGTGGTGTATGCCTATAGTCCCAGCTACCTGGGAGGCTGAGGCACGAGAATCGCCTGAACCCAGGAGGTGGAGGTTGCTGTGAGCTGAGATCGTGCCATTGCACTCCAGCCTGGGCCACAAGAGTGAAACTCTGTCTCAAAAAAAACAAAAAGAATTTGATCCCCCCAAGTGTTTTGTCTTTGTGTCCCCTGTCTCCTGTCCCCAGCTTCCCTCCAGTGTCTGGTGATCCTTGGCTGTCTGTGTCCAACAGTGAGGTGGGGTCTGTCGAGAAGGGCTTCTCCGCAGGGTGGTCTGATGGGCTGAATCCTGGGGAAACTGCGTGATGGCAACACCTTTCCATCTTTGCCCCTGGGCTGATCAAGTTTCCCAGAGAAGACTTCTAACTCCTGCCTAGGGAGGGTGGGGCTGGCCAGCAGCATCCTGGGAGCTGGGCAGGGAAGAAGGCTGGGGTCTCAGCACTCAGCAAGTGACTGTCCCTTAGTCCTCTGTTTTCAGTAGGCTCTCCTGCCTGCAGCAGGCCTGGCATCTCCCAGCCCTTCACCTTCTCCAAAGAATATCCAATCTTCTGCCAAAGGAGTGAGGAGGAGCCACTGGCTACATGGAGTGGAGTGTGATCTGTTGGGCTGAACTGTCTTTAAATAGACTTCCATCTGACCCTGCTGTGTATAACCCCACCTTCACCCCACTTCTTGGGGTCCCCAAGGCTCTCAGCTCCTGAGCCCTTTGTGGGTTTTGTGTGAGTCAGTGTCTCTGTTTTTTCTTCCACCTGCTTAGGGTTTCGTTTTTTGGTTCCTACAAGTGACTCTCGCTATCCATCTCCTTTCCGGCTTTCAGAATGTTGTTGCTCTCCCATTCTCTCTTTCCCTGTGGGTTTTGCCTTCCGGAAGGGAACTGATGACAGAGCATGCATTTAACCATCACTTTGAGCTGGAAGCCTCCCCAAAGGGAAATGACATCAGCTTCGTCTGCACCTCAGTAAGCATCCCACAGTCCGATTTCTACCACTGCTAACCAAATGCTCTGAGACTTTTCCAGTCTGCTACGATCAGGCCATGTCTCCTTCCCCTGAATTTCCTTGCCATCTGTTTGCAGGACTGTGCGGTTGCCCCCAGGATGTGATATCTTGTTTGATCAGGGTTATTATTCCATCAGAGTCAGTCAGCGCCCCACCTTCCCCACGCCCAGTGAAATAACACTAGAAGTTCCGTTTCCCTCGTCCTGCTACATGGTATCGATCAGCAGGTGCTGGCTGGTCTACCTTTGAAACGTTCCCACCCCGTTCACCTTTTCCCATCTCCAGCTGCCACCGCCTCTTGCCTGGCTGCTATCATGGCCTCCTAATTGGTGTCCCTGTCTCCACTCTTCCTCTCTTCCCATAGTTTATTCTCAGTACAGCAGCCAGAGTTATCTTTTTGAAGTGGAATCACGCCACACCCCCCCAGCTGAAAACCTCCTAATAGTGGCTTGCTGCATTTGGAAGGAAACGTGAGCTGGTACTCTGGCTCAGCAAGCCCACATGCCTGGCCCCTGTCCAGCCTCAGCCTTGTCTGAGTCCTGGCCGCCCAGCCGTCTCACACGCCATACTTGTTCCTGCCTTGGAACTGAGCCCAGTTGCCTCTTTCCCTGGGTTGGGCACAGCCAGCATCTTCCTGACACTCAGGTCTTGGTTCAAATGGCACAGCATGTCCACAGAAAGGCTTTTCCCCATTACTGTCATATTTTTCTATTTAAATCCCCAGGTCTAGAGTTTATCATTCCCTGACACATTCCTGGTTTGTATATTTGTGTGTTTGCTTATTTTCTCCTTTGCCCTGATTTGAATGAAACTTTCCTGAAAGCTAGGATCCCGGCTGGCTGGTTCACCTTCGCATCCCAAAGCCTGGTACCTGCATAGCAGGTGCTCGGAGCATGAATATTTTATGATTTGAACATACAGCAACTGGCTGTTCCTATGTGTAGAAGACCATGATGCCAAAGCTATTCATGAACATGGTGATTAAAATAAGGTAAGGAAGCTCCAACTCTTGCAACCACAGATTCCCTCCAGGTGAGCACCGCTCTGTCATAATAACCATGGCTGGAAACTCACCATGAGCCAGACTCCGCACTAAGGACACACCTTACCCCATTAACTCTCACAACAACCCCTGTAGGAACCCCTGTCTTGTGGAGGCATCATTGAGGCTTTGAGGAGTTAAGTAGCTTACTTGAGATCATACTATTAGCAAGTCATGGAACCAACACATGCATCTGGTTTACCTAGAGCACCCACTCTTGAACCACACTGCCTCTCAGCACCAACTGTAAAGAAGCCACTTAAACATGCATCCATGAGAACTGTATGATCTTACCTGGTTTAGGACACATTTGCTCATTCATGCATAGATTCATTCATTCTTGCCTTCATTCTCTCATTCATGTGTGCATTCATTCATTATTACATTCATTCTTATTCCTGTGTGCGTTCCTTCATTCTTGCATTCATTCACTGATTCATGCATGCATTCTCTCAATATGCATTTACTGATCACTTACTCTATGCTAAGCACTGTTTTGGCTCTGGGATTTAGTGGTTAACAACAACCAAAAAATCCACATCCCAGCCTTTGTGAAGCCCACATTAAAGAGGGGAGACAGAACTGGGATTTATGATGGATGACATTGCAAGTGCCTCAGGCAATTGGCAATCCCTGAGCACGCACTTGCTGAGCCCCAGGGCCCGAGCTGGGGCCTGCAGAGTCCAGGGTGTGTAAAGGAAAGACCTTGCCCTTTTTAGGGGGAGGGAATTTGTGAGCAGTCAGTTGTGCTCTGATGTGACAGGTGTCACCACAGAGAGGAAGTCAGGCTCCACCATCCTGGATTGACGGGAGGACTGGAGCCAGGTGGGCACATTCCCGGAGAGTGGGCTGGCAGTCTGTGGGCACCCATGCTCTTCAGGGCTCACAAACCTGCTCTGAAATAGCCTATTATTATTATTATTATTATTAATTTTTAGAGATGGAGTCTTGCTGTGTTGCTCAGGGTGAACTCAAACTCCTGGCTCCAAGTGATCCTCCCACTTCAGCCTCCCAAGTAGCTAAGAATACAGGTGCGTACCACTGCACCCATGCATAGCCCATTCTTAACTAGAGCTGGATTTTCTTAGGGCCAGTGATCTCTAGTTTAGCTCTTTCACCCATCCCTGATCTGTTTCCACAAAGGAGAATACCCACTTCTCAGCAGCAACAGCTCCAATTCTTACTTGGGCATTCTAGGCTCTGTTCACACCTAGGATGGCGTGCCCAGCTGCTTCTCTCTCCAGAACCACAGCGAGAGATGAGCAACATGTAATGTGTGATTTCACTAACCCCCTGTCCCGTTCCCTGCACACCCCATTCTCTCAGTACCAGTGCCCTCCCCTGCCTCATGCTTGGCAAAATCCTATTCATCCTTCAAATCCCGGTCAGAGCCACATCGGTGGTGTGAAGTCTCCTGCCCTCACTCCCCAAAAGAGCTAACCAGTCCTCCCTCGGGACTAACCTCCCTCCGGAGCACATTCTAATACCTGCCCATGTGCCAGCGTTCCCTTCTCCACAGCAAATCCTTAGAGGAAGTGTTCACGATGAAGGGCTGGCCCATAGAAGATGCTACGCAAATATCTGTTGCATTAAACCGACAAAAGTTCACAGCACTTCTGAGAACCCTGGGAGGTGTTTCTTTCAATCTTAAGTTTTTTAGTAATCAGGTGCTCTGACAATCTTCACTCATCTTAACGTTTCCATCTCCTCTTATCCAAGTTGGGGCCACCCCTCTCTCCTTAACAGATGTATTAGTCTGTTCTCACGCTGCTAATAAAGACATACCCAAGACTAGGTAATTTATAAAGGAAAGAGTTTTAATGGACTCACAGTTCCACATGGCTGGGGAGGCCTCACAATCATAGCAGAAGCAAAGGAGGAGCAAAGTCACGTCTTACATGGCGGCAGGCAAGAGAGCTTGTGCAGGGGAACTACCCTTTATAAAACCATCAGATCTCATGAGATTTATTCACTACCATGAGAACAGCATGGGAAAAACTCATCCCAGTGATTTAATTACCTCCCCACCCGGTCCTTCTCATGACAAGGGGGATTATGGGAGCTACAGTTCAAAATGAGATTTGGGTGGGGACACAGCCAAATCATATCAACAGATAAGAGGAAACCACCACTCTAAGCTCACTTTCCACACAGCCTTTCTGTTCAAATCATCAGTGACTCCCCATTTCTCCTGCCCAGCTTGCCACTATACACAGGGGCCACCATGATGCTATGAGCTCCCCTCTGCAGGACTATGACAGCTATGATGTCACCCCCAGCCATTCCCTGAGATCAGCCTCCCTCACAGCTACCCTGGAAGAGTAATAATAATGGTGGTGATGGTGGTGACAGTCAATCACATTGAGCACTCCCTGGAGGTTGGGCACCAGTTGCTTTGATGTTCACCCACATAAGACTCATGAGAGCCCTGCAAGATGCTGCTATTATCCCTGCTGGACAGAAGAGTAAACTGAGGACCAGAGAAAAGGCACCAGACCCAAGTCACAAGTGGCTGACCTGGGACTCAAGACTGGGCTACTAGCACCCCACTGTGCTATCAGTGGGGTTCAGGATGCACTATTTCAAAATATGGCATCCTAAGCATGTTGAATATTTTAAGCTGAAGGAATTTGAGCAATGGCAGGTGCAGGAAGGACCCTCTGACATTCATCTAAAGCAGGTTATAGAGCCTTATATGAGAGGAGCCCTCCCTATACCTGGGGGACAGAGCATCCTGTCTCCAAGGACACAGGGACAGAGAGGACTCTGAATGCACAGGCCCTGCCAAGGTCCTCCCAGTTCCCCACACTTAGTGCATACGACTTTATTAAGAACAAAAGATGGCTGAGCACAGTGGTTCATGCCTGTAATCCCAGCACTTTAGGAAGCCAAAGCGGGTGGATCACTTGAGGTCAGGAGTTCGAGACCACGCTGACCAACATGGTGAAACCCTGTCTTTACTAAAAATAAAAAAATAGCTGGGTGTGGTGGTGGTCCTGTAGTCCCAGCTACTCGGGAAGCTGAGGCAGGAGAATCACTTGAACCCAGGAGGCAGAGGTTGCAGTGGGCCAAGATCGCGGCACTGCACTCCAGTCTGGGTGATAGAGCGAGACTTTGTCTCAAAAAAAAAAAAAAAAGGTGCTGATCATGCCTGAAGAAGCCAGATAAAATACAGGAGACCCAGTTAAATTTGAATTTCAGAAAAACTGTGAATCATTGTTGCGTATAAGTATGTCCCAAATATTGCATGGGACATACATATACTATATTGGTTGTTTATCTGAAATTCAAATTTTACTGGGCCTCCTGTATTTTTATCTGCTAATTGTGGCAACCTTAACCATGCCCCTCTAAATGAACTTTGAGACACTAAAGAATAAAAAAAAGTGTTGTAGCCACAGGGACCTGGGGGGCTTCCTAGTGGTCTTAAAACCTGACATGGGATGCAAACTGTTGTATGAAGGTTGGGATTTATCTGAGGCAAGGGTCTACGCATTGATCAGGTTTCTCGGGGGAACCCATTGGCCACCCAGATGAAGAAAGATGTCCATTTGCCATCAGCCAGAACCAGAGGCTGCTCAGGAAACTCTCATGCTTTCATCAGCCCTCTGGTCCTTTCTGCTGCTGTTCTCCAGCCCCATGTGGCACTGCACTGGGCATTGCCTACCCCCCTGCCTCCTGACACCCTGCCTGGCCTCCCTGACCTAGGCCCCAGTGCCCATCTCCCAGCGTTTGCACATGCTGCTCTGCTAGCTGGGATGCTCTTCCCTCAGACCCCTGCCCGACTGGTTGCTTCTCAGCCTCGGGGTCTCCGCCAATGTGCCTCTTACTCAGAGGAAACTTCCATGTCTGCCCTTTCTACACTATCCCCTCTTGCCAGTTAACCTCTACCCCATTGCCCTGTTTTGTTTTCTTTGTAGCACTTTTCATAGCTGGATCATCCACTGTATTGACAGATCATCCATCTGATCATTCATCTGTATTGACAGATGTATTTGAGTCTCTATCAGCCACTCAATGCACCAGAATATAAATTCCATGTGGGCAGGGGCCTCATCTGTCCTGCTGGCCCTGGATCCCCTTGTCTTGCCCCACTGCAGCTTCTCTATATGCATTTGTTGTGGGAAGAGCTTCCATTTTATGGATGAGTTGATTTGATGGTTCTCAGAACCTACTAATAACAGCTGACTCTCAAAGTGGCCACTACATGCTGGGCTCTAGCCTAAAGAGCCTTGAGCATATTATTCACATAATTTTTATCATCCCCATTTTACAGATGAGGAAACTGAGGGCTAGAGAGGTCATGACATGTCCCAGGTCACACAGCTGCTAAGTGGCAGAGCTGGGACGTGAATTTAGGCAGTTTGGTTCCAGAGTCCATGTACTCACAGTTTAGTTTATCCTGTGCTACAGACACTACCCAATTGTCAACAAGACCTCATCTGTGCAAGGCTTTGTGCCCGGCACTGAGAGGTGATAGCATGGATCACACTGGGTCTTGGTGGGGAAGAGAAGAGACACACACACACACACACACACACACACACACAAAAGCATGAGCGCAGGTGCACATGCGTGCGGAAGACAGACCTGCAGGGCAGGCCTTCTGAGAGGTGAGCTGAGAGGGCAGGAATTCCACAGGCAGGTGAGGGGCAGTGGTTGATAGGCACGAGGGGTCTTACTTTTCTTGTGGCTGTAGAACTTGTCCTCAGAACCATCCTTGGACTTCTTAATGATCAGTTTCCCAGACTCAACGTCGACTTTGAGCTGCATTTTCTGAGGAATCCCCAGAGACTCTGCCTTCACCTTAGAAGAGAAGAGATGTGTCACTCATTGACTTTCTGCCTGGGCTTTTGCAAGGCTTCCCCCGCCCGAACCCGTTGTCTACATGGCTGGGCAACCTCTGGTGTGCATCCTTCGTGGGGCCACTGGGCTTCTCTTGCCCCAGCGGCGCACGTGCATGTTTCCACAGGCGTCTCCCGGGAATCACAGAGACTCTAGGGGCATCCCCCTCGTCCACTGTGTGTGGGGGAGCCATTCTGCCAACAGGTTTGCTGGTGAAAACAGACGAATTGCTGGAAATGGTTCATTCACTGATGACTTTGACAACACTCATTAATCTGATGTGTCACCTACTTCCAGAAAGGATTTTAGTAATAGATTTAAACTCCCAGGCCTTGTTACAACCACTGATTGAACATTTACTGATAATAATAGAAAAGAAAACCCACAACAGTTGCGTAGGCATGCTCAGAAAATGGAAATTTATCTTAATAGAGGATAATCACCAGGTCTAGAAAGGACTTTGGGGTGGGGAATGTGTGTGTGGCGGAGGGGGTGCGGGTCTCACACTGGATTCCTGAATGTGGGACCAGTGCTGGGGTGAATATACTAGAATCTCTGGGGATTGTAAAGAACGCATTTTGGGTCAAGTCTGGAGATTCTAATCCAGTCATTCTCATGGAAATCACAGGAATCGCACGGTTTTTTTTCTGAATTCCCCACCCGCTTGAGGCAGTACTTTGCAGCCCCGTCTGATGTCACTCATCTCTGCCATTTTGAGAAGGACAAAGTTTACATGGTGCCTGGCCCAATGAGACACTCCTCCCTTGTAGCTTCCCTCTGAAGGGGATTTCCCAGTCGCCTCTGGGTGCCCGTTCTGACGTTGAACCGCCATCACAGCGACAAAGGTCAACTGACTGCCATTCTTGGCTAATGCGCTCCCTGCTCTTCCCCAGCTCAAGCCCCAGTCCCTCTTTCCACAGGAACAAGAACATGTCTCTCTGCCCAGCTGTGGAGCCCAAGCCCAGGCTCTGCTGTCCCATGGCCACTTACCTCAAAGGTGACTGGAGGGATAAGGGAGCGCCGGTGCGGAGACTCAGGACCCTCGTGCAGCAAGGCCTTGACCTGTGGGCGGCAGCGTTAGAGACAGAGGGTCAAGGGGACACCGAGCCTGTGCATCTGGGCATTCTCCATGCAAAGAGGGGACCAAAGAGGAGACCAAGAGAAGCCGCAGGAGCCCCACACGTACCTTGTCTTCAATAGACGACAACAGGCTTGTCAGTTGGCTGAGCTTGGACACCATGTTGATGGGATTGGCCTCACCAGGAACCTGGGAGAGGAGGGAAAGAGGATCAGGGCAGCATCACTGAACCTGAACCATCGAGAGGCAATGCTCTGGGTTCTCTCTGCACCTCACCCCATTCCAGCCTCCCCGCAGCCCCACAAGTTCTATTATTATCTCCTTCCGGCAGATGAGGACACAGGGATCTCTACAATCTTCTCAGAATTCACATGGCCAAAAAATAGATCTTCATTTCTTCTTCCCTGTAAATCTGCCTCTCCCCCGGTGCTTCTCACCTCACCCACTCCGTTGCTTAAACAAAACTCGAGGACTGTCCTTGCATGTTACCTTTCCTCCCTCCTACACCTGCTGCATGGTGTTCCCATCCTACTTCCAAAATAGACCCAGCCCTGCTGCTTGAAACCCCAGTACAGTTCTTCTCCACATAGAGGAGAAAATGATCCCGACCCCTTCCCTGCCCTCCGAGGTCCTATATGATGCAGCCCCCCACCTCACCCGCCCCACCAAGATCTGAGCCACTCTCATCCTCAACTCATATCTGCCTTGAGCTTCCCTTCTGAGGAATCTCCAGAGACTGAATTTCCCCTGGGAGGGGCACCTCCTCATCATTCAGGTCTCAGCCCCACAAAGAGGTCTTCCCTGACCACCCTGTCTAAAATAGCCACCAGGTCACCTCTATCAAGTTGCCTTGTTTTGTTCCATTTCAATCACCATGAGCTAAAGTTATCTCCTTCCCATATGTGTTCATTGTTTGTCTTCCCTGCTGAATGGAGGCTCCATGAGAATGGAGATCAAGAGGACTGTGTTCAGTACTGCAACACTGGGGCTCAGAACAGTGTCTGGCCAACGAAGATGCTCAGTTAAGTTGTTCAGTACATACAGGGCCCAGAGAGATGAACTAACTTGTCTGAGGTCGCACAGCTAGTAAATGGCAGAGGAAGACATGTATCCTGTCTGCCTGATGCCAAGTACATGGTCTCATGCACTTATTCACAGAAGAAACATTTACAAAGCATCTATTCTATGTTAGACATGTTGCTAGGTGTGGAAATGTAGAGTTAATAAGATACCTTATTAAGTTATTAATACCTTATTAAGTTCATAATAAGAGGTGGAATGAGAAAAATCAGACACATGTATGACTAATGTGAACACAAAGCAGAATGGAACCAGGGTTATCACCAGGCAGGTGATGTCCCTTTACCTCACCCCTTGCTCAATATAGCAGCCAGGCTGCACTTGCTTTTGACCTCAATTTTCCACCCAGCTACTTTAGTATACTACTTTTACTATCACCACCTCCATTACCACTGCTGCCTCTGCACAATGATCAATGACACTGCCGTGATCAATAGGATCCCCTTCAACAGCACCACCAGAGTCATCAGCATGGCCACCACAATCACCACCAACACCACCATCACTACCACCATCTCCACCCCTATCACTCCCACCATGATCATGCCCACCTCCACCATCACCATCACTACTACCACCTCCACCCTCACCATCACCACTACCACCTCCACCCTCACCATCACCATCACCACCACCATCTCTACCCCATCACTCCCACCATGATCATAACCACCTCCACCATCACCATCACCACTACCACCTTCACCCTCACCATCACCATCACTACCACCATCTCCACCCTCACCATCACCACCACCACCTCCACCCTCACCATCACCATCACCACCACCATCTCTACCCCATCACTCCCACCATGATCATAACCACCTCCACCATCACTATCACCACTACCACCTTCACCCTCACCATCACCATCACTACCACCATCTCCACCCTCACCATCACCACCACCACCTCCACCCTCACCATCACCATCACCACCACCATCTCCACCCCTACCAGTCCTATCATGATCATGACCACCTCCACCATCACCATCACTACCACCACCTTCACCCTCACCATCACCATCACCATCACTACCACCATCTCCACCCATCACTCCCACCATGTTCATGACCACCTCCACCCTCACCATCACCACCACCATCTCCACCCCTCCCACTCTTACCATAATCATGACAACCTCCACTATCATCATCACTACCATCATCTCCACCCCTACCACTCCCACCATAATTATGACCACCTCCACCATCACCATCACCATCACTACCACCACCTCCACCCCTACCAGTTCTACCATGATCATGACCACCTCTAACATCACCATCACCATCTCTACCCCTACCAGACCCACCGTGATCATGACCACCTCCACCATCACCATCACTACCACTATCTCCACACCTATTATTTTCCATGATCATGACCACCTCCACCATCACCATCACTACCACCATCTCCACCCCTACCACTCTCACCATAATCATGACCACCTCCACCATCACCATCACTACCACCATCTCCACCCTCACCATCACCATCACCACCACCATCTCCACTCTCACCATTCCTACCCTGACCATGACCACCTCCACCATCACTACCACCATCTCCTCCCCTATCACTCCCATATGATCATGACCACCTCCACCATCACTACCACCATCTCCACTCTCACCATTCCTACCCTGACCATGACCACCTCCACCATCACTACCACCATCTCCTCCCCTATCACTCCCATATGATCATGACCACCTCCACCATCACTACCACCATCTCCTCCCCTATCACTCCCATATGATCATGACCACCTCTACCATCACCATCACCACCACCATCTCCACTCCTACCAGCCCTCCCATGATCATGACCACCTCTGTCATCACCATCACTACCACCCTTAGACACCACACCATTCCCCGTCCCAATAACCGTCACTCCACCATCACAGCAGTTAATAATTGTCAGTGCTTTCTCTAACCACTTTTTGGTCTTTCCCTTGCTTCTTAATAAAGCTTACAATTCTTCTTTAGTTATTGTCAATCAGGAAAGTGGCTTGAAGGGGTGGTGCTAAGACTCAAGCAAGGGAACAACAGAATGGCTGCCTGTTGGTTGAGAAGAAAAGCTGGTCAGGAGATGGGATAGTTCAGGATTCCCTTGTTTTAGGGTTATTTATCTCATAAATAATTGAAACGGTAACACAGATTCAAGCCTCCTCCTTTTCACAGTAGAGGACATTTGGAATGACCTGCCTTCACCCCGGGCAGTCACCATGCAATTGCAGGTCCCCCGCCCCCCACCGGCTCTCTCTTTGGATTTGTGACTTTTGGGAGGGGAGATCTAACAAGATCTTAGAGAACATAAATGAAGTTACTGACAAACAGGGCGTTCGTGCTTGAAAGAAAAAGTATTAGAAAAATGCTGGAGCTTTCCCCATACTTCTGCCTAATGATGATTTGATGAGTTCGTATGATATGCCAAGCACATCTGAAATATATTAAGTCATCTAATCCTCACATGTCTTGATTTTTCTAATCCTTGTTTTGCTGATGGGGGAATAGAGTCAGAGTGGTGAGTTTACAGCTAGTATAGACCTGAGATTTGAATTGGGGGCTAGCCCAGTGGTCCTCAGCTGGTGGCGATTTTGCCCTCCAGGGGACATTTGGCAATGTCTGAGACATTTCCAGTTGTCACAGCTAGGGGATGCTAATGGCATCTCATGGGTAGAGGCCAGGATGTGGAGGACTCCTAGAGTGCACAGGAGTCCTCCACGACAGAGAACAACCCAGTCCCAAATGTCACCAGTGTCGAGGTTGAGGATAGAATTCACAGCTTAGCCTGTTAAAGGGTAGACTGGTCTGACTGCTACCTGAGGGTTTACATCAGCTGACCCAGTTTTTTCACTTTGCTTTTCAGTTGCGCTTTTCAAAAAAGAAGGAAGTGGGCGCCAAGGCAGGTTAACCATCCAAGGGAGGTTACCGGCTCTCCTTTCTCACACAGGGTGGACCCAGGTCTCCCCCATCCCCCAGGCCAGCCAGCATTTTGATAACATTGCATTTCACACTTCCCAGCAGTCCTCAAGTAACCACACAGGGGTTTGGGTGTCCCCAGCTTGTCTTGCCTACTTAAGGGAAAGGGCCTCATGTTGGTGAGAGTCTAGCAGGGTCAGACGTCTCACGCACCCAGTTTCACTCACTCCTTAACCAAACCCTGCAGAGATATTACTGTCCCCATTTCACAGATGGGGAGACTAAAGATCCAGGAGGGTGAATCAGAATTTGAACTCAGGTGTTTCTGATCCATGGACCAATGTTCTTTCCTCTCCTCAAGGCAGCCTCAACTCCCTCTTGATTTCTGAATTCCTAAAGACAAATCAAGAACAACCTTTTCTGTTTTTCTTCAAGACTCAGGGTCTCATAAAGGGGAGGGGAGTGTGGCAGCACGACCCACCCTCCACCGGGTGGCTGCTCTGTCCTGCCACCAAATGCAGAGACTGGCCTCCACCAGGCAGCACCGTAACTGGGACTGCAGCTGGCCTCTCTCACGAGGCTTTTTCTCGCTTCTAATCTACTTCAAAGACTTGACTGTGTGTTCTTCCACTCAAACTACTTAAGTTCAAGTGTCGGGCAGAGCCCCCGTTTTATCTAGATTTGCTTTTACTTTCTTAGAAGTTAACCCATCATTCACTTCAGAGAAAGCAAAAATTCTTTTTTTCTGAATTTTGAAAGTTGCACAAGTAAAATACAAATTCGTGTTCTCCGTAGAAAACTTAAACTAACAATGTGGGCAAACTCAAAATCCCCCTTGGCCCAGTCCCCTTCTCCCCAGTCTCATCCCTGAATTGTGGTGACCAGCGTGGCCCTTTGGGTTTAAATCCTTCCCATCTGATTTCCTCGTGGAGACTTCCATCAGAGTTTCTATATCATCCTGCCATTTGCTTTTCCACCTAACAGTAGTCTTGGAGATCTTTCCAGAGCAGTGTTCACACCTTAGAATAGAATTCTGCACCACTGCAGTTCACCAGCTCTCCATGTCTATGTGATTTTCTTTTTTTCTTTTTCCTTTTTTTTTTGTTTTAGGTGGAGATGGAGTCTCACTCTGTCACCCAGGCTGGAGTGCAGTGGCGCCATCTCGGCTCACTGCAACGTCCACCTCCCGGGTTCAAGCAATGCTCCTGCCTCAGCCTCCCGAGTAGCTGGGATTACAGGCGCCCACCACCATGCCTGGCTAATTTTTGTATTTTTGGTAGAGACAGCGTTTCACCATGTTGGTCAGGTTGGTCTCGAATTCCCAACCTCAGGTGATCCACCCGCTTCGGCCTCCCAAAGTACTGGGATTACAGGCGTGAACTACCACGCCTGGCCTGTTTATGTGATTTTCAATGTTTTTTTTCTGTTACTCTTTGTGTACTTGTAGTCCCTAAGAAGCTGCCAACATATGGAACTGCGGGCTTGAGGGATGCCTGCAGTTCACATTTTCATACAAATGGCCAAACTGCCGTTCAGAAAACCCATTTCCATTCCCAACAGCAGAGGAGTGAGCCCCTGTGAGCACCTCCTCCACCCCACACCCTAGCCAAGTCCTGACTCAACCATCAACTTGAGCATCAACTCTTTGTCCATCTAATAGGCAAGAAGAGGCTGCCTAGTGTCAAATGTCATTTCCCGGTTACTAACAAGGTGAGGTTGAACACCTTTTCATATCTATACTGGCTATTCCCTGTCCCTCTTCAGTGAACCGCCTTGTTTATAGCCTTTCCGCATTCTAAAAATTGGATTGTTTTTACTTAATTATTTGTAGGAATTTTTTAAAAAATGGCCAGGCATGGTGGCTCCCACCTGTAATCCCAGCACTTCAGAAGGCTGGGGCAGGAAGATGGCCAGAAGTTTGAAACCAACCTGGGCAACACAGTGAGATCTGTCTCTACAAAAAATTTTAAAAGGAGATTGGCATGGTGGCATACACCTGTAATCCCCAGCTATTAGCTGGTGCAAAAGTATTGCAGTTTTAATACATGGGAGGCTCAGGTGGGGTGGATCGCTTGAGCCCCGATGTTTGAGGATGCAGTGAGCTGTGATTGTGCCACTGCACGCCAGCCTGGGCGACAAAGCAAGACCATGTCTCAAATAAAAATAATAATATAAACATGAATACTTCGTCTGTAATCCTTTGTCCCTAAGCTTTGTTGCAGGTATTTTCTTCTGAGATACAGCTTTTGCTTTTTTTTAAAAACTTGTTAAAACTTTATTGATGACACCTTTTGTTATCTGCAATCCTTCATCCCTAATCTTTGTTGCAGGTATTTTCTCCTAAGATACAGCTTTTGCTTTTTTAAAAAACTTGTTAAAACTTTATTGATGACACCTTTTGTTACACAGACATTTGCTTAATGGGCAACAGGACCTTGGCCTCCTGCCAGGCCATGAGCAGGTGCGGGGGTTGGGGGGCACCTTCATCCTGCTCCTCCTGGGACAAGAGGCAGGATCAAGAGTTTAGACATCTCCTCTTTTTCTTTCCTTTCAGTTTCTGATAAGAAATGATGGGAACAGGCCCTGCTTACCCCCTTATTTGGCACAAATAAGTTTTGCTGATGAGTGCATAATTTGAAATCTTTATTCCTCAAATCAAAATCTGGCAGTGGGAGACGGCTTCCTGGAAAGGGCAGGGGCTGAGGCTCCCACCCCCAACCCATGCGTACCTGCTTGCTGTTGCCCAGTGAACACACAATGGGCAGTGCTCCCCTCTTCCTCCTGAGCCCTCAGGACTGGCTAACTCAATCCTCCTCCCTGGTGTATTAATCTCACCTTTTCAACCCCAAGACCCTTTACCTGAGGACGTGGACGGAGGCCCGGGGAGAGCGGCTGGTCAAATAACCTCTGCAGAGACTCCAGGGATGGGAGGGTCCGGATGACTTCTCTGGGGGCAGGGGACAAGGTGAACATCAAGGTTTAGTGGGCACTGGAAAGAGTCTTCCATGGCAGCACGGGCTCTAGCCAGAGATGAGGGCACCCTCGGTCCAGCAGAAGCAGGTAATTCTCCCCAGAAGGACAAGCCCGGGCAAAGATCAAGGCTTGCCAGCACTGGCCCACCCATCCCTTCCCAACCCACAGCGAACTGGAATTGTGTAGTCCTGACTGTACCTGGGTTTTGCTTTAGCCAAACTGCACTCTATAGCCTGTAGAAAATTCAAATCTGAGTGACAAAATGACTTCACTTAGTTATCCATGGTTCCCAACCTTCTGTGTTTATAAAACACACACACACACACACACACACACACACACAGGTGTTAACAATGCAAATTTCTGGGCTCCCGCCTGATTGAGTCTAGAATCTGCATTTTAAATATTAGGGCTGCCCAGTGCTGGTGATCTGTGGATTCTGATGCAAATCCCCTCCCAGCAGCCCAAATGCAGGCTCAGAGGGATTTTCCCATCGTCACTTCCATTGACAACTCCAATCCTCGGGCTTTATGCGCTCTTTGTTCCCAGCTCATCTTTCTCTATTGTTTTAACATAGTGGGGCAGACAATTTTGAGTTCTACTTTTCACTTATTGTTTCATCAAAAACTGTTCATGTTTTTACATATTTAACATTCTAATGATTTGAAAATAGTCTGTCGAGTAAATGTGCTGAAATCGATTGCTAGATATTTGGGTTACTCTGAGATCTTTGTTATATGAATAAAGGCTGCTCTGGGCCAGGCACGGTGGCTCACGCCTGTAATCCCAGCACTTTAGGAGGCTGAGGCAGGCGGATCACGAGGTCAGGAGGTCGAGACCATCCTGGCTAACGTGGTGAAACCCCCGTCTCTACTAAAAATACAAAAAAAAAAAAAAAAAAATTAGCCAGGTGTGGTGGCGGGCTCCTGTAGTTCCAGCTACTCGGAAGACTGAGGCAGGAGAGTGGTGTGAACCCAGGAGACAGAGCTTGCAGTGAGCCGAGATCGCACCACTGCACTCCAGCCTGGGCGACAGAGCGAGACTCTTGTCTCAAAAATAAAAATAAAAATAAAAATAAAATAAACAAAACCTGCTCTGAACAACTTTGTTCATATAGCTTTTCTAATTTTTAATTACAGAATTAGGATAACCAGAGATTACGGCTCTTGATCATTATTGCCAAACCTGTGAGTACTGATTATATTGTCCAGACCTGATTACCCAATAGCTCCAATGGCTGTACTTCTGTTCTTTCTCTCTCTTTTAAGGGACATAACATTGCACTTCAATATGGATGAATAAATTTGCATATCTTTAATTTCTAATGTCATTGTTTTTCTATTGCTGATTTCTAGTTAATGGCTACTGCATTTCTCTCATTTCTCTTTGTATAAACTTTTTTGTTTTTTCTCCCTTGCCAATTTTCTGTTGGGAATTTTGTTCATATTTTTATATAGTGTTATAAACTTTACATATTGCTTTGCTTTTTTTTTTTTTTTTTAGACAGTCTTACTCTGTTGCCCAGGCTGGAGTGCAGTGGCGTGATCCTGCCTCAGCCTCCTGAGTAGCTGGGATTACAGGCATACACCACCACGCCCAGCTAATTTTTGTATTTTTAGTAGAGACGGGGCTTCGCCATGTCGCAGGCTGGTGTCAAACTCCTGACCTCAGGTGATCCGCCCACCTCAGCTTCCCAAAGTGCTGGGATTACAGGCGTGAGCCACCAGGCCCGGCCTACTTTGCTTTTTATTTAATCTAGGTGCTGTATTTTTTTCTCATTACATTATTAATATAATATAATCTCATTACATTATTAATATAATATAATCTCATTATATTATCATATAATCTCATTATATCATAATAATAAATACTAACATATTATGTGTATGTGTGTGTGTGTGTGTGTGTGTGTGTGTGTGTGTGTATATATATTTTTTGTGTGTGTGTGTGATGGAGTTTCGCTCTTGTTGCCTAGGCTGGAGTGCAAGGGCAGTATCTCTTTTTCCTTTGTTAAAATGTTTAATGGGGCCAGGTATGGTGGCTCACATCTGTAATCTCAGCACTCTGGGAGGCCAAGGTGGGTGTCACCTGAGGTCAGGAGTTCAAGACCAACCTGGCCAACATGGTGAAACCTCATCTCTACTAAAAATACAAAAATTAGCCGGGCATAGTGGTGGGCACCTGTAATGACAGCAACTCAGGAGGCTGAGGCAGGAGAATAGCTTGAACCCAGGAGGCAGAAGTTGCAGTGAGCCAAGATCCTGCCACTGCACCCAGCCTGGGGAACAGAGGGAGACGCCACCATCTCATTAAAAAAAAAAAAAAGTTTAATGGAATGATTTTAATGTTTCCCTATCGATTGTAATTAGTTTTACTTTGATTCATATTGCATTACTAAGGAAGTATCCTTCTATTCCTTTTTTTTAAAAATGATTTTTAAAAATTAGAGATGAATTTAAAATGTTATCTATGTAAATGGTTTCCGTTTATCTTTTAATCTACTGCAAAATTACAGTGCTTTCTTTTTGTTGACTCATCTTTGGAGTGACCTCCTAGATAAAGCCTCCATTTTTCATGTCACTAAATTATATTTGCTGGGATGTTACTGAAACAATATGCATTTATATTAATAAGTGAAATCAGAGATAGAGAGTTTTATTTCAGGCTATTATCTTGATTAGCTTTTTGGATTTAAATCATATTTTTCTTGAAGAGAGAATTAGGTGACTTTTTTGTCATTCAGGAATAATCTATACCTTATGCTCACTATTTTTTCCTTGAAAGTTTAAAGGACACTCATGGTACTTTTAATATTTTATATTTTACGTAAACTATGTGTTCCATTTAATTATAACTTGAAGATCTGTAGCTACATAACTGTACACTATTCTTTAGTGACTCCCAAATCTTTAATGCAGATTATTAATTCTCCTTTGACATTTCTCATGTTTAAAACTTTCTTAATTGACAGTTTTTCCTGATGTATCTCTGTTTTTATTTTTACCATCTTGTCCTCCTCGTCTCCTTTCTGGCTGTTGTTATTGCTCAGTTGCTCAGCAGAGATTTCTTAAAGATTCTGTTTTATTCACTGCTGTATTTCCAGCTCCTGGAACAGTGCCTTGCAGGTAGTTGGTACACATTGGATCTTTGTTCATGAATATCGAATAAATCAACATTTCATGTACTTTGCTGGGTCCTGGAAACATCAAGGGGATTAGGACATGACCCATAATGTCTTCAAGAGATTTACAATCTGGACTCAGTTTGTACATTTGACTTGTTATTCTATTTCCTTTTTTTTTTTTTTTTTAATGCGGTCTCGCTCTGTCATCCAGCCTGGAGCACAGTGGCACCATCTCGGCTCACTGCAACCTCCGTCTCCTGGGTTCAAGTGATTCTCCTACCTCAGCCTCCTGAGTAGCTGGGATTACAGGTGTGCAACACCACATCCAGCTAATTTTTTGTATTTTTAGTGTAGATGGAATTTCACCATGTTGGCCAGGCTGGTCTCGAACTCCTGACCTCAAGTGATCTGCCCACCTTGGCCTCCCAAAGTGTTGGGATTACTGGCATAAGCCCCTAGGCCCAGCCTTCTATTTACTTTTTAATATTAGAGCAGAACTTTTAAAGCTATGGTTTTTCCTCTAAGTGGTGCTTTGGCTGCATCACATAGTGTTCTGATATGCAGTGGTTTGATTACTCCACTCTGTGCCTCCACACCTACCCCATGTATTATTGTGTCAGTTTCTTTCTTAATTAGCTGTAATTTAGAAGGTGATTTTAAAATGTACAGGTAATTGGGTAGTTGTGGCTAGTTTTGTGACTTATTTCTATTTTCATCACAGTGTGTTATGGGAGTACAGAATGAACACTTTCTGCTTTGAGTATATTCATATTTTGCTGCTCAGTAAGCTGCAGGCTTCTTGTTTTTAAGATCACCAGGACTATAAAATTTCTGAAAAACAATTTTTGGATTCCTTTTGAGTAAGGCATTTGATTGGTACATTTTTAGGAACTTTCTGAAAAAGATGACTTGAGCTCTTGAATGAGCTAGGCTTAGCTTTTCCAGGTCAGTAACCTTTTTCTTGGAGACATGGCTTCAGAATCTTTATTATACTGTCAAGGAGTTTGAATTTTTAAATATTAAATATATTAAATATAAAATATTAAAATATTAAATATTTAAAAATATTTAACATTTTAAATGTCGACCATTTTAAAGCTATGGTACTGTTTGTAACAATCTGTTTGTTGAATTTATCTTTTCTTGCCATTTAGAGACATTGTAAGAGATTTAGGCTTGGCACAGTGGCTCACAACTGTAATTCCAGAGCTCTGGGGAGCCAAGGCTTAAACCCAGGAGTTTGAGACCAGCCAGGGCAATATAGTGAAACTCCATCTCTAAGAAAAAAAAAATTGTTTAATTAGCTGGGCATGGTGGTGCATGCCTGTAATCACAGATACTCTGGAGTTAAAGGCAGGAGGATCACTTGAGCCTAGGAGTTCAAGGATGGATAAGCTATGATCCCACTATTGCATTCCAGCCTGAGTGACAGAGTGAGATGCTGTCTCTTTATAAGAAAAAAAAAAAAAGATGTTTCAGTGTTGCTGTTTGATTGTTGTATTATTTGGATCATTATGGAGCTTCTCAAAACTTAGATTTAGCTCTTTTGTAAGCCTGGAAATTTTTTTTTTAATTGTATACATTAATTGGCAATTTTTTCCTACTTCTTCAAGAACATATCCTGCCAGCTACAGGTAGCACCTCTGAGCTTTGTCTCCAAGGACTGTCCATTTTTACCACACATTTCCTCATCTAGGTTTGCTTAGTCTTTTCATGCTTTTGATATACCTGTTTCTGACACTCTACTCTGTTTTGTGATTTAATTTTTGAAATTTGATTGGAAAACTATGGGCTTATTTTATGGCTTCCAATGAAACAGTTATAATGGTAATGAAGTATTTTTGGTTTTGGTTTGTTTATTAAAAATCTTACCCTGCTCTCATGTAATAGATATTGTATTGATATTCAGACCTTTGATCTTTTATTTTAAAATTCCACTTGCAATCTTTTCCATGTCTCCATTTCAGGAGTTACCAAATATTTCCAGTCTCTGGTTCCTTATTCTCTCTCTCTGGAAAAGTTTCTGTCTGCCTCTAGGGAGCCTAACCTGGGGTTGCAAATCTTGCCTGATGCTTTGTACTGCAAAGAGATCTTCACGCCAGACCCGCACGGGGACATCGTCACAACATTTCTGCAGAGGAGGCTCCGGCACTTCTCCTTACTCCTCAGTGCTCAATGTCCTTCTCATTCACACTTGGGTCCAAGCAAATAGACCTGGACATCATTGATGCCATTCTCAACCCCCTCCCAGCTCCTCCTTCTCCATCCCTCCTCTAAATCTTGAGCCTGGCCCTATTCTCCTCTGTCTACACTCTCACCTGCAGTGACCTTACCCCCAGCTTTCAGTGATTCCCCATATGCATCCCCCATGATTCCCCAAATGCATCCCCCACATCCTAGCTTCTTAGCACTAGCTCCATGGCTGGTGACTCCACTCAGATGCCTCATGGCCCCTCAAGCCAAATGTAGCCCAGAACTCTCCTCCCACCACCCTCTCCTTCCTCCTCCTCCTTGACTTTCCCTATCCCAGGAACTGGCATCAGCATCCACTCAGCCCCTCACACTGGGAACCCAGGGGTCACCCTAGATTCATCTTCCCTTCACCCCACATCCAATCAAGCGGCAAATCTGACACCTTTGCCATGCACACGTGTCCCAGGTCACACCAGTTCTCAGCATCTGCACGCCCCCAGCCATTGGGTCATTTACCTAATATCTGTTGAGCCGCATGTCCCAGAGCCTGTGTATAACCGGGGACTCAGCAGGAAGCAAAACAGACACAGACCCCTGCCCCTGCTAGCCACCTTCCTCATGGACTGCCATCCTGTCTCACTTGGACAACCACAGCCACTCCCAGCTGGTCTCCTGCTTTGGGCAGTGCCTCCTAGGATTCATCCTCCACCACTTGAAAATCAGATCATGGCCCAGCCCTGCACAAACTCTGTAGGGCCTCTTAAGCCTTGCGTGATGTGGCTCCTGCCTACAGTGACCAGGTAAAACACAGGACACCCAGTGAAATTTGAATTTCAGATAAACAATGAATAATCTATTAGCATGAGTATATCCCAATGTTACATGGTATATACTTATACTAAAGAAGTTGCTGTTCACCTAAAATTCCACTCTCTGGGCAGCCTCTGCTTTTACTTGTTGACCAGCTTTTACATGTTACACCAGCCTCTCCCCAACCTCTGTTCCTAACACTCACTTGCCACACAGACTTCCTGTTCCTTGAGCAGGCTGTCTTCATTTCTGCCTCAGGACCTTTGTACTTTGTACTTAATGTCCCTCTGCCAAATCACTGCGTGGCAAGACCCCAGTTCTGTCACCTCCTTCACCTCCAAAGGAAGCTGGCACTCTCCCACCCAATGTCTCTTCCTCACATCATCCTGTTTTATCTTACCATGACATTTACTAAAATTACTGTTTGAACTGGGCATGGTGGCTCATGCTGTAATTGCAGCACTTTGGGAGGCCGAGGAAGGCAGATTGCTTGAGCCTAGGAATTGGAGACCAGCCTGGGCAACAAGGCAAAACCCCATCTCTACAAAAAAATATAACAATTAGCTGGGTATGGTGGCACATACCTGTAGTCCCAGCTTCTCCATTGGACTCGGGGGAAGCAAGTGAGTGGGGGGACTCAAGGATAGGGGCTGAGAGGTGGGAGGCTCACTTGAGCCCAGGAGGTTGAGGCTGCTTTGAGCTGAGATCTCACCACGGCACTCCAGCCTGAGTGACAGAGCGAGATCCTGTCTCAAAAAAAAAAAAAAAAAAATTCTTGTTCATCTGGATCCTTAGTCTACTGTTGTGTGCCTCACTGAGATGTTAGATCCAAAAAGGCCTAAAAGAGCAAGAGGCTTGTGCATTGTGTCTGTTGCTACATCCCAGCACCCAGAACTGGGCTCAGAGGAGGCCTCCAATACATGTTTGTTCGATGAACGAATGAATGAAGACCTATTCCAATCAAAGCAGTTTGAAAATTATGGGTTTACAATTTCAGGGATGAGAATCTGCAGGGATTCTGGCAGGAGAAATGGGAAGCATCATTTTGTTCCTTTCTACAATTTCCTAAAATGCCAAGGCTGATCAAGTCTCCAAGCCTGGCTGTCGCCTTACTGATGAAAGCAAAGACGAGTGTGCAAGGGAAATTTAGAGCATGACGGTGTCTTTAATTCTAAATAGAGTCATGGAGCAGCTAGAAGCTGAAGGAAGCTCTCTCCATCGGCACTACGTACCCGAGAAGAAGACAAGTTGGGGAAGCTGGCGCCGCCATAGTGATGAGGTGACTTGGCTCCTGGGAAGTCCAGGTAGTGGTGAGGTGTTAGGGAAATCTAACAATGTGCAGAAGTGTCTGGGGAAGACTGAGGGAAGCCTCGTGGAGAGACTTCAAATATATTTCTTTCTCCACAAGGAAGCAGGGAAGAACAGAATCTCCATTGAAGCAGAACTAAGAGCTTGTTATCAGCCATTGTGAAATGGTGTTTTACAAAAAGAAAGTGCGTATGTGTTTTCCCCTAGTGATAAAGTGATTCATAACAACAGCATCAAATGGAACAAAATCCCTCCATGGGAATCTATAAAAATGATAGCTCCAGGTCCAATTAGCTACAGCTGCATTAGTTGAAAGCCAATTCATTGAAATTAAGCCCAACTGGCCAATTTGGTGAGTGCTTGATTTGTCAAAGAAATTATTTGTTAAATTTACCAAGTGTACTGATCGTGCTTTTAAAAGCCTTTAAAAGGAAAGTCGAATTTGATTACTGATGATAAAAGAGTGTTTTCTGCATATTAACTAAGCTAAGATTGAAACAGCCCCAGAAAAATCAACAAAGGAATCTTGAAACGTCTGTATGTGTAATAAAACACAAAACAGCACAGACTACAAAACCGTTGCCAGTATGAAATCCCATTTTTCCAATCAAAATGTTGACCTTTCTTTTGTTTGTTTGTTTGTTTGTTTATTTGAGACGGAGTCTTGCTCTGTTACCCAGGCTGGAGTGCAGTGGCGAGATCTCGGCTCACCACAACCTCAGCCTCCTAGGTTCAAGTGATTCTCCTGCTTCAGCCTCCAGAGTAGCTGGGATCACAGGTGTGTGCCACCACATCCAGCTAATTTTTTTTTTTTTTTTTTTAGTAGAGACAGGATTTCACCATGTTGGCCAGGCTGGTCTCAAACTGCTGACCTCAGGTGATCCACCTGCCTCGGCCTCCCAAAGTGTTGGTATTACAGGCGTGAGCCACCACACCCGGCCTGACCTTTCATTTGTGATGGGATTGTTTTGGCTCCCTGTGGCTTTGTTCAGATGCTCTGGAATGTTTTTTTGTTTTTTTTCTCTTCCAAGCTTTTGGCATTTAAAATATTCTTTGCCAATTCTTTGGATGGCATATTAGCCTTACTTTTGCACTTTTAACAATTAAAATGTAATTAACTTGAAATTAACTTTCATCAATTAAATTTTAAAATGTAAAACCAAAAGAATCTAAAAGAAATCAGAACCTTTACCAGTTGGTCATTCAATGGATCGGACATCAGAAAATTAAAGTTTTGGTGAATCATCTCCCTTTGAAAAATTGACATCACTGGAAATCTTGGGCCATAACCACCCACGCAGAAAATAGACTAACTTTAATGTATTTCCTTTTGATGCCTTTCTGTGCTTGTCAGGTGTAATGGCTGCAGCAAACAGCAAGAGCAGCAGCAAAAATCTAAGAGCTGGATCCTGTGCAAGTGGGAAAGGGCTGGCCATGTCCTCCCACCCCATCCGCTTCCCAGAGCAACTGGCCTCCAATTAACTTTAGTTGTAAAAAGCTGCAGCACACACAAGCTACTGTTCAAATTCCATGATAACAAGACCTCCAAACAACCACAGAGATTTCCAAGCTGTGCTCACCACTCAATTATTGTGAGTGCGGCAGAGGCATTTGTTCAGCCAGGCAGAGGCAGAGGTCGCTCTCATGAGCTGTTTCTCTCACCTGGTGGCCGCCCCCACCTGCCCGCCCCCGTGGGCCAGCCATTACCCATAGAGCTCCTTGCAGAGCAGTGTGGTCAGTTTCTTCAGGTGAGGAAGACTGCTGGACCCCGTCTTCACAAATTCAGAGTCCTGGGCGAGCTGAGTGCTTAAATAATCTTGGATGGCCTTAAGATGCTCTTCTGGAAGCCTAAAGAAAAGAAAAAAGAAACAAACTATGCTTGCCTGTTTCTTTTAGCCACCATCATCAATGGGAACAGCAACCACAATAACAAATCCTCATCCTCAGAGCCTCCAAGGGTACACGGTCCTTCAGGAGAATGTTTGCAAACCTGGACGAAGGTTCCCGTGGTCTCACTGATGGGGTAGATTAGCAGGTCAGAGCAAGAAGAAGTGGCCCAGCAGGAAAAGGTGCCTCTCAATGAGCTCCTTTGGGTGCTGCTGGGAGGAAGTGGTTCTGGCTGGGGGTCTGGGAAATGGTTATACTTTAAAAAGGAGACCAAGGCTGGGCATGGTGGCTCACAACTGTAATCCTAGAACTTTGGGAGGCCAAGGTGGGCGGATCACCTGAGGTTAGGAGTTCAAGAACAGCCTGGGGGGAAACCCCGCCTTTACTAAAAATACAAAAATTAGCCAGGTGTGGTGGTGGGTGCCTGCAATCTCAGCTACTTGGGAGGCTGAGACAGGAGAATCATTTGAACCCGGAAGGCAGAGATTGCAGTGAAAAAAGATCGTGCCATTGCACTCCAGCCTGAGTGACAGAGTGAGACACTGTCTCACACACACACACACACACACACACACACACACACACACAAAAGGAGGCCAAAAGCTTTGGAAAGTGTAAGTGGAATTGTTTTCCTACCTTATCTACTTATAAAGATAGGATCTGAGGGCTGGAAGGATGATGGGATCTAGAGATAACAAATGGCTTTAGCTCCCATGCACTTTGCAATTTCACAGCCAAAGGCTACCCAGGGCACTGTGTTCAGAGAGTCTGGATTCATCTCAGGCTCTGTGGGGGGAGTCTGAGTGATTAGCGATGGGGCTGGGGATATGGAATGAGGTAGTGCAAGTGGCCGACTTTGCCGTGTGGAATCTGCTCCAACCCCTTCAGTGTACAGAGTGAATGGGGCTGAAGGCAGGATTTGTTCACTGTGCAGATCAACCCTGGTGGCAGAGGCACAGGCAGAGAGCCCAGGCCAGTCCCACGAGGGGCGCCCCCTAAAGTCGGATCAGCTGTCTGCATTCTATCTTCTAGCACCTTTTGTTCTGGGTAACGCTTGAGTGTTTGTTCCCATAATGATGGAAATTGTAATTATAGCAAGTATTTCCTGAGCACAGCATACCAGACACTATGCTAAGCACTTCATGCTCATTTTCTCCATTAACCCACAAATCAATTTTATGACTCAGATATTATTACTAATTATTCCTGTTTTACAAATCAGAGAACTGAGGCTTAACCATGTTAATTAGCTGTGTGGAAAAAATTATTACAAGCCTTAATTTATTTATTTATTTTTTTGAGACAGGGTCTCACCCTGTCACCTGGGCTGGAGTGCAATGGCAAGATCTCGGCTCACTGCAACCTCCAACTCCTGAGTTCAAGTGATTCTCCTGCCTCAGCCTCCTGGGTAGCTGACACCACAGGCACGTGCCACCAGACCTAGCTAATGTTTGTATTTTTAGTAGAGGTGGAGTTTTACCATGTTGGCCAGGCTGACCTCAGGTGATCCACCACCTCAGCCTCCCAAAGTGCTGGGATTACAGGTGTGAGCCACCCTGCCCAGCCACCTTAAAGATTTTTGTTCCAGGCTTGATATGTAATCAAATTGAAACTAAAGGCCACAAGGCTTTTCCTGTGGAATCTATGAAAGAATGAAAAGCCGTTGCTCTTAAGATTGGACAGGAATTGCCAGGCATGGTGGGTCACACCTATAATCCCAGCACTTTGGGAGGCAGAGGTGGGCAGATCACCTGAGGTCAGGAGTTCAAGGCCAGCCTGGCCAACATGGTGAAACCCTGTCTCTACTAAAAATACAAAAATTAGCTGGGCGTGGTGGCGTGCGTTTGTAGTCCCAGCTACTCAGGAGGCTGAGGCGGGAGGATTGTTTGAACCAAGGAGGCAGAGGTTGCAGTGAGCCGAGATCGCTCCACTGTGTTCCAGCTTGGGTGACAGAGCGAGACTCCTTCTCAAAAAAAATACTGAACAGGACTGGCTTACCCATTTGACTTGTTAGATTGAGAAGAGAACATTTACATTTAAGTTCTTCTATATTTATTCTGGGTCTTGACATCATAAAAATCCAGTTTCTGCCTGAGTCTGTTTACTCAAAGGGACAAACATCTCTTCTATAGTATTAAAAACAGTGGTCCCCAACCTTTTTGGCACAAGGGACCGGTTTTGTGGAAGACAATTATTCCATGGATGGGTGGTAGGGGGATGGTTTTGGGAGGAAACTGCTCCATCTCAGATCATCAGGCGTTAGTTAGATTCTCCTAAGGGGCGTGCAGCCTAGATCCCTCACGTGCGCAGTTCACAACCGGGTTCACACTCATATGAGAATCTAATGCCACCGCTGATCTGACAGGAGGCGGAGCTCAGGTGGTAATGCTCACTTGCCCTCCACTCACCTCCTGCTGCCACCCAGTTCCTAATAGTCCACAGGTTGGGGACCCCTGTATTAAAATATGTATCTTAACAGGCCTAATTACTATTGCCTTGTGACTTTGATACCGTGAGTCTGTATTACAGGCAGTTCTATTTGTTAAAATGTTTGTGGTAGGCTGGGCACAGTGGCTCATGCCTATAATCCCAGCACTTTGGGAGGTCGAGGCGGGCAGATCACCTCAGGTTGGGAGTTCGAGACTAGCCTGACCAACATGGAAAAACCCCATCTCTACTAAAAATACAAAATTAGCCGGTTGTGGTGGCGCATGGCTGTAATCCCAGCTACTTGGGAGGCTGAAGCAGGAGAATCACTTGAACCCGGGAAGGGGAGGTTGCAGTGAGCTGAGATCGTGCCATTGCACTCCAGCCTGGGCAACAAGAGCGAAACTCCATCTCAAAAATAAAAGTTTGTTGTAGAAAAGTGTTGACATAAAGATGTAAACTATGTTTATTTGAGAAGGCTAATTTTACTTAGAAATGTGATCATTAACCTACTAACTAAGACCTAACTGATGAGATCTAATTAACTTGCAGGAAAGACTGTGCAAGTTGTCATTTAAAGAAAAATAATCAAAAGGCAGTCCTCTATGTGCAAAGCAACTTGACACGCGAAATAGACTGATTTTAAAACACAATGTGGATTCCCAGTTTTCCCTGACCCTGAGAATGGAGGGCGGCTCTGTGTCGCCGCTTTCCTTGGTCTCCGCACATGCCCCCTTCACTCATTCCCAGCTCCGAACAGAAGTTTTAGGAAGGTTCCACTGACATGAGAAGCAAAGATAGAAAAAGCAGGGCTCTCTGCCCATGAGCCCTCAGCCCATGCCCCGACCCTAACCCCTCCTGGAAAGCTGCCTGGAAGCTCGGCTTCACGCCCCTGCTGGTCCCACTGAGGCAGAACCCCATAACCAGGATGGAGGGGCTGATGAGGAGGAGATGGAGTTGGCGGGAGGTGTACGAGCCTTAGTAGGAGAGGTCAGCAGGTGGAACCATGGGGCGTCCCCGACTCTTCCCCATCCAGTTTACTGCACTCAGCATCCAAACCTGGGAAGAAATGGAAACCCTGGGGAACTAAACGATGGGCTCGATGTGGAATTTTTTTTTTTTTTTTAGATGCAGTTTTTCTCTTGTTGCCCAGGCTGGAGTGCAGTGGCGCAATTTTGGTTCACTGCAACCTCTGCTTCCCAGGTTCAAGCTATTCTCCTCCCTCAGCCTCCCGAATAGCTGGGATTATAGGCGCCCGCCACCATGCCCAGCTAATTTTTGTATTTTTAGTGGAGAAGGGGTTTTGCCATGTTGGTTAGTCTGGTCTTGAGCTCCTGGATTCAGGTGATCTGCCCACCTTGGCCTCCCAAAGTGCTGGGAATTACAGCTCATTACAGGAATGAGCCACCGCGTCTGGCCTATGTGGAATACTTTTAAAGCATCTGTTATTTAGACACATATATAGAGACAATCAACATAGTAGCAACACTGGATATTCGGCTATTTGATAAATAGCACAAATAATTCAAGGAGAGTGCACAGAACTCAGGCTGGAGAGCCCAGGGAAGAACCAATGGGTATGTCCAGGTGGAAATAGGAACACGCCAAGTATCATAGCAACCCAGTGGCGTATGTGTCCCATCGGCATCTACTTCATATTTTGCCAAGTGAGAGAGTAGGAGGAGGGCAGCCCTGGCAGCCTCAGATGGATCCTTCAAGTTGGAAATGCAGCTTCAGCCCTGTCATTAGGATTTCTTTCGGGGGCAGGGAAGCGTTTCTCACAAAGAAACAAAAAAAAAGTTATATT
Source organism: Pan troglodytes (assembly GCF_028858775.2). NCBI lineage: Eukaryota > Metazoa > Chordata > Mammalia > Primates > Hominidae > Pan > Pan troglodytes. The sequence goes on along the minus strand of NC_072411.2, from coordinate 135,330,791 downwards.
TACTAAGGCATGGAGATTACCAGGTACTAACTTATTAATTAATGTAGCACATACCCAGTGAGTGCCCACACTATGCCGGGCCGTGCCTGGAGACAGAGTGCTCCCCCACCCCCGTGGAGCACTTTTCCTGTTAAGGCCCATGCCCCTGGCCTTCTTGAAGCCAATGGTGCAAAGGCCTCTGAGGTGCAAGATGACAAGCACTCTTCTCCGGAGACCTCCCCATCTCCTTCTGGTCACCAGGCCCATAACTAGGATCGAAACCCAAGCCATCCAGCCCTGCCCTGGCTGGGCTCACTGCAGATGAAGGCCCAGCTGGACTTGAGTGGGGACTCACCCACTGGTGTCCATGCTTTGCAGTCGCTGGAACAATGTCTCGGAGAGGCTCGGCCGGCTGGTCTCGGTCGCTCGGGGATTCTCGTTTGAAAAAGGAACCTCCTTGGCCTCACAGGAGCTGGCAGTCAGCGGGATGTTTCTTGGGGGCAGCTCGGGTGGAGACACGACACTTTCTACTGGAGAGAACAGCAGGAAGGCCATTGGTGAGGACACTGTGCGCACAACCTGGCCTTCACCACAGCCCCATGGGGTCCAGGCCATGACACCCACGTTATTGATCTCCATCTGCGTCCCCGTGTCCCTCGCTGACTCCTTCCTGGAGGGAGAGCCTCCTGCCACAGGGCCCTGGCTAGTGCAGTGTCTGCCCCACTGTGGCCATCAGCAAACACCTGCCAGGGCCAGAAGGCCTTGCTCCATGGAGGGTCTGGAAGGCCTGCAGGGCTGCTGACCTTGGATGGACTAAGCCCGCAGCAGCAGGCAGGTGAGCAGGATGAGTCTGGCTCTCAGACTTTCAGGGGCTGAGACAGGTGTCTCATGATGGCTGAGCCCTGGACTAGGCAGAGGCCCAGTTCCCAGAATAGGCCAAAACCATGGAAGGGGACCAGGGGTAAGGAGACAGGCAGGAGACAGGCAGGCCTAGCCACACTGCCCCTCTCCCTCTCTCCCTGGTCCCCTCTCTCCAGACTCTGTCCTTCCTTCTCTCCTCCCCCAGACTCTCAGAAACACATAAAAGAAAGCGAGGGGGTTCCCTTCACTCAGAGACATTCAACAAATGACTTGAACTTGGCCTAGGAGGTGGGAGCCCACCCATCGCCTTTAGGAGAAGGTTCATTCTGTACATACACGAATGGAGGGTCCAGAGCTCTGTCTGAGCCTCTTCCCACACAGAGCGGCTGCCCCTGGCCCAACCACAGTGGGCCCCGGGGGACCTCCTCTTTAGAGAACAGGCCCTTCACTTCCTCTGTCTGGGGTTCTGAAGACAACTAGGAGTCTGCTTCGAGCTCCACGGTCTGGCGGTGCCTCAAGAGGCCCTGGGCCCAAACAGACCTCTTGGACTGCGGGGGCCTCATGTCGCATTGCTCTGGTTCAAGCCGACAACTGGGCGACCTCGTTTGGGGAAGTGAAGCCAGCAGTCATGAGACTGAGGTTCTTTTTTCAGCCCTCACAGAAACTTGTCGGGATCTTCCTCCAGACAGCCATGCCCAGAGGGGCCCAACTAGCTGGGATGGGCAGCCCGAGGGGAGTGAGGGTGTTTAGTGTGGAGGGCGTTTCTGCAGAACAGCTTCTCAGCATGGCCCTGGGCGCCTGGGGGCAGCTGTTCAGGTGCAGCCAGGGTGCGGTGCTGGTGAGTGACCTTGGGCTCACAATGGGACAGGTCAGCCCTAGTTCTTCCACAGCCTGACCTTCCTGATTCCAGAGGGCAGTGCTCACTCAGACCAGGGAGGCCAAAAGGGACAGGGCCTGCCTGGGACCCTTTCAGCCTCCATGGAGCTGCGGTCCTTTTGGAAACGAACAGCTGCACAACCATGAAAAGTGTGTTTCCATGAGGGTGGGAGGGAGCAGGGGGCCCTGGTGGCCCACAAGCCAGCCCACAGGTGAGGGAGAAAAAGGATGCCTGCAGCAAGCCCCCAGAACAGGCAGGAGCCAGGCAAGGGTCTCAGCGTCTGTGGACAAATCTCTCCTCTCTTCGGGGAGAGCCTGGGGGACCTGGTAGTCTCCACCTGCTGGAATTCAGGAAGAGCCCTGGCCAACTGAGGGGCCCGGTTAGGTATCTCATGGTTTTCTTTTAGGAAATAAGCCTTTAAAAAAAAAAAAAAAAAAAACTTGTATTTTAAGTTCAGGGGTACCTGTGCAGGTTTGTTACATAAGTAAACTTATGTCATGGGGTTTGTTGTACAGATTATTTCATCATCCTTGTATTAAGCCTAGTACCCAATAGTTATTTCTGATCCTGTCCCTCCTCCCACCCCCTCAGGTAGGCTCCAGTGTGTGCTGTTCCCCTCTTTGTGTCCATGTGTTTTCATCATTTATCTCCCACTTAAGTGAGAACACGTGGTATTTGGTTTTCTGTTCTTGTGTTAGTTTGCTAAGGATAATGACCTCCAGCTCCATCCATGTTCCTGCAAAGGACATGATCTCGTTCTTTTTACTGGCTGCATAGTATTCCATGGTGTATATATACAACATTTTCTTTATCCAGTCATCACTGATGGGCATTTAGGCTGATTCCATGTCTTTGCTATTGCAAATAGTGCTGCAATGAACATACGCAGATGTGTCTTTGTAACAAAATGATTTCTATTCCCTTAGGTATATTCTCAGTAAATCCTTGAGGGGAAAAGTGGGGCATCCCCAGGTAAGCTCCTTCTCTGCAAGACTTTCTCCATCTGACTCTTGCTCTATTGGTCTTTGTCCCTATGCTGTAAAGGGCACCCTAAGTCTCACACACTTTTTAGGGACTGTATAATTTTTTTTTTTTTTTGAGACGGAGTCTCCCTCTGTTGCCAGGCTGGAGTTCAGTGGTGCGATCTTGGCTCACTGCAACCTCCACCTCCTGGGTTCAAGCGATTCTTCTGCCTCAGCCTCCCAAGTAGCTGGAACTACAGGCGCGTACCACCACACCTGGCTAATTTTTGTATTTTTAGTAGAGACAAGGTTTCGCCATGTTGGCCGGGATGGTCTCGATCTCCTGACCTCGTGATCTGCCGGCCTCTGTTTCCCAAAGTGTTGGGATTACAGGCGTGAGCCACCGCACCTGGCTGGGACTATACATTTTTTTCAACATATTTTTAGGGGTTGTGTTTCCCCCTCCCCCTTTTAATGATGACATAAAGAAACACCTTCCTCATCCTTCCAGTTAGGTGCAAGGGTCTCCTCCTTCACTCTCCTCTCAGTGAAATTCAGCAGATTGTAATGATGCTAATGACTGTAGCTGCATTTATGGAGTGCTTACTATGAATATGTACCAGGCTCTGGGTGCTACATTTCTCAACTCATTTGATCCTTGAGATACCATGAGAGGCAGGTTCTATCATTATTCTCTCTCTCTCTGTCTTTTTAAAGGCTAGTCAAGTGAAGCAGAGGAAGTGCAGTCTTTACTGTCTCTTTCTCTCTCTCTCTTTTTTTTTCTTAGACAAGGTCTCTTTCTGTCACCCAGGCTAGAGTGCAGTGGTGCAATCATGGCTCACTGCAACCTTGAACTCCTGGACTCAAGGGATCCTCCTGCCTCGGCCTCCCGAGTAGCTAGGACTACAGGCCTGAGACACCATGCCTGAATAAATTTTTTAAAAAGCTTTTTGTAGACACAGGATTGCCTATGTTGCCCAGAAGGGTCTCAAACTCCTGGCCTCAAGCGATCCTCCCACCTCGGCCTCCCAAAGTTCTGGGGTTACAGGCGTGAGCCAGCAAGCCCAGCCTTATTTTACTGTCTCTTTAAAGAGAAGTCTGTGATTCAGAGAGGTCAGGTAATTTCCCCAAGGTCACCTGGCTAATAAGCTGGGGAGGAGGAATTTTAACCCATGTCTGCCTGACCGGAGAGCCTGTGTTCCTAACTTGTCCTTAACCCCCACGCCAACAATCTCCCTCTGATCATAGGACTCACCTAATCTACAAGCACTCAAGGTGGGTGCAGGGCAAGTTCCCAAAAGTACCTCCTGCCGTCCTGTCCCTCCCTCCCTACCTGCGTCCTCCTCAGGGTCGTCGCCTGTGTCCTCTTCCTCCAGCGGCACAGGGTATTGCAGATGGGTCACCAGCCCCATGTTTTCCTTCTTGTAAAACTCGATGAGCTGGTCCAGCTTGGTGAAGAACCTCATGGAGACGCCTTCGGATGCCTGAGGACAGAACATCCAAACAAACGCACATGTTAACCAACTAGAATGTCAGCCAACCACAAAGGCCAACTGCAGCGGAGACCAGCGAGGCGGAGGGACTGACCGCGATCCAGGAAAAGCCTTGGGCTCCTACGCAGGGTGTGTGACCCTCACGCCCACACCTCACATCCTGCAACCAGCAGCTGCCAAGGGCCCTTCTGCAAAAGGCACACAGAGGATCATTCCTAAGATCTGTTTTTCTTTCCGTTTTTAAAAAACTTTTATTTTTAAAAGTGTTTTTGGGCCAGGCACGGTGGCTCACACCTGTAATCCCAGCACTTTGGGAGGCTGAGGCAGGTGGATCACCTGAGGTCAGGAGTTTGAGACCAGCCTGGCCAACACGATGAAACCCCATCTCTGCTAACAAAAAAAAAGAATACAAAAATTAGCCGGGCATGGTGGCAGGTGCCTGTAATCCCAGCTACTCGGGAGGCTGAGACAGGAGAATCACTTGAACCTGGGAGGCAGAGGTTGCAGTGAGCCGAGATTGCGCCACTGCACTCCAGCCTGGGCAACTCAGTCTCGAAATAAAATAAAATAAAATAAAAGTATTTTTATACAAATAGTACATTTATATTATGGCAAAATTAGAAATATGGATTTTTTTAAATAAGAAATTTGTCTGGGTGCGGTGGCTTGTGCCAGTAATCCCAGCACTTTGGGAGGCTGAGGTGGGCACATCACTTGAAGTCAGGAGTTCGAGACCAGTCTAGCCAACATGGTGAAACTCAAACCCAGTCTCTACTAAAAACACAAAAATTAGCCAAGCGTGGTGGTGCGCACCTGTAATTTCAGCTACTTGGGAGGGCCAGGCAAGAGAATTGCTTGAACCTGGGAGGCGGAGGTTGCAGTGAGCCAAGATCACACCACTGCACTCCAGCCTGGGCGACAGAGTGAGACCCTGTCTCAAAAAAAAAAAAAGAAAAAAAAGAAAGAAAGAAAGAAAGAAAGAAAGAAATCACCAGTAATCCCACAACCCCAAGATACCTATTTTCCAGTTTAGAATGTGTTTTTCTAGAATTTGTGAGTGTTTTTGGTGGGGAAGTTACTTTTATTTTTTCCTGCACGAAGAACTTTTTTTAAAAAAACACAGGAAAAAATCAATTCCAGCAATTGTTTTGCTTTTATTTTTATTTTATTTTTTTCATTTGTTATAGTTGTTTTTGTCAAAACTCAGTAAATGATCTATCTGGTTTGTATCTGTTGCTGATAGCAGAGGACCTTGGGGGTAATTGTGCTGGCTATTCAAATGCCCTGGGGCAGATCCCCTTCCTGTAAGCCCTGTGGCTCTAGCCGGTAGTTCCAGGTGGTCCCTGAGCAGCCAGCCCCACCCCTACCTCACCCTTTACCTTCTTGCCAGGCCCTGCCCTCAGGGGCAGCTGAACAGGAGCAAGGGATCAGGCTGTTGGTAGGTACAGGAATGAGCCCCAAAGAGGCACCCCCTCTGGGTGGGGCCTCCCTGGCCTGGAGGAGCATAGCGCCCCTGGCAACTGCTAAGTGCCTGTGATTCACCCTGTCCTCATAACAGCCACCATGTCAGTGACTTTCAGATTGTTTATTTTATTTTATTTGAGATGGAGTCTCACTCTGTTGCCCAGGCTGGAGTGCAGTGGCACAGTCTCGGCTCACTGCAGCCTCCACCTCCTGGGTTCAAGCGATTTTCTGGCCTCAGCCTCCCAAGTAGCTGGGATTACAGGTGCCCACCACCACACCCAGCTAATTTTTGTAATTTTAGTAGAGACGGGGTTTCACCATGTTGGCCAAGCTGGTCTCGAAATCCTGACCTCAGGTGATCCACCCACCTCAGCCTCCCAAACTGCTGGGATTACAGGTGTAAGCCACCACACCCAGCAACTTTCAGGTCATTTTAAAATTAGTTGAGAAGGCGCCGTCCTTGGAGTTAGAAGTCAAGGATCTCACTGCTCCTCTGGGGGCTGCCAGCTACCTTCTTTCTGGAGGGAATGGGACCCATCGCCTGTAGGAAACGAGACCCACAGGCAAGTAGAATGGAGGTTGAAAAGCCCACCCTGGTTGGTGAGCGGGTGGCATCTGGCCTGAGCGTGGCTGGGCCAAGCGTTGGCCTTTCCGCCTCCAAGTCAGATATCTACTGGGATTGGGATTGATGTGGGCAGGTGGGAGGGTGCCTGAAGGTCTTCGGGATTACAGGTAAGTGGAATCAGGAGAGATGAGGCAGAATGACCCAGACTGGGATAGATTCAGACATCAGGGAGCAGGGTTAGGACTCAGACCTGTTCCCGAGCCTTTGTGCCTGGGTGGCTAACTCCAAGTCCTAGTGAGGACACGTACGCCTCTTTCACTGACCTGTGATTCAGGGCTGTCCATCTGGGCTCTGTCTCTGTCTCTGTCTCTCTCTTTCCAAGTGTGTTTTTTGTGTGCATTGCACACATATGTAAGTCTATGCCTGTGTGTGTGTGTGTGTGTGTGTGTGTCTTCAGTTAGTAAATTTATAGAGAGTTTAGCAAAAGGGTGTTCTAAATTCTTTTCAATAAATTCACTTGTTTTCACAAAGCCCCGTGTTAAGCAATCTCTTTCAAACATTGTTGAACCAGAACTATCTGAGCAGCAGCAGCCAGGCCTCTAAAAAGTAACATGAGTAGGTTCAAAAACCAAAGTGAGCAGAATAACAAAAATAATTTGACATGATACAAGATCTATGAACTCAATTCAGTTAAAGCAGTCGTGAAAAGTGTCAGACTGTCAAAAAATGTACAGCTAATAGATGACAAGCCATTAAGAGCGTGGAAAAGGAATATGAAAATACCAAAGAAAGCTGAAGTTGAACGCCTCATGTGTGAATCCAGAAAAGGATTCTCGGCTGGAGGGTATCTGAAGAACGCGTGTTTGAGTGAGCATGTGAGATTTGGGAATTTAAGACGCACCAATGCTAAAACCAAGTAAGACACGTTATTTTATGCACCGCTAAGAAGCTGAACCACAGACTATGTTACACCATTGATTATAGACTTATGTGACTCCAGAGATGTGAAATCTGAAAGGTAAACGTCTTAGACTTGATGACATATGCTGTGTACTAGGAACAGAGCAATTTAAAGGAGTCCCTGTGGACCCACTGAGGCCACCGCGTGTGCCTGGCCCGCTCCCAGAGGCCAGGGAGCCAGGGTCTGGCAAACCAAGGCTGCTGGCTGCCTGGGTTCCCAGGAAGGGAGAGAATGCGGGGTAGAAGCCAAGCCTCATGGATGGCAGACAGGTGGCAAGCTGATAATGGCCGCTGACAAGTGTGCTGAGGAGGGAGCCTTCCTCCACCTCTCCCCCTCCGAGGGGAAAGCACCCAGGAAGAACACAGCAGGTCTACAGGAAGCAGATCCACAGGGACAGACCCCACCTGAGGGAAAACCTGCTGTGTGCAGTGGGCCCGCAGGAAGCACCCTGTGCCCGCAGGCAGTGCAGACAGGAGACGGCAAAGGCGGGGCACCAACCAGGCAAAGGCAGGTGTCCCCGGAGAAAATGTCCAGGAAGGTGTCTTCATAAGGCTTTGCTCTTGGCCCTAAGCTTTGACAAGGAAAACAGAGAACTTACATTCAAAGCACATTCTAGAACAGGAAGAGAAAGAGTCAGAGCCCAAGAAGGGGATCATAGAAGCTACAGAGCTGGCCCAGACAGGGGAGGGGTGGGGAGCGTGGTCTAGACGGGTGGGTGGTGAGGAGCATGGTCTGGCCTCAGTGTGTGCAGTGCAGAGAGGAGCAGCCCACACATGGTGTTGCATTCTGAACCTGGGCCCAGAAAGGTCCTGCATCAGGGTACGATGGCCAAGGGGACAGGGCAGAGTGGCCGGTGGGGGGAGGAGTCTGTTTGAAGGGCAACCGTGCCTGGGTGTGACCTAACAATCCCCACCCAGTCAAAGACAGGAGGGGCTTCCAGGTGGACAGTGTATTGACATCCACAGGCCAGCAGGAGTAGGCGGGTCCTGCTGGGACAGGCCTGGGGGTTCCCACCCACAGCAGGCCAAGTCCATATCCACCCAGCTGTGCGCCCACAGTCGGGACAGGTCTGCTCACGGCTGTGCCATCCCCAGACTGTGCAGCAGGGCCTGGCAATTGGAGCAGCATTTAGTGGTTCCATGGATTTGCCGCCTTGGGTCAGGATGACAGACAAGAGTTGGAGCCAGGAGGAGGGATGGTCAGGGAGAGCCTTCCATGCGTCTGGGACTGGGGATGCAGAGAAACAGTGGCAAGCAGGGGAGCTGCCCTCACTCACATCCCCCAGCACGTTGCTAAAGGTGGTGCCTTTTCAGCAACTGTAAAAGGCAAAATGTGAACAAGGTGTCATGTGCGTTTTTCATGTGCACGATCCAGAGTCCCGGCAGGAGGCAGATGTCTCATTAAACGGGGGAACTTGGGGAGAACATGTAGGGACAGGGCATAGGGATACCAATAAGAGGCAGTACAGCCCCCCCGAACTCATAGTAGTTACCACCCTGGGAAGATCACAGGCAAGAAGCAGGTGCTGGAACCCAGAGGGGGCTGCCCAGCAGGCGCTGTGGCCTCCCGTGGAGCTACCATGGAGACCTTACAGGATGGGGGCAGGGCAGTAGATCCCCTCCCCCGTCAAAAAACTTTCCTCTCATCTGGCTGCGGCTCCCATTGGCCAAACCCAATGAGAAAGCAGGGGGCAGGGAAGCGAATGAATTGGGGAGCAAATGGAAGATGCTCAGCACGTGAAGGCCACGGTGAAAAGGCGCCCAAGGAGACAGAGGGAAAACAAATGCCTGCGTCCCCCCGTGAAGCGTCCAGGTTCGGATTGGGAGGTTAGCACCAGCCACACTTCTGACCAAGGAGGGGACTGCCCTTGGTTCCTAATGGCCCAGGCTGCCAGACTTCGTTCCCCATTCCACAGCAGCCGCCTTCCTGAAAAGAGTTGTTAAGTCATTTTGAAACAGAGAAGGAAACCATGAAGGCCCAAGTCACCCGGGACATGATCCCCGCAATGGTTACCGGCAGCCCCCAAGTGATGCCCTCGGACACGTGGATTTCTGCCGTGGCAACTCTCCCTTTTCCCTGGCGTGAATGCCTCCGCCCTTTAGCAGGTAGGTAACTAGAGCACAACACAGGAAGCCTGATTTTGAACAAAACCAGGAGCAGCATTGCCTTATTTAAGTAGGCTTGTTAAATTATGACATTTTGACCAGGTATGGTGGCTCACGCCTGTAATCCCAGCAATTTGGGAGGCCGAGGTGGGTGGATCACGAGGTCAGCAGTTCAAGACCAGCTTGGCCAACATGGTGAAACCCCATCTCTACTAAAAATACAAAAATTAGCCAGGTGCAGTGGCAGGCGCCTGTAATCCCAGCTACTCAGGAGGCTGAGGCAGGAGAATCGCTTGAACCCGAGCAGCAGTGGTTTCAGTGAGCCAAGATCGAGCCACTGCACTCCAGCCTGGGCAACAGAGACTCTGTCTCAAAGAAAAAAAAAATTATGAGGTCTCGGTCAGACATGGTGGCACACGCCTGTAATCCCAGCACTTTGAGAGGCCGAGGTGGGCAGATTGCTTGAGCCCAGGAGGTAGAGACCAGCTTGGGCAACATGATGAAATCTGTCTCTACAAAAAATACAAATATTAGCCAAATGTAGTGGTGCACCCTGTAGTCCCAGCTACTTGGGAGGCTGAGGTGGGAGGATTGCTTGAACCCAGGAGGTGGAGGTTGCAGTGAGCCACAATCGCATCACTGCACTCCAGCCTGGGCAACAGAGCAAGACCCTGTCTCAAAAAGTATCTATATATCTATATCTATATCTATATCTATCTATCTGTCTATCTACATATATATCTGACATCTCAGGCTCAGAGTAGCCCTCCCTTCAGAGCTTTTAGGATCAGCAGAATGGGCATGAATTCGTGCTCACAGCCAAGAGTTGAGCAGAAAAAACAAACAAACAAAACATGGTAGGAGTTAGTTCAGATTGTGAAACAAAATACTCTTCTCCTGCCTCCCATTATAATTTCTAGGTCTGTGGAAAGTTCTGGGTGACTTCCAGCAGGATCATTTTTACAGAGTCTCTGCAGACATCTCCCCACCAAGCCCAGCTTAGAATCAGCAGCTCACTCTGCGTCATGTCATAGTTGCTGTGCCTGCCTTCCCCACAAGCTCGTAAGTGGTTGAAGGAAAGGAACCCTGCTTGGCTCAGCCTCATAGTCCCCCAAGTCTCCTTGCAGAGAAGTTTGGTTGCAAACATAATGACATAATGGCAGCCCCCACCACTGTGTTGAGGGGCATGTGCATTGCAGAAAATGGACCTCTCCATTGAAGAAAGGTGTTGAGGGAACCAGAGATGTGGATTGCCAAGCTGGGACTTGCACGGAGAGGCACCTTTGTCTGACTGCTTGGCACCTGAGCTCACTCAGGTAGCAATACTCCTGGGGAAGGTACAGGGCAAGGGGAGAGGGGCTGCCTGTGGCCCTGGGGTTCAGGACGAGAAGGGCACCCGGGTCTTTAAAACAAAGAACAGCCGTTGTCCAGACTGCTGGAGGCTCAGGGCTGCACATGCTGAGAAGTGCTGCATTTCCAGAAACAGTTCCTGGGCTGTGACTTTCCAACACCGTCTAGGAAAGTCACACCATCCAGGAAAGTCATTGCACAGGCTCAAGTTTCCCAGCGGGTAATTTTAACTTTAGCACTGTTTGCTGTCTCTAAATGAGGCGTGAAACAGGACTAGGCACAGAGGAAGGCCATGCAGGCAGAGCAGGAGCCCCGGGGTGCTAGGAACCCCCCACAAGGCTCTTCCAGGCTTCGTTTTAAATGGAAGAGCATATAGAATGATTGTGGAGATTTTACCAGTGGCGGGACAGTATTAAGAACTGGGAAACAGGCCAGGCGCGATGGCTTACGCTTGCAATCCCAGCACTTTGGGAGGCTGAGGCGGGTGGATCACCTGAGGTCAGGAGTTCGAAACCAGCCTGGCCAACATGGTGAAACCTCATCTCTACTGAAAATACAAAATTAGATAGGCGCGGTGGCACATGCCTGTAATCCCAGATACTTGGGAGGCTGAGGCAGGAGAATTGCTTGAACCTGGGAGGCAGAGGTTGTGGTGAGCCGAGATTGTGCCATTGCAGTCCAGCCTGGGTGACAAGAGCGAAACTCCATCTAAAAAAAAAAAGTGGAAACAAACCAAACCAAATACTCTGCTTCAGTTGCTCCCCACACCAAAGCATTTGTTTCAAGTTAGATGAGAAAGCCACTAGAGAGGACGGTGAAAACACCACTCGGCTGTGGTGGAGAGAATGGTGTGGGTTTGCGGGGTGGCTGCTGTTTTTATTACTTCCATTTCCCAGTGGGGAGACTCCCCGCCTGTGGAGGCTGGGAAGTTTCTGAAAGCCACAGAGGGCTCCAGGTCTCGGAGCCCACTGACCCAGGCATCCACACGTCCCAAGGCTGAGTGAGGGTCAGTGTGGAGTCTGACGGTGCAGGCCGAGCCTTTGAGTTCTGGAGGAGACCTCCTGCCGCGTTTGCCCTGCTCTGAGCCAGCTCATCTGAGGGAAAGGCTGGAAGCAGCCTCCTGTCCAGCTCTTACTAGGGATGGGGGCCACCTCCTCCCGGCCTGGCCTCTCCCCGCTCTGCAACCCCTGAAATGCTTTCCTGTACTTCTCTCCTGCCCTCAAGATGGTCTCAACCTTTAACCACCTCCTCCTCCCCAAATTTAAGAATCATAGGGCCCCACATGGGTGAAGAAGTGGGGAAGAAAGAAAGGTCAGAGCATGGGTGTCTTGGGCCCTTGGGGCCTGGCAGAATTTGAGTTTTGTCTTAAGAGTGGTTCGGAGCTGGCTGGGTGCGGTGGCTCACGCCTGTAATCCCAGCCCTTTGGGAGGCCGAGGCGGGCGGATCACAAGGTCAGGAGATCGAGACCATCCTGGCTAACACAGTGAAACCCCATCTCTACTAAAAATACAAAAATTAGCTGGGCGTGGTGGTGGGCGCCTGTAGTCCCAGCTACTCGGGAGGCTGAGGCAGGAGAATGGCGTGAACCCGGGAGGCGGAGCTTGCAGTGAGCCGAGATGGCGCCACTGTGCTCCATCCAGCCTGGGCGACAGAGCGAGACTCCGTCTCAAAAAAAAAAAAAAAAAAAAGAGTGGTTTGGAGGCACTAAAGGCAATTAAAAGCTGGGGTGTGTGTGATGTGATCAGATTTACATTTTAGAACTATCACCTCGGCTACGGTGTGGACGCTGGGCGTCCAAGCAACCCCACTCTAGTGCTTGAATTAGGGAGATGCAGCAGCAGGAGAGAGGCAAGGATGGAGCTGGAACCAGATTAGCCCATTAAACAGGGCACGGTCGACGAGCGAGAGCCAGCGAGGGTGGCCCTAGATCTCTGGCTGCAGTAACTTGGTTGATGTTGGTGATATTTAATGAGATAGGAAAGGTGGGCAGTGTGGTGGGGCTGGGGGACAGATTTGGGAAGAGCTTTTGAGGCCTCCTTCAGACCCAGGAATCTCTCTTCAGCCACATGGCTTTGAATGGACTCCAAAATGTGTGTTCTTAAAAAAATCAATAATTGAATGTGGCTTTTGTTAATAGAAAAAAAAATACAAACAAAACAAAAACAAAACAATCAGCTCTTCCTCTTCCCTCCCTTCTCTTTTTTTAAAAACATTTTATTGGTTCCTTTCCTTTCCCTTCCTTTGAAGTGTCCAGGGCCAGCAGACCTCGGACCTGGGGCCTGGGAGGTGGTCAGGATGCAGGAGGCTGCAGAGCCAGTGGGGACGAGGGAGCAGCTGGGATAAGGACATGACGAGGGCCTTAGAAGTCTGCACAGCCAGAACCAAGGAGGTGGTGGCATCAGGGGAGCAGCAGAGCCAGAAGCAGGGTATACACAGGGGAATAAGTAGGTAATCCAAGAAGGGGATTGCCCTTCTTGGGGGTAATACATGGGGAAGAAGCAGGAGCCAGGCTTCTCACTGTCAGAGAAAGGAGCTGCAAACACAGAAAGGAGAAAGGTCCCATGGCTGTGGGGCATTGGATTGGAATGGGAAGTGTCTGTGCGAACTCGGGCTTTTAAGATATACAGGTAAATACCGGTCAGGTGCAGTGGCTCACACCTGTATTCCCAGCACTTTGGGAAACCGAGGTGAGTGGATCACCTGAGGTCCCAAGTTCGAGACCAGCCTGGCCAACATGGTGAAATCCTGTCTCTACTAAAAATACAAAAATGAGCCAGGCCTGTAATTTCAGCTACTTGGGAGGCTGAAGCAGGAGAATTGCTGGAACCCAGGAGGCAGAGGTTGCAGTGAGCTGAGATCATACCACTGCACTCCAGCCTAGGCAACAGAGTGAGATTCGGTATTTTTTTTTAAAAAGATATGTAGATAAATACAGGTGCATGAATGAGTGTATGTGCACACACTATTTCCTCACTGTCTGCTGCGAGAGCCCACAACACTCCAACAGCAATGAGAACACCTGCTGCTCAGATCTTGGCTGCTAAATGTCATCCTCCATGAAAGATGGCCAGTGCTCCTTGAGAAATGGCTGATTCTAGCAGCCTTTGAATCGAGGCCAAGAAGATCTAACAAGTACCTGCAACACCTGTTGCCCCAGAAAGCAAGAAAATGCTAAAATAATGGGGATTTGTCAAACAGATACAGGAGCCAGGAGCCAACTGAAGGAACAGTTGAAAGGTGCATCCAGCACAATTCAAACATCAAAATGAATAATAAAAATAATTATAATCCATCGAATAAAATAGAAATTCATGAGTCTGTACTGACATAAATAAAGGAGAAGGGAAGGCTCCTCCCCACAGTGGAATGCCAGTTAATAACTGTCGAAGCAACAACAAAAACAGTCACCATTTGGCAATCATCATAGTAATGACTGATTCAGGCAAGAAACGTCAATACATGCTAAACAAAGTGGGTGAGAGTTTGAGGAAAAATGTTATTACATTGTTCTTTTTTTTTTTTTTTCAAGACAGAGTCTCACTCTGTTGTCCAGGCTGGAGTGCAGTGGCATGATCACAGCTCATGGCAGCCTCAACCTCACAGACTCCAGCGATCCTCACACCTCAGCCCCCCAAGTACCTGGGACTATAGGCATGCATCACCACGTTTGGCTAATTTTTTTGTATTTTTTGTAGAGGCGGAATTTTGCCATGTTGCCCAGGCTGGTCTAAAACTCCTGGACTCAGATGATTTGCCCGTCTCGGTCTCCCAAAGTGCTAGGATCACAGGCGTGAGCCACTGCGCCTGGCCTTAAATTGTTATTAAAAGCAAAAACTAGTAACTTTATAATCCTTATTGTAACCTGGCAGCCACCAGCTTAACCAAGTGTCCAGTGTTCAGTCCTGCAGTAACAGCAGAGCGCCATTGTACCCCCTGAGATGGGTGCACAGAGGACACACAGCATTGCTGCTATGCACTCCTGCAGAAAACGCAGAATCCGGGCCATGTCGTGTGGAGACACCTGAAAACCCAAAATTGAGGGACAGGGACAGTCTACAAAATTATTAGCCTATTCTATTGAAAAATGCCAAGGTCATGAAAGACAAGAAAAGGCAAGGAAATGTGCCCAATTAAAGGACACCGAAGGGATATGACAATTACATGTAACACATCATCCTGGATTGAGCCTCAGCCCAGAAGGGGGAAATTATATGTGTGTGTGTGCGTGTGTGTGTGTGTATAAAAGTTATATATAACTTCCATAAATATGTAAATAATAGATGTATATATTGTTATTGAGACTATTAAAAACATTTGAACGAAGGATCTAAGAATTAGATGGTGGTATTTCGTCCATGTTAATTTCCTGATTTTGACGGTTGAATGTGGTTACAAAGGAGAGTCTTTATCACTTAGGAAAAACACATTGATATATTTAGGAACAATGGGGCATTGTCAGCAACTTACTTGTCAATAATTGAGAAAAATGATAATAGTAATATGAGTGAAATGATGATAAACAGTACGCTAAAACATTAATTGGGTAAAGCAGAGGTTATACAGGAATTCTTTGTACCGTTCTTGAAAATGTTCTATAAGTCAAATTATCTTTTTTTAAAATAACTGTCGAAGCAACAGTTTTTTGTTGTTGTTGTTGTTTTTAAGAGACGGAGTCTCGCTGTGTCGCCCAGGCTGGAGTGCAGTGGTGTGATCTTGGCTCACTGCAACCTCCGCCTCCCGAGTTCAAGCGATTCTCCTACCTCAGCTTCCCAAGTAGCCGGGACTACAGGCATGTGCCACCACACCCAGCTAATTTTTGTATTTTTTAGTAGAGATGCAGTTTCACTACATGTTGGCCAGGCTGGTCTCGAACTCCTGACCTCAGGTGATCCACCTGCCTCAGCTTCCCAAAGTGATGGGATTACAGGCGTCAGCCACTGCACCCAGCCTAAATAACCACTTTTTGAGCTAAACACTGTAATAGTTTGTTGAAAATCAGCCTATGTAACCTAGCTCATGTAATTGGTACGAGTGTGCACACGTGCATGCACACACACACAAAGCAGGGGGAGGTTAGAGAGCATCTTGTTGCTGGGCGCGGTGGCTCATGCCTACAATCTCAGCCCTTTGGGACACTGAGGTGGGAAGATCGCTCGAGCCCAGGAGTTAGAGACCAGCCTGGGCAACATAATGAGAACTCGTCTCTATTAAAAATAAATAAAAAATAAAAAATTAGGCCAGGCACAGTGGCTCACACCCGTAATCCCAGCACTTTGGGAGGCCGAGGCCAGTGAATCATTTGAGGTCAGGAGTTCAAGACCAGCCTGGTCAACATGCTGAAAACCTGTCTCTACTACAAATACAAAAAAAATTAGTCAGGCATGGTGGTGTGTACCTGTAATCCCAGCTACTCAGGAGGCTGAGGCATGAGAATCGCTTGAATCTGGGAGGCAGAGGCTGCAGTGAGCAGAGATCATGCCACTGCACTCCAGTCTGGGTGACAGAGTGAGACTCTATCTCAAAAAAAAAAAAAAAATAGCTGAGCATGGTGGCACATGCCTATAGTCTCAGCTACTTGGGAGGCTGAAATGGGAGAATCCCTTGAGCCTGAGAAATGCAGACTGCAGTGAACCTAGATTGTGCTCCTACACTCCAGCCTGGGCAACAGAATGAGACCTTGTCTCAAAAAAAAGATAAAGACTGGTGGGCGCTGTGGCTTCCGCCTGTAATCCCAGCACTTAGGGAGGCTGAGGCGGGTGGATCATGAGGTCAGGAGTTCGAGACCAGCCTGGCCAACATGGTGAAACGCCATCTCTACTAAAGATACAAAAAAAAAAAAAATAGCTGGGCGTGGTGGCAGGCGCCTGTAATCCCAGCTACTCGGGAGGCTGAGGCAGGAGAATTGCTTGAACCTGGGAGGCAGAGGTTGCAGTGAGCCGAGATCACGCCATTGTACTCCAGCCTGGGTAACAGGGCGAGATTCCGTCTCAACAACAAAAATAAAATAAAAAAGAAAGAAAAAAAATCATCTTGCCTAAAAGTGTCTATTTTTATCATACAAAAACATTCCCAGTCTATATACTTCTGAAGGTTTCTGTACAAAAGCTACAAATGCCATGGAAACACCTACGATGCCCAAATAGTTGCAACAATGCTCACGCCAATAATAAAAAGGTCAATTACAGAGAACCAGAGTCACACAGCAGTGCGCATAGACGAGGGTGAGGTGACTGCAGCAGCCCACGACAAGCACTGTGGTGAGTGCAGGCGGTCCCCTTGCTCTTCTTGGCTGTCTCAGCTGAAGCGTGTGCTGTGGGACTGGCCAGAGGGGAGGGGCTGCATTCTCTTCAGCAGCACAAGTGTCTCAGCTGGGGCTGCAGGATGGAGGTGGATGGGCAGTGTGCATTGGCATGGCAAAGCTAGGCTCCTGCAAGTTTCCATCCACAGAAGAGCAAGGCAGGTCTCATTTTGTGACCAGGAGAGGGAGGTACTCTGGCTGGGCAGAGGAATGGGAGTAGATAGGACATAGCTTCTGTTTTCTGCCACAACCCATGGCTTGATTTAGCTTCTGGAATGACTGAGCATCAGACAGAGACTGATGGTGTGCACTCTTTTGTGGGTCTCTGAGTACAAACCAAAGCCTAGCACTGGGCAGGGGGTTGTCCCCTCTCTGCCATGCAGAAGCTGCAAGACTGTGGATGGGTAGCTTTAGTGCCTGGCACAGAGCCCTAGGCTGGGACAGTGACCCTGGTGTTCTTGCGGTACCGGGGGAAGTGCCTGTCAGACACCTGCCCATTAGGACCTGGCAAAGGAGGAAGGAACGGTGCCCCGTGCTGCCCTGGGAGGGAGCAGGGAGGGGCTCCTTGAGGGCATCTCAGAAATACTTGTGGAAACTTTCAAGGGGGCAAATTTCTGGTAGTCAGGCTGCAGGGAATTTGAGCTGGCACATCTCACAAAGATGGCCTGATTTTGTGGGTTCCTGGGGCTTGGAAGGCTCTGACCTGCACTTGGGGGGAGAGAAAGGAGGCAACATCGCAAGACCTCATCTCGTTTAAATAAAAAAGAAAGAATGGATGTTGATTGATCATCAGATGTGGAAGGAAGCGGGCCAGATGCGCCCACATATGTGATGTAATTTATATTTTATCTAATAGTGCAGGTGGGTTTGATATCTTCAGCTTACAGATGGGGAAACTGAGTCTTAGAGAGTTTGAGCAGCTTGCCTGAGCGGTCAGAGATGCTGTCAGAAGAGCAGCATCCCAGGGGACATTTCCAGATGAGAGAGATGAGAGAGGGGGTGGAGGTGGTGGGTGGGGGATCCCCGGACTCTCTAGCTGGATGATAGTGAGATCCCGGAGGAGGACAGGCACAGAGCCAGGGGGCTGCCAGCCCAGGGCAGAGAAGGCAGTCAGAGACGCTGTGGCAGACGCAAGCCACTCGGGCTCAGCGGGTGGGTAGGGTGGTGTGAAGCCTGGCATTTGGGGAGTCTACCTCCTGGAGGACAGGAGTTCCGCCCTCCGGGGCTATGGTGGACTGAGAGGTGGGAGGGGGGAAACTGGCACTTGCTATCTCTGGGCAAGGTCCAGCCGCCACTGGCCTCTCCCAGGCATGGTCCCAAACCACATGTCTGGAGACTTGAAAAGGGTAAAAGCCAATGCCAGTCTCGGTCAGAATCTCAGTGTGCAGAAGGGAGTGCCGTGGCGGCGCTGGGGAAGAGGCCCAAGCTTAAGGGAAGGAAAGCGAAGACTGAGCCCAAGCACCCACCCTGTCTCCAACCACCCGCCAGCTGGGGCCAGCAGGGACATCATGACTCCCACCCCAGACACCCGGCTCTTCCCAGCTCCCCGGCGAGCACCAGGTTGTAACCCCTCCCCCAGGCCCTTGCTGTCCAGGGCTGGGGGGCCCTGGCACTAGTGGAGCTGGGTTCTATCTTCTCCCAACTACTTCACTCCAACCAGCCCCAACTTCCTGAAGCTAGGTTCTTCGACATTCCTCTCACCTTGTTTTGGGCAGACTTCCCAGAATCACCTGGCATGGGCTTTGCCCCACTCCCCAGCAGTCTCTGCAAGCCCTTCTAAATCACCCCTTTCTCTGAGTTCATAGCCAACACCCTCTTTGCTGTGAAAGACCTGAGCTTGTTGCCTCAGACAACTGCCTTTGAGCACTGGAGCCACCTTGCCCATGGGGAGATCTAGGAGAAACCTGGGAGGTCTACATTCCCTGTGCCCACCCAAGATAGCCAATAGGGGCCTGGAGTACACATGCAAAAGCCCAGTTTCTTGCCTCCCTGCAGGACAAACTTGGAGGTGTAATTTACACTCCACAGCTCCTTGTGGAATCAGGCCATCCTCCCCAGGCTGGGTCCCTGCCTACCCCCTGCCTACCCACCAGCAGCCCTGCCTACCGCACCCTCTGCTGGGGAAACCCTCATGCCAGGTCAACTCTCAGACATGGGCATCCACTTAGGCCTTATCCCTCATGAGCTGGGATTCCCACTGGGATGTTGAGATCATCAGGTCCCCAAATCTCTGCCATTCACTCCCTAGTATCTGTGCCATGGGAGTCAGGCCCATGCTTTCCTTGAAGATTCAAGCAGCTTAGAAAGTGCTTTGAACCCCTCACATCAAAGGAGCTCAGGATGGAGGGCTGGAAAATTGACAGCTTTGGCTGATACTGAAATGACAGCTCTGAAGTCTCTGTTAATGTCACCAGGATCAGAGCAAGGGGACAAGGATGACAATGCTCTCTATCAGCAGGTGCTCTGGGTATTTGGATGGTGGAACCCTCATCTGGGAAACTCAGGTCCACAATTAAGAATCCAGGACGGGATGTGTCCTTGATCACTAGAGTCACAGCTGACAGCTAGAAACTGTGCCTCATACCTGGCATCACAGTGAGCTTTTCAGTTCACTATGGGAAAGGTTTCTGCACTTTCTCCAAGAGCTTAGGTGCACTGGAGAAGCCCAGAGGAGGAGGCAGAAGGGCCCTTCCCTGCTGCAGGGCTTTGCAGCCACGTCCTTCATCACGGGGCCTTGTAGCACCTTGCACTAGAGCGTGATGAATCTGTGTCTCTGCCCCACTGATGTTGGGCTTGGCCACATGACTCTGGCCAAGCCAGTGCAATGTGGGCAAAAGCACCAGTTCTGAGCTGAGGGCTTTAAGGGCACATTGAGTTTCTACTCGCCCTCCTGGGCCCCTGCAATCTGCCATAAGAAAGGATGGCCAGGAAAACTCCAGCCCTTCAGCCTGGCCCAGGAATGAGGATGTTAGGCACAGACCTGGACATGATTAGAAACCTGGAGTCCAGCCTGGTCCAGCTGAGTCCAAGACAGCCCAACTAGATTAGCCAACCACAGCAGACCTGCAGACCCAGGAGTGGAAAATCAATGTTTGCTGTCATTAAGTATTGAGATTTGAGGCTGTTTGTTATGCAGCAAACACTGACAGATACAAGTGTGGTGGGAAAAATAAACTTTACCCCGGGGTCTTCCTCTTATTGAACCTTCATGACATACTTATCTTCATTAACACATGGGGAAGCTGAGGCTGCGAGAGATAAGGCAACTTGTCCAATGTCACACAACTTGTTTTATCATCAGTATCTGCCAATAGGGACAAATCGTCAAGTTTCACATGCTCATTCCCATAGCGACTGCTCTCTGACCTCCCAGTGGCCACTGTCCCTTCATCTCATCCCCTGTGCAGGCCTTCGGGCCTCTTTGGACCCCACCATCTCTCCAACAAGCCAGAACCCCACTGTGGCCCCCCAGAGCCACTCTCTCCCTGGCACCCTCCACTCGCTGGCAGCCTGTCCTCCTGTGGCCCCTGTCCTCGAAGCTACTCGTCAAGATCAGCCCCACGATCACCTGCTGCCCGGGGCAGGGCTGAAGGAAAGCAGAGCTGGTGGTGCAGCAGCCAGCAGGCGGCCTGCTTGTGGTCACTACCCTCTTACCCTTCCCTTCCCCTTTGGCTCTCTTCCCCCCGGCTCAGCCCCCGGCATCAGGGACCAACACAGACCCAGGCCCTGCCCACAGTCCAGCAAAGGAGCAAGACACAGAACCATAAACAACTAAGAAAATATGACCAGGTGCAGAGGCTTGTGAAGAGAGGACAGTAGCTTGGGAGGGTGTTCCGGGAGACTCAGCCTGGTGGATCAGGGAAGGATTCACCAAAGAAGCTACTCTGCGGCTGAGATGCTCCTACTTCAGGTGAATAGGAGGTGGTGGGGCAAAGAGACAGGGAGCACCCTGGCGGGCGAAGGGAGCAGCACTGGCAAAGCACAAGTGTAGATAGAAATGACGGTTTCCAACCATAGCCAGGTTCTTACAGAGAGCGCAGCTGCTGTCCTACCCAGTTCCCTGGGACCCATTGACCGCCCCCCTGCTCCCATCCCCACTTCTGGGGGCTCTGTTGCTTTGCTGCCAAAGACCTAAGCCTGGTGCCTCAGACGACTGCCCTTGGGCACTGGAATCACCTCACCTATGGGGAAATCCAGGAGAAACCCGGGAGGTCCACATTCCCTATCCCTACCCAAGACAGCCAATGGGGGCCTGGAGTACATGTGCAAAAGCCCAGTTTCTTGCCTCCCTGTGGGACAAATTTGGAGGTGCAATTTATACTCCACAGCTCCTGTGAGATCAGGCCAGAGGTGAGACTTCACCTGAAACCACACCTGGTTTCCCCCTCTTCCCTGTCCTTTGTCCCCCACTCCCTTACTGGTTTCTCCTGGGAGCCCTTCTTTCATGAATTACTGGTACCAAGGCCTAGGATCTGCTTCTGGAAGAACCTGACCTATGGCGGTCAACTCTCAAAATCAATCCTTGCACTTGTCCATCTCAAGCCTGTCCTCAACAGCTGACCAAACGATTCACCGTCAAGTCCTCAACTCAAGCCTCTCAGCACTGGGAAAGAATTTGGACCCCCCAACTTTATAGAAGAGCTGATCAGACATGAAAACCTTAGCTTCCTCTTCCTCTTCCTCCCCAACCATGGCCCATGAGGACCACGACCATCCCTCCCTGAGCCTACCCCCCATGGCTTCAGCACACTTCCGACCTCACCTTCTGTTTGCCCTGATCAGTCCCAAATCCTGCTCTTTAGCAGGGCCTCTGTCCCGTGAGTCCCTGAACCAGCTAGAGGGGATACCAGGGTGCCCTAAGTGTGACCGAGCATGCAAAGAAGCCCCAGCATTGAAGATGAAATGCATTGTGCATTTACCTCAGTGTTGGGAATGAATGAAGAAAAGGATGAATATTTTTTGAGTACTCAAACAGCTTCACTTAAGTTTCTGTTAGTCTTCCTATTTTACAGATAAAGAAATGGGGCAAGGCAGGCAGATCACTTGAGGTTAAGAGTTCAAGACCAGCCTGGCCAACATGGTGAAATCCCATCTCTACTAAAAATACAAAAATTAGCCAGGTGTGGTGGTGCGCACCTGTAATCCCAGCTACTTGAGAGGCTGAGGCAGAAGAATCACTTGAACCTGGGAGGCAGAGGTTGCAGTGAGCCAAGATTACACCACTACACTCCAGCCTGGGCGACAGAGCAAGACTATGTCTCAAAAAAAAAAAAAAAAAAAAGGCAGGGCACAGTGGCTCACGCCAGTAATCCCAGCACTTTGGGAGGCGGAGGCAGGTAGATCATTTGAGGTCAGGAGTTCGAGACCAGCCTGGCCAACATGGTGAAACCCCGTCTCTACTAAAAACACAAAAATAAGCCAGGCATGGTGGTACATGCCTGTAATCCCAGCTACTCGGGAGGCTGAGGCAGGAGAATTGCTTGAACCCGGGAGGTAGAGGTTGCAGTGAGCCGAGATCATGCCACTGCACTCCAGCCTGGGCGACAGAGCAAGTCTCTGTCTCCAAAAAAAAAAAGAACTACTTTTCTGAGAGAACACCCTAGCACTGGGCAGATCACCCCCTCGGCAGGCAGCCAGGATACAGAAGGGCCAAGTGACTTGCCCTGGAAGTGGCAGAGGCAGGACTTGAACCCAGATCTCAGGTTCCTTCCTCTAAGTTCTACGCTCCTGGACTCTGAAAGATTGCCGTTCTCCAGTCTCTCTGCCTGTGTGTTCTGGTGCCTTTGGCATGAGGCAAGCCTGCCTTGAACTCCATTCCAAGGGCCTAGTTACTGATGCAAAGCCCTCCCGTCTCTCTCAACATCTGTGCTGGATAGAGAAACCCAGGAAAATAGACCAGGACAGCCATTGTGGAGAATAATCAGGTACAATTTAGGCAAATTAAATATGAGCATATCCTATGACCCAGCAACTTCACTCCTGGGCATATACCCCAGGGCTCACTTTGACAACCCACCTATATGGGTTGTCATTCTTTGTGCAGCAGAGATTTGCAGGGAACCTGGATGCCCATCACTGGGCACAGTGGACAAGTAGTGTGGTCAAGGCATACATGGGGTGTTTTGCAGCAGCCAGAAGCAAGAGCTTGCTGTGCACGCAGCGGCATGGAAGATCCTTTG
This sequence comes from Pan troglodytes, assembly GCF_028858775.2. Lineage (NCBI taxonomy): Eukaryota > Metazoa > Chordata > Mammalia > Primates > Hominidae > Pan > Pan troglodytes. The sequence continues at coordinate 135,307,697 of NC_072411.2, read as the reverse complement.
GTGAAAAGGGGGAACACAGAATGAAAGCTATGATATGACTTCAGTCAATTTAAAATGCATGCACCCAAGACAACAATAGTGTTTTGTAAGAACATATTCAAATAAAAAGACACCCACTCAAATGGTTTCCTAGGAAGAGGAGTGTTATACAAAGTGCAATATGGGGACAGAAGGGATTAAAACAGTTTGTAAAGACATGGCTTTGTAGTGAGAAGGCGCTGTGGTTTTTTGTTTTTTTTTTTTTTTGAGACGGAGTCTTGCTCTGTCGCCCAGGCTGGAGTGCAGTGGCGCGATCTGGGCTCACTGCAAGCTCCGCTTCCTGGGTTCATGCCATTCTCCTGCCTCAGCCTCCCAAGTAGCTGGGACTACAGGCGCCCGCCACCACGCCCAGCTAATTTTTTTTGCATTTTTAGTAGAGACGGGGTTTCACTGTGTTAGCCAGGATGGTCTCGATCTCCTGACCTTGTGATCTGCCCGCCTCGGCCTCTCAAAGTGCTGGGATTACAGGTGTGAGACACCGAGGCGCTGTGGTTTTGATCACATAGCCTGACTATGAAAGACCGGTTCTTAGCTCTGCTGTGGCTTCTCTGATTTGAGCTGAATTAATTGCCAAAACATTCTGTGCCTCAGTTTCTTCCTCTCATTCTGGCCCATGGGGAAAATCACGAAATGTGAAACTTGGTATGAGTGAAGCAGGCGAGGTGTGGGACACTAGGGAGTGGCGGGGACTGGGGCCCATGGGGGAAATACCCCTTCAAAGGCAGCAGCTTCCAGTTAGCTCCAGTTACAGCATCATGGGGTAACACAGGCCTTGGGTGCTAGAATTTTAAATTTTTCAGAAGGTAAAAGTCCAGATTCTTAGATGAAATCTCCGATTTTTTAATGTTTGTGACTAAGTTTTAAAACACCATGTCAGCTACGAATGTAAATCTTAGCTCCACGACCAACTAGTTGTGCGATCTAGAGTACAGTATCTAACTCTCTGAGACCGAACCAGTTTCCTTGGCCGTGAATGAAGATTTCAAGACCTACTTGCCCAAGTAGTTTAACGAACTAACAGAGCCCGGGTCATGGCTCCCAGTCAGTGAGAGCCACGGTCATCATGCAGCACCTGCTCTGCTAACTGTGCTAATGGACCAGCAACTCCCATTTCTCAGATAAATAAACTGAAGCTCAGAAGAATGGGCAGTTTGACCCTGATCACGCAGTCAAGGAAGCAGACCAGGCAGGTAGAAAAAACATCCTTCCCAAACCTGATCACAAGGAAGAGGTAAAACTGAATTAACTTATAAATAAGTTAATATAATATAATGTAATTATAAATATAATATAAATAAATATAATTTATAATAAATAAATATATTTATATTATATATAATATAAATAAATATAATTTATAATAAATAAATATATATTATATATAATATAAATAAATATAATTTATAATAAATAAATATATTTATATTATATATAATATAAATAAATATAATTTATAATAAATAAATATATTTATATTATATATAATATATATTATTTATATAATATGAAATTACTACTTATAGAATATGTAATATATAATATCTATTATATGTTATATATTTAATAATAATATAATATATAATTATATATTATAATTATTTAATAATTAATTGATTTTAATAATGTTATATGACATATATGTCATTATTAATTATAATATAATATAATATATGATATATCATTATTAATTTATAAAATAACTTATAAATAAGAGTTTGGGGATTAAAAGAGCTCTAAATAAAAAGAAGTGATTATTAATCTGTCTGACTCCTAACAGGAGTGACAGGAGTCTCTAATAAAGACGTCTACAGTCCTAGAGGCAGGCAGACCCCGCCAGGACTTGGCAGATGTGAGCTGATAACACACATGCCCATGGGGTGCTGGCACTGGCTCCTACAGGCTCAAATCCCAGTTTTCCAGGAACCCCAAGAGCTGGTTGTGAATGCAGCCACTCTGGTGGGAGCTGTGGTTAGAGTGTCTCCACAGTAGAAATAGGCAAACACTACAAATCACGGGCTTGTTTTCTTCCCTGGAGAACTGGTTGTCCAAGGTTTACCATGGCATGTGGTCCAGTGACATTGACCCTTTTGGCAAAATCATCCCTTCAGTCCCCAGAGACCAGACCTCCTGATACACCCGCCTTCCCTTCTGCATGGCCCCCATCTCCAGAAAGCAAGTTTGGATCAGGAAGAAATGCAGTTAGCACAAGATGGTGAATGACTCGTTGGGGGCACACGGAGGGGATTACTGTTCAGTGAGGAGCACTTAAAGATGGCAAAGGGCCAAACCACGACAGGAAGCTTCCGCCTTCTTTGAGGGGTAGGTGAGATTGTCTGAAACCAAGAAATGCCAGAAAGGGACAGTAACAGTGTTCTGGGTGGCGAGTGCAGTGACAAAAGTGAGCCCTCCAGCTCCCCAGTGGGGCCCACCCTGCCCTCTGGGGAAAGGAGGCTCTAACAGGAGCAGACAGGTCACACCTGCAAAGGAACTGAAAGTCACTGCTCTGAGGAACTGGGTCCAAACCCCAAGGCAGAAAACAGGCTGTGACGACCCCAGCTTCCGTAGAACCAAGCCTCATCCCAGGGAAGAGAGAGAGCTCTGAGTGAGCGAGCTCAACCAGGGGTGCCCATGAGTCCATGGGGGATGCTGAGAGGAGAGAGCCAGGACACCTGAGGGCAGGCCAGGGGGAATTCTGATTGTCACTGGGAGTAACGTGGGCTGTTTTGGAGTTTACAGTGTAGTGAGCTTGACGTCCACCCCAGGCAAGAGGCTAGATGAGATTACTAACAGCATGATCTGTGAGGAGAGGCAAAGCAGGTGCTGGACCTGGGAACCAGCAGGAGGTCACTGGGAACACACCAAGTCAACTAAACCTGTTTACCAGTGTGTGGTTGCTGGCCTCACAAGTTGGGTAATTAGTTGCGTCTGATGAATATCATAGCTCAGTGGCCTACAGCAGTCAGGCGGGTGATGTAAATGAGTGGAACAGGCTGCGAGTGAGGTGACAGGGCGAGGTGGGGATGGTGACACATCAAAGAGAACTGCCCCATTGAAAGGGAATTCTTCCACTCTGATATGGTTTGACTGTGTCCCCACCCAAATCTCATCTTGAATTGTAACTCCCACAATTCCCACGTGTCGTGGGAGGAACCCGGTGGGAGGTGATTGAATTATGGCAGCTCTGTTCTCGTGAGAGTGAATGAGTCTCACGAGATCTGATGGCTTTAGAAATGGGAGTTAGACTGCACAAGCTCATTCTTCTCTTGTCTGCCACATGAGATGTGCCTTTCACCTTCCGCCATGATTGTGAGGCCTCCCCAGCCACGTGGAACTGTGAGTCTATTAAACCTCTTTCTTTTGTAAGTTGCCCAGTCTTAGGTATGTCTTTATCAGCTGCGTGAAAACAGACTAATACACACCCCACTCCAGCTACATCACCGTGGAATAATCAAGGGTATCAGATCTTCAGATTTTTCAAGGAAAGCTGAAAATCCAGATTATTATGTAGAAATCTCTGAATTTTTAAAAATGCTTGTAACTGGTTCATAATTTTTAAAAGTATGGGTTGGGTGAACAGAACACTAAATCCAACGTACGGGCCACCAGATTGTGATCTTTAATCTGATATCTATAGGTTTCCATAAAGCATTTTATGGGGTTCATTTGTGATTTTGTTGTTGTTGAAGAGCACAGGGAGAGAGATGGGCCTGGCTGAGGCCACACCAGTGTCACTCCAGACATAGGCGTCTGTGCTGTTGGTTCCTCCTTTCATTCACATCAGCAATTCAGATAAGGATCCAGGAGGCAGGCCTTCCAATGTGGGGCTGCCATCCAGCTAGGAGGATGGCACACATGCCAGGTGCTAGAGCCAGGATGAAGCTGACCTCAGTGGTCTGGAGTAACGGGCTGGTGTAGCCATGGGAAGTTTAGGACAAAACAATCTAAAGTTTCAAGTCTCGGCTGGGCACAGTGGCTCACACCTGTAATCCCAGCACTTTGGGAGGCCAAGGTGGGTGAATCACCTGAGGTCAGGAGTTCGAGACCAGCCTGGCCAACATAGCAAAACCTCGCCTCTACTATAAATACAAAAATTAGCCAGACATGGTGACGCACACTTGTAATCCCAGCTACTCCGGAGGCTGAGGCAGAAGAATTGCTTGAACAAGGAGGCGGAGGTTGCAGTGAGCCAAGATCGCACCACTGCCCTCCAGCCTGGACGACAGAGTGAGACTCTGTCTCAAAAATAAATAAATAAATAAATAAATAAATAAAAATAAAGTTCCAAATCTAGCTTAGCAGGAGCACATGTGAAAAAGACGATGGCGTTTTAGTCGATGGCAAATACATTGTGAAGCTGGATCGCTGAATGGGCGCCCCCTGGTGCCACTGCCTGTGAGACTGCACTCGTGGAGGGGCGCCCGGTGGGAGGGTCAGTCCACTCTGCAGGCCTTGGGTTCTGAGACCCCCATTAGGAAGGACAGGCACCAGGTTGAGTGTGTCATGGGAGGTGGATCTGGGATGGCCTGGGGTTAACAGGGGCATGCGGAATGGCTGAAGTAACCCGGAGGGTTTGGCCTGAAGAAACCTCAAGAGAGACCTGCCTGGTTTTTCAAACAGTTGAGGCTTCCATGTATCTCCTGAGGGGAGAACCGGGATCCAGGAGTGGACGTTATAGGAGGCCGATTTCTGCTCTATTCAAGGAACACATTAAAAAAGACCAGAACTATCTAGAGATATACAGGTTGTGGCCTGAGAGTTTCCTGGTGTCTGGCCCTGACCACGCCTCCAGCACCACGTCTCACCAAAGAGGAGCCTCGCAGTGGGTTGAGCTGGCTCAGAAGACCCTGTGGCTCACCACTGGCTAAGTTTTCCAGCTCCCATCCACGGTGCTGGTTCCATTTGGGCACCATTCGGTGAGTGCCCATCTCCCAGCACTCCTGTCGCACTCCTTGTCTTTGACTTGCATCCTCCTCCTGGAGCAGAAACATCCTTGGAAATCAGAAGTGAGACAACCAAGGCCGGGTGCGGTGGCTCATCCCTGTGATCCCAGCACTTTGGGAGGCTGAGGCAGGTGGATCACTTAAGGTCAGGAGTTCGAAATCAGCCTGGCCAACATGGTGAAACCCTGTATTTTAAATCTACTTAAAATACAAAATTTAGCCAGGCATGGTGGCGCATGCCTGTCATCCCAGCTACTCAGGAGGCTGAGGTGGGAGAACTGCTCGAACCTGGGAGGTGCAGGTTGCAGTGACCGAGATCGCGCCACTGCACTCCAGCCTAGGCGACAGAGTGAGACTCTGTCTCAAAAAAAAAAAAAAAGAAATGAGACAACCAAAAGCACCATGCCACTGATCTGCAGCATTGCACGGCGGGTCCCAGCCAGCACAAAACAGATCAGAACAACTCCCCTGTCCCTAAATGAGTTGCATTGGAAGGAACAGACCGTCTGCCATTATTTGCACAAAACAAGATCATTTACCTAGGGAAGCCAAAAGAATAAATTCAGAAACTATTAAAATGAATAAGAGAATTCAGACAGATATTTAAGAGTACCCTACCGAAACTATCACTTTCCTAGATACCCACAAAACCTAACCAGAAAATGTCATGATGAAAAAGGAAGATTCTGTTTGCAAAGGTAATTAAAGCTACATCACACTCAGTAACAGAGCAGGTTTAAGAACTATATGGAGAAAGCAGAAAAAAGATATAAAAGAAAAGCTGAATAAATGGAGAGAGAAACCATGATCTCAAATTGAAGGACTTGATGTTATAAGAACATAAGTTATTTATAAATTAACCTATTAATTACATGTAATTGCACAAAATTCCAACTGGGATTTTTTCAGAGAACTTGACAAGCTGATTTTAAAATTCACCTGGAAAAGAAAATGCATGGCAAGCAAGGACTAATGAGAATAATAAATGGGAACTTAGTCTGCCAGATAAGGAAACACACAAGAAAGCCACCGTGATTAAACCTATGCAGCTGGGTCAAGAGTAGATTAATCTATCAATGGAACAGGAGGAGGCGTTTCAAATCAGATTAGGACTATGGGGGAAATTAGCACATGATATAATGGCATTGTGAATCAATGGGAAAAGGATGGGCTATTTAATACGGTGTTGGCTATCCATTTGGACGGTGAAGTTATAGTCCCTATTTTATACCAAACATAAAAATAAATAAAGAGCTAAACATAAAAACACATTAAAAATTGTTAGAAGAAAATAGTATTTTCCCTAAATAAATAATATTGGGATGGGTGATTCACGAAACTCAGAATCCGTAAATGAAAACATTTGACTACCTAATGGTTTTAAACTTCCACGTGACAAAACGCACCATAAACAATGTTTAAACACATTGCAGGCTGGAGAAAATATTTTCATATAACTTACCCCCAAAATTAATATACAAAACATATAAAGGGTTTTTAAAATCAGAAATATTTTTAAAAAGGAAAAAATGGAAAAAGAATATAAATAGGCAATTGACAGGAAAAGAAACACAAATGGTGAATGCATATATGAAAATAGGCTCAGTGTCATTTCTTTTGAGATGGGATCTCGCTCTATCACCCAGGCTGGAGTGCAGTGGTGTGATCTCGGCTCGCTGCAACCTCCGCCTCCCAGGTTCAAGTGATTCTCCTGCCTCAGCCTCCTGAGTAGCTGGGGTTACAGGCATGCGCCACCACGCCTGGCTAATTTTTGTATTTTTAGTAGTGTTGGCATTTCACCATGTTGGCCAGGCTGGTCTCGAACTTCTGACCTCTGGTGATCCGCCCACCTCTGCCTCCCAAAGTGCTGGGATTATAGGCATGAACCACCACGCCTGGGTCATTAGTGTCATTTCTAATGACAGAAATGCAAAATAAAATATTGCGATCACATATTTCACTCATTGTCTGCTGAAAATTACAGGCACTGGTAATGTCCAGAATTGAGATGCGTGAGCATCATGAGGACCAAGAGACACTGGGTGAGAAGGTCACTCGGAAGAGCCCCGGGCAAAGCAGTTTGGCAGTATTTTACAATCATATACGCATTCCTTCAACCCAGTAATAGTTTTTCTTGGAGAAAGCTTGTATGCACAGTCACAAGCAAGCCTTGCTTATTGTAGCATCTGTCTTTTGTAGTGAGAACAACAAAAAAGAAAATCATCTATGTATCCATCCATTATCGTTCAACTGTTAAAAAGCACAAAAGATGCATGAATGAACTTGGATCCATCTCACGGACAGATTGCTAAGGGAAGAAAGCAAATCGCAGAACAGTGTATATGGTATTATCCTATTTACAAAAACAAATATAAATATATAAAACATATGAAAACAGTATCTGAGAAACTGTCAACAGTGGGACTAGGGTGGGGGATTTGCAGGCCATTAGGGTTACCAATAGGAGAAGGGGATCTCTATTTCCTATGTATTTCCTTTGGTACTGTTTTAATTTTTTTTGACCAAGCTGAGATATAACTTTTAAATGTAAAAAAAAAATTGTTTTAAAAGTTCTATCTCCATTTTGGGAAGCCGAGGTGGGAGGATTGCTTGAGCCCAGGAGTTGTTTTTTTTTTTTTTTGAGACAGTTTCAATCTTGTTGCCTAGGCTGGAGTCCAATGGCTTGGCTCACTGCAACCTCTGCCTCCCAGGTTCAGGCGATTCTCCTGCCTCAGCCTCCCAAGTAGCTGGGATTACAGGTGCCCACCACCACCCCCTCCAGCTAATTTTTGTATTTTTAGTAGAGATGGGGTTTTACCATGTTGGCCAGTCTGGTCTCGAACTCCTGAGCTCAGGTGATCCACCCGCCTCGGTCTCCCAAAGTGCTGGGATTACAGGCGTGGGCCACTGCGCCTGGCCAAGCCCAGAAGTTTAAGAACAGCCTGGGCAACACAGTGAGACCCTATCTCTAAAATACAAGTTCTATCTCAACACTCTTATGTATGTGCAATCTTGTGTATATAATCTATCCCTTAAACAAAAACCAAAAACTATCCTACAACAATATCACCCTGCAACTTTTTTATTAATGTTTGAAATCTTTCCAACTCATTACACACAGCTCTACTTTAATTTTTTAAGCAGCTGCATAGTCTTCCATTGGCTGGACCACAGTGTATTTAAGCAGTTCCCTCTTCATCATGGTTAGGTTGAATGCTAACCTAGGCAACATGAGGTTGTTTGTTAGGATTCTTCTTTGACCCCTATTTGAAATAATGCTGCAGTGGGTGTCCTCGTATATATGTCTTTGTCCATGTGACTTGTTGGACAAATTAGGGGTGGGAGAACATTCCTCACTGCACCCAGACATTACGGATGTTGATAGACATTGGCAATTTGCCCTCCAGAGCATTTGTCGGCATTTGCACTCCCTCCCGGGTGAGTGAGACTGACTGCCATTCCCCCCACCCACACATGGTCTTCAAACCCTAATGTGCTTCAGGATCACCTGGGGATCTTGTTCAAATGCTGATTCTGAATTCCCGGGTCTGGGGCCTGATTGTCCACATTTCCAACAAGCTCCCAGGTGATGCTGATCTGCTGGCCTGTGGACCAGACTCTGAGCAGCAAGGTTCTAGAGCAATGATGCCCAGTGAAAATGTAATGTGAGCCTTATATACAATTTTAAATTTTCTAGCAGCCAGATTTTAGATTTTTTTTTTTTTTTTTTTTTTTGTGATGGAGTCTTGCTCTATTGCCCAAGCTGGAGTGCAGTGGGGCAATCTCAGCTCACTGCAACCTCTACCTGCCGGGATCAAGCATTTCTCCTGCCTCACCCTCCGGAGTAGCTGGTACTACAGGCATGCACCACTAAGCCCGGCTAATTTTTGTAATTTTAGTAGAGACGGGGTTTCACCATGTTGGTCAGTCTGGTCTCGAACTCCTGACCTCAAGTGATCTGCCTGCCTTGGCCTCCCAAAGTGCTGGGATTACAAGCATGAGCCACCATACCCAGCCTAGGAGTTTTTAAACATCGGGATAAAATCAATTTGATGAATGTATTTTATTTAACCCAATATATCCAAAATATTAAGATTTCAATGTGCAATAAAATTATCATGAGATATAGGACATTCTCTTTTTTGGGGGGGGAGGGGGTATATTCTAAGTGCTCTGTGACCCCATGTGGCCTGTGGCTGCAGCACTGGCCAGCACAGCTGTAGAGAATCTCTTGGGCTCTACCAGGCAGGGGACCACGGCAACATCTGTTTCTCAGACTCCAGGGAGAAGCACAGGGAAAACGGGCCAGGAGGCAGAAGAAGCGTGCTCAGGAGGCATGCATAGCATGTTCTTCTGCCAAGGGAGTGTGGCCTGAAGCCACCACTGGGCAGGTGGCAGGAGAGAGCCAGTGGTGGGACCAGCTCTGGACGTCATCACATTATTATTGACAAATTTTTGCAAATCTTTTCACCCCAAAATTGAAGACTGTCCATCTCTACCATCTCTAACAAATGCCTCATTGAACACTTGATGAGCTTAACATAAAGTCTTTTTTTTTTTTTCTTTTTTTTTTTTTGGAGACAGTGTCTCACTCTGTCGCCCAGACTGGAGTGTGCAGTGACGTGATCTCAGCTCACTGCAACCTCAGCCTCCCGAGTTCAAGCGATTCTCGTGCCTTAGCCTCCTAAGTAGCTGGGATTATAGGCACTCGCCACCATGCCTGGCTAATTTTTGAATTAGACAGAGACAGAGTTTCACCATGTTGGCCAGGCTGGTCTTGAACTCCTGACCTCAAATGATCTGCCTGCCTCAGCCTCCCAAAGTGCTGAAATTACAGGCATGAGCCACTGCACCTGGCCTTACCATAAAGTCTTGAAGACCATTTTTAAGATGTCAAATATATTCCAGACTCTAAAGTTACCTTTTAGAGAAACATATTTACACTGATAGTTTCCCAAGAAGGAAGGCTTATTTCCATGTCAGGGGATTTTACTTCTGTTTTGTATTTTCGATTTGAACTTCCTCACCCTCACTACTGCCCTAAGAGAAAAAGCAGAAATTATCAATATTAATCTGCCGTAATCCTTCTCTGTCCAAAAAAAGAAAAGAAAGATTAGACAAGAGAGGAATGCAGTGGCCCGTCAGACCATGTGAAGGAGACCCTGACTTCACAAAGCCCTCAGGTTGAAGTCTGCTTATTGTTCCATTTCTCTCAAGACACATTCTTTAATTTCTCTTTCTGTTTCTTCCTGGGTAACCATTTTTATCTTAGAGTCAAGATTCTTTCACCCATGCCTTTTTCATCCAGCGGAAATCTACTAAGCCCTGTCAGGGCCAACGTGTCAGGTGGGGCTGAGGAATGAAGATGGCTGTAGGGGTGCTGGGGGCTGGGGTGGGAGCACCCCTGGCTACGTGGGAGCCACTGACAGTGATGGGCCTGGGGCTCCTTGGCCTGTCTCAAGATGGAAGAAGGGACGGGAGATTGAGGGATAAAGGGATGCTGTTGGGAGCATCCAAGGCCTCCTCCACCTCCCACATTCAATGTTTGCCTTTGAAATAGCCGTTTCCTTCTGCCACATGCAATTAAGGAAGCTCGTCCCCTTGCTATTTCCATTTCCCCTTTCCTTCTCACCCCAAGCAAAGGTCCTGTATTTACATGCAGCTCCATTTAAACTCCTCCCCTTCGAGAACTTAACCACACATCTTTTGGCACCGCACACCCGTATAGATGGCATTCATCATTGCACAGGCTCATCAATGCTAAAAACCTGCCCTAATCATTATGTTTCAAAAGCCCTAGTGGTTCCACTGGGCCCAGGAACGCAAGCAATCTCCATTTTCCCCATTGCCCAGAGCCTATGAGGGATATTTTTATCCTTAATTACATATCCCTGAGATGCTCTTCTTTCCAGCTTGCTTCTTTTCTTTTCATAAAACTCTTGAGGTACTCTGGGGAAGACAGAAGTGACAGCTGGCAGACAAGCCCAGAGTCCCCAGCCCTGGGAGCAGCCTGGAGAGAAGCTGCCCGAGGGGGCAGAGCCTGGGACAGCTCCCTGATAAGCCTGGCAGCTCGGGCCCCCAGTCACTCCGGCCGCCCACCTGCCTCATCCCAGACCCAGCGGCAACCTCGCAGAGCTGATTATGAAACATTGGCCCTGAACGCCTACATCTTGGGAGGCTTTGCTAATCTTGTAGAATGAATCAGATAATTTCGGAACAGGAAAGCTTTGGGGGTCTCCACTCTCCTTCCCTCCTTGGCCTTTCCCGCTTCGTTTGTATTGCAAATTTACTCCTTCATTCAATCATGTAGCAAATGTTTACTGAGCACCTACTCTGTGCCAGGCATCCTTCTGGTGCTACAGAGATAGTGGAGAGCAAGATGGACAAGGTCTTGGCTCTCGTGAGTCTTACATCCTCGTGGTGGAGACAGATAATAAATGAGTGAGTCAATACAGAATCAAGATAGTTGCTGCGGTAGAAAAAATAACGGCCTCCGCCTCCCAAGCCCTCCTTATCCCTGGAACCTGTGGCTGTTATGTACCATGGCCTGAGGGAGATAAGGTTGCTCATGTGCTGGCCTCGAGGTTGGGAGAGGATCCTGAATTATTCAGCTGTTCCCAATCTACGTTCAAGAGTCCTCATAAGAGGAAGAGGGAGTCAGAGAGTCAGAGCCCTAGAAACGGCATTATGAGAAAGACCTGACGGGCCATTACTGGTTCTGAAGACAGAGGAATGGGCCATGAGCCAAGGAATGCAGGTGACCCCTAGAAACCAGAAAAGGCAAGAACAGGGCTTTTCCCCTGAAGCCTCTGGAAGGAGCTCAGCTCCGCCAACACCTTGACCTGAGCCCAGTGAGAGCTTCTGGACTTCTGGCCTGCACAACTGCAAGATAATAAATTGTGTTGTTTTAAACCCCTCTGTTTGCTGAAATTTGTTATAGTGGCAATGGAGACAAATCCCCTTGCAGACAGCGATAAGGGCTATGAAGAAAAAACAGGAGTGCAATAAGGAGTGGCTATGGGACAGGGCATGATATTAGATGGGAAGACCTGGGAAAAGGCCTTGGAGGAATCCTGTTGGCCAGTCAGCCACATAGTGACCTGAGGGACGGAGTCCCAAGCACAAGGCAGGGCAGGTGCCAAGACCCTGGGGCAGGAAGGTGTTTAGTGTCATAAGAGTAAGTATCTCCCCAGCGCCTTCGTCAGGGGAGAAAGCAGTTCTATCGTCTGGTTTCCCAAGCAGCCAGTGGTATCTTTCTTGTAGACTTCCAAGTTACTTCTTTTTTTTTTTTTTTTTTTTTTTTTGAGACAGAGTTTTGCTCTTGTCACCCAGGCCAGAGTGTTGTGGCGCCATCTCAGCTCACTACAGCCTCTGCCTCCCAGGTTACAGCAATTCTCCTTCCCTCAGCCTCCTGGGTAGCTGGGATTACAGGTGTGCACCATCACACCCGGCTATTTTTGTATTTTTAGTAGAGATGGGGTTTTGCCATGTTGGCCAGGCTGGTCTCGAACTCCTGACCTCAGGTGATCCGCCTGCCTTGGCCTCCCAAAGTGCTGGGATTACAGGCATGAGCCACCGTGCCCGACCCCGAGTGACTTTGAATCTGCTTGTTGGAATGTCCGTTTTCTCTCTTTAAAGGCTGGGACTATGTTCTCGTGTTCTGTCCTTGTGTCTGTGTGAGGGCGCTGAGAACTCTTTTTAGGGTCTTCATAGCATATATTTGTGAGATGTTTGGATTTTGGAAAACACATTTCTCCATTTCAAGATTTCAGATCCTTTTTCCTGCCAGTCACGAAGGGCATAAATATGGGGGAGAGATGGGTTGGGCATCCTGATGGCCACCAGCCTGGCAGGGTCTCTTGACTCAGACAGCCAGGAAGAGCAGAAATGAGAGAAGTACTCTTCCATGGCGAATCTCTTTATAAAAATCACTAACTGCTCATGTATGGATTAATTCAACATTTGAGAGAGAAATTTGGATTTTCCTCTCCTGGGGTTGCTCAAAATGAAATACAGTGTGCTAAGAACAGGGCAGACTAAAATTAACCTCAGAGGTTTTGTGGGCACTGAGTGGTCAATAGAAGCCTCTTCTCAAGCCAGGTCCAGCTGGGCCTTTCATTCAGGGGATGGCGACGCATCCTCTGTCCTGTGCCCAAGGGCAGACACTCGGGGGACTGAGACCCTCACCCTTGTTCTCAAGGCCTCCACAGCTCACTGGGGGAGACAGACACCAGGTCGCCTACCACCCCACAATGCGAGGATGTGGACGCTGAGCGGGGGGATTGTTTGGAAGCACAGAAGAGGGACTGGGCCCCTCTCAGATGGTTCTTTGGAAGGCATGGCTGGGCCATTCATTTCCTCCCACTTGAGGGGAGCTCCTTGCACTGTAGAAGTTTCCTGAGATGCTTCTCCCTCAAGATGTAAAAATCTGGGGTTCAGAGGCTAATCTTGAAAACTGCTTGTCATTGGTCTCTAGACCGAACATCCTATGAAGGAGGGACTTTGAGGGTGGCTGTTGTTCAGTTCCCAATTAATATTCACTGAATAAATGAATGAGCTGTCGGGAATCTCTAAGCTGTCATTCTGACCCTCAAGGAATATAGTCAGGACATACGGCTATAACGCTCACTGGACTTGGCTTAAAAGTAGAGTCATCTTGGGTCTCATTCAGGAAGGATCATGGCTCAAATACTGCAAAGCCCTTAGCTGGTTCCATAGCTGGGGAACCTCCAGTGGTTGGAGAAACAAAGGCCAGTAGCCTTTGTGTGAAGCTCACCCTCCAGCCCAGCGCCCCAGGCTGCAGGGCACAGAGCCACAGCATGGCTCCAATGACATCCCTCTTCTGTCACAAGTTTTATGAAACAGGCAAACAGTGTTATCTCATCTGAGCCTTTGTTTCCTTGAATTTGAAAATGGGAATAGTGATCATAGCAACAATAGCAGTAAACCCTCCCCCAGGATTAAAGAACACGGATGAAGTGCCTAGCCCTGACAGGGGCTCAACAAAAGGGAACCAGGCCAGAAAGGGATGATAAGATAGGCCCCAGGTGGGAGTTGTGGGGCCTCCCGCTGGTCCCTCCTGTGTCCTCAAGGCTCTCTCTTGTCACCTGGTGGGACCCCAGGCATCCACCCTCGCCCTCACCCCGCCTCTGTCTTCCTCAGTTATCCAAAGCAGCAGTGACGTATGCCCAGTGAGCAGGCACAGGACAACCCCTGACCCTTAAGGGATATAGTCGGGACATATGGCTGTAACGCTGTCACAGTTCTCAGTTCTCAGAGGGTCCCAAGGCAGACAGGGTCTAGGGGCCCTACTTGGTGCCTCTGTCCTCCATGACCCTCGCGCCTGGGCCCCGATCCAGGGCCAGTCAGGATTTCCAGGCACTTGTCCTCCTCTCCAAGGCCCCTTTGGACGGCCTTGCTGCCAATCCCAGGACTCCTGAGTTTTTTGTGTCCCAAAGTCTCAGCCCTTTCTCCTTCCCCTGTGCCTGGTGTCCCCAGCTCTTGGCCAGTCATGGGCCGGGGCCTCTGCCCGGTGACCCCGTGTTGGTGTCAGCGAGCTGACTGGCCTCTGTGCGTCCTCGCCATTTTAAAACAGTCATCCATGGAGTCACGTGTCAGACATGAGCTGCATGTTTACATAAACCATCTCTTTTAGTCCTCAAAATCTCCACAGGAGAGAAGTACTGCTGGCCCCCACTGTTTCTGAGGAGGAAACAGAAGCTTGAGAGAAGAAACTGCTTCCCCGAGGGAACTAGGACATTACACCACCCTGAAGACCCGAGGAAGAGCCTTCTCTGGAAATGCGGCTGCTGGAACTTGTCTCGGGACATCTCGGGAAGCATCGGCAGCCTCACGTGGACGTCAAAAGGCAAGGCCTTTATGACCCAGGAGTGAAAATCCCAGGAAAAGGAGAAAGATGAACAGACAACAGGGCCAGTGAAACATGAAGATCAGCTAGGCAAGGCAGGCTTGCAACAAAATGAGAACCTCGGCCGGGCCGGTGGCTCATGCCTGTAATCCCAGCACTTTGGGAGGCTGAGGCGGGCAGATCACAAGGTCAGAAGTTTGAGACCAGCCTGGCCAACATGATGAAACTCCGTCTCTACTAAAAATACAAAAAATTAGTGGGGGGTGGTGGTGCATGGCTGTAATCCCAGCTACTTGGGAGGCTGAGGCAGGAGAATCGCTTGAACCCAGGAGGCAGAGTTTGCAGTGAGCCGAGATCTTGCCATTGCACTC
The DNA here is from genome assembly GCF_028858775.2 of Pan troglodytes. NCBI lineage: Eukaryota > Metazoa > Chordata > Mammalia > Primates > Hominidae > Pan > Pan troglodytes. The sequence goes on along the minus strand of NC_072411.2, from coordinate 135,292,479 downwards.
CAGCATGGGGGCCAGAGTGAGACACTGTCTCAAGAAAAAAAAAATGAGGAGCTCAATTCAATGCTGAAATGAGGATCCACTTTGGAGGGAGCTACAGCAGAACTGAGTCCAGAAAAGAGAACCCGTCTCGAATGCAGAGGAAGTTGACCAAGGCATGAAAAGCAAGTCAATAGATAACGGCGGATCCTGTGGAGGACAAATTTAAGATTGATAACTACAGCAAGGGTGAGATAAATCATAATTTTAAGTGAAACCTGTAGCACTTCCTATCTTCTTAATGGTGGCAGAAGAGTTAATTCATTCAATCAGTATTTATCAAGCACTCACTACATGCTAGGAATAGTTCTAGTATAGATGATAAATAAGTCAATATAAAAATGTATATTTTAAAATACCTCAGGGCTGGGCACGGTGGCTCACACCTGTAATCCCAGCACTTTGGGAGGCTGAGGCGGGCAGATCACAAGGTCAAGAGGTCGAGACCATCCTGGGCAACATGGTGAAACCCTGTCTCTACTAAAAACACAAAAATTAGCTGGGTGTGGTGGCATGTGCCTGTAGTCCCAGCTACTCGGGAGGCTGAGGCGGGAGAATCACTTCAACCCGGGAGGCAGGGGTTGCAGTGAGCTGAGCCGAGATTGTGCCACTGCACTCCAGCCTGGTGACAGAGTGAGACTCTGTCTCAAATAAATAAATAAATAAATGAATATAATATAAAATCAGGTAGTCACAAGTGCCACAAAGAAAAGAAAGGAGGGTAAGGGGTTAAAGAGCAACAGGTGAAGGGTGGGGTGACTATTTTTCTGGGGTGATCAAGTGAGGCCTCTCAGAAAGACTTTCTTCTATTTGGCAAACCCGAAGTGGCCTCTTGCAAATCTGACAGACACAATTAGACCCGGAACCTGATCTCGAAGGGCAAAGTCAAGATGAGAAGTGAAACCATTCTGCAATAAGCAAGAAATCATGCCTCCCCAGTGCACAGACATTGTTAAAATACTGATTGATTTTTGTGCTTTTTCTGGTCAGGGTTAGAGAAAGAGATGTTGAGCCTAAGGATGTCTGACAGGAACATAAGTCATTAGGAATGTCTGGGACAGGGCTGGAGCAGGTCCCAGAAACACGACACAGGCTAAGGAGAAGGAAGACCCAGAGACTGTGTTATCAGACCGTAGCTCATGGGCATTTGGTGCAGTGAAACTCGATATTCAATTTGAAATTTTCACTTTTCTGCTTTGAAATTCCCCTGGGATAGTTTAAACCTTTGTAAGTTAGGACACTTTTAGCTGTTAGAGAACCCTAACTCAACTAACTTGAGCAAAAAGGAATTAATTAACTCACAAAACAGAAAATCTAGAGGCAGGGCAGATCCCAGTTTGCTTCATTCTGTTCAGCAAATTCAAGGGCATCATCCAGGACCCAGGTTCACTTCTCCTTTCCGTGTGTTGGCCTCACTCGCCAGCTACTTCTCCTCATGGTTCCAAGGCAGCAGCAGAGACCCAGCTATCACATCCTATGGCAGCTTCCAAAGGTAGGAAAGAGGCTATCTTGGCTGGGTGCGGTGGCTCACGCCTGTAATCCCAGCACTTTGGAAGGCCAAGGCGAGCAGATTACCTGAGGTCAGGAGTTTGAGACCAGCCTGGCCAACATAGTGAAGCCCCATCTCTTCTAAAAATACAAAAATTAGCCCGGCATGGTGGCAGGTGCCTGTAATCCCAGCTACTTGGGAGGCTGAGGCAGGAGAATCACTTGAACCCAGGAGGCAGAGGTTGTGGTGAGCCGAGATCATGCCATTGCACTCCACCCTGGGCAACAAGAGTGAAACTCTGTCTCAAAAAGGAAAGAAAGAAAGAAAGAAAGAAAGAAAGAAAGAAAGAAAGAAAGAAAGAAAGAAAGAAAGAAAGAGGCTATCTTATCCCTATGTCTGTTTTTAAGACAAACAGACCTTTACGAGAAGCCCACAAAGCCCTTCTCTTCACATCTCATCGGTTACACTTGCATCCCATTCCCCAGTCTAAACTTATCGGCTACATGGTGCATGTTGATGTTAGTTCTAGACCGCCTTGGGTAACAAAGACAGGAAACAGGCCCATGATCTGGGGCAAGGTGAACCAGAAGGCTCTGGAACATGGAGAAACAAGGACAAAATGGCCAGTGGGGATGGGGAGAAAATAAAGACAGTCATTTGGAGGTAGAGATGACAAATGGCATGGATACTCTTTCCAGAATTCTCTGACAGACTGGGGAAGGGATTAGGGATCTTGCAGCCACACAAGAGGGAGGGGCTGCTCAGTCACAAGGGCATGTGTACCCCAGGGGGCTAGAAAACGGAGGGAGGCTTGGCTTTCTCAGGGGATTAGAAGAAAGATGCCAGAAGAGCTGGAATAAAAACTTACTCAAAGACCTAACAGAAGAAAGGTCTTTTGTGTCAAAGAACAGAGTTTGCAAAGTGAACAAGCCGAACACATTGCAGGTACTATCAATGAAAGGAAAATGACGACACTGGAAAAGAATTCCCACCGGCTTCAGAGTAGAAAAAAAGAAAAAAATGGGTCCCCTCTATAGGAACCAGCACAAGTTTGGCCTTGGATTTTGTACTCGGAACTATTCATAACGCTACATTCTTTTTTTTTTTTCTTTGAGACAGTCTTGCTCTGTCACCCAGCTGGAGTGCAGTGGTGAGACCTCAGCTCACTGCAGCCTCTGCCTCTCAGGTTCAAGCGATCCTCCCGCCTCAGCCTCCGGAGTAGCTGTGACTACAGGCATGCACCACCACACCCGACTAAGTTTTGCATTTTTAGTAGAGACAGGGTTTCACCATGTTGCCCAGGCTAGTCCCAAACTCCTGACCTCAGGTGATCCACCTGCCTCAGCCTCCCAAAGTGCTGGGATTACAGGCGTGAGCCACTGCACCCAGCCTGTAACACTACATTCTTGAAGGTAGTGCTGTACCTCGTATAGGATTTTGAGCGAACAGTTGGTTCCAAGAATTTTATATCTATCAAATTACTCTTGAATGTGTAGACAACTAAAGATGTTTTGAGATATTCAGAGGCTTGGAAAATAGATCTGTCCATATTCTGCAGTAGACAGAAAAACCAATTCAAAATGCAGGCTTCTAGAAGGTGAGTGTCAGAGCATAAAGGAATCCCTCCACCAGCACGGACCCCCTTGGGGCCCATTGTCCTTGGCATGGCTGTGGAGCCCACACAGGGCAGCCCTGGCCGTGCTAGGCTTCTGTGCCCTGAACCTTCTCTGTGCCCCTTGTTGTGCAACTTCAGGAAGTGTGTTAGAGCCACATCCTTTGCCCGGCGGCTCAGACGGAATCTTTACTTCACTCAGTGACCACTCAGAACAATAACAGCTGCCACTCGCTTCCTGAGCTTAATAACAATGGCTCAACCGTTCACCTCCTGGATGCTTGTGACGGAACAGCTTTTAGAAAGTTGTTTTGTTTTCCCTCTCCAAAAGCCATGTCGCCCGGAGATACGTGACAGCCACCGTCAGGGACCAGGGACTTGAGTCACAAGTGTCTCTTCTTTAGAACTCACCGGAATGGCTCAGACCACTGGATTTTTTCTTCCAAATCGGGAAAGAATAATGAAAGGGTCTATGAGATAGATATTTTCTAACTCTTCATCTAAACTTGCATGAAAACCTGGGAGTGTGGCTGGGCGTGGTGGCTCACGCCTGTAATCCCAACACTTTGGGAGGCTGAGGCGGGTGGATCACTTGAGCCCAGGCGTTTGAGACCAGCCTGGGCAACATAGTGAAACCCTATCTCTACAGAAAAATACAAAATTTAGCTGGGCATAGTGGTGCACACCTGTAATCTCAGCTACTCAGGAGACTGAGGTGGGAGAATTGCTTGAGCCTGGGAGCAGAGGTTGCAGTGAGCCGAGATCGCGCCACTGCACTCCAGCCTGGTCTACAGAACAAGACCCTGTCTCAAAAACAAAACAAAACAAAACAGAAAAACACCTGGGGGTGCTCCCATCTTGACTGAAACAATCAATATCCTAGATACAATCTCAACCTCAAGAAAAGACAGGAAGTTCACAGAGAACATTGATGTGATAGGGGATTATGGGTAGTTCTAATTTTCTGCTTTATTCCTCTTGGTGGGAAGGATGTTAGAAAGGACACAAGGGCCAAAAGGTTGTAGGGTGGAGCCGAAGGGCCTCTTTTGCTTCAACTGTGGCCCTAGGTTTGAGACAGCCATTTATGCGACACGTCTGAGGCCACTCCAGGCCTCCCTGGCCACCCTGGAGCTGGCCCATGAGGGCGGCTTGCAGGACCTCAGACTCTTCCTTACTTTCCCAAAGAGGGGCCATTTCAAAGGCAGCAGCAGCCTCCCAGCTCAGTCTGCAGCGAGCAGCTCAAGATAGGCACCGCTTCTCTTAGGGGAGAGTCACTTCCCTTTCCAAGTCAAGAAAGGAGTTTTGGCTTTACAAGAAACCCACTCTCTTGGTGTGGGACAGTCAGGCCTGCGGGACTGAGCCGTTCTGCCTTCGTCTGGCCTCACACAGGGCTCAGAGCACTGCCCCAATCCTCCCCCAACCAGGAAAAACAGTGCAAGCTGAGTCCAGAAGGTTCTCAGGGTTTGAGTGGCACAGCAGCTGTTGAACAGCTGCTTAACAGTTCCAGAGCGTACTCAGGTCCCTGAAGACATGAAGCCCATAGCCCAAAGAGCAGAGCTGAGGGAGATGGAGTTCCAAAATTTACCCCTCCTTCCCCACCACTCCCAGCACTGCCTAGAATGCTCTAAAGCACCTCCAGCTCCCTGCTGTCTCCACCCTCCTCCCCAGCAGCTTCCTTGTGCTGGGAGGTATGTGTGTGATCTCTACTTTCCAGCAGTTTCTTGGCAGTCCTTGCCCAAGGCCACATTGCTGACCAAATTGGACTTGAACCCAGATCCCAGCCGGGAATGGAGTCTGCTTTCATTCTAGGGGCACCTCACTGATTTACCACAAGGGACAGATGCCACCTGGGATCAAATATTATCTATAACCATGTGAAGGGCAAGAGGCCAAGCTCTCTGAGAGGCCACATTGCCCTGTCTCCCTGTCCCTCTGGGCAGAGTCCTGGGCTCATCCTTCCCCAGGGGACTCCAGACAGGCTTGGAAACACCTTCTGGGTTGGAAGGAAGAAAGCTTAGCCGGGGAGGCCGGGAGGCCTGGCTGTGAGTTCCAACTTCCGCTGTTCTCAGCAACACTCATATTTAGAACGAGGGGGTTGGATGAAGTTACAGTTTGCATCCTGCCCTCCCATCTCGGATTTTTTTTAAGTCTGTGAAAGATGGAGCGAGAGAAAAGAGTCCCCCAGGTGAGGCAGCTCCTCTCCCTGATTGATACAGGGCTGTCATGGGCTATGACACGTGGGCCAACTCCATGAAGTTAGTCTGCAAAGAACAAAGATGAGATCTTTGGTGTTGACAAGAGAACAGAAGTCCCCAGGAAAAGAGCTAAAGTTACTAAACTAAGAAACAATGAAAGCCTTTCGGTGCTTCACTTGGCAAAATTTCAGGCCAGATTCTTATTTTGGGGAGCCTCGTATTCTGGTGGCACTGAACAGGCTCAGGTGTCAGGAATGAGTTATTTAGAAACTGTGGCTAAGCTCAGAAAAGACTGTGAGGTTTTGCCTCAACATGAAAAGAGGAACTTGAGTTAAAATAGGCAGAGATCAATAACTGCTAAAGCTTCCCCGAAGGGCTCTGAGTCTGCTTAATTGGGCATGAGTGTGCACTTGGTCCTCAGTGGACGTCTGCTGTCATTTACTCTTGGAGGTAGATTTTCATAGGTGAGTCCACCTAGGAGAATCCTATGAGAATTCCCCTTTAATTCACCTTGAAGGAAAACCTCTTCAGACCACCTAGGTCCACAGCTCCCTGTACCATGTCAGCTACTGCAGAGGTCACAGACCTAGTGCCGGGGTCAGGAGCAGATATGTCCAGCAGAGCCACCCATCTTCTCTGAAAGCTGCCCGCCCACTGTCCTGGCTGAGCGGAGACCTTAAGGAGCCACGCTGCACCCACGACTCTGTCCCCATCTCCGAGAGGCAGAGGGGGGTACCTGCTCCAAGACAGCCGATTCATACACAGACTGGCAGCCCCTGAGTGGCTCATGCGGAGAAAGCCGTGGAGGCTGAGCCATCAGACTCCTTCTTAGGACTGGGGACTGAGAAGGAAGGCTGCTGGCTGGGAAGAGCGGCCCCACAGAGAAGAGCTGATCCACGGGAGAAGCTGCGTGCAGACCCCATGCTCTTCTGGTTCCAAGGCCCTAGGGCAGCCTTCTCCTTCCTGGCTCTGCACATCTCCACAAAGGCCGCCCACCCCTTACGCCTTACAGAGTCAGCCAAGGCGAGTTTCTGTTCCCTGCACCACCACCACCCCCTGCCCAGTAGCCTGATGAGGCCCCGGATTTCATCAGCAGTTCCCAGGGTCACAAGACGTCACAGTAGCAAGAGTATGATGGTGACAGAGAGGGGCAAACCGGAGACGCAGTCTACACATTTATAGGCGGCGGGTGCCGACTCTACTAGAAGCCACAGAGTCATGTCTTTTCCAGTCATACTTAAAGTTTTCTTCACTTTGAAGGAAGAGAAGAAACCACAAAGGGAAAAAAGATCAAAAGCATCGACCACTTTTAACTTAAGAGAGTGTGCCGACTCCTCTCAGCAAACCACCTATCACAGATGCCAACTCTGCCAGAAAAGCTCATGCCCTCCTAGACTTGAAAAAAATGGTAGAGGTCATTGAGGCCAACTGCCTGCCCCAGACAGGGCTCCCCTCCGCTGCTCACATCCCACACATGGTGAAGAGCCCATGTCAGAGACAGACATTCCCATGGCAAATAGCTGCCAAGCACTGGAAAGGACCTTCTTGTACTAGGTGTGCCAACATCTGCTCCTGGTGACTGCTAAGAACCAGGCCAAACCTGCGGGCGCCCTAGGCCGGTGGAAAGCCTTCAGCAGATGTGCCTTAGAGGCTGCAGTGGACACAGGGGCAGGAGGATGAGGCAGCCGGCAGCAATGCCAGCCTAACTACGCAGGGAGTGGTTCTGCTTGAGCCTAAACTCGCATCTCCTAAGGAGGCCTCGCAGCAAACGCCCCTGGACCGGGCTGCATCACACATGCCCCTTGGGCCTCTCTCAATCACATCGCTCCTCGAAGCAATTCCTTCCATCCTCATAAGCTGTCTTCCTGAGGGGCGTTCTGCTCACCACGCTCTCCCTCTTGACAACTTCTGGAGGATTTTTGCCCCCAGGGACTTGCCTGTGGTCTCCCCGCACCTTGAGTCCAGCTCCCTGTCTACTACTGCATCCTAGTTCGCACAAAATGAATCATTCCCTTCAAGCTTTGAAACTGAAGAGTGTACCCTGCCTCTCCCCTCCCACTTCCACTTTCTTTTCAACCAAACTCCTCCAACGCCGTCATTGCTCTTCCATGACATGATATCCAAACCTTTGTCGACCCCGGCTACTCTGCTTGGGACATGGATGCACTGCTGTGCCTCTTACTCTAGTCCCTGAGAACTGAGCATCTCTCTCTCTTTCTCTCTCTCTCACGCACACACACACACACACACACACACACACACACACACCCGGGATGTGGAAACTTTGTCTCCTTCCTTCTTGCCACCTCCACGTGCTCTTCATGCAGCCAGATAACAATAGCTTTCCTGGCTTCCACACACTCAGTTGTCACATTTTGTGGCGAAACAAAGCCTTTAGTAAACCGTGCTTAGGGTGGCCTTCCCGGGCTTGGACGGGTGCAGCTGATTTTTGTTTTTAAATTTAACTGCAGCCCGGCGGGGTGGCTCATGCCTATAATCCCAGAACTTTGGGAGGCCGAGGTGGGCAGATCATTTGCTGTCAGGAGTTTAAGACCAGCCTGGCCAACATGGAGAAACCCCATCTGTACCAAAAATACAAAAATCAGCCGGGCATGGTGGCGGGCACCTATAATCCCAGCTACTAGGGAGACTGAGGCAGGGGAATCACTTGAACCTGGGAGGTGGAGGTTGCAGGGAGCTGACATGGCGCCACTGCACTCCAGCCTGGGTGACAAGAGTGAAACTCTGTCTCAAAAATAAAAAATATTAAAAAATGAACTGCAAGTTTTGCACATTTTGACTTTGCTTGGTGAAATCAGATGCAGTGAGCACCAGCCTCGGACAGAACAGAGTTCTACAAATGGAAAGGCACTGTTTTGTGCTAGTCTCGCAGCCCCTCAGAAAACACGGTCTGTTCTCCTGTAAGTTCACCTCCCTTCTCTCCCTCCTGAGCCACTTCCTCTCTCTCCTTTGAGAGACTGAAGACAACAGTCGGCCAAGCCACAGCCCCTCCTTTCCCTTCATCTCTGGACAGTCTGCTTCACCTTCGTTTCCTCTTCATACCCATGGACCACAAATAGCCTGCGGCATGCAACTCCGTCATGTCACAGAGCAGGGTCACTTGGAGGGCCCCAGTTTACCAGCTAAGCCACCCCACGGACACCTGGGAGGAAGCCAGGCTCAGCCAGGCCTTCACGTCCGGCTACCTGCGCGTGCGCTTTCTTCCTCATCGTTTACACCCTTTCTCTGCCAGTATCGGCTGAAGTCAGGTTCAGATTTCTAGGTTTATAAAGGACTCACCTGAACAGTGAATTTATCGTCTTCATTGGGCAGAATTCTGTAAGTGTAAACGCAATTCCGATACCTGAAATAGATCAAAGACTTTATTAGAACCCATGCAGGAAGACCTGGTTTCCTCTTAACTGAAAAGACAAGACTTCCTGACACAGCTTGAGGAATCTGGACACAAAGTCTCTGAATTTCAGAGCTGACCGTTCTCTTAAGATGGAGGTGAGTCCTGACGTCCAGCAATCGTGGGCTGAGGCACTCTTATTCCCCCACTGCTTCTGCACTCAGGGAGCACCAGGAAAAGGTGGGGGGGGTGTCATTTAGGTGGGGACCCGGCAGCTACAGGGTCTGATCTAAAGGAGTCTGCCACATGGAGGGGCTTTCTTAACCTCTCGGCTGCCAAGAAGATAGAGCAAGAGTGGGTGTTTGCAGGCCAAGCACGGTGGCTCACGCCTGTAATCCCAGCACTTTGGGAGGCTGAGATGGGTGGATCACAAGGTCAAGAGATTGAGACCATCCTGGCCAACATGGTGAAATCCCATCTCTACTAAAAATACAAAAATTAGCTGGGCGTGGTGGTGCACGCCTGTAGTCCCAGCTACTTGGGAGGCTGAGACAGAAGAATCACTTGAACCCAGGAGGCGGAGGTTGCAGTGAGCCTAGAATATGCCACTTCACTCCAGCCTGGCGACAGAGCGAGACTCCGTCTCAAAACAAAACAAAAAAACAACAAAAAAGAGGGGGTGTTTGAAGAAGAAACACGACTCCAGTGGGCCCAAGCAGAGCGGCCTATGGTGAATGGAAAGCCAGGCACAGCCACAGAGGGGCCACCTGTCAGGGGCAGGGATCACTCAGCACCTCGTTCCCGCTGAGCTCCCTGCCACCCCCAAACGGCTTCATCCTCTTGGACACTATGCCCCGTGGATTATCTCCCAGGGGTTGGCCACCAGCCTTGCTGAGACCTGGATTTGCCCCAGCAGCTGGAGAGCAAGTCTTGGGGTTGTTTCTAACAAGAAGGTCCTAGGAATCCCAGATTCTCTTCTCTTTCTAGAAGCTCTACCTTCCTTTGGCACAGTCATCTCTAATGTGAGGAGGAGATGGTACTTTTCACTTTCCTAAAACCTGTGAGAGGAAAAGGGGGCTGTCAAGTGCTAGCACCTTGGGAGAGGGGCACACTGGGGTGGCCCTCAGCCTGCTGAAACCCTGGCAGCAGCTAACACCCATGGAATCCATCGGCTGCTGAGGCCAGAAGGCTGTCAGGAGATCGAGGGAAAGCTATTTGGATCTTAGGCTCTTACTTAAAGCTGCTGGTCTGTTCTCACCCACCATAATCTTGCCCCATTTTGCTACTTAAGATTCTCCTGAGCCCGGAAGGCTCGCCTGGCCCGTAGAGCCCTGTAGACAGGACCAGCCTCTGTAATGAAGCCAGTGCCTCAGTGTAGAAGCTCCACACACTCACCCCCTCAGGTACAGGCACTCCACTGAGCATTTACAAATGTTATTGGTATGTTTTGTTTAACTAGATTTTTTTTTTTTTTGAGACAGAGTCTCACTCTGTCACTCAGGCTGGAGTGCAGTGGCACGATCTCGGCTCACTGCAACCTCTGCCTCCCAGGTTCAAGCAATTCTCCTGCCTCAGCCTCTCAAGTAACTGGGATTACAAGCTCCTGCCATCACACTTGGCTAATTTTTGTATTTTTAGTAGAGAGGGGTTTTTTTTTTTTTTTTTTTTTTGAGACAGAGTTTTGCTCTTGTTGCCCAGGCTGGAGTGCAATGGCATGCAATCTTGGCTCACCGCAAACTCTGCCTCCCAGGTTCAAGCAATTATCCTGCCTCAGCCTCTCAAGTAGCTGGGATTACAGGCATGTGCCACCACACCCAGCTAATTTTGTATTTTTAGTAGAGATGGGGTTTCTCCATATTGGTCAGGCTGGTCTCGACTCCTGACCTCAGGTGATCCACCCACCTCGGCCTCCCAAAGTGCTGGGATTACAGGCATGAGCCACTGCACTTGACCCTGTTTAACTAGATTTTTTAAAATATATACTAACTTTAAAAAATGAAAACCATACAGAAAGATATAAAATAAAAAATAAACATCTCCTTCCCCACTCCCATGAGCCCCTCTTCTTAGATTTCCTATTCCTGTTTGTAAGTAAGTTCAGAAATTTTAAACATACCCACAAGATTATATATGCATATCTTTTTAGATGCCAATAATATCATACTATATATACCGTTTTCTGAAATTTGTTTTTTTCACCAAAAAAGATCATAGAGGTCTTCTCAAGCCAAGTGAGAGATGGTTTATTACTATTTTCATCATGTTTCACCATGTGCTGTACACGTGTTGACGTTTATTAGTGATTGTAGATAAATCACTAGAAGGTGACAGCTGGCTAAATGACCTGGAGATCTGCTATTTTGATAGAGACTACCAACTGTCTTCCAGTGAAGTTGTGGCCTTTTTTTTCTCCTACTAACCGGATATGAATGTGTCTATTTCCCCACACCCTGCCAACTGGCTGTTATCAGACCTTTTAATCTTTGCAAATCTGAGAGGTGAGAATGATAACTTGCTTTAATTTGCCTTTCTTTATGAGAAAAGTCCTTCAGCATGTTCTCATGTTTAGTTATCTGTATTTCTTTTTCTGTGAATTCCCTTTTGTGTCTTTGACTCGCTTATTTTGGTATCATTTTTTGCTTAGTTATGAATAAGACTCTGATATATGCTACAATATATTTTGGAGTTATTTTTAACAGGTTGTTTTTAAAGCTGTGTAGATGTTTTACAATTTTATGTGGCTAATTTTACAATATTTTATTTTATGGCTTTTGCATCATGGGTACTTAAAAAGAATTTTGAGTAATTTCACTTCCACATGTCTCTTCACTTCACATAGAAAAGGTGATTTTTCTGTCTTTCTCCCATGGCTGTAGTCCCCATCCTTCTGCTCCCTGTCCTACCTCCAGAGCCTGAATTGATACAATCGTCTTGCATCAGAGACAGCAAGGATGAATCTCTAGTCCAGTGACACTACATCTCCCAGGGACACCTCTGGGACACAGAGAACCACTGGCCTCAATCCCCCTTGCAGAGCCTGCCAGACAAATGTGGAGATAGCTCAACTCTGCTGTGCTCTTATTTTTCAATGCTCTCTTCCCTTGGCACTTCCTCCTGTAGGTATGCAAATGAGGTGAGGGGTGAGAACAGCCTCTTATTTGGCTGAGGGCAGCTGACTTGTGGAAGAGCTCCAGCCAGCCCAAACATCAGCCTGTAGACAGAGAGAAAGAACATAGTCACGAAGGGAGAGTCAGAGGCAGGCGCACAGAACAGGAAAGCCTTTTTGGTTCAATCAAGTGTGGCAGACAAACCTTTATGGCTTTTTCAAAGATGTTCTAGAAACACTGAAACAAAGAAACAGCTCCATGTTACCAAAACAGATCAGAATTCAAAAGCTAGTATAACAGGAAGAAGATACTTCCCCCTTAGACAGTAACATCTCAGCAGATGTTAATGACCCTGCATAGCCAATGCACAGGGCTGGACATTCTGACCCCCAGGGCTGAATCAGTTTCAACCTTCAAGGGAAAACATACAGCACCACCCCACACACACCCCATCAGCCCCGCCACACACAAGTCATTGGGTGAGCAGTAGTACCAAACTGTATTCCATGGGTGTGGGGACTCTGCCAAGCGGTGGAGGAAGGTGCTCACTTGGCCTGCCACCCCACCAGCAGTTTGTACTTCACTCTGGTCCTATATACACACACACACACATATACATGTGCACACACAACATATGCATACATGTGTATACATGTAACATGCCTGCATGCATATGTGTATGTACACATGCACACACACACACAATATCTTGCATGCAAAATGTTTAAAGCAAAGATTCTACAACTAAATAGTGTTTGGCAATTGCTGCCCTGGAACATAACCTGGAAAACATGCTCACTGCTCTTTGGGGGCAGTGGGTCCCGCCCAGCCCTTCCCCAGCTCTTTGTGGTGATTTGGTTAACACCTTGTTACGCTAACACTGGCTCTCAGCTGAGACTCCTCCCAGTGACTGGATGGCCTTTCAGAGTAATCAGATCAGGATTATTCCCATTGGAGATCTGGGTTAGGATAGCACTGGGCCCAACAGTACTTCCTTCTGCTAACAAATGAGATTTGTTCCATTCCCAAATGAAGGGGGGCTTACAGCCAATTTCCCATGTGACTCCCACAGGTGCTGGGTGATGACAGGTGCCCACCCTGTGCGGAGTGTGGGGCAAAGAAGAGGCAGGAAGGTGCTTCTCAGTAGAAGAGCATTTCCGGACCAGGTCAACCCTGATGTAGTACGAGAAGTTCTACTCTAATATGGGAGGACAAGCCCGTGGAAGTAGGAAGAAACATCATCGTGTTTGATTCTTTCAGATAAATCTTAGCATTTCTGTATGGCCATTCCTAGCCAAATGAACACTGACAGCCAGACCCAGGAACATCTTCACCATGGACAGACCCACAGAGAGACAGAGAATCCAACTATAAAATTCAAGAACCTCTTTGTGTTCCTATCTTGCTTTGCTGATCTGCTCCTGTAATTGCTTTTAAATCCTTTTGTGACTCTTGTTACGTATCATTTCTAATTTCTAATGTTTTTGTCTGTGTTTTTGCACTTTCTTAAGACTTGTGTTTCTGCAGATTTCTGGACAAGATGGGGTAGGAGAATGGGGGCTGGAAACCCTGCGTTCAAAAAAAAACACACAAAAAAAGCTATTTGCACCAATGTAGAAGGACAAGAAAATGTGTGGCAACCTTGGGAAACAAACTGTTCACCATTCGCCACTCCAAACCTTGAAGAATCACAGCCAGAGAGAAAGCTAAAGTTGATGAATGAAAAGAGGCCATTTCTTGCTAACCTGGACCCCTCCAGAAGGGAGAAAGCATTAACAGGTGGCTCAGCTGGCCAGGAGGTGAGAGATGGAGGTGAGGCTGGCCGAGTATTATTGGGAGCTGGCTGAGCACCCCCACAACAGCTTGAGGGTCCAGCGGGCTATTCCTCGTCTGACAGCTACTCAAAGACAAGACCCAGGTATGAGGCGCCCCCTCTCCACCCTTGGAGGGAGCCCATCCTCTGTGTGTCTCACCGCACCCTCATCTCTGGCCCCACCACCGGCTGGATCTTGAATTGTCATCTCCCATCCAGTGCCAGTCGTTTTAACCCACTCCCATCTCTGAACAAATCTGATCCAATTGTTCTCGACAGTTCTTTGTCAGAAAAGAAAAATCACCTGACCTATGAAAACATGTCACCATCCAGAAAAGGGCATTTTCCTAAGGACTCCAGGGAGTTACTTCCATCTTAAATAGAATCACTGATAAAAATAAATTCTGGACAAGTCTGATTTGTGAACTCAGGAAGATTCGAGAGACCACTGCATATCAGAAATTGGAGGGATTGATTGTGAAAATTGAGCAAACTGAGATAAAGGAAACTGACCGTTAGGGAACAGCCGGGACGTTTAGAGTCAGAATTTAACACACAACAGAGGCAGGAAATAGCAGCTATGGATTGGAGAAAGTGAACAAGGAAAAAGACACACTCAAGAAAGTGGTACTAGAGGAAAAGACAAAGATTTAAAAAAGAGAGGGAAGAAGAGAAATACAGAAGCTGATCTCAGTCCTACAGATGCAACAGGGCTTCCTGAAAAGACAGAGATTTTTTTTTTTTTTTTTTTTTTTTGAGATTGAGTTTCGCTCTTGTCGCCCAGGCTGGAGTGCAATGGCTCGATCTCGGCTCACTGCAACCTCTGCCTCCCGGGTTCAAGCTGTTCTCCTGCCTCAGCCTCCGGAGTAGCTGGGATTACAGGCACCCGCCACCATGTTCGGCTAATGTTTGTACTTTTAGTAGAGATGGGGTTTCACCATGTTGGCCAGGCTGGTCTTGAACTCCTGACCTCAGGTGATCCGCCTGCTTCAGCCTCCCAAAGTGCTGGGATTACAGGCGTGAGCCACTGTGTCCCAAAGTGCTGGGATTACAGGCGTGAGCCACTGTGTCCGGTCCAGAGATCATTTTTTAGAATATAAAAACAAAAAGCAGAAGAGATTAACCAACCTAAGAGCCTGTCACTTGAAAAGTAGGAGATTAAATGGACAAACCTGTGACAAACAGAATCAAGGAAAGAAACAAATGCGAGTGAGCTGGACAGCCTCTCCCTGCATCCCCTCCCCCAGCGAGACCCACTCTCTACCCTTTTCCACCTGCCCCGTGCAGCCAGCAAATCTCCGGGGGCTGCTTTACCCAGGTTTGGCTGAAGCAAGGCACCAGCAGGGTAAGTGAAGGGGGGATGGGCTGATTTGTTCCACTGACCCCACCCTGCCTGCTGCAGATTTGCAGGGACAGAACTCCACCTCTGGAGTCTCCTAGCTGCAGCCCTGCCAGGTTCTGGTGACACAGCTCTGGCCACTGCCTCTTCAGTTCAGGGGTGGGAATGGATCCTGAGGGTGCCAGCCACTGGCTGCCTTGCCATTCCTGTCTTTATCACTCCTGTTGAACATGCCATCTATTTCCTGCCAGGACCCTGGGCACCACAAACAGTTAGAAATGAGAAAATGAAGACGGCCACAATAAAAGAGAAAACTTACAGTTATACAAAACTATGCATGATTGTTTGCCAGAAATTTTGAAAATCTCAACAAATAGATTGTTCTCTGAAAATTACATATAACTTAACAGAAGTGACATGGGAGGAAATAGAAAACAAGACCAATTCAACACTAAAGAATAAATTGAAGTAATTATTAAAGAATTATCTGTATAAATGGCATTGAGAAGAAGTGGCTTTACCAACTTTTTTTTAAGTATTTCAAAAATCAGATAATAATTATGCTACATAAATGCCTCCAGAATATTTTGTAAAATATACATGACTCTTAAAACCATAACATAACCAAAATCAGGTAAATCAACCTCAACTATGAATACATATATAAAAACCCTAAATAAGTTTCAGAGTACAATAAAAAGTATTGTATCAAGAATAGTTCATTGTAATCATGCAAAATGGTTTAACATATATATATAAACCAAATATAAATATATAAAATTATTTTACCAGTAAATGAAATAAGGGGTATAATATAATCATCACAATAGATATTAAAAAGGCATTTGATAAAAATTAAATACTCAGTCCTTCAGAACTCTTTCTAAAACTAGAAGAAGACTGCTTCTTCTTGGACATGACAAACAGCAACAATTACCTTTTATCAAGTGGTAACTAGGTGACAGAGGCTATCCCATGCCCTTCCCAGGTGGTCCATAGCGATTCTCACAGTATGTCTCCTTGAGGTGGATGTTTTCTTTTTCCAATATTCCCCACTGTAGTGTTTTAGAAATACTGGCCCATGCAATAAGTTATGAAATCTGAATAAGTGTCATAAGTATTTGGAAAGTACACCACAAAACAATGGTAATTTGTAGATGACATGAGAGTCAAACATGAGAGTCAAACAAGAAAATCCCAGAGAAGCAACCAAAAAACAATTTGAAATAATGAGGAGTGAGTAAAGTGACAGAATAAAAGATGAATTTATAAAATCTAAAACTTCCCTGTATGTTATCAGTTATAATGAAATGTAGGGGAAAATGTATTCACAATAGTAATAAGAGTATAAGATAATCAGAAGAAATTATAACAATAAATATGCAGGATCTATATGAAGAAAATTACAAAATTTAAAATAACAGGGACAACCATATTTGTTAAGACTGAATATTACCAAAATGTCAATTTATACCAGCTATATTATGGATTTTGTACAATTCCAATCAAAGTCCCAATAGTAGTTTTCTCCAACTTGGCAATATTATTAGCTGGTTCACCTGGAAGAATAGATATGAAAATCACCTAAAATAAAATATTTTATAAAATTAGGTGGTATAATTGTTATGATATTGGTGAAAGAAAAGCAGATATACATGGAACAGAGTACAAACACAAAGAAAGATATATGACTTAAAATATGATAAAAGAGGAACCCCAAAGGGTAAAGGAATGTTATTCAGTAAGAGGTTTTGGGAAAGATGATTAGTTGAGAAAAATACACACAAATCTTTTTTTTTTTTTTCCTTTTTTTGAGGCAAAGACTCACTCTGTGGCCCAGGCTGGGGTGTAGAGAGGCACAATCTTGGCTCACTGCAACCTCTGCATCCTGGGTTCAAACAATTCTCCCACCTCAGCCTCCCAGGTAGCTGGAACTATAGGCACACGCCACCACGCCAAGCTAATTTTTATTTTTATTTTTTTGTATTTTTAGTAGAGACAGGATTTCACTATATTAGCCAGGATGGTCTTGATCTCCTGATCTCTGGTGATCCGGCCGCCTCGGCCTCCCAAAGTGCTGCAATTACAGGTGTGAGCCACTGTGCCCAGCCTAAATCTGTATCCTGCATCATTTATTAAATTAATTCCAGAGAGATTAAATGGTTCAATGTAAAACAAACAAACAAAAACCAAAGTAAAAAACCCATAACTGCTTCATTTGTTTTTACCAAGTACTGTGCTAAAAACATGATACATATTTTCCATCCAATCTGCCCCACAACATTACCACATAGGTATTCTTAGCACTGGTTTTCGAAAGGGGAACCAGGGCCCAGTGGAATTAAATAAACTGCTGGATCCTGGCCAGGCGTGGTGGCTCACGCCTGTAATCCCAGCACTTTGGGAGGCCAAGGCGAGCGGACCACAAGGTCAGGAGTTTGAAAGCAGCCTGGCCAATATGGTGAGACCCCGTCTCTACTAAAAAATACAAAAATTAGCTGGGCATGGTGGCGGGAGCCTGTAATCCCAGCTACTCGGGAGACTGAGGCAGAAGAATCACTTGAACCGGGGAGGCAGAAGTTTGCAGTGAGCCAAGATCACACCATTGCACTCCAGCCTGGGCGACAGACTGAGACTCCATCTTGAAAAAAAAAAAAAACCTGCTGAATCCTTAGCCCAAGTCTATTAGCTCCAAAGTCTCTGTCATAACCCACCTGCCTTGTACAAGAAGAAACAAGTGAATTTCTGTGTGCAGAGGGATTCTCTGCATTGAAAAGCGAAGGGAGAAAAAAGGAAAAGACTGAGAGACTTCACTATATAAAAATTTACAGTCCCTGAATGTCAAAAAAAAATCATAAAACTTAAAGGAAACTCACAATGAAAATATTTGCAACAAGTGTGATATAAACTTGTGCAAGTAGATAACAGAAAAACTATAGCTTCGATAGAAAAATGGCAAAGAGAATTGAACAGACCATTCACGAAAGAGGGATTATGAGGGTCAATAACTCTATCAAATAAGCTCAACGTGACCACAATCAAATGCAAATCAAAATGAACATTCACCACCTTCACCTTGCAATGTATTGTGTTTTGAAATGAAAATATTCAGAATAGGAAGGTTAGAATTAGGCGAGCACTCTCTTGTACAGCTTACTGGTGCATATATGGAAAAAAATTTCTGGAAAGCAATGTATCGTTCTGTATCAAGAGCCTTAAAAACATTCCTGTCCCTCGATCTAGTAATTCCACTCCTCGGAATCTATAACCAGACATGTTTATAACATTTCTCCAAAAGACCTTCATCAGCCATATTTATAACAACAAAATGCTGTTGATAACTTAAATATCTGATAATAGAAGAATCATTTCATGAAGTGTGGCACATCATGTAATAGAATCCTGTACATCCATTAAATATGATCATTAGGAAGAAAACCTAACTAAATGGGAAAATGCTAATGCTGCTAGAAATCTCAGACTAAAATTAAAATATGATATTTAGGAAGAAATTCTAACTAAATGGGAAAATGCTAATGCTGCTAGAAATCTCAGACTAAAATTATACATATACATGTAATACATGTATATACAAAATGGAAATTACATACATATAGGGAGGTAGAGAGAAGAAGAAGATACACCAGTGAATTAACAATGGTTATTCTAGTGTCTCAGTGATGGGGTTGTTACTTTTCTGCTTTTTGCTTTGTACTTTCTGTGCTTTGTATAAATACCATTTTCTAAAGTGACTCTAAAGAACAGGACATTGCTGTTTATCAGATCTATTTGTTTCTCCATTGCCACTGACAGCTGTGTGGTCCAGCAAGCCTCTCTGCTCCGGGGAGGTCCCAAATGATCTCTTGGGGACAGCCCTCCGTGGGGTTGTTTACAATAAGTATTGAACCCAAACTGTTAGGGGCCTGCACTTGTTAATATCGTGTTTTCCTAATGAAAGGGGACAATGGGAGCCTGAAGTGAGCAGGGAAGAGAATCTGGTCCCCACGTGCTGCCGCACCTGTCAAGCCTGAGTACCCCCGTCATGGAACATGCTGTGCTCCTTCCATCATCCTCAGCCCCAGGACTTCAGTCCCCTCTGCACCCACCCCCTCAATTGGAGCCTAGTGGTCTTCAGATGCCTGCCTTTCTTCCTGATGTCATGTTCATTGCCCCTGGTTTCACTCTGTGTGCCTCTGTGCCCCCATCCCTTCCTCCTGCCGGCTTCCAGGCTCCCAGCCCTGTCCCCAGCAGCCTCCGTCACAGGGGCATCCCTCAGTCCTCTTCCTGCTTCCATCTCTCTGAGTGCTTCCTCCAAGGAGGCCTCAAGTGACAACTCAGCATCCCCCGGAGGCCTCCAGGAAGTTTCCTAAGCAATCCTCTGCCCCCATTCTCCTCTCTCCTCTGTATGGAATGTTCTTCACAGATGGGTCCTGTACTCCTCTGCTTCTGAGATGTCACTAGTCACTTTTAGCTCATAAAGACTAATTGCCAGCACGATTTTTTTTTTTTTAGACGGATTCTAGCTCTGTCGCCCAGGCTGGAGTGCAATGGCACCATCTTGGCTCACTGCAACCTCCACCTCCTGGGTTCAAGCAATTCTCCTGCCTCAGCCTCCCAAGTAGCTGGGATTACAGGCACCCGCCACCATGCCCAGCTAAATTTTTTGTATTTTTAGTAGATACAGGGTTTCACTGTGTTGGCCAGGCTGGTCTCAAACTCCTGACCTCATGATCCTCCTGCCTCGGCCTCCCAAAGTACTGGGATTACAGGTGTGAGCCACCACACCTGATCACCAGCATGATTTTTTTTTTTTTTTTTTTTTTTTGAGACAGAGTTTCACTCTTGTTGCCCAGGCTGGAGTGCAAGGGCGCCATCTCGGCTCACCACAACCTCTGCCTCCCAAGTTCAAGCAATTCTCCTGCCTCAGCCTCTCGAGTAGCTGGGATTACAGGCATGTGCCACCATCGCAGGCTAATTTTGTATTTTTAGTAAAGATGGGGTTTCTCCATGTTGGTCAGGCTGGTCTTGAACTCCCGACCTCAGGTGATCCACCCACCTCGGCCTCCCAAAGTGCTGGGATTACAGGCATGAGCCACCTTGCCCAGCACCAGCATGATTTTTATGTGTGCAAAGCATTCGGTGGGTGCTTACCACATGCCTGGCCTTGGGCTGTAAATGTCACTCACATCTTTCCATTTTATCCTCTCGATAACCCAAGGAAACAAGGAAAAGACAAACAACCCTGTTTTCTAAATGTGCAAAGGATCTGAATTGACTTTTCTCCAAATACAAATGGCCATTAACCATGAGAAAAGACGTTTGGCATCATTAGCCATTAGAGAAATGCAAATTAAAACCACAATAAGACATCACTTCACACCCACTAGGATGGCTATAATAAAAAAGATAATAACAAGTGCTGGTAGGGAAGTGGAGACATTGGAACCCTCAGATGTTGCTGGTAGGAATGCAAAATGGTGGATCCACCAAGGAAAACAGTTTAGCTGTTCCTCAAAGTGTTAGACTTAAATGACCCAGCAATTCTGCTCCTAGATATAGACCCAAGAATATTGAAAATATATGTTTGCACAAAACCTTGTATATGAATGTTCATCGCAGCATTATTCATTATAGCCCAAAAGTGGAAACAACCCAAATGCCTGTCAACTGATGAATGGATAAACAAAATGTGGTTCTTTCAATACAGTGGCTCATTAGTCAGCCCTGGAGAGGAATGATTCATGCCACAACACAGATGAAGCTTGACAGCATTGTGCTCAGTGAAAGAAGCTGGCCCCAAAGTCCACATGTTGTATGTTTCCAGTTATGAAACATCCGGAAAAGATAAATCCATAGACAAAAAGTCGTTTAGTTGCTGCCAGGGTTTGGGTGGAGAGGGAATAGGGAGTGACTGCTGTGGGTACAGGGTTTCTTTTCTTTTCGAGGCATTGAGAATGTCCTGGAATCAGACAGTGGTGTTGGTTTCACAACATTGTGAATGCACTAAAAGCACGATAAAGAATTGTATACCAGGGCCAGGTGCAGTGGCTCACGCCTGTAATCCCAGCACTTTGGGAGGCCTAGGCGGGCGGATCACCTGAGGTCAGGAGTTCGAGACCAGCCTAGCCAACATGGTGAAACCTCGTCTCTACTAAAAATACAAAAATTAGCTGGGTGTGGTGGGAGGCACCTGTAATCCCAGCTATTTGGGAAGCTGAGGCAGAGGATTGCTTGAATTCAGGAGGTGGAGGTTACAGTGAGCCAAGAACACATCATTGCATTCCAGCCTGGGCAACAAGGGTGAGACTCTGTCTCAAAAAGAAAAAAAAAAAAATTAGCCAGGCATGGTGGCATGCGCCTGTAATCCCAGCTACTCAGGAGCCTGAGGCAGGAGAATCACTTCAACCCGGGAGACAGAGGTTGCAGTGCGCCGAGATCATGCCACTGCACTCCAGCCTGGGCAACAGAGCAAGACTGTCTTGGAAAAAAAAAATTAAGAATTGTACACCATAGAAAGGGTGACTGTATGGAATATGAATTATACCTCAATTTGAAAAAATAACCCAACGAGTGGGCTTTGGCCTTGTCATCCTCATTCCACCTGTGAAGATGCTGGGTTGAAACAGGAAGGTTAGCATTTTGCAAATGCAGCCCAGCAGAGCCAGCAGACCACAGAGCCTTGCTTCTCAGGAGTGCACAACATGGCACGAATTATAGAGGGAAGAGCAGAGCTCCTCTCACTCTATGTCTGGGGTGGGGAGAAAGGCCTGGCTGTGAGGACCACATGTCATCATGACGCAAGGGTTCATGTGCAGGGAGATGGCACCAATTGATTGAGAGGTGCTGATGTGAGGCTGCATGCAGCGGCTCACACTTGTAATGCCAGCATTTCGGGAGGCCAAGGTGGGAGAACCACCTGACTCCAGGAGTTGGGGGCCAGCCTGGGCAACATAGCAAAACCCTGTCTCTACATAAAAAAGATTAGCCAGGCTTGGTGACTTGCACCTGGAATACCAGCCACTCGGAAAACTGAGGCAGGAGGATCGCTTGATCAAGCAAGGCTGCAGTGAGCCGTGATTGTGCCACTGCACTCCAGCCTGGGCAACAGCGAGAGACCCTGTCTCAAAAATAAAAAATAAAAATAATTTTTAAAAAAAGGCCAGGTGCGGTGGCTCACACCTGTAATCCCAGCACTTTGGGAGGCCGAGGCAGGTGGATCACGAGGTCAGGAGTTCGAGACCAGCCTAGCCAACATGGTGAAACCCCATCGCTACTAAAAATACAAAAATTAGCCAGGTATGGTGGTGGGTACCTGCAATCCCAGCTACTCAGGAGGCTGAGGCAGAAGAATTGCTTGAATCCTGGAGGTGGAGGTTGCAGTGAGCCAAGATCACGCTACGGCACTTCAGCCTGGGCGACAGAGCGAGACTCTGTCTCAAAAAAAAAAAAAAAGAAAGAAAGAAAGAAAGAAAAAGGCTAGGTGCAGTGGCTCATGCCTGTAATCTCAGCACTTTGGGAGGCTGAAGAGCCCAGATCACCTGAGGATAATACAAAAAAAAAAAAATTAGCCCGGTGTGGTGGCAGGCACCTGTAATCCCAGCTGCCTGGGGGGCTGAAGCAGGAGAATTGCTTAATCCTGGGAGGCGGAGTTTGCAGTGAACCAAGATTGCACCACTGCACTCCAGCCTGGGCGACAGAGCAAGACTCTGTCAAAAAAAAAACCCAAGAAGTGCTGATTGTGTTCATGAATTTATGAATTTAACCTACCAGGTAGACAAACATGCAAAGCATCAAAGCTGGAGCCTAATCTCTGGACCCGAAAGGACTTTTCTGGGGGGCTGAGCGTAGGCACAGAAAACCTGGAGACTCCATTTTAACATGCTTGCTCGGCATCACTTCACATGGAAGATACAGTTAGTGAGTGAAATACACAGGCCTTCCAGGGCACATACCCCTTCCTGGTCTCGCATGCAGAGAGAAAACCCGGCACAGTCAGCCTTGCATAAAGCCCCTTGGCCTGCTTTCTGGTGTGAGCCAGATGTCAGTAGCTCTGGCTACGGCCTGGGCCAGCATTTTTTCCCACTGACTGTCAATATCAGATATGAAAAATAGTGCCTTATTGCATTTGCACAAAAATAATTAACAGTGTCTATTTTACTGAAGCTTCTAAAGGGAGACTTAGCCACCTGCTCACACCACAGCTTTCCAACTCTGTTGGACTCTCTGAGGTTAGGAGTTTCGCCCTCCCAAGTCCCTTCTCTGCGGCTCCATCATGAGAAGTTCCCTCTCCAGGCTCTGCCCCGCCCCACACAGGCCACCTTATGGTCTCTGTTTCTCGCTTCCAGGAAGATCATGCATGCAATCCTGGCCCTGTTATTTGTTAGTCCTGTAAACTAGGCCTGTTCCATAAACTGCTCTGCACCTCGGTTTCCCCATCTGTAAAGTGGAGATAATAGGACCTCCTTTGAAGGTCTTCGTGGACATCAAATGAGTCAATATAAGCCTAGAATGGTGCCTGGCACAGAGCTCTTTGGAAGTTGCCTGCTGTTATTAGGCGGAGCAGGTTGGTAACAACCTTCTGCTGGTGAAGCCAGGTCTGTCCGGTGCACTGTCTACACTGCCCCTGGGAAGGGGTAAGCAAGACCCTGCCATGGTGCCTGGGTGGCCTGTGGAAGGCCACATGTGGAGGGAAACCAAAACCACACTGTCAGCTGTGGCCAGACCAGGCATTGGGTTCTGAGCCAAAGGCAGCCACGTGCCTTCGCCTCCCCCATGAGGGAAGCCCCCTCTCTCTGGAGTGGTTGGCTGGGAACGCCGCCCTCCTGCGCAACTCCAGGCTGGATGGCAGACAGCTGAGCCGGCCACTCTAGGCCTGATCCCGGGCCCCAGCTGCTCCTGCAGAGAGGGCAGCCTATATACTGACGTTGGGCCTTTAATCAGCTTTGCCTGTGCAGATTGCACAAGGGGATGCCGGCTCGGCCGACCCATGGACCCTTGCATTGACTGACCCCATTCCCAAGGCATCTCTTCTTTGCAGCATAAGGCCCTGCCAGGTGTGCTGGCCCCTGCATGGCAGGAGAGGGCATGAGCCTGACAGCTCTTAATGTCTCCCACCCACGATGTACCCAACGTCCCCTCGAGGCACCCACAGACTCCCCCCGGAGCAGGGCCAACTCTGCCGGGGAATTTGAGTGGGGACCAGGGTGGGACAACATAGGCCCTACTTAGAAGAGCCCCTGGCTGAAAGACGGCAGAGTTGGACCCAAACCAGGCAGCCACCTGCTGGAGTCTTCCCACTGCAATTGTCTGTGCCCCGAGATGGAGCCCAGGCTCCCTGTCAAGCAGGGCTTTCCAAGCTGCTGAGGTGAGATCAAAGCTTTCCTGCCCAGTGGTAGGTGACGGGGCTGACCTCTCTCGAGGAAATGCAGGGTTTGCTGGGTGTGGGCAGAATGTGCACTCCTAAGTCACGTGGGTGGCACTGAACTGTAGCCCTGTCTTTTGATGTCCAACCCCCGCTCAAGTCCATTTACATAGTCAAATCCTGTTCTCTTTCCTGAGCACAAAGGCCCCTCCCTGGTGAGGCTGCTCTCAGTTCCTGAGACTCCAGGCACACTTGCCCAAACCATCAGGTGGAGACTCCGGCCGTTGTCCCCTTGCCCACCAGAGGGGGCCTGGGAGGGAGTGCTGCTGGGGCCCAGGCAGGATGAGGTCAGGGCACCTGGGGGATCTGAGGGGCAATGGGGCAGGTATACTTTTCCCATGGACTTTGCTAGGGCAGGAGGGTGAGTGTGTGGCTTCCTTCTGCAGTCACTTCTAGAGCAGGGTGGCTCCAGGCTTCCAGGGCTAGGGGGCAAAGCCTGCTACTTCTGCAGCCGCAGAAAACCCGGCTGCCCTGCACACCCCTCAGCCTAGGACTGCCTGCCTCTGCCATCTCCGTCAGGCCACGGCGACTCTGCAGGGAACACAGAAAACTAAGGGTGGTAGGGTTTGTTTTTCAAGAAGTTCAATCTCTTTGCTTTAAATGACTGGCTTTTTTTTTCTTTTTTAATGCCCTTCCTGCCTCTTTTGGTGTCAAGGGCCGCTTTCTTTCAAGAAATGAGGTGTTGGAAGATGACAGTTTGTTATCATTCATTTAATTAGTTTTTAGTTTTAAAATCTCCATAATTGGCAAAATCCAGGGTGGCAGCCATATGAAGCCTGCAGATGTATGGAAAGTCTGCAGGTCCATAGCAACCCACGACCTACAGTGGAGCCTGACCCTGCAGGAAGGGAAGCTTCCCACCCTGAGCAGAGGAGAAAGGGAAACCCTGAGCCCAGGGTTTGTCTGGCCAAGGGGTGGGGCTCCTGGTGTTTGCAGCCCAGCAGCCTCAGGATAGGAGGCTGACGAGGCTTCAGCTAAGAGGATAGTGGACATCTGTAGGCACCACAGGTCCCTCTCTAAGGAGCAGACACTGCACACCCATCATGACTCTGAGAGAACTCAGTGCAGACAAGGGTTCAGAGAGAAGATGTAGAGGAAGGAATACGAGAACTGGCCTGGATCCCAGCAGTTTTGACCCCAGCCAGCATGGTGGGCAAAGGCCTCAGGCTCTCTGCACTCTGTCTACCCCCTGAAAAGCCAGGGCTGTTGCACCAGAGCTTCTCCAAGGCCTCTCCAGCTCTGACTCTGGCTCAGGTTAATCCTAGACGTTAAGATGCTCATGGCTTGGAGTCAGAGAGACCCACTCCCCATGTCTGTAACCTGAGCAACCACAAAGCAAGCCCTGGTCAAAGGGCTGTGGCGAAGGTTAATGAGACGGGGCCCTGGAAGCCCTCGGCTCAGCCAACACCAAACAGCCAGGACAAGATCCCACTGGGCCAGGAGAGAAATCCAAGTAATCCACATGGGCCAGGTGGAGTCAGACTGGGCTTGTGAGAGGCCTAAGAGAATCTTCCTGCTCCTTCTAAGGCCCCGGCAGCAGCAGGTCCCCACTGGGGAAGTCCAGGCAGCCTGGGCCTGCGTTCCTTCCCCTGAGGCATGAGAGAGGGGGCACAGGAAACCAGTCTTTGGAGGTGGGGCTGCAGACTGTCAGCACAGGCCAGCGACCAGCTGTGAGCCTGGCTTGGTTTCCAGTGCCCCAGCTGACCCTGTAAACACTGTGGCTCCCCTTGCTTCTTTCTCCAGCCCCGCAAGGCTACACGCCTGCCCCGCTGGACTGGGAGCAGGAGAGGTTGGGCCACAGGCTGCTGGTCTCAGCTGCAGCCTCTGGGGGCAGATGGCCGTGGCTTTGACTGTTATCACTCACTTAACCTGCCAGGGCCTCAGATTTCTCATCTGCAAAGTGGGGCTTTTAACAGGACCTTCAATTTAAGTTGTGGTGAGGATGAAATGGGCTAACAAATGCTTAGCACGGCAGGTCCCAGCTGTGACTCAGTATTCAAAACAGGTCTGGGTTCATCACCCAATTCCCCTCCTGCCCTGAGAAGGGCAAGGCCCTGGCTGCTCGGGGGAACATTTCTGCCAGCCCAGGGATGCTACTTGAGATGTTCAGGTGGACACACATTTCCCTGACTACACTCCGGCACTGCCTGAGGCCCCGGCAAAATGATTAGACCAAGAGCTGCAGGGCAAGGCCCCCCTATGATTAGACCAAGAGCTGCAGGGCAAGGGCCTCCTTCAGACACTGGACAGGAAGGGGGTTTTAGAAAGGAACCTTCAGCAAGTGGCTGGTTCCTCCATTGTTAGCACAGCTGGTACATTCAGTAACATCCCCAACCAGGCAGTGGGAGGAGTTGATGGTGACAGAGACCCAAATTGAGGGGGTGGGGGGTGGGCAGAGGTCACAGCCGAGTGCTCAGGAGAGAGAAGAGGCTGCTCGCTGGTGGTAATGGTGACTTCCTCTGCTCTCAGGCCCCTGAAAGCAGCTTCTGACTGAACGGAAAGTCCTTTCTTGATTAAACTCACCCCATATTCTTGGCTCGCCAAACAACAGCTTCCTCCAGGGGCCCGAAGCCTGGGTGCTCCAGGAAGGGTCCCCCTTGCCACCTTTGCTCTTCTCAGGGTTTCTGAGCTGGGCATCTTTGAGCTGATCTCTAACACACCCACCTCCACAGAGCCCTCAGCTTCCTCCTGGCTCAAAAAGCCCAAACTCCCTTCTCTCGGTCCCCAGACTCCAAGGAAGCCACAAGGTCCACACAGCTCATGGGAAGCTGGGGTGTAAGATCAGGCCTCAGAGTGGTTCTGACAGCTCCAAGGCTGCAAAACCTGCCACGAGACCAGCTCTCTGAACTCCAAGGACAAGGTCCATGACAGGGTGGCGGGGAAGTGTGCATGTCAGATCACTCTGTCCTGTGACATAAGAACAACCCATCCCAAAGCTAGGCCCCCTCTAAGCCCCTCTGTCATATCTGTGCCTGGGGAGGGAGCAGGTTGTACTCACAGCACGCAGAGCGCGTATGCCCGGGAGATGGACTCGCTGGCACGCACGAGGAAGCTCCCGTCCTTGCCCGTCCTGGAAAGCAGCTCCTCCGCCTTGGAGCGGGTGATGTTGCCGTGGTTCCAGCAGGGGACCATGGTGGGCGTGGGCTTCCTCGGCCGGGCCGGCGGGCACCCCCAGGACCCACACACCACCGAGGGGAGCGGAGGCCCCTCCACTGCAACCTGCCGCCTGTTGCCTCTTGGTGGCCTCGGCTGCTGCCACCAGCTTAACTGACTGACTTCCTGTTTCAGGCGCTCAGCGAGGGAAAGGAAACTGAGCTGCGGAGAACTTCCTCATTACAGAAACCAAGCAAGAGAGAGAGAGAGAGAGAGAGAGGGGGGCCCTGGCCGTCAACCATCCCCTACACCCTGCCACGGCTGCCGCGGCTCTCTCACCGGCCCTCTCCTTCCTGGCAACCAGTCGCAGCCTACAATTGAAGTGTCCAGTGGCAGCTGAAGTCCCCCTGGGTGGAATGACCGGCTCTGGAGACGTCAGGAGAGTTGTGGCCACTTCTGAAGAAGCATGGCCTAGCAGGCATGGGTGGGCCAGAGGAGTGGTTCTTCTGCGGCCGTGCTGACACCCACGTGGGATGCCATGCCCTAGACAGGCCCCCGAGCCTTCTGCTCTCCCCCAGGGCTTTTCAACACCCACCCTGAACCTCCAAAACACCCAAGGGGGCACAGCTTCTCAACTGGGACTACGGCCTGCCCAGGACAGAGCAAACTTGAGGGGGAGGGGACAGTCGAGCCCCACCCCTCCCCTTTAGAGACTCCCAGCGGCCTGGGTGCTGGGAGACCTTGGCCGCCACCAGCCGAGGGCGCCAAGGTCCAAGTGATGGCTCTGTGACCCCATTATCCTCATTCCCAGGGGCGGGTGGGTGCTGCACGGGCAGCACAGCTCTGATCCCTGCAGTCCAGCTTGGAGACACACAAAGGGAGCTTGGAGGGGATGTGGACCGTTTACAGCGGGAATATAGGCTGGGTTTTTCCCTGGGCTTCTCCAGGATGCTGGGGAAACAAGCTTGGAGAGGAGAACCCCAAAGCCCCATAGGGCAGGCTGGCCGCCTGGCCAAGGACAACACTGGGTGCTGAGTCCTGCATCTCAGCAGTCGGGGTGGCCGGTCGGACTGCACCGCCTCCAAGACTGGGCATGGCCACATTTGCCCACCACTCAAAGAGGAGCTGCCTCTCCAGGGACCGCCATCCAGGACCAGTCATTTCTGAGGGCTCTGCGGTGGACACCCATCCCTCAGCCCCCAGACCTGGGCACCCTCCGTCCTTGGGTCAGGCCCACCAAGGCCGAAGGGGCACGTGTTGACCCGCTGCACAAAGAGTGCCCCCACCGTCCCACATCCAGGCCTTGGCCTCCAGGACATGACAACAGACTCCCTCCAGGAAGGGGCACCAGCCAGGCAGCGCCACCACATTCAAGCTGTGGGAACCTGGTCAAGTTTCTTCTCTCTCTTGGCCTTGGTTTCTTCTTGTCTAACTTGAAGGACGTAGCTCGTAAAAGAGCTCACATGTGCCCAGGGGCTCAACATGTGTCACACTGATGGTTGTCCCAGAACAGGGACCCCAGCACCTCCCCGCTGAGCAGCACACACGGCAGGCGAGTCTGTAGGGCAGACAAAGCACTCCCAGTCAAGGACCTCTGGCCAGGCTGGGAGCCAGGCGTGGGGATAGAGTGGTGATGGGAACTGGCCTCCACGCTCCGGCCCTTCCGGAGCTCGCCACCTCTGCAGCAGCCCAGTGTGGAGGCCTCTCATTCCCCACCCACGCCTCCACTCAGCACCTGTCCACCCCCTCCTTATGGGGTCATCTCCTATGCTCCCATTGTGCACCTTCGCACCCTTCTCACTTCCCTGCTGGCCTCCACCAACATCCATGAAGTCTCGGACCACGCCACCAGGAGGATCCATTTGCAATACTGGTCCCTTTACACCTCCACCCACTCATCTCTAGAGACCCCTACCATGCCAAGACTGCCCTACTTAGAGAGCTTCCCCCAAACCCCCAGCCCCCCACCTCTCACACCTCTATTCCCACAGTCCTTGCCATTCCACAGAGTGAGATCCCCTGGCACACACGCCACACAGGCACTCTTCCCTCATTTTTAAGGCCCATGCCAACTTTGCTTCCTTTTCCACCCAATTGCCTGATCTATCCAGCATGGTCAGCTGGCTTGTCCCCCACCCTTCTGCCCTCCACATTCAGGAAATCCCAGTATCTAGATCAGAGCTGCCCTTTTGGTGGGTGGATTTTTTTTTTGTAGGTCTCCAGTCAATATAAATAATTTTAACATATTACAAAATTCACGAACTCATGTGAGGGATAGTGATTTATCAACAAAGACTTCAAATAATGGCTAGAGAGTGGCCAGGCACAGTGGCTCACACCTGTAATCCCAGCACTTTGGGAGGCTGAGGGGAGTGGATCACCTGAGGTCAGGAGTTTGAGACCAGCCTGGCAAACATGGTGAAACCCTGTCTCTACTAAAAAAAAAAAAAAAAAAAAAAAATCAGGTGGGTGTGGTACGTGCCTATAATCGCAGCTACAGCTACTTTGGAGGCTGAGCAGGATAATCACTTGAACCCAGGAGGCGAAGATTGCAGTGAGTCGAGATCGCGCCACTACACTCCAGCCTGGGCGGCAGAGCGACACAGTTAAAAAAAAAAAATTACTGTTCCAAATTTAATAGCATAAAGGTAGAACCACATATCTTCCAGCCATATTCTCTTGAATGTGTTAGGCCATAATCACTGCATTCCTACCTTGAGATCCCATTTGATGATGACTGCACCCCGGCCCTCCACATACAAGAGCAGTCTCACTCTCCAGGGATGTCTGCCTGCATCTGGCTTGGCAGGATCAATGTGGAGAGCTCAGCATCACCACATGGATGGGAGGTGGGAGACGATGCTGATGGGAAGAGCCCGTGGGTGTATCGGTGCTGTGGAGCAACGTCCTCGAAAGACGTTGGAGGAGGCGGCTGCCTGACAGTGGACAGGAGCCTCCAGAAGGGATAAGGGACTGCCAGCTGCTGCTGGCAGGGGTGAGGAGGGCCTAGACCACCTGCCACTATCCTTGCTGTCCTCAATGCTCGGGGCCACTCAAAGGAGGAACCTGCTCCCCAGGCTGTGCCCAGGAGTCACACCCAGCCATAGGGCCCCAGAGCGATTGCACAGTGTGAGTCTACGCATTCCTTGGAGTGTCTGGTCAACCTCACCCATGGGGCAGAGGCTTGGAAAGCAGCTGAGGGGAAGAAGTGGGGTCAGACTCACTCATGTGATCCTGGGTCCAGACTGGGGCACCTGCCCAAAGGCACTGCCAGCCCTGGCAAGCCCCAGGCCCCATCAGGGGACTTGAACAATTTCTGGGAAAGCTGGGCAGTGAGAAGCATCAGGGTGGTCTGGCAGGCACCTGGTCATGGGCACTCAGCCAACTCTAGAAGCTCCGGGAAAAACAGACAGGCTTCAGTGTTGAAGAGGAGGGCTGACATGGCAGGGCCAAGGCATTGGAGCGATTCTGCTTTGGCAACCTTGAGTGAGGGCGGGTCACAGGAAGGTTTGAGTCTCAGGACAGGGTCAGGGCAGGCTGGGAGAGAGGGACAATGGAGACACCAAGCTTCTTGTCCAGTGGTCCTTCCACCATGGACAAGAAACAGAAAGAATTTCAGGGTCTGAGAAGGGACTGAGCCAGGAGAGGGGAGGCAGAGGTCAATATATTCTGTATATATATATATATATATGTGTGTGTGTGTGTGTGTGTGTGTGTATACACACACACATTGCATTATATATATAGTGTGTATATATATACACACACATTATATATATAATATATATTTACTATACAATGTTAACAGATATACAATATATCTAAGCATTTGTCACTGTACTTCCCTTCCCCTCCTGTGTTCATCGAAGCCCTTTACTATGCCCCAGGGGTCCCACTACCCCCAGCCTGGGTGGATGGATAGATATCACTCATGGCTTGGGGTGCAGGGGCTGAAAGTGTTCACTCACTGAGTGCTAAAAGCAAAGGGAGCAGTGATGGCTAATTTTATGTCAACTTGGCTGGGCCTCAGGACCCAGATATTTGGTTGGCATTATTCTGGATGTCTCTCTGAAAGTATTTTTTAGATGACATGAACATTTAAATCAGTAGACTTTGAGTAAAGCAATTCCTGTGTGTAAGCCTCATCCAATAAGCTGAAGGTCTTAGTAGAAAAAGACTGACTTCCTCCAAAGAGTAAACTTGCCAGTAGATTGCCTATGGACTCGAGCCACAGCATCAACTCTTCCCTGGGTCTCCAGCCTGCCAGCCCACTCTACAGATTTTGCACTTGCCAGCCTTGACCATCCTATGAGCCAATTCCATATCTATCTATCTATCTATCTATCTATCTATCTATCTATCTATCATCTGTGTATCTCTCTAGCCATCCACCTATCCACCTATCTAGCCATCTATCTATCTATCCATCTATTTATCTATCTCGCCATCTATCTAGCCATCCATCTATCTATCCATCTAGCCACTATCTATCTAGTCATCTATGTATCTAGCCATCCATCTATCTATCCAGCCATTTATCTAGCTATCTAGCTAACCATCCATCCATCTATCTATCTAGCCATCTACCTATCCATCTATCTAGTCACTATCTAGCCATCTATCTATCTATCTAACCATCCATCTGTCTAGCCATCTGTCTAACTATTATCTATCTATTGATCTATAAATCTATCAGTCTGCCTATCTATTTAGTCATCTATCTATCTAGTCATCTATTTATCCATATATCTATCTAGCCATCTGTCTATCTATCTAGCCGTCTATCTATCTAGTCATCTATTTATCCATATATCTATCTAGCCATCTGTCTATCTATCTAGCCATCTATCTATTTAGCTATCTATCTATCTGTCTATCTATCCATCCATCTATGTAGCTATCCATCTATCTATGTAGCCATCTATCTCCCTATCTATCTAGTCATCTATCTCCCTATCTATCTAATCTATCTACTTATCTATCTGCTTCTCTGAAGAACCCTGATTAATAGAAGGGCAAATACTTGACCGGGAAGTTAGAAAGTTGCTCACTTGCCTGGCGTAATCAATAGTGAACTTCCCTCATCTTCAGACCTGATAATAAGACATCCTTTGCTGGAGAAGGGAGCAGTCACTCACAGGGAGCCTCCTGGGATCAAGCACCACTGTTCCCCTCCTGGGATGAAGCACCACTGTTCCCCTTCCAAGGAGCCCAGGGCAGGTGGGTCAGCCCCCAGACTCCTGCTTCCTGCCACTGAGGAAGACCAGCCGGGAAAACCAGTCAAAAGCAGGAGCCAGCACCTTATTCACAGTTTGTTAAGAAGGATGGATGCTCTCCTGTGTTCTGAGAATCTACCCTGCCCACATCGGCCCCTCTCAAATCAAAGGCCAAGGTCGCTTACTGAGATGGTGGAAGAGGAAGGCAAGTCCCAGCCCCTGACTAGGATGAAGGGAGACCGTCCCACTGGAGACGTCTGGCAGAGCTGGAGCACTCCCAAACTAGCAGATCATGATCCCTTATTGTCTGCCAGAAAAGAATTTCTTCCCTCCCAACTCTCTCTCTCCCCACCCAGCCTTCTCTCTCTCTCTCTCTCTCTCTCTCTCTCTCTCTCCTCTCTCTCTCTCTGTCCATCCCTCTCTCTCCACAGTTGTTTTTGGAGCTCTGTCAAGATACCAGGCTCCACCAGCCTGCCTTTCCATTTCCAGTTCCATTTCTGCTACCGGCATCTTGACGTTTCCAGATCCACCCAGGCCCCTGCAGGCACAAATTTCATTCAGATTTGCAGAGCTAGTGGCCGCAGTCCTCTGAATTCCTGACAGATTTTGCCAGAGACCATCCATCTATGTGGCCCCACGGCTTCCCGGGGCTTGGTGCATCCCCAACAATGGGAAGGCGACGTCTCAAATCATGGCACCCTCCACCCCTTCCCTGTTCTGCTCCTCTGATAAGCTCCATTTTAGTGCTGCAAATCAGACTCTGAATTAGACACACAGGAACAAGGCTGGGGTCCAAATCTCAGCTTTACCATGACTATGTAGCATCTCTGGATTGGTTTGCATCTTTGTAAAGGGATAGTGACACCCTGTTGAAGAATGTCTGTGAAATTATGTAATGTGTCTGGCACCAGGTAGGTCCTCACGATGAGGCGGGTCTCCCAGGCGGCCCCCTGACCAGCTCCTGAAGGGCAGAGCTTCGGTGGGCTCCTGGGGGCTCCAGCGGGCAGCTGGCATCAGTGACCTTCGCCACTGGTTTAACCCAATTCTAGAAGAGAACTCTTTACCTGCGACTACAAAGAACCTGAACGGGTCCGGGTCTGCGCCTTGTGACTCCCGGCCACCAGGTGGCGCTGCACTCTGGCCTCCCCCTGGGACCAGAGCTGGGAACATCGCTGACAGGCACAGGGGCGATCCCCAAGGAGTCCAAGGGCCCATGGAGTCCATAATTGTGCTCAAGGACATCTGTGAATACCGAAGGCCTGGCAGCGAGCATCTCCTGTTTCACTGAAGATGCCGGAAAATCAAATGAGCTTGAAAGAAAACAAGGAGAATTAGGATTGACTTTGGGAAGAATTGGGTAAGAGGAAACCATGTCCAAAAAGCCAACATATGTCTCTTGTCAAGATTCTTAAGGACAGAGGGAAATATTCGTAATACAACGTTTAGTGAAAAAACAAATCAAGGCCGGGCACAGTGTCTCACACCTGTAATCCCAGCACTTTGGGAGGCCGAGGTGAACAGATCTCCTGAAGTCAGGAGTTCAAGAACAGCCTGGCCAACATAGCAAAACCCTACTAAAAATCCAAAAATTAGCCAGGTATGGTGACAGCCACCCGAAGTCCCAGCTACTTGGGAGGCTGAGGAAGGAGAATCGCTTGAATCCAGGTGGCGGAGGTTGCAGCGAGCTGAGATCGCACCACTGCACTCCAGCCTGTGCGACAGTGAGACTCCATCTCAAAACAAACAAATCAAGAAACCAAATAGGAATATATTACAATTCCAACTATGGAAAAAGCTCTATCCTGGAAAGACACTGGAGGTGAACAGGGTTGAGTTAGGCGGCATATCCACGAGCAATTTTTTTCTTCCATCTACTTTTTCAGCTTTCCTTTACTGCCCACATAAAAAAATTAAATAAAAAGAGAACTCCAGCTAAAGGTAGTGTGTGTCAAATCCTGCTGGAAGCATTTTGTTTTGTGTGGATGGCTGGTTGTATCCTGGGAGACTCTTCCCCATCATTCCTCTCAGGATTCCTAAGAAAGAGACCAACTTTTCTCTCCTTAACCTTTTTTTTTTTTTACATTGAAAAGTAACATGTGCACATAGTAACATGTTATTTAACATTCTCAAAAGGGTTTACAATAAAAAGTAAGTTTTCCTGCCAGCCCAGACCCCAGATCCATTTCTCCAGGGCCAGTTTCAGTGTTTTCTATGCATATACAACCCGATTTTTGCAGGGCCCCCCTTTTTAAATACTCTATTATGTGTCTTTCATTTTTCACTTCAGATTTCTGGACATTTTGTGCAGCTAGTTTATATCTACCATATTCTTTTAAAGATACCTACTATTCTATATCATAACATGGTGCATTTTACCAGTTTCCTCTCCCTGGACACATAGATTCCAGGGTTTTTTTGGTTTTGTTTTTGTTTTTGAGATGGGGTCTGGCTCAGCTTCCCAGGCTGGAGTGCAGTGGTGAGATCTTGGCTCACTGTAACCTCCACCTCCCAGGCTCAAGCGATTCTCGTACCTCAGCCTCCTGAGTAGCTGGGACTACAGGCATGTGCCACCATGCCCAGCTATTTTTTGTATTTTTAGTAGAGATGGGGTTTCATCATGTTGGCCAGGCTGGTCTCAAACTCCTGACCTCAAGGGATCCGCCCACCTCAGCCTCCCAAAGATTCCAGTTTTTAGTTAGTCTATCTGCAAGAAAAATCCCTAGAAGAGGAATGAGCGTTCAACGGTTGTGTGCATTTTTAGTTTTGATTAGTTATGCCGTATTGTCTTCCAAAGTGGTTGCACCAATTTATATACCTACTGTTGGTGATAACTGGGGTTTTAATATTTTCTAAAACTCAGAGGGGCAATTCTGGAGTGTCCTACTTTAAGAAAGTGACATGGATGAAAATCCTACTTATGAAACAGGTTTTTAAAAAACAAGCCCTGGGGACTTTTATTTCAAAGGAATTCTTGACGTTCATTACAATATTGATTTAAGAATGAGCTCTCTCCTTGCATTTGAACTTTTAGGAAAATGTATAAATACATTCCCTTTCTAGAAAGCTGTCTAGATCTGTTTCTTGCACTGAACATGAAGGGGCCAAGCCCATGGCCTCTTGGTAGCTTTGTTGCAGTTAAGCCTACACCTGGATGTGAAGCAAGGCAGGCCTGCGATCCCCACCCCCACCACTGCGATTGCCCCACCCCACCCCTATGGAGTGTCCTTGTTGCCACAGCAACCACCCCTTTCCTGGCTCTCCGCCCCCAGAGTCAGATTTTACAAATTCTAGGAACAGCAACTCTCAGCAACACTCCCCTGAGCCAGACCCTGAGCCCAGCCATCGCCAGCATCCGCCGGTCTACCACGGCCACCACGCCCCAGGCCCCGGAGCCTCCTCCAACCTCCGTTCTGGCCTCGAGCACTTCCCAGGCATGAATCATGACCGCCTCCCTTGGCAGGCCCACTACCATGCTTCCTAAATGCAGTTCCTGCCAACAGCCACTCTTTCCGTGGCAATTACGTGGCAGCTTCTTCCCAGCTCCACGTTCTGTTCCTCTTCCTCTCTGCTTCTTCAGCCAGTAGTTCTCTGAACTAATGTGCCAAAACAAACAAACAAACAAACAAAAACACCCCACCTGGTTGGTCCCAGCTTCATTTCCATCAGAATCTGCTTCCCAGCATGGTCTTCCTCCTGCCCCCTCCTCCTACTTGGCCGGACTGGGTCTCAGGAAGCCCCAGGTTTTCTTGACTGCATCCTCGCCAGCTCCTAAAACTGTGGGGAAACATCTCTGAAATGGCTCCCCACTCTTGCCCTTCCAGCAACTATCCCTGCCACCACCCCTACCTGGAAGCATCACCTCTTCCCTGGACCATCCCAGCCTTGCAGGCTACCCGAAGCAGGCGTCTTTCTCTGACGCTCCGCCACTCCGTGGCATATCAGCACTCCTTTATCCCCCCCACCCTGCCCCGCCCCCGCCCTAGCCTGCACAACCTGCCTGCTCTTCTCTTAGAGCCTTTTCCTATCACTACTTGCACTATTTCGTGTGCACCTCTCTTCTCCTCTCATTAGATTCTCACCTCTGGGAGAATGCAGATCTGTCTTGCTCATTGCATGCTGCAGCAGCATCCAGCTCATGCTGCCAGGCAGTACGCACCTGTCTTTGTCAGCTCAGGCTGCCATAACTAAGTACCATAGACTGGATGGCTTCAGCAACAGGCATTTATCTTTCATAAGTCTGGAGGCTGGAAGCCCAAGATCAAAGTGCCAGCATGGTCATGCTCTGAGGAGGGCTCTTGCCCTGACTTGCAGGTGGCCACCTTCTCACCTTGTCCTCCTGTGGCCTTCCCTCCTCTCCTCCTCTTTTTCTATGGCCACCAACCCTGTCAGGTTAGGACTCCATCCTTATGACCTCATTTAACTTTAATTACCTCCTAAAAGCCCAATCTCCAAATACAGTTACACTGGGGGTCAGGGTTTCAGTATATGAATTTCAGGGGGCGGGACATAACCCCCCTAAAGTACCCAGTACCAGTCCATAGCAGTACCCAATAAACATGTGTTGAATTAATAAAAATGGCCAATATCTATCTACCAGCTAACCATGTGGAAGCACTGCTATGCTCTCTACACGAGTTGCCTCGCTCAATCCTCATGGACAACGCACAAAGGGAAATCCTATTATTATGTCTATTTTACTGGCAGGGAAATTGAGACTAGAGAGGTTAAATAATTTGCCTGCAAGTTAGTGGCAGACCTGAGAATCTAGCGTACATCTGCTTGATCCCAAAACCTCTGTATACGCTACACACCTTAAGTTAAATGAGCTGGAACTTCTGCGCTGGGCTCTGCAATGCATAGGGCCTAGAGCCTCCGGCCTGCTCACCTATACTCTCCCCTGCATCCTCTCCTGTCTGGAAGCCTCCTGGGCTCCCACTGTTACTTTTACACAGAGCATTATTGGAATTAGCACAGATAAAGAAATTACTGGGTCTAAGCCCAAGGGGCTGGTCCCCAGCACACAGGAGTGTCAGATGACCATTTTCAGGGTCCTTGGAGATGTGTGTGGCATGGACATTTAGAGGAAATTCCGTCTGGAACAGAAGCATGGGTCTCATCCTACCTTCTGGGTTTTTACTGTGAACTCAAAGATGGCTTGATGAAGCTGGGTGCAGTGGCTCACGCCTGTAATCCCAACACTTTGGGAGGCTGAGGCGGGTGATCACTTGAGGTCAGGAGTTTCAGACCAGTTTGGCCAACATGGAGAAACCCCGTCTCTACTAAAAATACAAAAATTAGCCGGGCATTGTAGCAGTTGCCTGCAATCCCAGCTACTCAGGAGGCTGAGGCAGAAGGATTGCTTGAACCCAAGACGCAAAAGTTGCAGTAAGCTAAGCTCATGCCACTGCACTCTAGCTTGTGCGACACGGCGAGACTCCATCTCAACAAAACAATACAAAACAAGACAAAACAGAACAAAAGGATGGCTTGAAGCACACTTGCTGGAGGTGTGGGCGAGGGAACCAGGGCCGGGGTGGTGGTTAAACCTGTCAAACTGCACATCCCACCCCACCCAGAGGTGATTGGTCTCATTGCAATTGTGACCTAGTTAATCTCCCAAATCTTCAGTTCCAGATCTTCAGTTTGCAATCCAGACTGCAAAGAACTGTGCAGGTTCACCCTAAAGCCTCCCGTTCATCCCGTGACTCCCCTGCTGAGTGATTCCAACAGCTGCTTACGGCCTGTAGGACAAAGTGTGAAATTCTTGACAGTACTTACAAGACTGGAATATGACCATTTCCTGACTTTTTCTTATTTCCATCCCACCCCTGAGAACTTGGCAGGAGTCCTTACTCCATACCTGGATCCAGCACCTCCTGCCAACTCTACCCATTGTAGCTGCAGCCCAGGGAGCGCCAGCAACTCAAACCTTAGCCTCCCAATCACACTCCAGCCCTCGGGCTGTGATTGCTTCCCCTTTCATCTCTGGCCAGTCCCAAGCCCTGCCCTGACCACCTCCTGTTCCCTCCTCTCCATCACACACATCTCCACAACCTTTGTCCTCTCCATGCCCCTCAACTCCCTCACAGTTCCTTCTTCTCCCGCCACACCCAGCCAAAGGGGCTGCTGATGTGGCCAGAGAAGTGCCTCTGCCAGGCAGCGCAGCCCAGGACAAAACCCGGCTTCCCACTAGCATGGAGACCAGAGCCTTCCAGCCTCTCCCCTGCCTTCTCCGTTGGCTGCGGCACCAAAGCCTGCATTTTTCC
This sequence comes from Pan troglodytes, assembly GCF_028858775.2. Classification (NCBI taxonomy): domain Eukaryota; kingdom Metazoa; phylum Chordata; class Mammalia; order Primates; family Hominidae; genus Pan; species Pan troglodytes. The sequence continues at coordinate 135,253,540 of NC_072411.2, read as the reverse complement.
AGTGGACCCCGCTTCCCTACCTCACCTCCCCACGCTCCTCAGGCTAGCTCACTTCCAGAAGCCACCAAACATTAAAGCCCCTCACTGTTCTGCCCACAGATGCTAGATGGGTCTCCCAGGCTGCTTTCCAATGCGTCCACACCCGCCTCCATCCCATTGTCCCCGGGGGCTCCTCCAGATTCTCCCCTCCTGTGGCTGGGACTGGCTCCCACAGCCACGCCCACAGCTCTGGATTTTCTCCCTCTCCTCCCCACCCACTCCTTCCCCTCATCCTACAAGCGAGCTTAAGATTTTTCCATGTTATAAAATAAAAACTTAAAAAATCCTCCCTGACAAAGGTTCTCAGTCTTGGCTGAAAGTCTGAAAGGCCCCACCCCAGACCAATTAAATAAAAATCTCTAAGGTGGGGCCAGGACCTCCCCAGAAGAGTGCCTTGGGTGGCCAAGACTGAGAGCCACAGCTCCCTGCCCTTTCTTCTTGTCTGGGTATCACCTGGGTGATTTTGGAATAAATTGCGGAGCTTTTGGAATAAATTGTCCTCACTCAGCCTCCTACAGCAGCCTCGTCCCCACCCCCAACCCTCCCACCAAAACCTTTTGCAGCAGCTCCTTTCTCCCAGCACCCCATCATCATCATGAGCCCTCTACAGTGAGCGACCCTGCAGGCCTCTCCCTCCCTCTCCAAATCCTTCCTGTTGCTCCCCCAAGTTCTACACCTTCCTCCCTGAGCCCCCTTCTTCCCAGGCTTTTGTCCTTGGTCATCCCTTTTGTCTCCTCCATACTCCCCCAGAGCATTTTCCTCACTTGTGGCTTCCAAATCTGTATTTCCGGTCCTGACCTCCTTCAGATCCACACTTCCTGCTGCCTGTGAGGACACCCTATAGACACTTAAAAGCTCTGTCATCTGAATTTTCTATCTTTACACCGAAAACCTGTTCTTCCACACACATCGCCTATCTAGATTGCTGTCACCAAACTGGCTTCTCCCAAGCCAGAAACCACCAACACCTTCATCCCCGCCCCCTCTCTCACCACCCACATCTGATGGATCATGGAGTTCTGGAGCTCCTTGGAATCCATTCCCTTGGCGGCGGCAGCCCCACAGTCCCAGCCTTCTTTGCTGCCTGGACTATTTCGAGGGGGCCTTTGCTAGCCCATCCTCCTCCCGCCTCCTCCTCCAGGACACCCCACTCGCATCTCTGACTCTGTCCCTGCATGCCTACTAGGTATCTCTTTCTAAAATGCAAATCTGAGCCTGCCACTTCTTTAGGTTACATCGCCTGTGGTGTCCCCCGCCCTAGGATGAAATGCAAGCTCCGTGGCAGGTCACACCAAGCTCTTCCAGCCCCACATCTCATTTGCCTTTCCTGGTCTCCTCCTCCCTCTCCCACACTCACTCTGGGCTCCAGTATGACTGAATTGGCACCTTACATATGTCTACTCATTCATTGATTCAACAGATATTGACTAAGAATCTACCATGAATCCAGACCCTGTCCTAGACCCCAGAGATGCAGGAGGGAACAAACCCCCTGCCCTCCTGGAGCTTACACTCTATGTTGGGTCTTCTTGCCCTCCACTGAGATTCTTGTCCAGGGTTTAACTCCTCCCCAGCCAGAGCTCGCCTCAGTTCTCTGTGGCCAGACGGGGAAAAGGGCAGACTCTAGAGCCTGATCTCCTGGCCTGGTCACTTACCAGCTTGTAAGATCATGGGCAAGTGGCTTAATCTTTCTCTGCCTCAGCCTCTTTCTTTGTGAAATGAGGGTGATAATAGTAACCTGACTTAACAGGTTGTTGTAAGGATTCAATAATAAGGATTCAACACTTGTAAATGGCTTAGACCAATGCCTGGCACATAGGTAGCTCTCAGTAAACATTCTTTTTTTTTTTCTTTTTTCTGAGACAAGGTCTCACTCTTTCACCCAAGCTAGAGTGCAGTGGTATGATCACAGCTCAATGCAGCCTTGCTCTGGGGATCAAGTGATCTTCCCAGTTCAGCCTCCGAAGTAGCTAGGACTACAGGCAGATGCCACCATGCCTGACTAATTTTTTAATTTTTTGTAGAGATGGTGCCTCACTATGTTGCTTAGGCTGGCCTCAAACTCTTGGGTTCAAGCAATCCCCCTGCCTTAGCCTCCGAAAGTGTTGCAATTACAGGCGTGAACCACTATGCCCACCCAACGTTCACTTTTGTCTTATTTCCTTAGCACAGTACATAACACATAACGGATACTCAATACATGTGTTCTGATTGGAATAATGAAGAAAAAAAGCATAAGTAATTAGTGCATTAGAATTTAGTTAGTCATTGAAAACCAAATGGCTCTGATATTATAAGACTGCACTTGGAATGTCACTTAAAGATCTAGAAAGAAAGAAAATGCTCCACATGTGGAAGAAACATGGCTCAGACAACAACCACTATCTGGACATCTCCTGACCTAGAGCCTCCTTGGACAGCCTGTCTGTCCTCCTCCTTGGAGGGCCTGACTGTTCAACCAGTGCCTTTTGGGTGTGAAGGAAAAGGAAAGGAAGTGACAGTCATCGGGATCTTTCACTGGGACCCTTGAGCTTCTGGTCCAGGGAGTTAGTGGGGAAGGCCCTGCCGAGGCTGGTACCATCCTGACCAGGACTGTGGGACTTTGAGCAATCCACCCAGCCTCCCCAGTCCTCTGTTTCAATGCTTGTCAAATGAATGAAGCTAGGCCAGGTAACACCCAGGGCCCTCTGACCTCTGTGATTCTAGAACTTTTTGTGTGTGTGTGTCCACCTCTGGTCTTATATCTAGATTATAAACAACATCAGGGAGAAAGCAGGGACCATAACTTGTGAATTAAAGAACAAATGCATTATTTAGTCATTTTTTCTGGGAGCTCAGTTGTTTAAAAGTATAAAAGAGGAAAGCCATTTCAGGGCATTTCAAATCATAATTGAGCGTTTTTCTTTACACTGGCAAGCGCCCATTTCAAGAGATATCAAATATTCATCTTTGACGCGATCATTCCTTTTAGAGGATTCGATTCACAGAAATAATCACAGATAAGGGCCAAGATTTACCCACAGAGATGTTCATCTCAGTGTTATTTATAACAAAGAATATAGAAGTAACTTCTGTTTCTAATACTAAAGGAATGCATAAGTAATTCACAGCATGTCTCTTTGACGTATTATCTTTTGCTAGAGAATAACCTGGAGGAAATGCTTGTGATATAATGTCAAGTTGGGGGATCAAAAGCATGATCCTAGATCAATTTTGCAGCAGGTTCATCTGCAAAATGGAGTAAAAAAAAATGTGCAGCATGATCTCAGTTTTGAAGAAAAAGGAAAATTCACAGATAAGACCAGAAGAAAATGTGCCTCTGGTTAGTAAAATTATGGGTGATTTTTCCCCCTCTAGTTCTTTGTACTTCCAAATGTTTGGCATCTATTACTTTGAAGCCCTCTTCTAAAAACAGTACAAAAATGGAACTTGAAAAAGCAATACCTTGCCAAAAGTACAGTCAGCTTTCTCACCTCTTCTCCGAGCAGCACATTTAAATACTGGATTCCTTCCTTTCTTCTTCACTCGCTGGGCATGAGATGTGGATGGCAGTGTGGCCCCAGCACTGACTCCTCACGATGCAGACACGGGGGCCTTTGAGACTGAGCTCTTCAGCAATTCCCGGCTTGGTGCAAATCGCTCCCTCCTAGGCTGTCAACAAGGGAGGATGATTCTGTATCTCAGCTCTTGACATCCTTTCAGTTCAGACACCTCAGGCTGGCAAGTCCGCAGGCCAGAGCTGGCAGCCTGAGCTCCCTTCTCCCCTCGAATCTGATGAGGAGATGAGGGAAGGGCAGGGAAGGCGGCACAGTGCCCAGTGGTTCAGGTCACAGGCTCCAGAGGCAGGCCGAGCAGGATTCCACATCCCAGAACCTGGAAACCCTTTGTACTTCTTGGATGTTCAGACAGAGACGAAGGAGGTGCCCAGAACAGTTGCGGGAATGTTCCTCTGAGATCAGAAAAGCAGTTGCCTCCTAGGCCTGCGTCTAATCAGCTGTGTGGTTTGGAGGACATCACTGTACGGGACCCCTTTCCATTCCTGCCAAATGAGTAGGTCAGACTTTGAACAGACTTCAAGATCACGTCCATCTCTGTAGGGCTAATGTTTCATGTCTTGCTACTGCCACCTGCGGCCTTAGCTCTAAGAATCGACAAGGTTGTTAGTCTTCGTGCAGCCATGTTGAAGCCAGTTAATCTCAGCTGTGCAGACAGCGGGTCTCTCCTGGGCAGGGCAGATTCTCCCCATCAGCACCGCTGGGTTTAAGAGACCACCGTGCCTGCTCTCCCCATAGAGCAGGCTCTGAGCCTTCCATGGCAACCACCCTGGAGCTGCTCCAAGGCCCCTCTTTCCTTTCCCAAGCCACACATGCTTTTAGCAGGGGCCTTATGGACTTCAGGTTCCCGCCACCATCACCTCCCACCCCAGGTGTCTGATGCAGAGGAGGGTCTCTCCTGGTGGGAATTGCAGACCATTTCTGGGAGGTGACAGGTACCAGGGTTAGGCCAGGAGGATCTGCTCAGGAGGCAGGGCCTTTCATGGAATGATTTGACAAGAAGGGCTGGCCCCTCTGGGAGAAGAAGACAGGAGCAGAAACTCGGCATGTGTGTGCTGTATTTGTGGTGTGTGTCTACATATGTGTGCATGTGTGTCTACATATGTGTGCATGTGTGTCTACATATGTGTGCGTGTGTGTCTACATATGTGTGCATGTGTGTGGCTTTGGCATGATTAAAATTTTTGAAGTAGGAGGCAGAATTTGACATGGTTGTGTGAGCCTCGCCAACAGACGACTCTTACAGCTTTTAAATTTACTGTCTTGACAAATTTCAGGCAGTTTTCACTGTCGGGAGACAGTTGGCCCAGTGGCTGACTTCATGTCCTTTGGTCTCCATGCACCTGGCACACATGCTTGCTATAGGAACGAACCAGGCAGTGGGCTGGCCAAGGGCAGAGCGGGTGGCCCTGAGATGGGAGGCCCAGAAGGCTGCCAAAGTTCATCGTGTAGCTTCATGACTTTGGAATCATTTCAAAATCCATTGGCAGCCTTTCTATTAGGTTATGCCCCTTAGAAATGTTTACACTGAGGCAAGAGAATTATTTGAACCTGGGGAGCGGAGGTTGCAGTGAGCCGAGATCGCGCCACTGCACTCTAGCCTGTGCTAGACGTGCAGGACGTCTAGCCTGTGCTAGACGTGCAAGACTGTGCTAGACAGAGCAAGACTCCGTCTTAAAAAAAATGTCTTTTTACATTACAGAATGACCAAAGAGGAACACGACTTACCTTCTAAGTGCCCCCTGATGGTGTAGTTCATTGCAAGGATGTGTGACAGAGAAAGAGTGCTGGCCAAGCCGGGGCCTGGGATAGATCACAACTAATTGGTCCATGGGGACAGGGAGACAGGGCAGTGAAGAAGAGACCCACGGAAATGAGTGGGCTACAAACCCACTGGCACCAAGGGAAGGTTCACGGAGACCCATGGACTGTTTTTCCAGGCCCAAAGAATATTTTCTTTGAATCGTTTAGTCCAAGTTAGAAGGGCATGCCTAGCCGCTCATCCTCTCTGCTCCATCAACAGGAGCTGTGGGCAGAGAGAAAAGCCTGTGCAAGAAGGAGCTCTGCCAACCTCACTCCCAGCCGAGATCATCAACCACCCTCATCTGGGGTCCCAGTTTCCAAGGCCAAAATTCCATCAGCAGCTACTGGTATAAGTGAGACCACCAGAGTAGTCAGGGTGGTCTTGGGGAACTGGGAGGAGCTTCCTACATCTTGAACAAAGTAGTGGGTAGGTTTAGCTCTACTCCAGGGTTTCTCCAAGTCTGCAAACTTTTGCAGGCATCAGAATCATCTAGGGGCTTGTTAAAACACAGATTGCTGGGCCCCCAGCCTCAGGGTTTCAGATTCGGTAGGTCTGTAGAATTTGATAGGACTCAAGAATTTGCATTTTTTGACAGGTGCAATAGCATGAGCCTGTTGTCCCAACTACTTGGGAGGCTGAGGTAGGAGGATTGCTTGAGTCCAGGTGTTCAAGGATAGCCTGGGCAACATAGCAAAATGATGTACATAAAAAAAAAAAAATTGCATCTCTCACAACTTCCCAGAAGTTGAAGGCAGAAACCCACGGAGTGGGCTCCGAGTTCAGTGAAAAGCAGGAGGCTGAAGTCCCTGGGTCGGGCAGCTGGCTGGACCTGGTCAGGTTCCGGTGTCCCTGACTATGGCTCCTCGAGGGGAACAATCAGGCTGTGTTATCTCTCTTTGCCGAGGCCTCTGCTAAATGTCACCTCCCCAGGAGGCTGTCCTCGAGCAGCCCCACTCACTCCCGACCACATCGCTCCCTGGACATTCTCTTTATCGCTCATCAGTACAGACGTTGCATTTCCTACTTAGTTGTTTATTGTCCACCCTATCCCATAAAGTGAATTTCTTGAGGGCAGTGGCTCTGTCCTGTCACCATTGAATCCCACCTCCTAGAATGACATCCAGCCCATTGCTGATGCTCAGTCTGCATGCGTTGTATAACAGGGAATTTCCCATCCTTTGGAGGCAAACTGAACTCTTGGTGCTCCTAGCAGGTGATACAGAAAAGGTGGCCTTGACTATGTCATTGACCCTGGTCAGTTCCCCAGGTCCTCAATGGATTCGTTTTGCAAAGTCTCAGCAATAGGTGTGGCAACAGGCTAGAACACAGCCTGTCGCTCCCAGCACCTCCCAGTCATTTCCCATGAGCCATCAGATGCCTGGAACCAACAAAAAGAGGAAATGAGTGGAGACATGGTGGAAATGATGATGCTTGTCCTGGGGGGTCCCTAATGGTGACAAGAGCTCAGTTCCTCAGCACTGATAGTGCTCTGACCTCTGGTGTCTGGATAGCAGGCATCTGGCTCCCAATGTCTCTCTCTTTGGGGATGTCCCTGGTCCTCAGGAAGCCCACCCTGACTGGGGGCTCTGAGACTCTAGAGACGTCCATAGGGTGCAGGCAGGGCTCCATGGGTGCTTCTATAGGGCCAGTTATTGGAAGGCCGGCCACTATTTGACCACGAATGGAAGGACCCAGATGGCACTGAAGATTGTTTTTTGTTTTCTGTTTTTCAATTTTGAGATGGAGCTTCACTCTTGTTGCCCAGGCTGAAGCGTAATCACGAGAGCGTGATCTCGGCTCACTGCAACCTCCGACTCCCAGGTTCAAGTGATTCTCCTGCCTCAGCCTCCAGGGTAGCTGGGATTACATGTGCCTGCCACACCATCTGGCTAATTTTTTGTATTTTTAGTAGAGACTGGGTTTCACCATGTCGGCCAGGCTGGTCTCGAACTCTTGACCTCAGGAGATCCACCCACCTCGGCCTCCCAAAGTGCTCGGATTACAGGCGTGAGCCACCGCGACCGGCCGGCACTGAGGATTCTTAAGACACCAAGCAGCTCAGCCTTGTGTTCAGTAGACTATGAAGGGCCTGGGTGTTTACCCTCCTGCCCACGTAGTAATTCTTGGGAAATGGCCCATGTCCCTGTGGGGCAGCTGGCGGGACTGTAAGGTCGTCATGGTAACACAGCCTTTCCATCCTCTCTAGAGAACAGGTCTGTCTTTCCCCTGGGGATTTGGAGAGATGCAATCCTCTCAGACATGGAAGGTCTGGATTCCCTGGGTGGGATGGGTGATTTTGCAGTCGGGGGAAAGGCCATGACAACAGGGGTGGCCCAGCTTATGGATGCCAGTGTTCCTCTGTCATTTACCTTGAGCCATCAGATGTTGGGATTGACCAAAGAGAGGACTTAAAGAAAGATATGACAAACGTGGCCTCTTTTCCATCTTCCTTTTCCTTCATGTATTCCCCCTAGTCTGTCCAGAAGGATCTGTGGTATTTTGGGCCACTGTGACCCTCAGGAATCCTGGGATGTATTGGCAGGCCCAGAGCTGACCACAGTGTCACTGCCTTCTTCACTCACCTCCTCAGCACACACTTCTCAGGTGCGCATGCAAGAATAGCAAGAAGAGCCAGGCTGTATTCGTTTTCTGCTGCCACTATAAAAAATGGCCACAAACGTGGTGACTTAAAACTACATACATTTGTTCTCTACAGTCCTAAAGGGCAGAAGTCCTGAGTCTGTTTCACTGGGCTAAAGTCAAGGTGTCTGCAGGGCCGCATTCCCACAGAGGCACCAAGGGAAACTTCCTTGCCTTCTCTGGCTCTAGAGCTGCATTCCCCGGCTAGGGGCCCCTCCCTCCATCTGCAAAGCCCAAAGCCAAGGATCTCACTTCAGTGCTCACAAGGCCTTCTTCTGTATTGAATCTCTCTCTGCTTCCTTCTTACAAAGACCCTTTGATTACATTTATGTCCCACCTGGATAATCCAGAATAATCTCACCATCTCAAGAGTAAGTGAATCATATCTGCAAAATTCCTTTTGCTATATAAAGTAACATTCAGAGTTTCCAGGGATTAGGATGTGGACATCTTTGTGGGCAGCGGGGGCCATTATTCAGCCAGCCACACAGGCCTTGTCAGGGCCTTGGCTCTCTTCCCCATTGACAGGTATGCCAACTGCCATGCCCACTCCCCAGCCTTGGAATCCCTTCCCCAGTGGCTTCCCAGGGCTGGTCTCTCAGGCACCAGAAGTCCAGGTCCCTCCCACTGTCCCAGCCCGGCCACAAAACAAACCTGGAGAGGCACCTGTGACCCGCCCGGCCAGGAAGGCCATAGGGCCATAGAAGGTGAGATGAAAGATGGAGTCTAAAGGGGATGGCTGCACCAGGGCAGCTGCTCAGAGGTGAGGTGAACAGTAGCAGCCCTGCCTCAGATGTCTACAAGAACCAGGGCCATGTGGGCTCCCCACACCTGGAGCTCCAGTTCTTCCTGGTCTGTGTTGAGGGGAGTGTGTGGATGAGGCCCGGGCTCCACTAATCCCTGCTGTGTCTGCACCCCGGTTGTGGGGTTGCCAGGTGGAACGTTGAACAAGGCTGGTCCACCAACCCCAAAGTTGGACTGGATGATGGACATCCAGTGTACATGCATGTGTGTACACACACACCCCTACACCCCAACACCCAGATGTCCCAGGCAGTGGCGTTGGGCTCAAAGTTGACCAGAGTAGTCCCGGACAAGGTGCCACAGCCTGGACGTGGAGCTCTGTGTAGCAGATTTGAAGGCCACCTTCCTGGGCTCAGAGACTGAACTACTTCTTCCGTCATTTACACATCGGCAGTCTGAGGCTGAGGCACACATTCTTTGTGGTTGCTTATTTATTTGTTTAGAGGTGGTTTTTAAGGGAAGGTCCCGGGAAGGGAGGACCTTCTGGAACTGTGTGTATCAATCTGTGTATGTGTGTGTCTCTAAGGATACAAATTTATTATAGTAAAAATTCTGTTTTACTAAATGTATCCTGGATTGGATCCTAGAACAGGGGGAAAAAAAGGACATTAGTGGAAAAACTGGTGAAATCAGAATAAAGTCTAGAGTTTAGTAAATAACCATGTACCAATGTTAATCTCTTCGTTTTAACAAATGTACCACAGTTATGTAAGATGTCAACATCCGGGGAAACTGGGTGTGGAGTATACAGGAACGTTCTGTACTATCTTTGTAACTTCTATGTAAATCTAAAATTGTTCTGAAATAAAGCATTTATTTAAAAATTCAGTTTCAGCAGGGCATGGTGGCTCATACCTGTAATTGCAGCACTTTGGGAGGCTGAGGGAGGAGAATGACTTGAGCTCGGGAGTTTGAGGCTAGCCTGGGCAACATGGTAAGACCCCATCTCTACAATTTTTTTTTTTTTTAATTAGTGAGGCATGGTGGTACGTGCTTGTAGTCCCAGCTACTTGGGAGGCTGAGGCGAGATCGTTTGAGCCCAGTAGGGGGAGGCTTCAGTGAGCTGTGATTGTGCCACTGCACTCCAACCTAGGCAACAGAGCAAGACCTGGTCTCCAAAAAAAAAAAAGGCCAGGCGCAGTGGCTCATGCCTATAATCCCAGCACTTTGGGTGGTCAAGGCGGGTGGGTCACCTGAGGTCAGGAGTTCGAGACCAGCCTGGCCAACATGGTGAAACCCCGTCTCCACTAAAAATACAAAAATTAGTCAGGTGGTGCACAACTGTAATCCTAGCTACTTGGGAGACTCAGGTAGCAGAATTGCTTGAACTGCCTCCAGGAGGCGGCGATTACAGTGAGACGAGATCGTGCCAGAGTCAGACTCCATCTCAAAAAAAAAAAAAAAATCAATTTTAAACCCAATATTGAAATTCAGTTGAAACCCAATTTCAGTTTTAAAACCCAATATACAATATTGCTTTGGGAGTTAAACTAGCAAATCTGCTCTTTTGTTGAATTTTTATTTTTTATTGAGGTGTAACATATATGCAGTAGGGCACACAAATCTTTTGTTTTGTTTTGTTTTGCTTTGTTTTTGTTTTTAGACAGAGTCTCGCTCTGTTGCCCAGGCTGGAGTGCAATGGCGCGATCTCGGCTCACTGCAATCTCTGCCTGCTGGGTTCAAGTGATTCTCCTGCCTCAGCCTCCTGACTAGCTGGGATTACAGGCGCACGCTACCAGGCCTGGCTACTTTTTGTATTTTTAGTAGAGACAACGTTTCACCATGTTGGTCAGGCTGGTCTCAAACTCCTGACCTCGTGATCCACCTACCTCGGCCTCCCAAAGTGCTGGGATTACAGGTGTAAGCCACCGAGCCCGGCGGCACACAAATCTTTTGTGTACAGCACATCAAATTTTTACACACGAAATCATCCACATAACCAGCCCCAGATCAAGCAATAGAACACCCAGCAGCCTCCCTCTTGCTGTGTCCCAGTCAACAGCTCCCCTCCACCAGGAGCAGCCACTATCCTGACTGATAGACCATAGTTTAGTTTTGTCTGTCCTTGAACTTCATATAAATAGAATAATAAGGTGTGTACTCATTCGAGTCTGATATCCTTCACTCGTCATGATGTCTGAAAACCATCCATGCTAGTGTGGAGAGCAGTAGTCCACTCTTTCACTGTTGTGTATTATAATATTCTACTTCATGAATATGCCCTTCTTTTTTTTCTTTTTTTTTTTTTTTGAGACGGAATTTCACTCTTGTTGCCCAGGCTGGAGTGCAATGGCGCGATCTCAGCTCACTGCAAACTCCACCTCCCAGGTTCAAGCAATTCTCCTGCCTCAGCCTCCCTAGTGGCTGGGATTACAGGCACCTGCCACCACGCCTGGCTAATTTTTTGTATTTTTTAGTAAAGGTGGGGTTTCACCATGTTGGCCAGGCTGGTCTCGAACTCCTGACCTCAGGTGATCTACCGGCCTCAGCCTCCCAAAGGATTACAGGCGTGAGCCACCACGCCCAGCCCCTAATTTACTTATTTATTTTACTTTCTATTGACATTTGGGTTGTTTCCAGTTTAGGACTCTTGTGAATGACGCTGCTATAAACAATCTTCTATGTGTCTTCGGCAGCTATGAACATTCATTTCTCTTGGATATGTGCTCCAGAGTAGAACTGCTGGGTCATGGAGTATTTACATGTTTTGTTTTGGTGGATTCCACCAAATCGCTTGCCAAAGTGGTTGTGTCAGTTACTTTCTGCCAGAAATATACTAGAGTTCCAGTGGCTCCACATCCTTGCTGATATTTGCTGTTGTTAATCTTTTAAATGTGGGCATTCTAGTAGATAAGTCTCTCACAGTTTTATTTTGCATTCCTCTGATGACTAATGATGTTGAGCAATTTAGTAGCCTTTAGAATATTCTCCTTTGTGAAGTGCAAGAGGATATATCCACATCCCAGAATCTGTGAATGGGACTTTATTTGGAAGAAGTGTCTTTGCAAATATAATTAAGTTCAGGATCTTGGGAAATAAGATCCTCCTGGGCCGGGTGCAGCGGCTCATGCTTGTAATCCCTGCACTTTGGGAGGCCGAGGCCAGTGGATCACTTGAGGCCAGAAGTTCGACACCAGCCTGGCCAACATGGTGAAACCCTGTCTCTACTAAAAACACAAAAATTAGCTGGGCATCATGGTGCATGCCTGTAATCCCAGCTACTTGGGAGGCTGAAGCGGGAAAATCGCTTGAACCCAAGAGGCAAAGGTTGCAGTGAGTTGAGATGGTGACACTGCACTCTAGCCTGGGCAACAGAGCAAGACTCTGTCTCAAAAAAAAAAATCACCCCGAATTATGTGAGTGGGCCCTAAATCCAGTCAGTGACAAGTGTCCTTATAAACATAGAAGAGAAGACACAGGAGGAGGAGGAGATGTGGCCACGTGAGGATCGAGGCAGGGACTGGAGTGATGCGATCACAAGGCAAGGACCAGCGAGCGTTGCTGGGAGCCGGCAGAAGCTGGAAGAAGCAGGGAAGGCCCCCCTCACCAGGGTCTCCAGAGGGCACAGAGCCTCTCAGACATGTTAATTTCAGGCTTCTGGCCTCCAGAAAGAACGGTGAGAGAACAAATTTCTGTTGCTTTAAGCCACCAAGATTAAGGTAATTTGTTCCAGCAGCCTTAAGACACTAATACAATGACTTAAGCTCACTTAATTCTCCCAGACCGTCGTGCCTTACTCCCTGCAAAGCTATTCTCCATGCTGTCTGCCCCAAAGCATTGGCAAGGACACATACACAAATACACACACATGAACAAACATGCACACAGACACACATAGACACACGAACACACAGGCACACACAGATGCACATGGACACACACAAACACATATGCACATGCAGACACACATGGACACACATGAACACACATGCACACACAGACACACACACAAAAACACGCACATGCAGACACACACGGACACACATGAACACACATGTGCACACACACAAATACATGCACATGCAGACACACACGGACACACATGAACACACATGCACACAGTCACACATAGACACATGAACACACATGCACACACAGACACAAAAACATGCACACAAGACTCACACTGACATACATGAACACATGCATGCAGACACATCGGCACACACAAACACATGGATGCACATGAACACACATGCACATGCATATACACACTCGAACACAGATGAACACACATGCACACACAAGCACACATGGACACACTTGAACATGCATGCATATTTATGCACACACTAGCACACATGAATGCACATGCATGTGCAGACACACATGGACATGCAGGAACACACATGAACACACATGCGAACACACAGGCACACATGGACACACACGAACACATACACATGCAGGCTCACACGAAGACACATAAACACATGCAAACACACAGGCACACATGACACACAAACACACATGAACGCACATGCACATGCAGACACACGGACACATGAACACAAACACGTATGCATGGACACACACGAACACACATGCACACAGAGACACATATAGACACACACGAACACACATGCACATGCCGACACACACAGATACACACACATCTCTGCTAATTTACACCATGGTCTTCCATCTCAGTTCTTCCCCCTCAGTTCTTCCCCAGGAACATAATGAATGGTTCCCAAGAAGGAAGGAGTTGAACTAGAAATTTCTCAAGACCTACACAAAGCTGGGGGTAGGGGACAGGCAGACAAGGTGACAGCTGCGCTGCAGGACCCTCCACGCCTTCCCTATGGAGGGGCTATGGGAAGCCAGGCACTTTTGGTTTCTGGGCTGAAAATAGAACCTTTTGGGAAGACTGGAATCACGCAGGAGGAAAAGAGCAAGAGGTGCACCTCTCTCCACACACGGGCGCCGAAGGGAGCCCAGAGTGGCCCCCACGTCCAGGGGCCACGGGAAGGAGAGGCAGCCACAGAGCCTCCGAGCTGGGTGTGCAGGTGAAAGGCAGGCCCTTGTGGTGGGCACCACAGGCTCACTGAGGCAGGTACTCAGCTGGGAAGGCTTGCTTCAGGGTGAACATGAGAAAGACAATCTCCTCATAATCATTGGCTTCATACAGACACCCAAACAAGGGGGACCCATCAGGGCCGGTGCCCATGCTCTGGAGGTCTGAGTAGGCACAGCTGCCCTTGGCCAGCAGTACCGGCTCTGACCAGGCCTCAGGGGCTGGAGGTCGCGGGTTGAGGTAGGCACCCAGGTCGGCCCTCTGCCAGGAGTGTGTGGGGTGAGTGTAGAGCAGCCACTGGGCTGGGGAGCCAGGCCCTGAGCGGGGGCTGGGGAAGCTGATGACGCTCCCCTGGCAGCCCTGGGGCGGCGGCTCCACCAGCTTCTTCACCAGCTGAGACTCCTGGAAATCAAACCCGTCATTGGTGCTCTGGGCCTGGACCCTGGCTTGGAGGTGGCTTCTCGCATTGAGGGTCACCACCCTCTGCTCCCCAGTCTCGACTTCGGCCACCTGGCACTCCAGGGTATCCTGGGCCACAAAATGCCCTCGCACCCACGTGTGCCCATGGTCATGGCTGAGGAAGCAGAAGGCAGAGGGGCTTGGCCTTTGGATGGGGTGAAGTTTCCGGTAGGCGTAGGCGGGCACCACCAGGCTCCGGGCCCTGTCATGAAGCTGCAAACAATGCCCCGGGCCCACTGCAAAGGTGGACCACTCCCGGTAGGCTGGGCCGATGGCCGCATCAGTGAGGTCTCTGGGGGAGCTCCAGGTCCTCCCGTGGTCAGTGCTGGTGACTTGGCACAGCCGCGTCACATTGGCCCTGGTCTGCAGCTGCTGTTGCTCCGTGACTTGCCCAGGGATGGCAATGAAGAAGAGGAAGAGGGTCTCCGTCTGCGCGTCATACAAGGGGCATGGGTTCATGGACCGGTGGCCATCCAGCCGGGCCTGGGCCACCACCTCCTGAGCTTGCCACTGAGTGGGGAGAGAGAAAGAAGAAGGCAGCCTTGAAACAGCTGGGGATGGTGCCAGGAGCTGCATGAGTGGGAGGGGTGGGCACGGGTGTGTCTCCCGGGTTAGAGTCAAAAGTCATCGAGGAGAACTCTTCACCCAACACTCATATCCTCCTTGCAACGTTTCCCCAGAGCTGCGGGGCCCAGGGTGCCACCTCACCCCTCCAAGGCAGCCACACTCGGCTGAGTGATTCTGTTCCTTCTATTGCCATCAATAGGCATTTACAGAACACCCACCTGCCAGACCACAAGATATGAAGATGACTCGTGCATGAGCCATTCCCAACTTCATCCTGGTTCCTCCACTTCCCACCCCAGTCCAGCTCACCATCCTTGAATAGCAAAGCCCTGGCGGAAGGTGCAATAACCTGACCAGTACAAGACAGAATGTGACGGTCACCTCTCACCTTCTACACTCCATATCCTACTCGTGTAGCCAAGGAGGAGTCACATTGAGCTTCCAGAATCCCCAAGTCTATGTCACATGTGCTGTCTGTCCCCATTTATTAACAGCTACCCCCATTGGGCAATTCTAAGCACAGACAAAGCACCAAAAGTCTAACATCCACGGTCTCGTCTAGTGCCTCAATCCCCGGGGAACAGGTGTTAGTAGCTCCATTATTACAGTGAGCAAGAGACTGCGACAGGGAGGAGGAGTTGCCTAGGCCACACCTCTGGTCAGTGGCGGAACCAGGACTTGAACCCAGGTCCATCTGCTTCAAATCCCATGCTTTGAACAGCTGTGTAGTAATGACTACAAAGGAATGATAATAATATTAAACTCTTCAAATATGAGCAGCCAGCCTTGGGTGCTGTCATCAGGATTAATTATTTAATCTATAAAATGGGACTTTAGGACACAAGCCATCACCCCACCCCAAGTCCCCAAGTTAATTTTACTCAAAGGACACAACCCTCCATTACGCAACACTGAACTATTCCTCCGTGAGGTCATCAAGGATGCTGGGCAACTCATTCACTCTTTCACGAAAACAGATGGGAGGCCAGCTGGACTAATTCACAGTGAACCCAGAGGTCCAGGGGACCACTAGGGGCACTTTCTCTGCTCTATCTCTCCTCCGGAGTACAGCCATTGAGGGATAAAGTTGTCCCTGTATTTCTTGAGATCCAGGACTGGCCCCTGATCACAGCAGCAAAGGGTGTGGCAGAGCCCTGGGGAGCCAGTGCAGACACCTCCTGCCTCACCTGAACCTGGTGGGTGGGTGCATCGTAGTCTCCTCTGCGCAGGACAATCAGCTCCGCGTGCTCATCCTTCTTGCTTGCCCGCTGTTCCGCGAAGGCCAGCAGGGTCTGCTGCCCAGGCAGGTAGAGCAGGGCAGGGATTCTGTAGGCGTGGGCTCCTGACTGGAACACGCTCTCCTTCTGCAGGACAGGGAGGGACGCCATGGGGCTGGGGGTGGACAGGAAGAGAAGATGTGTCACTTGCAGCCACACCTGAGAAGGGCCCAGAGTCATTCACCAAGACAGGTAGTGTTCACCCCCCTGGCTGAGTGGACCAAAGTCAGGGCGGCCTGTCCTCTTCCCGCGTGGGGTTCATTCTCCTTTCCTACATCTCAAGACCCTGCTTCTTAATTCTGCCTTTGCCTCGGTGGATATCGGGAGGGGGTATTGCAAAAACGTGTTTTGGATTCGATTTTTATTCTAAGTTAACAATGCTCCTTACAACAGATTTTCGATAACCTCCAGCTGCTTTTGCCAAACCCAGCCCATCAATCCAGGGGCAAACCTCGGGAGGACAGCAGTGCAGGCCGGGTGGCATTCGGCAGCTGCCCAAATGCCAGAAAGTGACACATGGGAGCTTTTTATAACTCCAGAGCCCTAGAAAGTTGTTTCAAAGAAAAGGAAAAAGAAAAAGCGTGGCTTCTAAGGCTCTGCTCCCCAGGCTGCCTGAGGCTGAGGCCCGTCTGCCCCCGCTGCGTGGGCTCCCCCTGAGGCAGCGAGGGGGCGGCGCTGCAGTGGGAAAGGAAGAGACAGGGGCTCCTGACAGC
This sequence comes from Pan troglodytes, assembly GCF_028858775.2. NCBI lineage: Eukaryota > Metazoa > Chordata > Mammalia > Primates > Hominidae > Pan > Pan troglodytes. The sequence goes on along the minus strand of NC_072411.2, from coordinate 135,236,666 downwards.
TAACCCAGGCTGGGGGCGTGGGGTGCTCCAGAGGTCTAAGAAAATAACAATTAAAAATAAGTCTTCAGCTAAAAAGGGTAGGGAGGGGACAGAGGTAACTTGGGGACAGTGGGTGACAGTGATTTTCAGGCTAAGCTGCCTAGGTCCCTTTAGGAGGTTGCATCCCCCAGCTCTGGGGAGTGTTGGCTGCAGGGCCCTGGCCTGGGGAGGATGGGCCAGTTGTTCCCAGATGAAGAATCTGCCCCAGGTCATACCCAAGAAGGGCTGCTTGATGATTGGTCGACTCAGAGCCTAGAGACCCTCTTCCTGACCTCCTGACCAGGAACAGTGCGGCTCCGGAGCTCCCTCCGGGCGGCTGGGCCTTCCCTGAGACTGCATTACAGCCGCCTCTTTCTCTGCTGCTCCTCCCTTTCCCCCAGAGGCTCTTGCCTGCCGTGGGTCTCCATGTCAGAGCCAGCGTCCTGGGCACCCCGTCTGAGACACAGCCTTTGCAGAGGGCAAGTGGACAAGAGGCCAGCAAGAAGGGCAAGGTTTGCCTTTGTGCACCCTTTTGTACTGCTCTCATTTTTCTACCACATGCATGCGTTATTTGAAACTTAGCTTCTTTGAGAAATAAATGTAATCTATCAGTCTTTCATTCAACCACAGTGAACGTTAATATTAGGACGATGTGAGAAAATAAAACTTAGAAGGGCAAAAGCTGCACAAGGAAAAGATGTGCTATTCCCTAAACTTCGGTGGGAGATTCATGGCTTGGTGATAAAATCTAGACCTGCAAATTATAATCCAAGGAAACAGGCCTTGATATATATCAGGAGGCCTATGCTGAAACGTTGTTAGAAAATGTCAGCAGGAAAGAATCAAATATGATAACAAGTAAAAATGAAAATGGAGAACTATGCAGTTTCACAGTGTTCTCTCGAAAATTGATCAAGGATTTATTTAAGCTCCATAGAGTGGGCTCTGGAAAGTGTCCTTGATGGAAATTCAGCAGAGTTGGTATAATTCAGTTTAAAATGTTTGTATTTAAAATATCCTCAAGGCCAAAATTTCTGTACGGATTACAATGGCTGGCCTTCTCTACACAATGTAGGAGGAAAGGAGAGAAGAAGGTTAGCTGAGGAAATCTTTTTTTTTTTTTTTTTTAGATGGAGTTTTGCTCTTGTTGCCCAGGCTGGAGTGCAATGGCGCGATCTCGGCTCACTGCAACCTCCGCCTCCCGGGTTCAAGTGCTTCTCCTGCCTCAACCTCCCGATTACAGGCATGCACCACCATGCCCAGCTACTTTTGTATTTTTAGTAGAGACGGGGTTTCTCCATGTTAGTCAGGCAGGTCTCGAACTCCTGACCTCAGGTGATCCGCCCGCCTCAGCCTTCCAAAATGCTGGGATTACAGGCATGAGCCACCACGCCCGGCCAGCTGAGGACATCTATAAAGACATTCTAGAGGGAAAACAAGACAGAGACGTCTTCGGGAGGAATCACAAGGCAAGACACACACCAGGCCTTTGGGGTTGAGTAGGGGTCCAGCCTAAGGCCTAGGAAACGGGCTGATGGGCTCCATGAGGTGAGTGTGACCAGAACTGGTGGCTCATGCCTTAGAGAGAAGATGGGGCAAGGGAGAGAACAGAGGCTTCAGGCTAGAACTAGGGAGCGAAGCCACTGGCTGGCCCACCCTCAAGAAGAGAACCACTCTCAATGCTTACAATTGAGATATGTGACCAGGCACAGTGGCTCACGCCTGGAATCCCAGCAGTTGGAGAGGCAGAGGCAGGTGGATTGCTAGAGTCCAGAAGTTCCAGACCAGCCTGGGCAACATGGCAAAACCCCATCTCTACAAAAAATACAAACATTAGCCAGTCATGGTGACCCATGTCTGTAGTTCCAGCTGCTCGGGAGGCTGAGGTGGAAGGATTGCTTGAGCCTGAGAGGTGAAAGTTGCAGTCAGCTGAGATAGCACAACTGCACTCCAGCCTGGGCAACAGAGTGAGACCCTGTCTCAAAACAAAAAATAAAATAAAATAGAGATATAATTCACATATTATAAAATGTACCTTTTAGAAGCGTATGATTCAGGCTGGGTGCAGCGGCTCACGCCTGGAATCCCAGCACTTTGGGAGGCCGAGGCGGGTGGATCACCTAAGCTCAGGAGTTTGAGAAGTGTATGATTCAGTGGTTTTTTAGTATTTTCATAAAGTTATACAGCCATCACCACTATCCAATTCCAGAATATTTTCACCACCCCAAAAGAAATCCCATACCTGTGAGCAATCACTCCCCTGTCAATGAAAACAGTCAAACTCTGTAAAATATTTGAAGAGATTTATACTATACTATACTATACTATACTATACTATACTATACTATACTATTTATACTATTTGGCTATAAAAGAGACTTATAGCCAAATATGAGTAACAAATGGCTCGTGACACAGCCCCAGGAGATCCTATATGCCCAACGTGGTCAGAGTACAGCTTGGTTTTATACATTTTACGGGGACTTAAGACATAAATCGATACATGTAGGATGTACATTGGTTCCGTCTGGAAAGGCGGGACAACTTGAGGTGGGAGTAGGGAAGGCAGTTTCCAGATCATAGGTAGATTCCAAAAATTTTCTGATTGGCAATTGGTCAAAAGAGTTGATCTAAAGACCTGGAATCAGTAGAAAGGAATGTCTGGGTTAAGACGAGCGGTTAGCCGGGCGCAGTGGCTCACGCTTGTAATCCCAGCACTATGGGAGGCTGAGGTGGGCGGATCATGAGGTCAGGAGATCGAGACCATCCTGGCTAAAACGGTGAAACCCTGTCTCTACTAAAAATACAAAAATTAGGTGGGCGTGGTGGTGGGCGCCTGTAGTCCCAGCTACTCGGGAGGCTGAGGCAGGAGAATGGCATGAACCCAGGAGGCGGAGCTTGCATTGAGCCGAGATTGCGCCACTGCACTCCAGCCTGGGCGACAGAGCGAGACTCCATCTCAAAAAAAAAAAAAAAAAAAAAAAGATGAGCTGTTGTGGTGACCAAGGTCTCATCACGCAGAGGAGGCCTCCAGGTGGCAGGCTTCAGAGCTCTTTGCAGACTTAAAAAGATGCCAGAGTCTTAGTTAATTCTCTCCTGGATTAGGAAAAGGCCTGGAAAGGGAAGGGGATTCTCTACAGAATGCAGATGTTTCCTCACAAGAGACAGCTTTGCAGGGCCATTTCAAAGTAAGTCAAAGAAATACATTTGGGGTTAACACACTTTAATTTCATTCAGGACCTTCTATCTGTCCTGATGCTATACTAGAGTTACTTTGGAATTTGGTGTCTTATTGCTACAAAAAGTCTGTTTCATCAGCCTTAAGATCTGTTTTAGCCAGGTGTGGTGGCTCACGCCTGTAATCCCAACACTTTGGGAGGCCGAGGCAGGTGGATCATCTGAGGTCAGGAGTTCAAGACCAGACTGGACAACATGAAAGAATCCCTGTCTCTACTAAAAATACAAAAATTACTCAGGCATGGTGGCACATGCCTGTAATCCCAGCTACTTGGGAGGCTGAGGCAGGAGAATTGCTTGAACCTGGGAGGCAGAGGTTGCAGTGAGCACTCCAGCCTGGGTGATAGAGCGAGACTCCGCCTCAAAAAAAAAAAAAGATTTGTTTTAATGTTAATGCTGGTCAGCTGTATCTGAATTCCAAAAGGAGGAAGGTGGGAGACACTTCTGACCTCTGACCCCCACTCCCCATCATGGTCTGAACTAGTTTTTCAGGTTAACTTGGGAATGCCCTTGGCTGAGGAAGGGTTTCAGTTGGTTGAGGGGGCTTAGCATTTTACTTCTGATTTACACTCCATTACCCAGTCCCCTCAGCCCCTGGCAACCACTCATCTATGTCCTGTCTCTCTGGATTTGCCTATTCTGGACATTTCATGTAAATGCAGTCATATGCTATGCGGCCCGTGGACTGGCATCTTCCACCAAGCACCATGTTTCCAAGATTCGTGCAGGTTGTAGCATGTGTCAGTACCTCATTCCTTTTCATGGCTCAGTAATATTTGATTGTATGGCTACACCACAGCTATGGTTTGAATGCTTGTATCCTCTTCAAAATTCATGTCAAAACTTAATTCCCAAAGCAATAGTATTAAGAGGTAGGACCAGGCCGTGAGGATGGAAGAGACTAGAACCTTTATGAAAGAATTTGGGGAAGTGGTTTGTCCCCCTCCACCATGTGAGGACACAGTGTTCGTCCCCTCCAGGGGATGCAGCAACAAGGCACTGTTAGATATGAGTTCTAAATTTCTTTTCAAAGAATTAATATGTCGGTATGTTCAATTCTTTGCCTTCTACTTTTAAACTTAACTTCCTCATAAAGCAACCTTTTTCGATTACCTTTCCACCCTGACTCATTCCGATTACCTGCTACCTGCTCTGCCCTGATTCCCGCCAAAGCACTTATCCCATCATTCCCTTTAAATTGGCCAGTAGGAATTAGTTTAGCCTGTGCGGTCTAACCCTACCCAACAGGAGAACGACACAGCAGTAGGGGCCACGTGAGTCAGGGATAAGAACCCCTTCCCCTCCCTTGTCCAAGTGAGTGCTCACCATTGCTCCATCTGTAAGAGCACACCCTTCTATAGAAGTAACTTGTCTTGCTGAGAATTAAAAAGAAAATTTTATATTCGAGTGCTATTCCTTTTGTGGCACCAAAACTTTATATATAACAGCACCATCTTGGAAGCAGAGACCGAGCCTTCACCAGATATTGAACCGGCTGGTGTCTTGATCTTGGACTTTCCAGCCTCCAGAGAAATAAATTTCTATTATTTATAAATTACTCAGTCTGTGGTATTTTGTTACAGCAACACAAATAGACTAAGTCACTTTTTTTTTTTTTTTTTTTTTTTTGAGACAGAGTCTTGCTCTGTCTCCCAGGCTGGAGTGAAATGGAGTGATCTTGGCTCACTACAACGTCCACCTCCCGGGTTCAAGTGATTCTCCTGCCTCAGCCTCCTGAGTAGCTGGGATTACATATGCACACCACCATGCCTGGCTAATAAGTCACATTTTATTTATGAATTCATCAACGGATGGGCATTTGGGCTGTTTCTGGTGTTTTGGGCTATTTTGCCTAATGCTGTTATGAACACTAGTGTACAAGTTTTTGTGCAGATATATGCCTCCAGTTTTCTGGGGTATCTGCCTAGGAGCGGAATTGCTGGGTCATACAGTCATTTTGTCTTTACCTTTTTGAGGATCTGCCAAATTATCTTCCACAGCAGCTATACCACTCCACATTTTCACAGGAAATGTGCGAGGGTTCCAATTGCTCCACATCCTCATCAACGCTTGTTATTATGTCCTTTTAGTTATTTTGATTCCAGCCTTCCTAGTGGGTGTGAAGTGGCATCTCACTGTGGCTTTTGATTTGCATTTCCTGATGACTAAGGAGGCTAAGCATCTTTGCATGTGCTTCTTGGCCATAGGAGTTGGATTTTAGCCTGGAGGCAATGGGAAGATTTCAAACATTTTTAGACAAGGGAGCGACCCAAACTGATTTATTTTTAGTAAGTGCCCCTTTTGGTTTCAGGGGGAATAGCACAGAAGGTGAGTGTGTTGCAGTTTTCCAGGTGAGATCAAACAAAAACCTGGATGAAGCAGAGACAGTGGTGACTGGGAGGGTCCTGGTTCTTAGAGAGCAGAGGAATCAACATGATCAGGAAAGCAAACCGGGGGAGGCTTTGGGAACACATGAGGTTAAAGTATTTGGAACTGATTTCCATAGTGTCTGTGACTGTGTTCCAGATTCCTCCTTTAGATTCTAATCTCTCTTTTTTTTTTTGAGACGGAGTTTTGCTCTTGTTGCCCAGGCTGGAGTGCAGTGGCACCATCTTGGCTCACTGCAACATCTGCCTCCAGGGTCCAAGCCATCCTCCTGCCTCAGCCTCCCAAATAGCTAGGATTACAGGCTCCTGCCACCATGCCTAGCTAATTTTGTATTTTTAGTAGAGACAAAGTTTCACCATGTTGGTGGGGCAGATCTCGAACTCCTGACCTCGGTGGTCTGCCACCTCAGCCTCCCAAAGTGTTGGGATTACAGGCATGAGCCACCATACCCAGCCTAGATTCTAATCTCTTTGAGGGTGGGGACAAAGTTATTATTTCTTGCAGCAAGTATTTACTGTGTTCCTACCATGTTCCCGGCATGGATCTAGGAGCTTGGGTTACATCATCAATAAACCAGACCAAGATCCTTGCTCTCATGGAATTTGCATTCTTCGGGGGATGGAAGGGTTACGATTGTTGCCAAACACCTAGCTAGGGCTTGCTAGGACCAGAACCTGTACAAGCACTTTACAGGGATCACCTCTTTTGCCCTCACTAACCCTGGACTCTGTAAGACCTGGAAGATGTGGAGTGATGCTCCTTATGGAAGAGATGACAGTGTGGAGGCAGAAAACTGGGGACTCCTCCTCGCCCCAACCTCTATGCAATCTGCTGGTCTTTCAAGTGTTTGTCTTATGTGTATGTCGAGACAAAGCCGGGCACTGGAGGTTGGGCAGAAAAACAGGACCCCAGGGTCAGCTTGAGGGCTCTTATCTCTCATCCTCAGCAATGCCTCAGCCCTGGCCCCAACTCACACCCACCCACATCAATCCCCAGGTGTCCTCATAAGAATAATACCAGGCCGGGCACAATGACTCACACCTGTAATCCCAGCACTTTGGGAGGCTGAGGCTGGCAGATCACCGGAGGTCAGAAGTTCAAGACCAGCCTGGCCAACATGGTGAAACCTCTTCTGTATTAAAAATATGAAAATTAGCTGAGCATGGTGGCAGGCACCTGTAATTCCACCTGCTCGGGAGGCTGAGGCAGGAGAATCACTTGAACCCAGGAGACGGAGGTTGCAATGAGCCAAGATCATGCCACTGCACTGCAGCCTGGGTGACAGAGCGAGACTCTGCCTCAAATAATAATAATAATAATACCAAACACTTATAAGACTTATATGGCCTTACAAAGTGCTAGACACTCTTTCGGTGCTCTCCAATATTTTCTTAAAATGTTTATAAATTGTATTTACAAATTTTATTATTGACAATACAATTGACAAATATTGATTCATCTAACCCTTGCAACACCCTACCAAGTAGCTGTTGTAATTATTCCATTGTACAAATGAGGAAACCGAGCTCACCTAACCTTCAAGTGGCAGAGCTGGGACTAAAGACGCTTCTAAGCCCACGCAGCACTCCCTCCAAGAGAAGTCCTGAAAATGCCTGCACCTCATTAAATTCCATGCCAGGCTTTAGCACGTCTTATAAACAGCTGGCTCACCTTGACCCAGCCCCCTGGCTCCAAACATTGGCAGCTGCTCTAGCCTGATATAGTGGGAAGAGAACTGAATTAGGAGTCCAGAAATGTGGATTCTGGTCCTAGGTCCACTCCTAATAGTTTGTGCACCTTTGGCAAGAATCTACCTTCCTGGGTTCAGCTGCCGCATCTGGTGGGAAGGGAGCTGTGTGAGGTGCCTGCCCAGGCCCCTTCCATTGCTAGGGGCTGAGCCTAAATGAGGATCAAGGGGGTGTGGGTGGGGAAGGAGCTGGAAGCTGAATCCCCCTGGGTGGGGTGGGCAAGGGTCTCAGCAAAACCCAGCCTCACACTCGAATAGCCAGACAATGTCAGAGGTGACACTATCAGGTTGAATTCTGAGAAATTGCCATTTTGTAGGTTAAAATAGCCAAACAGGAGCAATTTCATAGGATCCCACTAAGGCTACCAGTGGCTGGTGCTGCTCTGGCCTTGCTGGTACCAAACCCAGAGCCAAGCGTCTCACACATGAAATCTCACTTCTCCCACGCAGCCCCTTCACATCCTATCACAGATGCGGGGAAACAGAGAAGTGGGTCAGAGAGGCTTCCCCAGGAGCGCACAGCCAGTTGGTGGTGGATGAGTGGATCTGAGCCTGGATCTGCCAGATTCCAGAACCCAACCACTGGGGTTTCCTGCCATGAGCCCCACAGCTGGGATTCTGATGTCTGAACATTCTGTGAAGTCCCTGACAAAAGACAACATCGGGGGACCCCTGTCCGCCTTCTCTCCATGTCTTGTTGGGAACACAACCTCGTGAGCACCTTGCAACGCCTGGGGCCTCCCCGCCGGCATTCACCTTGCCCGCTGCAGGGAGATGCTTGGCATTTCACAGATCTGTATGGAGTACCTTCCAGTGCGGGAAACAGATAAGCAGGGAAGCCCTGGTCCCTGCCTCCGGGATTCCACAACAACCAAAGGGAGTCAACAGTTGTGGGGAGTGGGGAAGTGGTGCCCTGGGTGGCTTTTCCCAGAGGAAAAGCCTTTGTTCTTGGCTGAGTTTGGGGTGGGACTTGACCTGCTGGTTCCCACATCAGAATAATGCCATCTCTCCCAACAGCAGGCAGCTCTGCCTCTGGTCAGCTCACCGCACTGGCAGAGCAATCCTGGAGGTAGCAAGCCCCACGCATGGTCAGCCTCTCTCCCCAAGAAAAACCCATTTCCAGTGGGTTCCACAAGTCCGCTTGGCCCCGTGCTTTGCTAGAATTCCCAGGCCAAACTGAGAGCTGCGGTGTTGACCCCAAGCTGGTCCAGGACTGTGGGGCCTCCTCTTGGGAATTCAAACCAGCGGTGACTTTAGGACAGAATCAGGGAGTGTTACTGAGCCGGCTGAACTTACTGAACTGAGCCTTCTGCACACGGTCCCATCCAACATGACCGCTGGACAGCCCAAGAACCAAGCAGGGTGCAATCCCAGTGGGTGTGGAGGGGCCGTGACTGTCATGCTCTTTAAAATGGCCCTTGTCAAGGCATTTCCAAGCATCGCACCCCGCTTCAGAATTATCCAGCAGGAACAACAACTCTTGTTTATATCAACAAAGGAACTGTGTGAGTGAATTTAGAGATAAGCCGTACCTCCAGGAGTGTCTCAAGCCAGATCGAGATCAGGGCCCGGTTGTGAAGTCAGGGTGTGCGTCCAGAAGTGGTGGGAGCCCAGCTTCTAGAAGCGCCGTGACTCCTGCATTGCCCTGGACTCTCCTCGAGTCTCAGCGCCTCCTCTATCAGGTCCATGCCCTATATACACCTAAGGGAGTCCCCAGTATCTGCCTCCCACTCATCTGGCCAAGCACGTTCCAGGAACGATGGCAGCATGTAGGCCCAGCCCTGGCCCAATTAGGATGCGAGGGCTCATTAGTCAGGAGGAAGTCTGTCCAGCTCTCCACACAGGCAGGCCTGAATCAAAGGATGAGCCATGAGCCATTTCAGTTAATGTCGCTCTTCAAGTGGATGCACTGAGCAAAATGTGTGCTCAGCAGGATGGACTTCCCAGGGCCCGGGAGAGTCTGGAAAGCTCAGGGGTGAGGAGCCAGGCAGGACTTGGCTGCTCTTCTGGTTCGGCCACATACTACCTGGGTGAGTGGGGCCACTTTTCTGGCCTTTTGGGATCTCAGTTTCCTCCTCTGAAAAATGAAGGTAAAAATATCATAATAGAGCCTGGCGCAGTGGCTCACGCCTGTAATCCCAGCACTTTGTGGGGCAGAGGAAGGCAGATCATGAGGTCAGGAGTTCGAGACCAGCCTGGCCAATATGGTGAAACCCTATCTCTACTAAAAATATAAAAAATAAGCCCAGTGTGGTGGCGGGCGCCTGTAGTCCCAGCTACTCAGGAGGCTGAGGCAGGAGAATCGCTTGAACCCCGGAGACGGAGCTTGCAGTGAGCCGAGATCACACCACTGCACTCCAGCCTGGGCAACAGAGTGAGACTCCATCTCAAAAAAAAAAAAAAAAAAATCATAATAGATCCTAAGCTGCATGAGAGCAGAGATTCTGAATGCTTTGTTTACTACTGCAACCCAGTATCTAGAACAGTTTCTGATACATCACTGTGGCCTGATAAACACTCATTAGTGAAAGGATGAATGTTACCTTTCCAGGCAGGGCAGATGTGAATCTCTCTACCCAGCATCTGGCCCATGGTAGGGACCCATCAGATTTAGCACCGGGCAGCGAATCCTTTTCTTCTCTATGCACCACAACCATGCCCAAGGCTCCCTGGGCCACGAGCTTATCCCCATAAGGATGAGTCATTTGCTGGCATGCAGCCAGAAGATATCCACCACCTCACTGCAGGTCACCACCAGACAGTGTGCGTGAGGCTGCAGAAGCTGGAAAGATGGAACGGCGGTCACATTTAGCTCAGGGTAGGCTTTTTGTCTTAGTCTTGAGCCACGGATGCGGGAGGCCCTGTCCTTTGTTCCCCTCCCCTCCACTGGATGAAGTCCTTTCACGGGGTCTGTGGTTGGCTGTTCAGCTCCCAATGGTTCCCATGGCTCAGAGCCAACTGTGTCCACCACACCTCAGCCCCTCTTTTCCTGGAAGGTCAGCTCTCCCTGACTGCCCCCAGGTCGGAGGAACCTCCTGGATGGCCTTTTCTGGGTCCTCTTGCTCCTGTTCTGGTCTACCCTCTCCCCAGTTCTGAGACAGACGGTCATGTAAGTCTGACCTTGGAATTTTCAAAAGTCCCTCCCAAAGGCCAGTCCCTATCGGGGGTCCTCAGCAAATCCAGACTGCCCAGCCAGACTCATACCCCACAGGAGGTCAGGGAATCACCTTAACATTGATGCCTTTAGATACAGCCACAGAAGAGGTATTCTAAAGATGGGTGAAGTGTAAGGGACTAGGCTGGCGTGGTGGCTCACACCTGTAATCCCAGAACTTTGGGAGGCCGAGGCAGGTGGATCACTTGAGATCAGGAGTTTGAGACCAGCCTGGCCAACATGGTGAAACCCCACCTCTACTAAAAACACAAATATTAGCCAGATGTGGCAGCACACACCTGTAGTCCCAGCTACTCAGGAGGCTGAGGCATGATAATCGCTTGAACCAAGGAGGCAGAGGTTGCAGTGAGTGGAGATCGTGCCACTGCACTCAGCCTGGGCGACAGGGTAAGACCCTGTCTCAAAAATAAAAAATAATAAATAAATAAATAAATATCATTATTTTAAAAATACCAGTGAGTAATATAATGAAAGCCTTTAAAATGTAGTTTAAGGGAGCCCATGAACTCTAACCTGGCCTGGTCACTTAGTACAAACATATGATTTCAAAAGGACCTGAAAAGCTTGTACAAAGAAGCTTGATTCGGCATACAAATTTAATGTATATTTGACTCCCAAGGATCAACTGATTGAGTGTTCAAACATAGTCACTGAACACACCCTGTGTAGCCAGCACCATGCTGACTGGAGAGGAGCAGGAGAGAAAGATCCTGGGCCAAGTCCCAGAGCTCCAAGTGCTTCCTATTTACATGGCAGGAAAGACCAACACGCAAGAAACAGAGGCCAGTGAAGGCAGGTTTGGGGTGGACTGTGACAGTGACAGTGGGAAGTGGAGAGAACAGGTGCAGTCAGGAAGACTTCCTGGAGGAAGAGGTAAGACCTGGGCTAGACCAGGAAGAAAAGTGAAATGTAAGAAGCAGAGGAGAACATTTCAGTGGAGAGCACAGGGCCCAGTACACAGTGGGTGCTCTGTTGGATTCCGAGGAAGGGAGGGGAGAGGTGTGGAGAAAAATCCCTGTGGTCAGGGGACGGTGCCTGGCTTTCCAGGATCATCATTACTTTAATCTGTTTTCTTTTTGATGGCTTTTATGATTTTTTCTTTCTCCTTGATGTTCTGCAGTTCCATTATGGGCTGTTCAGGTGTGAATTCACTTTCATTCACCCAGCCTAGGACTCAGCACAGTTTTTCAACCCAGAATTCAGGTCTTTCTCCAAACTTAGAAAAATCCTCAGTCATTGTTTCTTTGAATGTAACCTCTCCTCCTTGAGTTTTTAAAATTTATTCTGTAGATTTTGTTTTTGCTTCTTTCATATTTTCCATGTCTTTACCTGCTGGTGCTTCATTCTGGGTAATTTTCTCAGATATCTCTTCCAAATCACTAAATCTCACTAAATCTTTATTATTATTATTATTATTATTATACTTTAAGTTCTAGGGTACATGTGCACAACGTGCAGGTTTGTTACATATGTATACATGTGCCATGTTGGTGTGCTGCACCCATTAACTTGTCATTTACATTAAGTGTATCTCCTAATGCTATCCCTCCCCCCTCCCCCTACCCCACGACAGGCCCTGGTGTGTGATGTTCCCCTTCCTGTGTCCAAGTGTTCTCATTGTTCAATTCCCACCTATGAGTGAGAACATGCAGTGTTTGGTTTTTTGCCCTTGTGATAGTTTGCTGACAATGATGGTTTCCAGCTTTATCCATGTCCCTACAAAGGACATGAATTCATCCTTTTTTATGGCTGCATAGTGTTGCATGGTGTATATGTGCCACATTTTCTTAATCCAGTCTATCATTGATGGACATTTGGGTTGGTTCCAAGTCTTTGCTATTGTGAATAGTGCCACAATAAACATACATGTGCATGATGGGACGTATCTCAAAATAATAAGAGCTATTTATAACAAACCCACAGCCAATATCACACTGAATGGGCAAAAACTGGAAGCATTCCCTTTAAATATCACTAAATCTAAAGTCATCTCTATTTAATATTTTATACATATATTTGAGATGGAGTCTCACTCTGTCACCCAGGCTGGAGTGCAGTGGCACAATCTTGGCTCACTGCAACCTCCGCCTCCTGGGTTCAAGCGATTCTCCTGCCTCAGCCTCCCAAGTAGCTGGGATTACAGGCACCCACCACCATGCCCAGCTAATTTTTTTATATTTTTAGTGGAGACAGGGTTTCACCATGTTGGCCAGGCTGGTTTTGAACTCCTGACCTCAAGTGATCCACCTGTCTTGGCCTCCAAAAGTGCTAGGATTGCAGGCATGAGCCACTGTGCCCGGCCTACATCAATATTTTTTATTTCTACAACTTCTACCTTTAAAAATAATAATTTTCTTTTCTTATTTGATAGATTGTATCCCTTTATCTCATTAAGCACTTTAAGTGTATTTATTTCTAACAGTTTTACATACATTAATTTATTTAGTTCTAACAGCAACTCTATGAAACAGGTGCTGTTTATCACCCCAATTTTGCAAAGCAGAAAATGAGGCAAAACGTGATTATGTAACTATTCCAAGGTCACACAATTAGTGATTTGTTGATTGGGATTTAAAAGCAGAAACAAAGGCATTTGAGCTGTTATGGGCTAAATTGTGTAATCTCAAAATTCATACGTTGAAATCTTCACCCCCAGTACTTCAGAATGTGACTATATTTGAAGATAGAGCCTTTATTTATTTATTTATTTATTTATTTATTTATTTAGAGATGGAGTCTCGCTCTGTTGCACAGGCTGGAGTGCAATGATGCAATCTTGGCTCACTGCAACCTCCACCTCCCGGTTTCAAGCAATTCCCCAGCCTCAGCCTCCTGAGTAGCTGGGATTACAGATGTGTGCCACCACATCCAGCTAATTTTGTATTTTTAGTAGAGACGGGGTTTCATCATGTTGGTAAGGCTGGTCTCGAACTCCTGACCTCAGGTGATCCACCTGCCTCAGCCTCCCAAAGTTCTGGGATTACAAGCATGAGGCACTGTGCCTGGCCAATGGGGCCTTTAAAGAGGTAATTAAAGTAAAATATGGTCATATGGGTGGGCCCTAATCCAATAAGATTGGTGTCCTTATAAGAAGAGAAAATTAGGACACAAAAGCATGTGCACACACAGAGGAATGACAGAACACAGAGAGAAAGCCACCATGTGCAAGCCAAGGAGAGAGGTCTCTGAAAAACAAATCTGCTGATACCTTGATCTTGAACTTTCAGCCTCTAGAACTGTAAGAAGTTTCTGTTGCTTAAGACTCTCAGTCTGTGGTAATTTGTCATAGCAGCCCTAGCAAACTAATACACTTACCTTCTTCACACACAAACATTTCTAACCTTTTCCTCCATCCAAGGTCAAGTACTTATGAATGCCAAGCTTGCTAAAACTTGTTATCATCTGACTGAGGCCAGGAGAGACTTAATGGTTGTACTTTGAAATCCCAAGAAGGTAATTATGTCACACACCCACTTCTGAAATGAAACTCATACTTAGTTTTTAAGGTCTTTTTAAATATTGTTCTATTGTTTCTATTTTCTCATGTGTCAACTCTCCCATTTTTGTGGGATATATTTCTTTATGTTGGACTTTCTCAAATGTTTTACAATTTGGTATTATCATGTTTAATAATTTATATTCTTCATATTGGTCTTCCTTAAGACCGATATGTTTTATAATTTCTGCCTATGAGCTCATCTTCAATGGGAATTATCCTTTCAGTGTGGTGGTGGAATTGTTCCTACCAGTGACCCAGATTGCAGTGACCTCCCCCTAGTTGCCTCTGCATAAGTCTTAAGGGGTCACAAATTCTCAAATTTTTTTCTCCATTTCCATCTTGGGATTTTTGTACATCATGAGTACATGTGTGGATCCAGCTTGTTCTCCACATTCTTGTGGGTAATTCTTTTTCTATCCATGGCCTGGGACATTTTTTTACTTCTGATCTATAATCAACCTCTTCAAGCTTCCTGCTGTGTTCAAGTTCAGAGGCTTTGATTCTTGTTTCCCCATAACCATTAATTTATAACAAACACCATAAGGAATGTATGCTACAGTCCCTAAAGTACTCAGCTCACCGAGGTAAATATAGAATTATCTCTTCATTTGTGGCACCTGAACATGTACTTTTCTTGTTTTGAATTGAATTGCATATTTACATTACAAAAAATATATATGCAGCATTTCTGTATGTTCCAGAAAATTTATGGGATCTCGGGAAAGCTATTTAACCCCTTTAGATCTGGCTTCCTCATCCTAAGACTGTAGGGATGATTAAACATGTTAATCCTTGTAAAGCACTTAGAACAGTGCCTGGTTCACAAGTACTCAGTAGGTGTTTTGATAAGTATTCCTGCTTCTGTTCAGTTCTTTTTCTTAACCAGGCCTGGTCCATCATCTTTATATATTTAAATTTTACTTTTCAAATAACCAAAACAATAACAATGAAAACATTTAGATTCTTCTCCTCTTCCCACCCCTTAAAGCAAACTTAACATGAGAAGGTATTTTATCATCTTTAAAAAAAAGTCTTATAATGAATTAAACTCATTATATTAATTATTCAATTCCTACAAATGCAAAATTATGAAAATTCCTTTGAAACAATTGGCTTATGACTACTAAGCTCATTAATGATCTATCAAAATTATCACTCAGAAAAGCATCACAAAAGCTTCGGGTCAAGGACACCCCAGGCCCTGAAAGGGATTTCTCAGTACCATCCCAGAATATTTCTATAGCACAACAGCCGACAGCCATTAAAAACAGTGAAGAACTTCAAAGTGTGCTAAATTGGAAAACCACCAAAACAGTAATACAGAACAGAACATACATGTTGAGATCCTGCCTAAGTAAAACAAAGGATATAGGTGTGTGTGTGTGTGTGTGTGTGTGTGTATGCACACAGACATGCATGGGAGAGAGAGAGAGAGGGAGAGAGAGGCAGGGAGGTAGAGATTATGTATATATAGAACATTTCTGGAAGAACACTCATAAAACTGTTAACATAGGTTATATAAAATGTTTTTGAGCAAGAAAGTGACAAGATCAGATCTGTGTCAGCAGATTCACATGGATACTGAGTGGGATGGGGTGCTGAGGGCTGGAAGCAATTGGGAGAGACTGAAGCCAAGAGACCCATTTAAAGGACATTGCAATTGTCAGGTAGGAGTTGATGGGGGCCTGTTCTGAGGCAGTGAGATAGAGCAAAGGACAAAAAAGGAAATTAGATTCACTTTAGAAAGCCACCCAATTGCAGTCCCAGGGCCTAGCACAGTACCTACTGGTACTAGGTGCTCAATAGGAAAGAAATGGTCTCCTGCGTGAAAGACTTATAATTTTAATTTTCAAAGTCATCCCACTGGGCGCCTGGACATGACAACCCCACTGGCCCCTTCACCCTCTTCTCACGAGTTCATTCCCTCAGCCCTGGGCCTGGGGAGCTGGGTTGTGGGGACAGGTCCACAGGCAGGTGAGTCCAGGGCTCAGGCCTCTACCTGTGCCCCTTGCTGGCCCTGCCCACCCAGGAGGTCCCTGCTGCATCCCCATGGTCCCACTCAGATCTATTCCTACACACACACACACACACACAAACACACACCCGCTACAAACACTTACATTTAGGAATTGCTTAAAATATATATTTTTAATGAGTGAAACAATGGCAGAGAGTGAGCAGAAGGATGAGGGTCTCATAAGTGTGACATCTGATGATAGGTTGCAGGAAACAGCCGAAATTCCCAGAAGACAGAGCACTCAGCGGACACCTCTTCAACCTCGGCATGCAGGAAGGCTCTGTTGGAAGGCTTTGGTGGCAAGGGACAGAGAGGGGAAAGAGGGAGTTAATGCACTTATTCTAATATCTCTTGAGCCTAATGCGGGATCTGGTTTATAGTGCCCTGCTCAAATGTTTGTTGAATGAATGAAAGAAAGGTTGGATAAATGGGTGGATGGCTGGGTGGATGGCTGGATGGATATATGGGTAAATGGATGAGTGGATGGATGGATGGTGGATGGATAGATGGATGGGTGGATGGGTGGATGGATGGCTGGATGGATATATGGGTAAGTGGATGAGTGGATGGATGGATGGTGGATGGATAGATGGATGGGTGGATGGGTGGATGGATGGGTGGATGACTGGATGGGTGGATGGGTGGATGGATGAATGGGTGGGTGGATGGGTGGATGAGTAGATGGATGGGTAGATGGATGTGTGGATAAGTGGGTGGATGTGTGGATGAGTGGGTGGATGAATGGATGAGTAGGTGGGTGGGTGGATTGGTGGGTGGATGGGTGGGTGGATGGATGGATAGATGGTGGGTGGATGGATGGATGGGTGAAGGGATGGATGGTGGATGGATGGATGTGGATAGATGGATGGGTGGATAGATGGATGGGTGGATGGGTGGATAGATGGATGGGTGGATGGGTGGATAGATGGATGGGTGGATGGATGAATGGGTGGGTGGATGGGTAGTTGAGTAGATGGATGGGTAGATGAATGGGTGGATGAGTGGGTGGATGAATGGATGAGTAGATGGTTGGGTGGATGGACGGATGGATGGATGGATGGTGGATGGATGGGTGGATGGGTGGATGGATGGATGGTGGATGGGTGGATGGATGGGTGGATGATGGATGGATGGATGGATGGATGGAAGGGTGGATGGATGGATGGGTGGGTGGATGGAAGTGTGGATGGGTGGATGGGTTGATGATGGATGGATGGATGGGTGGATGATGGATGGATGGATGGATGGATGGTAGATGATGGTTGGATGGATGGATAGGTGGATAGATGGATGGGTGGATAGGTGGGTGGATGGGTGGATGGATGGGTGGATGATGGATGGATGAATGGATGGATGGATGGAAGGGTGGATGGATGGATGGGTGGGTGGATGGATGGATGGATGGATAGATGGTGGGTGGATGGATGGATGGGTGAAGGGATGGATGGTGGATGGATGGATGGTGGAAGGATGGATGGGTGGATAGATGGATGGGTGGATGGGTGGATAGATGGATGGGTGGATAGGCGGATAGATGGGTGGGTGGATGGATGGATGGGTGGATCGGTGGGTGGATGGATGGATGGGTGGATGGATGGGTGGATGGGTGGATGGATGGGTGAGAGAATGGATGGGTGGATGGGTGGATAGATGGATGCATGGGTGGATGGATGGGTGGATAGATGGGTGGGTGAATGGATGAATGGGTGGGTGGATGGGTGGATGATTAGATGGATGGGTAGATGGGTGGGTGGATGAGTGCGTGGATGAATAGATGAGTAGATGGTTGGGTGGATGGATGGGTGGGTGGATGGATGGATGGGTGGTTGGATGGATGGTGGATGGATGGATGGGTGGATAGATGCATGGGTGGATGGGTGGGTGGATGGGTGGGTGGATGGGTGGATGATGGATGATGGGTGGATGGATGGGTGGATGGGTGGATGGGTGGATGATGGATGGATGGGTGAATGGATGGTGGATGGATGGATGGATGGATGGATGGGTGGGTGGATGGGTGGATGGATGGGTGGATGGGTGGACGGATGGGTGAGAGAATAGATGAGAGACTACTTCAATCTGGGTTTCAGGGACAAAACTGAAACCCATGTTTTGTGGCAATCAGATGGCTATGGGAACTTTCAAAGATGGCCCTCAGGGACCCCCACCCCTGGTATTGTGCCCTGTGTAATCCCCTACCTTTGAGTGTAGGCTGTGCCTGATGACTTCCTTCTAACGAGTAGAATATGCCAGAAGTGATGGAATATCACATCCTTGAGTATATTACAAAAGACTGACCTACCTCTTCCCAGACTCTCTCCATAGCCCTCTCTGATGAAATGAGCTGCCAGGGCAGAGAGGCCCACGTGGCAAAGGACTGATAGTGGCCACAGCTGACAGCTGAGAGGGGCTGAGGCCTTCATCCTACAGCCCTAAGAAACTGAATCCTGCCAACACCAGCAGCTTGGAAGTGGATCCCCCCTAGTGGAGCCATGAGATGAGACCTCAGCCCCTCCAACACTTGGATGGCAACTTATGAGAAACCCTGAGCAGAGAACCCAGCCAAGCAGTGCCCAGACTTCAGTGCCACAGAAACTGAGATGACAAATGAGTGTTATTTCAAGCCGCACACTTTGAGTTAATTTGTTTCCAGAACAGATAGCTAAAACAAATGCTGATTTGAGTTTTATATAAAGATGGATGATGTAGCAATTAAACTTGGCAAATGATGGTAGTGGTTTTGATACTAGTTGGCTTGGGTTTGAATCCTGGATCCCCAACTTACTAGCTGTGGGGCTTTGAGCAAGATGATCGATTTCTTGAGCCTCTGTTTCTGCATCTTTAAAATGGGCATGATTCTCTGGTCATAGTGACAACACAAGGATTACATAGATTATGTAATGTACTTAGCCCAGTGCCTGTCATGTAGTAAGCACTGGATTAAAGGAAGCTATTAGAGGGAATAATAATAATAATAATAATGGAGCAAGATGCCTTACAAAGCAGTGAGTGTTCCATGCCTGGAAGTGATTGAGTTAAGGCCAGATGGCCATGGCAGGAAGTGACTAGAACCCTGGAGGACCCCAAAGCCTCTCCCAAATCTCAGATTTGAGGGCTGTGCAGCTGGCTTGGCCAATGCTTGGGGTTGGTGGGCCAGCTGTGCCACGGGCCCCTCTTGGTGTGACCATCAGCATTATCTTGCACTGGGCGGGCGGCGGGTATTCCAGCCATGCCCAGCCTTCCCCTCAGAGAGCCCTTCCCTCCTGCACCACTTTTGTGTCAGGTATGTGGCTGCCACCCTGGCTCAACCCATGGGGCCCAGGAAGGTAAACACCCAGCCGGGAAGTGATCGTTATGGGCTCGTGGCCAGCTATGGGCCAAGGCAGGTCTAAAGGTCGGGAATGCTTCCCAGTGAAGCTTTTCCAGGACAGGACGAAGTTTTTGGCTGTGGGCTCTCCGGGACAGAGTGGAGCACCTGTGGATTTAGCCGGGGACACACCAGCCTGCTCGCAGGTGCCTGGACAGGACAGGGGACGAGGGAGGAACACTCTCTGAGGAAGCCCAACTCCTATGAGCTCCTCTCTGGCAGGTGAGAGAATGGTTTTGGTATTTTTTTAAAAAATAAAATGAGATAAAACAAGAGAAGGAACAGAGGCTACCGCTAGGACAGGTAGGAGAGGAGATTACCACCCATCCATTCACTGAGGAGGAGCCCCCAAGAGAAACAGCAGCCCTGGATTCCACCCGAGGGATCCTGTCTGGTCTCGGCTTCAGCACTGCCCCTCCTGGCACTCAGTTTCACCATCTGGGAATCAGGATAAGGACTCCTTCCAGGCGCTCTTCCATTATGGCTGTGGGGTAAGTGAGATCAAAAACAGGAATGGCTGCATAATTGCAGGGCCCTGTGCAATATAAAAATGCAGGGCCCCTTGTTAACATAGTAAGACTTTCAAAAGGACAACAACACAGCACTAAAGCAAGCCGGGGCACCTTCTAAGAACAGGGCCCTGTGACTGCACAGGCCCCACACCCACGACGCCAGTCCCGATAATGAGCGTATATGTAAACGGAAGTGCCTGATTCTTGTGTGCCATGGCACAAATCTCAGGGTCAGGAAGTGCACTTGGGAAACAGAAGTCATAGTCGCGAAGTGACAGCCTACTGCGCTTTAGCTCACCCAGCACTGCCCCCTCCGCTCAGGGGCCCCTTTCAGAAAGACAGAAGGCCCTACCCCTCAGAACCTTCCCGATTTTTGCATCTGGCTGGCCTCAAGCCACAGCACGGTGTGACTGAAATGTGTGGGGACACAGTTTTCTTGGATGTGAAAGTGGTAGGTTCTTATTGTCTATCTTGATTTAAAATTTGGGACAGTCACACAGTCTCTGGCTGTGTAGAGGTGGGACTTGTGTTTCCTGTGCTCGTGACGGCTCTGCTATGTTCCATTGATTGTCAGTGTATTTCTGCTTTTTGGGAAAATCCTTAATGCAATAAGGCCACTGGTGGGAATGTTCCAGCTTGGACACTTGCCATGTGTCTCTGTCCTCCCTGCCCCTTCTCTCTTTCTCTCTCTCTCTCTCTCTTTTTCCATTTAGGCTTCCCCTTTGCCCATGTCTCAGGCTGCCCCTTGGCACTGCTTAGCTCTGAGGAAGTAGAAGCCAGGGTCCCCTTGGGGGTCAAGCTTTCTGGTCCATGAAGGGAGACCACAGACCACCTCCCTCCACTGCACTCTCCTCCCACATCCCTTTCTGGAGCCCAAATTGTCATGGGAACCCCTCCCAGGGAGGGGATCCCCACAGGAAAGCCAGGGGTTGATCCAATGACAGTGTGAGTAACATTCCACAGCTTTCTGCCCCAGTGGGGCTGGGGACACAGATGAGGCTAGACATGGGGGAAGATGAATTGCTTTAAGAAGAGCTGACGCATGCCTGTAGTCTCAGCCACTCAGGAGGCAGAGGCAGGAGGGCTGCTTGAGCCCAGAAGTCATGCAGTGAGCTATGATCATATCACTGCATTCCAACCTGGGCAACCAGGCAAGACTCTGTCTCTGTTCCTTTTTTTTTTTTTTTTTTTTTCATTGCTTTAAGAACTTCCCTTGGCCTGTGGGAGACCGGAAGCTTGTACCAGTAACAAAATAGCCCAGATGTTGTGGGGCCACCCAGAGCCTCTCAGAGGAGACCAAACCTAACCACCCAAGCCTGCTGGCTCTACCAGGGGCACAGGAGCTGCTGTTTGTCCCAAGAAGCTGGTGAGCCACCAGCACCAAGTCGGACATCCCGTCTCCCAAGATGACATCCCTTCCCCATCTACATGGGCCCATTGCTTCCCGAGTAAGGAGTCAGCTCTGATGCTCTGAAGTCACCCCCCAGCACAACCCCAATGGCAAAAATTCCTTTATTCCTTCATAGATAATTGCTGTGCACAGTGTATGTGTGAGGCTTTGAAGTGGGGCTGCGGACACAGATGGGACAATGGTGGCCCTCAGGCTAGTGGAGATGAAGCGATGCTGTGTCCCACACCCCCGAGGTCAGGCCAGAAACCCCGCTTGGTGAAAAGAGCATGACAGCCCTCTCACCCCAACAACGGTGACAGGATCCTGAGGCTGAGAGGCACTGTGGCCCAGCGGAGCAGGGGGTTCCATCTCTGAGCCTGGATGGGCTGCCTCTTTTCAGACCCCCCTTCTCCCCGCACCTAAGCCCCCTCTGCTACCATGATGGTGTCTTCAGGAGGCTGCTGGGCCTCAGGAAAAATTCCTTGCCTTGGCCTGGGACCACCTCTCCCCACCTTGGGAGAGGTCAGACCAAGGGGTGGAATTCTGCCTCCAGACTGGAGGACCCACCCCAGAAGGCTGAGGACTTCAGCCTTACTCCTCCTCCCTTTGTTTGGCAGCCATCCTGGAGGCCAGGGCCGTGGGAGACCACATGGGGTCTGAGCACTGAGGAGGGGCCATTTGCTGGAGCACCCTCTGTGGGCTGCTTTTGGGAAACTAGCTCAGGTGGTTGATTAAGGACCTGGGAGCCTGGGTGAGGCCATCTCGCAATCTTCCTGCCTCAACTCACTTTGCCTGTGGACAAGGAAAAAAAAATCACACGTTCAAATGAGGAGGATGGGCACCATCAAAGGGATGGATGATCAGCAAGGCCTGCATGGAGGAGGTGGCCTCTGAGCTGGCCATCATTCAACAATCTTCCATCACTTATTAATGATTTTCCAGGAGGGGGAGAAGAACTGGGGGTGTGGTTTGATGTATTATAAAGCAAGCCTCTCTACCCTGAAAATAAGGTAGTAATTCTTTTCACACTCACTCAAAATGAATGCTCCAGGTTCTTTAAATAGCATACACTCAACAGATAGCACATTCCAGGTGAAGGGACAGCAGGGTTTTAGCAAAAGGGAGGGAGCCCTGCAGGTAAGGGTTGGCCCAGTGGAGGCAGAGACAGGGGAGGCATGAGGTCTGTTTAAAAGATGCCAGCTGGGCGTGCTGGCTCACACCTGTAATCCCAGCACTTTGGGAGGCTGAGGCGCATGGATTACCAGAGGTCAGAAGTTCAAGACCAGTCTGGTCAACATAGTGAAACCCCATCTCTACTAAAAATACAAAAATTGGCATGGTGGTGGACCCCTGTAATCCCAGCTACTCAGGAGGCTGAGGCAGGAGAATGGCTTGAACCCAGGAGGCGGAGGTTGCAGTGAGCCAAGATCACGCCATTGCACTACAGGCAAGGTGACAAGAGGAAGACTCCAATTCAAAAAAAGAGAGACAGGACAGGTGGAGTGGAGGGAAGGTGGAGGGGATGGCCCAACCCAAGATGCCAGGACCCCAGAGGTCCACAGAGATGAGAGTGGGGGTCTGGATGGCCAGCGTGTCCCATGGGAAATTCATCCCTCACTTCTGCACCCTGCACCTGGTGGCTGTGCCTCAGTTGCCTTCACTTTGGGCTGGAGCTTCATGCACCAGCACCATGTCTCCCAAAGCTAGAAGCTCTGACCTCCAATCACCAGGAGTTTTACTTTTTTTTTTTTTTTCTGTAGAGATGGGTTCTCACCATCTTGCCCAGGCTCATCTCAAACTCTCACACTCCAGCAATCCTCCCACCTTGGCCTCCCAAAGTGCTGGGATTAGAAGAGTGAGCCACTGCACCTGGCCCCAAGTTGCTGATGAGTTTAACAATGGATATATGAACCGGGTGCAGTGGTGTGTCCTGTAGTCCCAGCTACTCTGGAGGCTGAGGTGGGAGGATCGCAAATTCAGATCCAGCCTGGGCAAAATAGCAAGACCCCCATCTCTAAAAATAAATAGATCAATAAAAAGGAGTTTGGGGCAGCAACATGGATAGAAGTGGAGGCCATTATGTCAAATGAGATAAACCAAGCATAGAAAGACAAATATCTCATGTTCTTACTCATATGTGGGAGCTAAAACTGTGAAGTGGGTCTCATGATGACAGACAGTAGACTGCTGGTTACTGGAGGCCAGGAAGTGGAGCAGGGATGCAGGGATGAAGGAGTGAAAAAGAATAAAGATACTTATTGTCACTGAACTGCACACTTAAAAATTATGAAGATGGGCCGGGTGTGGTGGCTCACACCTGTAATCCCAGCATTTTGGGAGGCCAAGGTGGGCAGATCACTTGAGGCCAGGAGTTCAAGACCAGCCTGGCCAACATGGCGAAACCCTGTCTCTACTAAATATACAAAAATTAACTGGGCGTGGTGGCACCTGTAATCCCAGCTACTCGCGAGGCTGAGGCAGGAGAATCACTTGAACCAGGGAGGTGGAGGTTGCAGTGAGCCGAGATCAAACCAGTGCACTAAGCCTGGGCCACAGAGCAAGACTCCGTCTCAAAAAAGAAAAAAAAAAGATGCAGATGGTAAAGTTTTTCAAAAAAAGGAAAAAGAAATATCTATTGAAAAACTGAAAAGAAACAGAGGTGCCAATTCACTATTAGTTAATGAGTATGTTTCCTACCAGAGACAAATCCTTCAAAATATAGGCTCTGCAGAAGGGCGAGCAACTTGGACAGTGCCCTTCAAGGGATGAGAGAAGCTTGGGAACCACAGAGGCAGTGACAGGGGATATGGAAGGCAAGCTGGGCCTAAGGCCCTTGACCCCCAGGTCCCGCCCCAAAGTGGCCAGTGTCAGTCCCAAGGTGCTGACTTTTGGAGTGTTGCTCTATCTCATGTACAAGTTAGTGCGACCTGCTTGTATCAGTCTTTCAGGCTACATGACAGTGAACTCCATGAAGGCCAAATCCCTGGACAGTACCTCATGCAGCCCATCAACAAGCAATTGCTGGGTGCAATTGCTCTCTGGGCCCAAAGTGAAAAGATGGCAAAACTGCCTGCTCCTCTCCCAAGCTCTCCACCATCATTTCAGGCCCCCGCAGCTGCCTCCATACCCTTTACCGCAATCCACATAAGCAGATCAAGAAAACTCAATTTCCTACTCTCAGCTGATACACTCAGTGTTGCTGAGCCCAAATAGATTCCTATTAAATCCCACCAATGGGGTGAAAATTTTCCAAGTATTTGAAGTTTTTAGAACCCTCGCATATGGGTTTTATTTTTCAGGATGCTCCCAAGTCATAAATCCACTCATGAGAGTGAGGACAAAGATCAAGACAGTTTTGCTCTCATCTGAGTGAGAAAAACATTCCTTGGTGGATTCTTGAGCGTTGGAGGAAAGCCTTCCTTTCTGCCAAGTTCCTTTTTAGGAAATTAGCTTTGGACTTTAAAATGATTTTAAAGTTGTTTCTGGATTGAAAAGGGCATCTGGCGCCTGGACAACTTTTCCTGGTGCCTGAGATATCAGAGCAGTCACTTGCAACTTTCTACAGATTTCTGGCCTCTTTGGAAGCATTCCTAAATCAAGAGCAAAGTCATTCGCCATTGGCCACCTTGGGTTCCAAGTCAAGGGTAAGAAATGGAGCTCAGGGTCATAATGAAGTCGTTTGGATACTCAATCTAAAATCAACAGGCTCATCTAGGCTGTGTTTGGGAAAACATTATTATAGCTAATTTGTGTATTCATTGGAGAAATATCACAGAAAATGCCAAAATTAAGTAGCATGCGTAGACTGCCAGCATCTTCTCATGTGAGCAGTGCTAGGGTCCTGCCAGGTTAAAAGCCCCCGGTGTGCATCCTCCTCCCTTTCTCAGCCTTCACTAGGCACCAGTTTGCGCTGCTCTTCTCTGTGAGTTGTCCCCACTGCAGACCCACGATCAGCCTGAGCAGGGCTCAGACACAGAGCTACCTGGCGGCTACCTGGCGGGCCAAAGTGTTCTTCCTAGAAACCTAGGCTGGGCCATTATCTACCTTTGCTCCCCCTCCAAATTCTCTGTGATCTTTAAAGCTGTTTTCTTGAGAAATGCTATTTGCTTTAAAAGTTAGAATTGTGTTTATTTATTTATTTATTTATTTATTTGAGACAGGGTCTTGCTCTGTTGCTCAGGCTGGAGTGCAGTGGTGGGATCATGGCTCATTGCACCCTTGACCTCTCAGGCTCAAGCGATCCTCCCATCTCAGCCTCCCAAGTAGCTGAGACCACAGATGTGTGCCATCACGCCTGGCTAATTTTTGTATTTTTTGTGGAAATGGGGTTTCGCCATGTTGACCAGGCTGGTCTTGAACTCTTGGACTCAAGCGATCAGCCCGCCTCAGGCCCCAAAGGGCTGGGATTGTATACAAGCATGAGCTACCATGCCTGGCCCAACATGTTTTAAATTAAAGGTGGTGAGAAACAGTTTAGAAATCACGTTCTTAAGCACTTTGCTGGAGCTGGGCTGCCTGGGTTTGAATCCTGCCTCCACCACCTGCTAGCTGTGTGACCTCGGATGAGTTGGTTAACCTCTCTGACCCACCATGCTCCATGTCCTCCTCTCTAAAAGTGAAAGAAATAGGACAAGTACAGTAAAGATCATACAGGATCACCATGAGTGTTCAATGAGATGGTGCACAGAAAGCTCTTGGCCCTCGCAAAATTTTAGCTATTATTTTCCTGATATGCCATGAGAAAGAAAAAGGATCACTTTTTCCAATACAACAGTTAACTTTCAGCAGCATTTATCAGTGAATTTATGAGTGCACATAGTTAGAGGATTGAGCACTAAACAGGAATGTGTACACAAGAACCCTCAAATATAAAGAGAATCAGCTGTCTGGGAAGATTTCACCAAACCAGCTCCTCGTGCTCTGTGCTTGGCTAAGTTGGAGGTGCCCCCTTCTTTTGATGATGCCATTCAAGCTTACCTGTCATCAGCCCAGAAGCCTCTACAACCCCCAAATCTCCCTTGAGGCACCTGCACATTAGACCCAATGATGACTTCCCTCCAGTGAATAATATTGCTTGAGAAGTGAAGGCATTTTTCCCAGCAAAACCCTGATGCTCCAATTTTTTCAAAAAATGGCTTGGTAAATGCTGGTGTGGAAAAAGTTTTGGGGAACTCAATAATGGTGAACCCAATAGAGCTAGAGCTCCATCACTAAGAAGAGTGTGTTAGCTTTCAATTGCTGCTGTCAAAAATTACCACAAACTGTGGCTTAAAACAATGCAGGCCAGGTGCAGTGGCTCACACCTGTAATCCCAGATTTTGGGAGGCCAAGGTGGGCGGATCACTTGAGGTCAAGAGTTCGAGACCAGCTTGACAAACACTACAAAACCCCGTCTCTACAAAAAATACAAAAATTAGCCAGATGTGGTGGCAAGTGCCTGTAATTCCAGCTACTTGGGAGGCTGAGGCAGGAGAATCGCTTGAACCCAGGAGGCAGAGGTTGCGGTGGGTTGAGATCGTGCCACTGAACTCCAGCCTGGGTGGCAGAGCAAGACTCTGTCTCAAAAAACCAAAACAAAACAAATCAAAAAACAATGCAAATCTTACAATTCTAGAAGACAAGAAGCCCAACATGGCTCTCACTGGGCTAAATCCATGCTGCTGGCAGGACTGTTTCCTTCTGATGGCTCTGGGAGAGGATGTTTCCTGCCTTTTCCAGCCTCCAGAGGCTGCCCGAACTACTTTGCTTGTGGTCTCTTCCTCCATCCTCAAATCCAGCAGCATAGCATCTTCAAACCTCTCTCTGACTCTTCTGCCTTCCTCTTATAAGGAGCCTTGTGAATATACTGCGTCCACCTGAGTAATCTGGGATAATCTCCCCATCTCAAGATGCTTAACTTTTTGCCACAGAAGGTGGCCTTGTAAGCACATGGGCATCCACGCTGGAAGGAGTGGTCCTGTGGGTCAGGAAAGCCTCACCTTCCCAGCTGAGAATCTGGGCAGAAGTGTTTGGTAGGGTGGCTGCTTCCTGCTGGTGCTCAGGACCTGTGTTTTGGGGGTGTAGAGACAGCCCCGAGGGCACTGCTCCCCCACTGCACTCTCCATGTGGGAACACATCTGCGGAGCGACCTGCCAGCTCCAGCCCTCCTGATTGTAACCATGGGGCACTCAGAGCCCCATAGCTGCTCAGACTGGGAACTTACCAGTCAGTATCCCAGAAATGGCACATTGGGGGCATCCATGTGTTGGTGCTGATCCATGCTAATGGTTGCCCGCAGAATCCATCGAGGACAACGAGACCCAATCTAGGTTGGAAGGGAAAGTGTGCTGTGATAGGTTAGCAATGTCTGTCCTGACGAAGGAGTAGAGAAAGGTGGTCTGTGTGTATCTGATCTGCCATTCACACTAGGAAGAAAGGCTTTTTTTGTTGTTGTTGTTTAAATTTAGGGGGCACGAGTGCAGTTTTGTTACATGGATATATTGCACAGTGGCAAAGTCTGGGCTTTTGGTGTAACCATCACCCAAATTTTGTACATTCTATCCATTAAGCAATTTCTCACTCCTCACCCCGCTCCCAGCCTCCCATCCTTCGGAGTCCTCAGTGTCTGTCAGTCCATACTCAACATCCATGTGTACACATTATTTAGCTCCCACTTATAAGGAAGAAGGTGCAGTATTTGACTTTCTGTTTCTGAGTTATTTCACTGAAGATAATGGCTTCCAGTTCCACCCATGTTGCTGCAAAAGACATGATTTCATTCTTTTTATGGCTGCATAGTATTTCATTGTGTCTATAGACCACATTTTCTGTATCCAGTTATCCATGGATGGATTCCACATCTCTGTTATTGTGAATAGCACTGTGATGAACACGCAAGTGCAGGTATCTTTTTGATATCATGATTTCTTTTCCTTTGGGTAGATATCCAGTAGTGGGATTACTGGATCGAATGGTAGTTCTATTTTAGGTCCTTTGAGAAATCCTCATACTGTTTTCCATAGAGGTTGTGCTAATTTACATTCCCATCAGCCATGTATATGTGTCTGGGTAGGGAGGAAGTTTTTCTGAGCAGTCAGGTCCTTGGGAACCCAGGGGGACAAGCTGTGCCTTATTTGTGTGACTCTGAGCAGGTGCACTGGTGGAGGCTCTGCATCTTCATCTTTAAAATGAGAGACACTGATCAAGTCCTTCCTAGACCGCTGAGTGGATGACGGGGTCGCAAAGGGGAAGGAGTGCCACTTGCCACCTCTCACAAACTGCCTGCATCTGTGGGTCAGAGGTCCAAGTGCCCTGGTCCTGAGATGGTCCTTGTTTTGGTCACCCCTACTGTGGTGAGCAGTCTTGGACATCCTTCCACCTGGAACAGGCCTGAACCTGCTTCCCCAACAGGCCCTGTTCTGCCTGGAGAGGACTCATCCACTTGTGTGGGGGAAGGGAGCAGGGAAAGGCTGGAAGAAAGTGACCAGGCTAGAGAGACCCAATGTGAAAGGGGCATGCGGTAGCCGACCCAGTCCTGGGAGCAGGTATCGGGGAGGCAGAGCCTCTGGGATGGGACTCAGAGTCATGGTCTGGGTTCTGGGGGTTGGAGGCAGCTGTCAGTGGCACCCTAGGCACATTCACGGGTGAAAGCTGACAGCCCAGCACCCAGCATGCAGCTCACTCAAAGTCAATGAACCAGCGACTCTAGGATCAGGGGAAGGGGCCAGGAGAAAGCCTTTGCCTCAACCAAATGTCCACGCAGCCCCGAAGAAAGGCCCCCAGCAGGATGAGGAAGGGAAATTGAGGCAAAGCCGAGCCTGATCCTCAGCGATGGGGGGTGAGGGGAGAGGGAGCAGGGGGAAGGGGAGGGAAGGTAGGGGCCAGTAAGGGCAGGTAAGGCATTTGGGCTGCTTCCTAAACGCCTTCAGGAGTGTTGTGAGCATGGGTGTGACGTGATGCACTATGTGTTTTTCCACAAAGGACCAGGTTTGGGTGTTTTCTGGGGTTCCCAGCAGTTACCTCATCTTTCTGCCCTGATGGCCTTGACAAGCACTCCACACTAGAATCTAGACAGGAAGAGGACCCTGGAGGGCAGTGCAGATTCCAGGGGGCTGAAGGGCAGCTCCCAGCCCAGATCAGCCTGGAGTCAAGGCCAAGAAGTGCTGCTGCTGCGACCAGGGGATGGGGAAGGGCTGGAGCAGGCCGTGAGAGGGCTGCAGCTGTCCCAATGACATGCTCAGGTGTGCGGGTGCAGGTGAAAAGCAGGGAGCTTGGGAGGGGTCATTGGGAAGCAGAGCAGAGGGAGGAGTCCCCAGAAGAAGGGAAGGGGTGGGAGAAGCCAGACAGGCGCCTGCAGGGCTGCAGGGTCAGGGGCTGCTGGAGAGTTCCTCTCTCCAGCCTCCAGCTTTCTCAAGGACCTTGGGTACAAGGACAGAGGGGCGGGTGAGGTGGGAGGCTGGGGGAACTAGAGAAGTTATGACATGATCGTGACAGAGATCAAGGGGGTGCTTGCTGCAGAAATGAAGTCGGCTTGCTGGTCTGTCTTGCAGAGTGACTGAATCACTGTGACATCTGTCTGCCCTCACCCAGGCAAGGAGGTCAGAAAACTCCAACATGCATTAAATGCTGGGTCTGTTGGTTAAAAAGGCAATTCAGGGGCCACACAACAAGGGCCAAGTTGGAGCAACAAGCTCGGGCCAGGGGCACAACCACCAATATCAGGTACATGTGATTTGAACACCTGCAGTGTGTGCCAAGTTC
Organism: Pan troglodytes; assembly: GCF_028858775.2. Taxonomy (NCBI): domain Eukaryota; kingdom Metazoa; phylum Chordata; class Mammalia; order Primates; family Hominidae; genus Pan; species Pan troglodytes. Next base: position 135,206,577 of record NC_072411.2, on the reverse strand, counting down.
TGGAACATCCGAGATCCCCATGGCTGGGACTCAGGGCGCCTCCTGGATGGCCTCAGCTTGGCACTTTTATGTTGTATTGTGACCATCTGGCCTGCTGGGCTGGGCCTTTGCGTCTTTGTTTCTCCAGGGCCTGGCCCTGGGCAGGTGGATTTTCAGTGAACATTTGCTAGAAGAGAAAGGAGCCGATGGATGAACAGACGTCTCCATGGACTTCAGTGGGGGTGGTAGGGCAGGGTGGTATGTGTGTGGAGTGGCTTCTCAGGCCAGCCCAGGAACAAATGGGACTGAGTCCTCCAGGAAAGAGCCTTAGAGGATATTAGCAAGGAGGGGGAAGGGGAAGGTGCAGGCAGGGCTGCTCCAGGCAGATACCCGAGGGTCCATCTAAGCTGCAAACCATTGCCAGAACCTAGTCAGGAGACGTTTGAAGAGAAAAGCCAAGAGAGGGAGAAGGAGAATTCAGGAAGGATCAGAAATAGGCTGGGATCGACATCAGAGGGAAAGAGCACCCCGCGCTGCTGTGGGTCTGGGAGCAGAGGCCAGTGGCCTGGAGACTGGGCAGCCCCACCTGGGGCAGCCACCAGGTAGTCCCAGAGGCCTTCCTTGGGGTGGGGAGGCCCCAAACACTCGCCAGAGCTGTCTTGTATGCACCAGGAATGCTCCGCCACCTCCCGGGAGGGTTTGGGTTATTCACGATTAACTCATGGATTCCTGGGCATGGGCAATCACGTGTCAGCTAAACAGGACTGCAGGAAGCTTAGGGGGCCGAGACCCTCTTGGGATTTGGTGAAAGGTGTGCACCCTCCCCCTGGACCTGAACAAACACACACTCTGCACCCCCTTTCCAGAGATGTGCAGACTCGCTGAGGTCAGTGTAAGAAGGGTCCAGGCTCCTCAGAGTCCCCCAGGGGGCTTGTCACAGTGACGCCTGGGCCCCACCCTCCAGGCCTCCAGGTAAACCCAAGAATCTGTATTTCATTAAAGTTCACAAATGCTGTTGCTGCCACTCACAGTGGACCAGGCTGACATGAAGAGAGGAGGGAAGGCTTAGCTCCGAACAGAAACATGCTCTGGTGTCTGGCTCACCAAGGTCATTTCAATCTAGTGTTTCCTGAACGTCAATCAATTGCTTTCTATATTTACAATATTCTGTGTGTATGTGACAGGGTCTCTCTCTGTTGCCCAAGCTGGAGTGCAGTGGTGTGATCATAACTCACTGCAACCTCCTGGGCTCCAGGAATTCTCCCACCTCAGCCTTCCAAGTAGCTGGGACTACAAGCGTGCACCACCGCCCCTGGCTAATTTTTTATTTTTTGTAGAGACAGGGTCTTGCTATGTTGCCCAGGCTGGTCTCGAACTCCTGGCCTGAAGTGACCCTCCTGCCTCGGCCTCCCAAAGTGCTGGGATTACAGGCATGAGCCACCACGTCTGGCCACATTTACAATTTTTAACATGTCCATGTACTGCCTGTCTTATTAATATTTTCTACAGATTGCCTTTAAATTAAATTTCTTACTTCATTTATTTTCATCCTAAGCTTTAATATCTGTGAAATCATAGGTTTGATGTGCTAACTGGGTTTTTTTCTAGAATAAGTAAAATATTAAACTACTGATTTTTTGAACGTTTGACTCATGTCCCTCCTAAAATTACCTCACAGTCACCGGTTCAACTCCCATGCAGCTGGAAGGAGGACAGGAGGATCTAGGGTTTACCCAAATCCTGTGACTATTTTAGATGAGAGACGGATGGAAAAAACCACAGCCCCCAATGTCCCTGCCATTACTGCTCACTTTCTTTTTTTTATTTTTTTATTATTATTTTTTAAGACAGAGTCTCTCTCTGTTGCCCAGGCTGGAGTGCAATGGTTCAGGGCAACCTCCGTCTCCCGGGTTCAAGCAATTCTCCTGCCTCAGCCTCCCAAGTAGCTGCAATTACAGGTGCACGCCACCACACCTGGCTGATTTTTGTATTTTTAGTAGAGACAGGGTTTCACCATGTTGGCCAGGCTGGTCTCAAACTCCTGACCTCAGGTGATCCACCCGCCTCGGCCTCCCAAAGTAGCTGGGATTACAGGCGCACGCCACCACACCTGGCTAACTTTTGTATTTTTAATAGAGTCGGGGTTTCGCACGTTGGCCAGGCTACTGCTCGTTTTTAAAAACACACCTGCCTCTTGAAAAACTCACTCACCCAAGCCAGCATAGAAATCCTGGCCTTTCTGCCCCATGGCCCACACGACCTCATCACCTTCTGCCTCCCTGTCGCCTTCCGTTCTCGCTGGCTATTCCCACTCTCCTCTCTGCCCCCTACCAAGGCCCCAGCACCCTCTACATGCCTGAATCCCTCCAGCCCACTCCTGGGCTCACATCCTCAGGAAACCTTCCTCAGGTCTGAGCCACCTCCCCCTACCTATGGGCCCGTGGGGAGACTCACAGGCTCACATGAGGATGTGCAAAGGTGCTTTCAATGCTTCTAGCACTGCACACTTGAGAGAAGCTTCCAGAAGGGAGAGGCTTATGTTGGGGGTGATGAGAGATGTTAGGAGTTGCCTCCTGCCTGCTCTGCTGGGCCTGAGCGAGAGGTCTGTCTCATGCCTGGGAACCTGCCACAGTTGCACTCAATGCCACTCCAATCCTCATCTCCGGAAGGGGGAATCTGGTTGGTTCAGCCCAGCCTCTGGGTTGATTCCTCCTGGGCCAAAGCTCCACCCTGCTCTGGTCAGCTGTGGCCAGCGGGATGGGGGGAAGTGGCACTCAGGGTGCCCCCTCCAGGGCTGAGGACAAGGCAGCTCCCAAGGAAGGGGCTCGGGAACAGGAAGGTGGGATGGCTGCCTCTGGTACAACACTGGTTCACGGCGCCGTTTCAAGAAATCAGGTTAAACTGAGACTTTCCCAACCAGAAATCCAAGTGTTCCCTTCATTCCTTCTCCAGTTGTTATGGGCTAAATGTTTGTCTCCCCCTAGAATTCAGCCGTTGACACCCTAAACCCCCGTGTGATGGTATTGGAGATGGCGCCTCTGGGAGGCATTTAGGTTTTTTTGTTGTTTTTTTTTTTTTTTTTTTTGAGACAGAGTCTCGCTCTGTCGCCCGGGCTGGAGTGCAGTGGCGCGATCTCGGCTCACTGCAAGCTCCCGCCTCCCAGGTTCACGCCATTCTCCTGCCTCAGCCTCCTGAGTAGCTGGGACTACAGGCGCCCACCACCACGCCCGCCTAATTTTTTGTATTTTTTTTAGTAGAGACGGGGTTTCACCGTGTCAGCCAGGATGGTCTCTATCTCCTGACCTCGTGATCCACCTGCCTCGGCCTCCCAAAGTGCTGGGATTGGGATTACAGGCGTGAGCCACCTCGCCTGGCGGCATTTAGGTTTAAACCAGGCCATGAGGGTGGGGCCCCATGATGGAATCAGTACCCTCATAAAAAGAGGAAGAGGCTGGGCACGGTGGCTCACACCTGCAATCCCAGCACTTTGGGAGGCCAAAGCAGGAGGATCGCTTGAGCCCAGGAGTTCAAGATCAGCCTGGCAACATGGCAAAACCCCATCTCTACAAAAGATACAAAAAAATTAGCCAAGCATGGCAGTGTATGCCTATAGTCCCAGCTACTCAGGAGACTGAGGCGGGAAGATCGCTTGAGTCCGGGTGGTGGAGGTTGCAGTGAGCTATGATGGCACCACTGCCCTCCAGCCTGGGTGAAAGGCCCAGTGAGGACATAGAGAGAAGGCAGCCTCTGCAAGCCAGGATGGGGCCCTCACCAGAGCCTGGCCATGCTGGACACCTGGTCTTGGACTTACAGTTCCAAAACTGTTGTAAAATACATTTCTGTTCTTTACACCACCTAGTCTACAGGATTTTGTTATGGCAGTGTTAGCAGACTAAGACACCAATATTAGTGTTGTCATTTTTAGCCGAGCTTTTTATAAATCTCCCTGACTATGGGTTAATAAAGCAGTTCACAGCAACCCCGACATGCAAATGACCCAATGACTAGAATTCAACAAAGACCCAGTGTGTCATGCCGGCCCCTGCACATAAACATCCCCACTGGGCTTTGGAAATGATGTTCACCACTTTTACGTAGCGTCTGCCTTGCACTGGGCCTGGGAGCTCAGCAGCCCTGGCCCTCCTCCCTCTGGCTGGGGTGGCAGACCTTGCCCACAGGCGGGAGCTTGCCAAGGGCGGAGGCTCGCTGAGCCGCTCACCCTAGAAGGTGCAGTCCTTGTCCCCAGCTCTCTCCCTCTGGCTCATGCCCTGTCTGATGGCAGGGAAATGTGAGAGACACAGTCACACATGGCGGCAGCTGCTGGACTTCACTTGAATAAAATAGGCGCCCCTCTCCTCTCCCACCTGGCTTAGAGTGGCTGCTGTCACCAGCATGTCCAGAGGGGGCAGGACTCAGCAGTTCCACCCACCAGTCCCCGACACAATGCAGCATAGATGTCATTTACTGGGTCAGAGACAAGGGGAGGGCTCTGACAGACACTCGATTTTTTTTTAACCCTATATCCAATTTTTATATTGAACATTATATACATTTTACAACCGTTGATTCTTTATACACCAAAAAGTAAAAACTATTTTAAAAAGTGAATCATTCACTTAGTTGCAAATAATAAAAAGAGCAGCCTGGGAGGATTGCCATGGTGAGTGTCTGCCATGCCCATCATCATCATCTCATTTAATCCCTGCAGTATCACTGCTCAGATGTGGGAAGCTTCCAGAAGGGAAAGAGGCCAGAGGAGAGGCAAGTTCAGGTTTGGAAAGATGGAGGATGTTAGAAAATTCCCTTCCGCCTGCTGTTCGGGGGTCCCAAACCAGGAGACCCTGTCTGTCTCATGACCAGAGGCCTAGCACAGTGTGGCACGCAGTCATGCTCATTGTATGAGCGGGCAGAACCCACCCACTGAGGACCCCATATTGAACCTCATACCGTGAACTAGGAATGCAGCTTCACCCTACAGATAGGACCAGAGGCTCCTGGGATGTGTCGAGTGCCCAGGGAGACCTGGCCAGGAGTCCTGCTAGGACATGCTGGGAGGGAACACCTTCCTAGGGGTGTTAGACATCAGAAGAAGAGAGACAACTGGCCTGGCACCTACAGGGCTGCACAAGAAGCAGGAGACACCCACCCATCCACCACCACAGCCACTGTGGGAAAGACACCTGCCGCTGCTTTGAGCCCCTGCCCCCAAACTGCCCAGGGCCCCCTATGTAGAAGGCTTCACCCAGCATGGAGGGAGAGCTTTACTGAGCGGACTGTAGCCCCCCTATGGCATGAGCCGGCTGGTGAGTGCCAGGGCTTAGTTCCCCAGAGAGAGCCAGGCTTGCTTTGTCCTGGCTTCTGGCTCTGTCTCTGGCTGCGCTGTCCCTGGTCTTTGCTCTTTGACTGGGGCAGCCATGCTTCCTAAGCACGTGCGCCATGCTCCACCTCGCAGGCAGTCTCTCCACCTCCCCTGTGCTGATACCAGCCATACCTTTCTTCTGGGACCTGGAAGAGCTTGGTTTGAATCCCACCTCAGCCACTTACCAGCTGTGTGATCCTGGACAAGTTACTGAGTGTCTCTGAGCCTCAGATTCAATAGTAGCCACCCTACTCCCACCCCACCCCCTGGGGTTGTTGTGAAGATCAAATGGGCTCAATGGAAAGGGCCTATCTCAGCGCTGAAACTCCCGCTGTGGTTTCCTCTGGGAAGAGGGGGAAGAGCATCTGCTGCCCAGGGCACTTCCTCTCCAGGAGGGCTTGTCTCCACCACCACCTTCTGGCCTGGGTCCCTGCTGCTCTTCTCGGCCCTGTGACCTCCTGCTCAGAAACCATGGGGTAGGGAGGGGCTGCAGGTGGCAGAAGCCACCCCCGGTCCTATCGGGGCACGTTTCCCAAATGTGGCTGAGGACTTGTAGCGAAGCTTGCCAGGATCACCCGCGGCCACCTGTGGGTGGACCTGCTGGTAGCGCTCGGTGACACCAGGCAAAGGCGTAGGCTATTCGACATACAGAGCACAGGGAAGGCGCAGCCATCTAAACAGAGCCATCAGCTAACACCCCCGAGCAGGAGAGATTCCAACAGAGGAAAAGGACAGAGGGTGGGCCCTGGAGAGCAGAGGGCACGAGACAGCAGCAGGGTGGCGGGAAGCAGTGGGGAGGCCAGGTCGCCAGAGCCTTGCCTGAAGCCCTAGGGGACGGCAGACATCAGAGAGAAGAGGGAGAATGTGGGACACTTCACCAGAGCCCTTTCTGAGGGAGAATAGGGAGTCGATTGGTGCCGTGAGCAGAAATCTACGGTGGATATTTCTGTGTTCTAGAAATCTCCACTGTAGGCCCAAGGAGGGTGCATATTCCCAAAGGTGCCCGAGGGTTCTGGCTTGGATGCCAACTTCACTTCACTTTGACAGTTTCACTGTAGAGGCCTGTGTCACCTCAGGACCCCGCCCTGGTCTCCACACCACCCTGTCCCTCCAACCCCTGTGAGGCGTGCTGCCCCTTAGCGATTCCTGAAAGCAACAACAACGACAAGGGCAGGCTCCTTTTCCAGAGAAAAGAGAATTCTCGCGGTGTGTACCCCAGTCTCAGCCCCAGCAGCAGCGTCTGAGAATGTATTAGAAAAGCAGGTTCCCAGGGCCCGGGTGAGACCTCCTGAATCAGAAGCTCTGGGCCCAGCAATCTGTGCATGAACCCTCCTGGTGATTCCCCAGGCCAGTGCCAGAGTGAGAACCACTGCCACACGGCACTGAGAGCAAACCACCTACAAGGACGCAGTGCTCAACTATGAGGGTGCACTGAGGAAGGACGCCAGGCACAAGAGAGAATGTTCAGAATGATTCTAATTCCATAAACTGTTAGAAGTCAGAGGTCACCCTTGGGGGCAGGGAGCAGTGACTTCGAGTGGGCGTTAGGACGCTTTCTGAAGTGGCAATAAAGTTCTCCTTCTGCATCTGGGTTGAGTCTGTAAACATCCAGCAATCTGTACACTTAACATGGGCTCTTTATGTATCCTGCTAAAATTTAAAAAAATCTTTTAACCATAAGAAAGGGTAAACGATGCCAGGCGCTGTGGCTCACACCTGTAATCCCAGCACTTTGGGAGGCTGAGGCGGACAGATCACCTGAGGTTAGGAGTTCGAGCCCAGCCTGGCCAATATGGTGAAACCCCGCCTCTACTGAAAACACAAAAATGAGCCAGGCGTGGCGGTGCACTTGGCTGTCTTTTTGTGTGAAACCATCAAGTTATACTTTGTAGGTGATATGCAAATGCTACACTATTTTACAAAGGGACTTGGACATTCATGGATTTCAGTATCTATGGGGGTCCTGGAGCCAATCCCCCCACGGATACCGAGGGAAGACTATATTTAACAAGCTCTTAAACATGTGAGAATCACTGCGCGCAGCGGCCTCTCTCATAAGAGCCCTCGGTAGAAATCCCTGCAGCCTTAGCACTAACACATTTCCCAGCAATTGGTCAGTTGCTGTTGTTGTTGTTGTTTGTGTTGTTGTTGTTGTCTTGAGACAAAGTCTCACTCTGTCACCCAGGATGGAGTGCAGCGGCACAATCTCAGCTCATTGCAACCTCTGCCTCCTGGGTTCAAGCGATTCTCGTGCCTCAGCCTCCCGAGTAGCTGGAATTACAGATGTGTGCTACCACACCCGGCTAATTTTTGTATTTTTAGTAAAGATGGGGTTTTGCCACGTTGGCCAGGCTGGAATTGGTCAGTTTTTATACCTGAATGGAGTAGAATGAGTCACTGACACATTTCTCCTTTTCATGTTGACTGCCAGGAAGCTTAGGGAAGTTTGAGCCCATCCACACTAGAGTCTTTGTAATACAAATTTCTTAACCTTATCCCCAATTCAGTTTTACGCTCACACCCTTTTATTCTTTCTTTTGTCCTCTTTTGGATTTATGCTGTGTTGGATAAGTGATATATACACATATCCATATATGTATTATAGTGTATGTATTATATGTGTATATACATACAATATATTATACATATACATATACACAATATGCATGTGTATTATATGTATACATATATTATACATATACATATATGTATATGAATACATATAATACATATACATATTGTGCATATGTATATGTATAATATATTGTATGTATATACACATATAATACATACACTATAATACATATAATACATATATACACTATAATACATATATACAGTATACATACGTATATATACTGTATATATATACAGTATACATATATGTATTATACATATCTGTGTAGTTATACATATATGTATATGTACATATAATACATATGTATGTATTATATGCATGTATATACCCATGTATGTATATAATACATATGTATGTATGTATTATATGCGTGCATATATCCATATATGTATATGTGTATGTATTATATTTGTGGATGGAATAGTATCTTCTATGTTAATTTGTATAATAATGCATAAATAAAACAGCTCCCACATACTGAGTGCCAGCAGTGTGCAACCTCACATCAGTCCCAGGAGTTGGATAACATTTGTCCTCCCTGCAAGACATTGGAGCAACAGGAGGCCCCAAGGGGAACCCACATGCCCAATGCATTCAGCCAGCGAAGGGCCGAACGGGGATGACAAGCCATGCCTGGCTGGCTCCACTCCCCGCTCCCAACACCCACAGCTTCCCCGGTGTCATATGGCAAGCTGTGGGAACCACCAAATTTTTTCTCAAAATATTCTGTGATTTGAAGAAAATATTTAATGCTTTAATTCCTTTGGAGTTTACTTAGGAAATTTATTATGAAGGCTTAAGTTGACATTTTTCCCCAACTGTTAACCAGTGTTCAAAACTTCTATTGATATCCCTCTATTTTTTTAATATCTTTTTTTTTTTTTTTGAGACAAAGTCTCGCTCCGTTACCCAGGCTGAAGTGGGGCGGTGCAAACTCGGCTCACTGCAACCTCCGCCTCCCGGGTTCAAGTGATTCTCCTGTCTCAGCTCCCTGAGTAGCTGAGATTACAGGCAACCACTACCACGCCCAGCTACTTTTTGTATTTTTAGTAGAGATGGGGTTTCACCATGTTGGCCAGTCTGGTCTTGAACTCCTTACCTCAAGTGATCCACCCAATTCGGCCTCCCAAAGTGCTGGGATTACAGGCATGAGCCACCGGACCCAGCCTAATATCAATTTTATTGGGATAAATTTACATTTCACACAGTTTACCCATTTACGGTGTACAACTCAATGTTTTTAGTATATTCACAAAACTGTGCCATTTTAGAACATTTTCTCACCTTCCCAAAAGAAATCCCATCCCCATTTGCAGTCACTCACTCTGCGTCTCCCACAACCCACCCAGTCCTGGGCAACCATTCATCTGCTTTCAGTCTCTGTGGAGTCTCCGGTTCTGGACGTTTCATATAAATGCAATCATACAATATGTGGTCCTCCCTGACTGGCTTCTTTCACTTAGCAAAATGTCTTCAAGCCTCCTTCATGTTGTAGCGTGTATGAACAATTTCTTCTATAGCTTAATAATCTTTCACTGTAAGGATAGATCACCTTTTAATTAACCATTCATCGGCTGACAGATGTTCTTGGTGTTTTCACTTTTTGCCAGTTATGACTCATGCTGCTATAAACACGTGTGTACATCTTTGTGTGTGGATGTATGTTTTCATGTCTCTTGGGAACAGGCTTAGGAAGAGAATTGTTGAGTCATATGGTAACTCAATGTTTAATCTTTTGAGAAACTATCAGACAATTTTCCAAAGTGCCCCAACCATTTTACATTCCCATCTGCAGTGCATGAGGATTCCAATTTCCCCACATCCTCACCAGCACTTATTATCATCCATCTTTCTTTTAACAGCCACCCTAGTGAGTGCAAAGTGATATCTCATTGTGGCTTTTATTTGCATTTCTGATGGCTAATGATGTTGAGCATATTTTCATGTATTTATTGGCCATTTGTATGTCTTTTGGAGACATGCCAATTCATATATATGGGCAAAGGATCTATATGTGTGTATCTATACGGGCAAATATATATATATAAATAAATATATATATATATTTGCCCGTATAGATACACACATATATATGTATATTTTTGAATATATATATTTATATATTTATGTGCGTGTGTGTGTGTGTGTGTATATATATATATACTTCAGGCAGGGTCTCGCTCTATCACCCAGGCTGGAGTGCAATAGCATAATCTGGGCTCACCGCAACCTCTGCCTCCTGGGTTGAAGCCATCCTCCCACCTCAGCCTCCTGAATAGCTGCAACTACAGGTGTGTGCCACCACATCCAGCTAATTTTTGTATTTTTTGTAGAGAGGGGGTTTTGCCATGTTGCCCAGGCTAGTCTCAAAGTCCTGGACTCAAGTGATCCTCCTGCCTCAGCCTCCCAAAGTGCTGGGATTACAGATGTGAGCCACTGTTCCCAGCCCCATATTTTAATTGGGTTATTTTTTATTATTGAGTTGTATGAGTTCTTTATATACTCTAGGTACAAGATTCTTATCAGGTGTATGATTTGCAAATATTTTCTCCTATTCTGTGAGAATTTTCTTTTCTTCTTCTTTTTTTTAAATTTTGTTTTGTTTTGGACAGTCTCATCCAGGCTGGAGTGCAGTGGCACAATCTCAGGTCACTGTAACCTCTGTCTCCCAGGCTTGAGTGATCCTCCCACTTCAGTCTCCCAAGTAGCTGGTATTACAGGTGTGCACCACCACGCTTAGCTAATTTTTGTATTTGCAGTGGAGACGGCATTTCACCATGTCGACCAGGCTAGTCTTGAACTCCTGACTTCAAGTGATACATCAGCCTCGGCCCCCCAAAGTGCTGAGATTACAGGCATGAGCTACCACCATGCCTAGCCAAGAATTTTCTTGGTGGTGCACTTGGAAGCACAAAAGTTTTAAATTTTGATGACGTCCAATTTATTTTCTTTTGTTGCTTGTGCAGTTGGTGTCATATGTAGGAAACCATTACCTATGCCAATGTCAAGAAGATTTAGTTTTCTTCTAAGAGTTTTATGGTTTTACCCCTTACAACTAGGTTTTTTATTTATTTTGAGTTAATCTTTGTATATGATGTGAGGTAGGAATCCAAATTCATTCTTTGGCCTGTGTCTACCCAGTTGTCCCAGCACTATTTGTTGAAGATGACTGTCCTTTTCTCATTGAATGGTCTTAGCACCTGTCAAAACTCATTTGACCATACATGTATGAGTCTATTTATGGATACCCAATTCTATTCTCTTGACCTATATGCCTATCCTGTGCCAGTACCACACTGTCTTGATTACTGTTGCTTTGTAGTAGGTTTTTAAATCAGGAAGTGTGAGTCCAACTCTGTTCTTTGATTGTTTTGGCAGGAGTCTCTTGAATTCCCAGATTAATTTTATGATCAGCTTATCAAGTTCTGCAAACAAGCCACCTGGGATTTTAATCAAGTCGTGTTGAATATGGAGATCAATTTGGGGAGTATTGCCACCTTAACAATATTAATTCTTCTGATCCATGAAAATAGGATATCTTTCTACTTATTTAGGTCTTCTTTAATTTTTTTCAATAATATTTTGTAGTTTCAGCATCTAAATGTTGCCCTTCTTTTGTTAAATGTATTCCTAAGTACTTTATTCTTTTTGATGATATTGTGTATTGGTTTTTTTAAATTTTAATTTATGGTTTATTCCTTCCTGCTATACAAAAATACAATTAATTTGTGTATATTGATCTTGTATTCTGAAACTTTGCTGAACTTGTTTATTAGTTCCAATAGTTTTCTGGGGTTTTTTGTTTTTTTTTACTGGATTCCTTAGAATTTTCTATATAAAAGATTATGTTATCTGCAAATAGAGATCATTTTATGTCTTCATTTCCAATCTGAATGACATTTTTTTCTCTTGGCTAAGGGTCTTATAACCTCCATTATAATTTTGAATAGTAGTGGTGAGAGTGGGCATTCTTATCTTCTTCCTGATCTTAAGAGAAAGTATGCAGTCTTTCACAATTAAATATGGCATTTGCTGTGTAGTTTTCATAGATGCCCTTCATCAGGTTTGAGAAAATTTTCTTCTATACCTGGTTTGTTGAATGTTTTTATTATGAAGGGTTGTTGAATTTTGTCAAATACTATTTGATGTCATATGCCTAATAAGATGATCATGTTTTTGTCCCTTGTTTCATTTGTATGGTATATTACACTAATTGATTTTTGCATGTTAAACCAACCTTGCATTCCTGGGATAAATTCTACTTGGTCATAGTATATAATTCTTTTCACATATTGCTGGGTTCAGTTTGGTAGTATTTTGTTGAGGACATTTTCTTCTCTATTAATAAGAGATGTTGGACTATAATTTTCGTTTCTTGTGACTTTTATCTGGTTTAGTAGCCCTTCCATTTTTTATGTTTGTGAGGCCTCTTCTATAAAATAACATTTTTAGAGATAAGAATTTATTTTTGGGCTGGCCATTCTGTTTCACTGATCAACTACTTTGTACCAATACCACATTCCTTTTATTATTGTAACATTTAATGATACTTGGGAGAAGAAGGCTCTCTTTATTATCTATATTGCTCAAAAAGTTTGAGCTAATTTTGGCTGTTTATCCTGCAGATGAATTTCATAATCATTTTGTCAAAACAGTCTGATCAGTTTTTTCATTGGAATGGCACTAAAACTATAAATATTAACTTGTATTAAATATTAACTGATATATTTTTAATATTCCATTTTCCCATCCAAGAAAAACTCATGCTTCTCTAAATATGCAAGCTTCCTTTCATCTCTCAAGTTGTTCCTTTATATAGGTTGTTTGTATTTATTAATACAATTATCCTGTGTTTTCTGGCTTTGTTACTATAATACTATAATTAGAATCTCTCCACTTTCTAACTTGTTTTTGTTGACATACAGTGAGTCTATCTTATTCAGGACCTAGGCTGAATTATTTGTAATTCTGGGAGTTTCAGTTGGTTCTTTGGAGTTTTCTAGGTATACAAGTCATGTCACCTACAAATTATGATTACTTTAGCTTTCTTCCTGATAACTTATTTGGTTTATGTCTCATTGTGCTGATCAAAACTTCTGGAAACATGTTAATAATGATGACAGCAAGAACCATACTCTTATTGGGAGCATCTCTGATTTTTCACCATTACCATGTTTAAATGTACACAGTCTCTTCTTTACCATGGTGAATTTTCCTTCTAGTCTCATCTTTAAAGCTTTTTGCTGGGGATTGGTATTTAACTTTGTCAACTGACCTACCAATGTGCTATATTGTATTAAGACTTTCTAATGATTATGAAATTGCCTCAATTTTTTTAAGTTAAATCACTGAAAACACTTTGATAAAGAAATTAAAACATCTCATTTAACTGTTCATCCTTATTCCATACCTAATTCTTTGGGAAACCACAGTTTTTGAAAGTATACATATAAAACAGATTTATTTTTCCCCATCATGGCCTCTAACTTCTCTCTGTCTAGACTCATTTCTCTGCTGCATAGCAGGGGTCTTGGAGGTTTGTTGTCCAGATCCCATAACTTCCCTGTCTCCTTTAGTTTTTAGAATAGACTCATTTCTGTATTTAAGGTTCTGTGCTAGTCATTTTTTCTCAAAAGACATATTTAATTTTTGAATACATAATACTCTGGCATAGTTTTGTTTGTTTGTTTGTTTGTTTGTTTTTGAGGCAGAGTCTCACTCTGTTGCCCAGGCTAGAGTGCAGTGGCACGATCTCAGCTCACTGCAACTCTGCCTCCCGGGTTCAAGCAATTCTCCTGCCTCAGCCTCCTGAGTAGCTGGGATTACAGGTGTGCACCACCATGCCTGGCTAATTTTTGTATTTTTAGTAGAGACAGGGTTTCACCATGTTGGCCAGGTTGGTCTTGAACTCCTGACCTCAAGTGATCCACCCACCTCGGGCTCCCAAAGTGCTGGGATTACAGACATGAGCCACCGCACCTGGCCGACATAGCTTTAAGAACCAAAAATGTATTAAAAGGTACATACCTTAAATTCTTCCTCCCAGCCCTGCTCCCCAACTATCCAGGCTCCCTCATCTAATTTAATCTTATTTCAGATATATGTGGGTTTGTGTGTGTGTAACCACTGATAATAATTTTGATACTAATTTCTTGTAACTCCTTCCAGAAGTTTTTAGGCACATTTGAATAAATTTGAATACATTTCTCTCTTTATGCTGATAGAAACATACAAAATATACTCTTCTATTCTTGCTTTTTTTCTGGATTTTTCCCAGCATCCTTTCCTGATCAGTACTGTACATGGAACTTCCTCTTTTTTGCTTTTACAACTGCATCATCTCCCATTTGTGAAAATGTTTAGAATTTTCTCATCTGTGGGGCCAGTTTCTGATCAAAAGACACCCCGGTTGCTTCCAATTGCTTGCCCTTGAACAAAGCTGCAATGAGTCACTGGCTCCAGGATGATGCTGGAGTGAGTCACCTGCACCCAGGACACTCCCTACAGAGCAGGCAGATCCAGGGGCCAAATTCCTGCAGGGGAGATGGCTGGGTCAAAGCGTATTTGCTTTTTTATTTTGACAGGCATTGCCAAACTGCCCCGTAGGGCTGGAATCCATGTAAACTCCCACCAGCAGGGATGGCGGCTGCCTGCTGCCCTTGGCTGCACCAATTACTCTTCAAACTTTTGAGTTTTTGCCAACATAGCAAGTGAAAAAAGACATCTCAGTGTGGTTTGGATTTTCTTTCCTCTTATGAAGCACAGGGTTGAAAATCCTTTCACAAGATTTTAAGGCTGATTTGTTTCAACTTTCTGTGTGCTGTTTATAGCCTTTGCACATTTCAGCCACGTTACAATTTTCCAAAGTTCAATCTCATAGTGTTCAAAGCTCTTCTTGCAGACAGTTTGGGGAGTGGCAAGGAGCTGGCCTGGAGCCACTCTCCCCACCTCCCCTCCTCCCCCAGTGGTGGGGGAGGGAGCAGGGATCAGCCAGCTAAGGCACCTCTACTCCACCAGCTGCGCACAGCGGTAGGAGGCATCCCTCTGGGGTCTTTGAGATTGTCACTCACACACACACACACACACACACACACACACACACACACACGAGACCATCCCTTCCAGAAGGGTGACCACATCTCCCTCTGGCCCTGGGGGCACATGCCAGCTTGCAATCCCTTCTCCAGCTTGGGCCTCCTATTGCTGGGCCCAGTGGCCATGTGGGCAGTCCCCAACCCCTACCACTTGCTGACATTTGGGTTCCAAGGACCCTCAGGGAACTCCAGGGTCTTCTTGTAAAGGGCTGCTCCAAAGGCCATGGAGAACAAAGATAAGGCTGAGGGGGTTCATTTTCTTCAAGGACACACAAGCCACAATCCCTTTGAGCCCCATGGAACAAAGTCTTCCAGCAGGTCCCTACCTTCAGAAATCCTCCAGCCCAAAGTCAGCTCCATTCCCATGGGCAGCATATTCCCATATCTCAGCACCATAACCCTAGGCTCTCAGAACCCTTTCCCAGGAGACTCTGGAATGGGCCCATGGGTTCCACAGCCCTACGAGCTTCCAGCTGGGAGCCTCTCCTTTCTGCAGGGAGCTCTGAGCCTTTCCAGGGCTTCTTTGGAGCAAGCTTCCTCTTTGCATGGGCTACAGCACCCCCGGAGGGCCAAGCTTCTCCCTTCTTCTTCCTCTTCTTTTATCTGAGAGTGGGGACTACCATAGGAGGCACACCTCCCTCAGTGATCCCTCGGGTTGCCGGCAGACCCAAGCTACAGCAGAAATTTGTTTGGCCTTAGCAGCAATTCCAGAACATCAGAAAAAGTCCTGCTCTGGCCAGGCACGGTGTCTCATGCCTGTAATCTCAGCACTTTGGGAGGCTGAGGCAGGTGGATCACTTGAGGTCAGGAGTTCAAGACCAGCCTGGACAACATGGTGAAACCTCATCTCTACCAAAAATATAAAAAATTAGCCAGGCGTGGCAGCGCGTGCCTGTAATCCCAGCTACTTGGGAGGCTGAGGCAGGAGAATCGCTTGAACCTGGTAGGCAGACGTTGCAGTGAGCCGAGGTCACGCCACTGCACTCCAGCCTGGGCAACAAAGTGAGACTCTGTCTCAAAAAAAAAGAAAGAAAGAGTCCTGCTCTGTGTCTTACAATGCCTCCAACACTTGATTTATGCTTCCTGCTGTATATGTTTCCCCTCTAATTTTGTCTTTTGACTTATAAACTGTGTATATAATTTTTAAAGATATTGAATTGACAAATGTGGAATATGTTCAAGGTATACAATGTGATGATGTGATAGATATATACATCGTGTAGTGATTATCACAGTCAAATTAACACATCCATCACCACCTGTGCTATATGTTAGATCCCCAGAACTTGTTCATCTTATAATTGAAAGGTTTTACCCTTTGACCCACATCTCCCCTTTGCCAAGGACCCCCAGCCCTTGGCAAACATTGCTTTACTCTCTGCTTCTAAGAGTTTGACTTTTTAGATTCCACATATAAGATCATGCAGTATTTTTCTTTCTGTGTATGGTTTATTTCACTTAACCATATACAGAAAGCTCAACCAAGCTCATCCATGCTGTTGCAAATGGCAGGATTTTCTCCTTTTTTATGGCTGAATGATATTCCACCACATATATATACCACAATTTCTTTATCCATTTATCTGTAGATGGACATCTGGGTTGATCCCACATCTTGGTTATCATGAATAATGAACATGGGGGTGTAGATACCTCTTCAAGATGCTCATTTTATTTCCTTTGGATTTATTTCCAGAAGTGGGGTTGCTGGGTCACATGGTAGTTCTATTTTTAACCTCTTGAGGAACCTCCATACTGTTTTCCATAATAGCTGTTCCAATTTACCTTCCTACCACCAGCACACAAGGGTGCCCTTTTCCCACATCTTCGCTCACCAACACTTGCTCTGTCTTATCTTTCTTATAACTGCCATGCTGACAGGTGTGAGATGGTATCTCATTGTTTTGTCTTTTTCTATTGATCAGTGATCTTGAGCATTTTTTCATGTATCTGTTTTCCATTTGTATGTCTTCTTTTTAAAAGAATTTTAAAGCAAAAGTCAATCTTCAGCAATGCTTCAACATTTTACTTTTTATTAGCATATTTTGTGGAAGAGCCTGCTGGTCCTGCCATAAACTGAATTCTTTTTTTTTTCGGACGGAGTCTCACTCTTGTTGCCCAGGCTGGGGGGCAATGGTGTGATCTGGGCTCACTGCAACCTCTGCCTCCCAGATTCAAGTGGTTCTCCTGCCTCAGCCTCCCAAGTAGCTGGAATTACAGGTGCCCGCCACCACACCTGGCTAATTTTTGGGTTTCTGTTTTGTTTTTGTTTTTGTTTTTGTTTTGAGACGGACGGAGTGTCTCTGTCACCTAGGCTGGAGTGCAGTGACACAATCTCTGCTCACTGCAAGCTCCACCTCCTGGGTTCACGCCATTCTCCTGCCTTAGCCTCTCAAGTAGCTGGGACTACAGGTACCCGCTGCCAAGCCCAGCTAATTTTTTTGTATTTTTATTAGAGACGGGGTTTCACCATGTTAGCCAGGATGGTCTCGATCTGCTGACCTCGTGATCCGCCCGCCTCGGCCTCCCAAAGTGCTGGAATTGCAGGTGTGAGCCACTGCGCCCGGCCTAATTTTTGTA
This sequence comes from Pan troglodytes, assembly GCF_028858775.2. Taxonomy (NCBI): domain Eukaryota; kingdom Metazoa; phylum Chordata; class Mammalia; order Primates; family Hominidae; genus Pan; species Pan troglodytes. The sequence continues at coordinate 135,188,927 of NC_072411.2, read as the reverse complement.
TTTTTAGTAGAGATGGGGTTTTGCCTTGTTGGCCAGGCTGGTCTTGAACTCCTGACCTCAGGTGATCCACCCGCCTCGGCCTCCCAAAGTGCTGAGATTACAGGTGTGAACCATGGCACCCAGCCCATAAACTGAATTCTTAATGTTGCCTTCTAGTGCAGAGGTAGCATCTTCCTGTGGTATGATTGCATTGGGATTTTAATGGGAAGCTGGGAACTGCGATTAACTCAAGCTGTTATCTCATCTAACAGTTTGCTCAGGTCTTCCGACAATATAAAACAAATTCCAGAACTCCCTATACATGGCAGAAGGAGAAAGGGAAGGAGAACACGGCCAGGTATCAGGTGATGGGGGAAGATTCTAGTCCTGGCAGTTGAAGCTCTGTGACCCCAGAAAGCCCCTCTCCTTCAGCAAATGGCATTGCGGCTGGAGAGATGGCTGGGGGATCCTGAGAGCTGTCCCCAATCTCCCCGTCCACTGTCAATTCCTTATTTCATTTCCTAATTTGCCTGCTTTTCGTTCATTCAACCTCTTACACTGAGAACCCACTATGTGCAGATATGCAGATCTCCAAATCATTAACTTCTCAATCTTACGCTCCCAGCCCTTTGGTTCCTTGAAGAGCTGGGTTTAGAATTCCATCATCCGCAGCTTTTTTGTAAATATAAAATAAAACGTTTAACTTTTTAGAAGTTCCATTGTCTGAAATTTCCCTGCCCTGCCTAATGCCTGCCAAGCTTGCAGGCTTCTTCCCCAGAGTCCTCCCGGCTTCTCCTTCCTCCATCACCCACACCGATGGCTCATTTGTGCTTCGCTTGCTGCAGTTCATGCAGCTCACGGTTCCTCTTCTCCATCACGCTGTCATTGGCCTTTCTTGCTGGCCGGAATGTCTAGCTTGTTCTTTCCTCTCTGGCTCTGCCCCTTCCCTGGAAGGCTGTCTTCACGTCACAGGTTATAGATACAAATCCATAACCTACAACTCTCTGGCATCGGACTTCCATCCTGTAAAAAACAAATTGTCTCAAACTCTATGCCACTCTCTTCTTCCTAGGTTTAAAGTTAATTTCAGGCTGCGCATAATGGTTTACACCAGTAATTCCAGCACTTTGGGAGGCTGAGGAAGGATGATTGCTTAAGGCCAGGAGTTCCAGACCAGCCTGGTAACATAACAAGACATCCACCCCTACAAAAAAAAAAAAAAAATTGAAAATTAACCAGGCATGGTGGTGTGTGCCTGTAGTCCTCGATACTGGGGAGGCTGAGGAAGGAGGATTGCTCGAGTCTAGGAATTCAAGGCTGCAGTGAGCAATGATGGAGCTACTGCACTCCAGCCTGGGTGACAGAGTGAGACCTTGTCTGAAAAAATTAATTTCAGTGATTTCTGTCCCAGCATCAGGAAAGGGCATGCTCTTCACATTTGACGTACCGCTTCTCTTGCACATGATGTTTGTCAGAGCTTCTAATCCACTTCCCACTTTCGCATGAACATTCCGGCCTGGAGGATGTAAAACTGAGCAGCAAGGAGTGGGAAGAGGTGGCCCTGGGGTGGAGAGGCCCGGACTCGGGGCCCAGCTGGACCGTGGCAGCCACGTGGGCTTAAGAACGTTCCTTAATCTCACCGGGTTTCAGCATTCTCGTCTCTAAAAGAGATGTTGTTTGTATTAGAAATTACGATTGTTAAACTGGTATTCAATGAGTTGTTCCTGTAGTTCATACTTAACCTTCCAGGTTAGTCCCAACCCTACACGAGACCGAGACCAGGGCACAGTGGGCCATTTCCAAGTCCAGCTTCTCTCCCTCTGAGCTCAGACTGGCTTCCCCCGCACATTCTTGCTTCCTCTCCTAGCCTGTTAATGAGTTCTGCAGCCTTAAGGAAAGCCAGGGGCCATCCTTACCTTTCTCCCTCTTGAGCCAAGGCTCCCTGGCTTCCCTCCTGCAGGCCTCTGCTCAGACAGGCACACCTGACCTCTCAGTTAACCCTGCACCCCCACCCCGACCTGCTTCAGGTATTTCCATCCTCAGGAGGGTCTCCATTCACCCCTCAGGCACCAAACTGCTGCTTTCTGCCTTCTGCCCTGGTCTTGGTCCTAAAAGGTCCCCTCCTCCTTCCCTCACCGCTCGGGGACCCTCCTCTCTACTTCCCGAAGCCGACACCCCCAAGTGGCCACGGCTTAGTAGGGGCTCCCCCCACCCCTAGAAAGTACAGAACTTTCTAGGCTTCCCGGCCTTGCTCCAAGTTTCCCTTCTCCAGCCCCTTTCCTGTTACTGCCCCTCCCCACTGCTGGCTCCCCAATTTCTGAATTTCCACTTAAGATTTTTCCAGGATCTTTCTCTCGCCCTCACCTTTGTTCACGCTCAGAACACCAAAATGCCCCAGTGGGCAGCCATCCCCAGGGCAGGGTGACAGCTGTCTCCCTGTGTGATTGATTGGCTTCTCCACCTTTTCCACAACTGTCAAGGGTTCCATTAGAGATCCATGCCATGCAGGTCTTCCTCGGACACAGAGCGTCTTCTGGGGCCACTGTCCCAGCTCCTTCCCTTGCAGGGGCTTTTCTGCCAAGCCAGAAACTTCATCTGTGTCTCCTTCCTCTGTCTAAATCCTCCTGTCTCACTCTCCCCACTTTGATCCAGGAAGAAAAAAGGCCCAAGGCCGCCGGGCGCAGTGGCTCAAGCCTGTAATCCCAGCACTTTGGGAGGCTGAGGCGGGCGGATCACCTGAGGTCAGGAGTTCAAGACCAGCCTGACTAACATGGTGAAACACTGTCTCTACTAAAAATACAAAAATTAGCCAGGTGTGGTAGCGGGCACCTATAATCCCAGCTATGCAGGAGGCAGAGGCAGGAGAATCGCTTGAACCTGGGAGGTGGAGGTTGCAGTTAGCTGAGATCGTGCCACTGCACTCCAGCTTGGGTGACAAGATCAAAATTCCGTCTCAAAAAACAGGCCCAAGACAAACCTGTGCTTCCTACCTGGGAAGAGGCTAAGGTACCAATTCAAGGACCAGGAAGGAATGTGGAAATGATGTAGGTGATCTGGGATCAGCCAGTCCCTCTCTTAGGGGTGCTGGGGGCACCTTTTGCCTCAATAAGCCCCATCTTCCTGCCCCCTTGATGGTAGGTTCAAGCCCTTCTTGTCACAGCAAAGGTGCCACCATGCTGTCCCCCTGTCTCAGGCCACACTTCCTGGCCACCTGCCCCACCTGGACCCTAACACACCCCACAATCTCCACAGATGCCCTGTGTCCCCTCCTTGGAGAGACTGATGATGTTTCAGTGTCACCTGCTGGGCAGCAGCTGCCCTTGTGCTCCAGGCATGGGGCTGCCCATGCCTCCTGCTGGGCTGAAGCTGAAATCCAAGGTCCCAGCTCCAGGGACCAGTGAAGCTCCCCCAGTCCCAGTCCCCCAGGGCTGCGGCCTCCCCTGTGACCTGCTCCTCACCAGTACCTCCCCTGCAATGGGCTCTGCCACTTCCCTCTCCCTTGTAGTCCTTTTTTCCCTCTGGTGTCCCCTGCGAGCTCCAAGGAGGCCAGGCCTGTCTCACTGAGCTGTCCCCAGCACCTAGAGGGGCCTGTTCCCGAGCAGGTGTATAAACACCCAGTGGGTTCACCTTGCCTACTGCCTAGACAGAGCCAATTTATTAAGACAGGGGAATTGCAATGGAGAAATAGTAATTCACGCAGAGCCAGCTGTGCGGGAGATGGGAGTTTTATTATTACTTAAATCAGTCTCCCCAAGCATTCGGGGATCGGAGTTTTTAAGGATAATTTGGCAGGTAGGGTCTCGGGAAGTGGGGAGTATTGATTGGTCAGGTTGGAGATGGAATCATGGGGGTTGAAGTGAGGTTTGCTTGCTGTCTTCTGTTCCTGGGTGGGGTGGCGGAACTGGTTGAGCCAGATTACCACCGGTCTGGGTAGTGTCAGCTGATCCATCCAGTGCAGGGCCTGCAAAATCTCTCAAGCACTGATCTTAGGTTTTACAATAGTGATGTTATCCCCAGGAGCAACGTGGGGAGGGTCAGACTCTTGGAGTCAGAGGCTGCAGGACCCCTAAACCATAATTTCTACTCGTGTAGCTAATTTGTTAGTCCTGCAAAGGCAGACTGGTCCCCAGGCAAGAAAGGGGTCTTTTCAGGAAAGGGCTATTAGCAATTTTGTTTCAGAGTCAAACCATGAACTGAATTCCTTCCTATAGTTTGGCCTATGCCCAGGAATGAACAAGGACAGCTTAAAGGTTAGAAGCAAGATGGAGTTGGTTAGGTCTGATTTCTTTCACTGTCACAATTTCCTCAGTTATACTTTTTGCCAAGGCAATTTCAGGTGCTTGGGAGGCCCTCGGCCCTGGGGAGGAGACATCCTCCTTTCTCTTGTTTTCCACCTTCTCCTACCCTCACCCCTCCATTCCCCTAGTTGAGAGGCAGAAGACGATAGCGAGAGATGGCAGGGCTCCAGCTGCCCCTTCCCTACTGGCGCCAGTCCTTCTCCAGATCAGGACTCCTGTTTGCCTCTGACCTGCACAGGCACTCCATGTGCCCTAGACCTGGCCAAAGCAAGGGCCGCTGCTCTCACCCAGGCAGCTTCTCCCTCATGCACCTGCTGAGGATGCCCTGGTGGCCGTGTTCCCCTAGGACTTTGCCTGAGGGGGCTCTAGGGACTAGCAAATGGGAATGCTCTGAGAGCTGTCTGACTCATGCCTGTAATCCCAGCACTCTGGGAGGCTGAGGTGGGTGGATCACTTGAGGTCAGGAGTTTGAGACCAGCTTGGCCAACATGGTGAAACCCTGCCTCTATTTAAAAAGAAAAATGTAGCCAGGCATGGTGATAGGCATCTATAATCCCAGCTACTTGGGAAACTGAGGCAGAAGAATCATTTGAACCCAGGAGGCAGAGGTTGCAGTGAGCTGAGATCGCGCCACTGCACGCCAGCCTAGGCGACAGAGAAAGACTCTGTCAAAAAAAAAAAGAAAAGAAAAGAAAAGAAAAAAGAAATGCAGTCTCAGCCCCCACCCAGGACCTCCTGAGTCAGAATCTGTGATTTAACGAGAGCCCCGGATGATGTCTGCACTTGGATGAGATCCAGTCTAGAAACTTCACCTCTCCACACCCACCTTGCTCCTCCCCACATGCCCTGTGCCTTCCTCCCCTGCAGTAGCTGGTGATTGCTACAGCTGAGCCTGCAGCCAGCTCCCCACAACTCCCCACCTCCTTGTCCCCTTGTGTCCTGACCTCCCAGGACACTGATTCACACACTGATTCATGCAGCCCAGTGCTGGGAGGTATAACAGCCACCTCAGCTCCTGGGCCTGAAGCTGCACAACTAACACAGAGACAGCCAAATAGAGCCCCCTCCTGGCTCTGATCCTTCCAGGCCTGCCTTCAGCCCACAGTTACAACAGCATCTTTTGACCACATCACAGGTCCCCCCAACAAATGAGTCAGATAGCTGTAGTGTGACCGCTGCCGCACCATTTGCCAGCCATGCGACCTTGGCCAGATTATCACAGCTCTGAGAGTGGCAGCTGCCTCATCTATAAAGTGGGGGTAATTATCACATTGACTCATGCGGAAGTTGCGAGGCTTGGCTAAGGTAACTCATCCGTTCATCTATTGCTGTAAAAAAAAAAGATGTTTACAGAGTGTTGTTGTGTGGCCGGCATCAGGAACAACAGAGACCCAAACAGACCAAGTCCTGTCCTGAGGAAGCTTATTAAGGAGGGAATGTGGACAGACATAGAATGAAGACGTGAGTCCCATGCCAGCAGGTGCTCAGGGGGTGTGAATGAATGAATGAATGAATGAATGAATGCAAGTGCACCATGAGCTGCACCCTCCCTCAATCACAAAGCTATCGCCAGGCTCCCCCACCCTGAAGTTACCATGGAATAGAAAGACATGGGTCTAAAGCCACAGAGGAACTTAAGGGAACATCAGAAGATTGGGGTGGGGGAAGCTTCTGGGTTTTCTGGCAGTTAATGGTTATAGACGAATCAAAGCAATTATAAAAAGATTCCAGACGCAGAGCACATTTGCTTAAAATAGTCTATAATTGCAGCAGAATTAGAATTGTTTTACAGATAGTTTTACAATCTCTTCGTGTGTGTGTGTGTGTGTGTGTGTGTGTGTGTGTGTGTGTGTGTGTGTAAAATCATCTCAAAGGTGGTAAGATCTGGGAATACTTCTTCTCAGGGTTTCAGAGCCTCCTCATTTCAGGGAGAACAATCCCCCTGACTCTTAATGTACCATGAACATCCCTCTAAGGACCCTCTGAGCCTCCCTGGATCACCAAATTTGAGAGCTAGAAGTCAAGAACACCCACCCACCCCATGTTTTCTGGACAGGAAACTGAGGCCCTGACTTGCCTGATGTTAAGCCTGTGATTACAAGCAGCTGGAAATGGAGATTCGAACCCAGGTCCCCTGACTCCTGGCCCAGTGCCCTTGGTGGTATATGGTGTGGGCGTCGTTGCATCCCTGGCACTGCACAGTAAACGCTGGTGATCAGCACTGACACAGGCAACGTCGACAGGGCAGTGAACACAGCACAATAGGCTACAGAAGCCAGACACCCAGCCTGGGCAGCATGGCAAAACCCATCCCTACAAAAAATACAAGTATTAGGCGGGCGCCTGTGCTCCCAGCTATTCAAGGGGCTGAGGTGGGAAGATGGCTTGAGCCCATGAGGTCGAGGCTGCAGTGAGCCACGGATGAGCCTCTACTGCACCACTGCACTCCAGCAAGGGCGACAGACCGCCAGCTCCACCTACACAACAGAAAAGGGCAAACCAAGACTCTAATTGGTGGTTGCCGGGGCTGGGGGCGGGGCAGTTACTGACCTCCGCAGGCACAAGGGGACTTTTCCCTGATGAGGGAGCTGTTCTGTATCTTGGTGGTGGTGGTGGTTACATGCACTGAATGTGTTTGTCAAAACTAATAAAAAGAGTAAATTATACCACAAGTTATTTTTGTTTCGTTTTGTCTTGTTTTTGAGATGGAGTCTCGCTCTGTCGCCCAGGCTGGAATGCAGTGGCACAATCTCGGCTCACTGCAACCTATGCCTTCCCGTTTCAAGCGATTCTCCTGCCTCAGCATCCCGAGTAGCTGGGATTACAGGCGCCCACCACCACGCCCAGCTAATATTTTTTTTTCTTTTAGTAGAGACTGGTTTTCACCATGTTGGCCAGGCTGGTCTTGAACTCCTGACCTCAAATGATCCCCCCACCTCAGCCTGTGCTGGGATTACAGACGTGAGCCACCATGCCCAGCCCCTCAAGTTTTTAAGATACAGCCTAAAATAATGATGATACTGATAATAATAATAACCTTGAAAGCCAAAAAAAAAAAAGTTCATGTTAGGATCACAACACAGAGGCCCCGGGGGTCCCCTTGTCAGAGCCGGAAGATGCCTGTTAGCAACTCAGTCCAGTGTCGGTTAGGGATTTCTGTCCACAAACTTTTCTCCTGGGAGATTCCTCAACCCAACACCGCAAAACCAGTGTGCTCTGACCCCAACCTGGCTTCACTCCTGCTTCCCAGACCAGGAGTGGCATTCCGCCAGGCACCCAGGCCCACAACAAACAGGGGGCCAGCTCCCTCATCCGCTGCTCTCAAAACCACCACAAGTCACTGACCTGCTATTCCTCCCATTCCTCCCTGCAGCTCTGACCTGGCCAGGTACTCACCTGTGTGCCATCCCCCTCAGGACGGGCTCTATGTCCCCCACCACCCTGCCTGTGCCTCCTGCTCGGGGCCTGCCAGGCCCTCTGGCCACCAACCGGGTTTGCTGGGTGAGCTCCTCGGTCCAGCAGTCAGAGGTCTCCACAGACTGGCACCAAAACACAACAAATGCCTACATCATCCACCCTGACTCCCACCCCACGGGACCCCTGCCTATCACTGTCCACAGGTCCAGCTCTTCACTGAAAGCAGCCTCGATGCAAGGGTTTGGGTGAGGTGGTAGGCGCAGGGGCCGGGGAAAGAAGAGAGAAGGCGATGCCAGCGGCAGGCAGGCCTCACTGAACTCTAAAACCTCAACAGCGCCTCCAGCCTCCATCTGGACAGCTCCAGTGACAGGGACGTCAGCCCCCAAAGCAGCACCCCCAGCTCTGGGGAGCTCGGAAACTCATGGTCTCCGCCTTACACTGAGCTCAAGGCCATCATTGTCCCTGGGTCTCATTCTGCCCCCAGGCTCCCAGAGGTCAGATGGGTGACAATGGTGACCTCGTCCCTTCCGAGTCTCTGCCCATCCTTGCAGCCACTTTTCTGGTGGATCAGGTTCCCAAGTGGAGCAAGCGCAGGGGTCCCCGTTCATCTGGCCAGGATGGAAGCCTCTCTCTCTCTCTGTCCTCTTGCTGGCTCAAGAATGGTTTCGCTCTTATTGCAACCTCATCCCCTCAGTGACCCAGGTTAAACGTGCTGTGAATGAAAATCACCCCATCTCGCTGGAGCCGTGGGTTCTTTGCCACACATAAGACAAGCATCATCCTCCCAGGCACTCCCGGGAAGGGTGCGTATTAATGGTCCATCCTAAGTGTGTCCTCCCAGCCACCGCACATTCCTCTCTGGCCACCTGAAATAGCAGCGTTGCTTTCTAGTTGGAAGGGGCTTCACCGACCTCATAGTGCACACTCCAACTTCATGGATCAGGAAACTGAGGCCGGGACCAGAAGGGTCAGGTATTGCTGGGTCCCCCAGACGACCGTGGTGGGGAAGGCACTCCCCAGGTCCCCATGAGCTCAGGTTGTGCCCCTGCACGTGGCCCAGCTGCTCTGAGGCAACCTCTGAGTACGTTAATGCTCATTTCTGCCTGGCTGACAATTTACAGGGAAGGTGGTTAATAGAACAGGACCAGCCCTGCAAGCAGGTGGGAAGGAGGTGCCATCCTAGGGCAAACCTTCTGATACAAACCTGTGTCGGAAGTAGCTGGTTCTAGGAACCAGAGTGGCCTTCAGTCTTCAAATCCCCCTACCCAGAAAGTCCTAATTCCTATCTTAGGTAAGCAAAGGCATTCTCGGCCTGGGGTAGGGGAAACCCAACCTCCTGACTATTCTACCAGACCACCTGCCCTGAGATCAGTAGTGTGGGGCTGGCTGGTGGGTGTAGAAGAAGGTGTTTGGGAACTCAGAGGGACTCCGGAGGAAGAGGAGTGGTGCGGTGGGAAAGGAGGCGTCTGAAACCCAGCCCTCCATGCTCCCCATTTCACAAAGGAAGACACAGACAAACGCTCCTGATGAATCGCAGAACACTGGTTGAGCTGGATGTTTGTGGAAGGGAGCAACAGAAGAGGACTGGAAGGGTTTTTTTGAGATGGAGTCTGGCTCTGTTGCCCAGGCTGGAGTGCAGTGGCAAGATCTCTGCTTATGGCAACCTCCACCTCCCGGATTCAAGCGATTCTCCTGCCTCAGCCTCCCGAGAAGCTGGGACTACAGGCATGTGCCACCAAACCCAGCTAATTTTTATATTTTTAGTAAAGACAGGGTTTCTCCATGTTGGCCAGGCTGATCTTGAACTCCTGGCCTCAAGTGATCTGCTCACCTCGGCCTCCCAAAGTGCTAGGATTATAGGCCGGTGCCCGGCCAAGTCTCTGACCATTTTGAAGGTATGATGGAATCTCTGGACCTATAGGCCAGAAAAATGTATATGCTCATACACAGCCTTGTACCCTGAAAACCTCCATAGAATCCGTGGGACCCCAGGTTTCAAGCCCTCAGATGAGTGGAGAGCTGAGAAGAATTCCTAGCTCGGCCTCTCTGTCTAACACGCTGTCCCACCAGCTTAGACCCACTAAGAGGGTCCACATAGTCTCGCCCTGAGCACCCCTACCCTAGGAGGTCTTTGAGGGGAGGGAGGTGGGGTTTGTTCCTGTTGTATCCCCCTTTTCCTATGAAAAGTGTCCTTGTTCAGATGATATGCTATATGGTCACCCCAGAGGGAGGTAACCATTCTGTTTCTCCAGCCCATGGTGGGGTGGCCATGGGATGGGGGGACCTTATTCTTCCACCACGGCCATACATCATTCCATCAGAAAGGCCACTACTGCACCCACTAGACTTGGTCGCTAGCTGATGGCAAGGTTTGTCGCCTTGGGGATCAACCTTGCCCATGTCTAAACTTACCATTGTGAGACCTTGCACCAGCCGACAACCCTTTCTCATCTTCCGAGACTTTCTTTTCCTGTCTAGACATTTACGGTCCCTCTCAATGCTTTCCTGGAATTCCCTCACTATTTCTGCTACCCTTTTTCTCTGGAATTATTTAAGAAGTATTTATTTGAATGTAGTTTTGCAAGCCACTTTAAACATTTCCCCCTAAAAGTGCCTCTTATGAATAATGTAAACAAACGGCAATTATAAAATGATACATGAATGCCTCCAAATTGCAGAGATTAAGCTGTAATTTTCAGTGGCGGAGACGTGGATACCAGGATGTGCAGATTATCCCACGTTTCATCAAATTCGAATGGGAGTGGAGTTCCACAGTCTGAATAGAATACTTAGCCTGATGACTAACTGAAAATTGTTTTCTATCTATTCTAAAGCACTCAAACCAGTGAAGCTTGGGAAAGTCATTGACCTCCAGTCGTTCTGCTGAGAAACAGCTGGCTCTATTTCCATGGAGACCAGGGAATCTGAAGATTTGGAAAAGACCTGGAGGAAATCAGCACGTGATCAACGGAACACTGATAATGAACCAGCCAAGGTGAAACCTGAGTTACTCCCAGAAAAAGAGGAGACTTCTCAAGCTGACCAGGATATCCAAGACAAAGAGCCTCATTGCCACATCCCAATTAAGAGAAATTCCATCTTCAATCGCTCCATAAGACGCAAAAGCAAAGCCAAGGCCAGAGACACCCCCGAACGGAACGCCAGCTGCCTGGCAGGTCAGTATCAGGGACAGCTGTCACGGCTGTTCCCTTACATCCAACTGGAGTCATCAGTGCTGAAAGGTCCTCATTAAATGAGAAAGGATAAGTGGCATTGAAAAGTACCAAGGACAGTTTCAACAGGGTAGTGCATTTTAAAACCATTATCTAAAGAATCCAAATTCCTCCACTATGATGACGTGTGTACTTAGGAGTAAGGGTTGAACCAAATTAGACAATTAGACTGGCTTCTACTGAAAAGAGATTTCTTGTTCTAGAACTCAGCAAAACACCCCTCGCTGTACATGCATTCTAGGAGGGAGACTTAGAGCCATCCACATTACGGGTCATCTGAGAACATGAATTGTCTCAGTGATGAGGTTCTGTCCTGTTCTCTCACTGTGACTGCCATAGCCAAAGCTTCTGCTGCTCTGAAAATAAATGAGATTAAAACCTTGGGAATAGATTTGCAGCAAGACTTCTTAATCTTTTAGACCAGTGCCTAGCACATTTTATCTGCTCAAAATATATGTATTGAGCAGAATAAAGTTCAGAAAACTTTACAAATGGGGTGTTGGTGCTACAGACTCTTTTCCTTGTGACGTGCTCCTGTGGTTGACAGGCAGCCTGCTGGGGGTGAAGAATGTGTGACAGTTTCCCAGCCCGGGAGGCACAGCAGCTGCCACCAGACTATATATGCTACCCTGAGTGTGCCAGAGTGGCAACCCCTGCTAAATCCAGAGACTTCATCAGTGCATTCAAAAACATTCATTAAACCCTGTATTGGGTAGCTGTTTGCCACACGTTAAACTCCCCTCAAAATATAGAGACTTAAAACAACAGTATTTATTATTTCTCACGATTCTGGGGGTTGGTTTAGTGGTTGCTGTGTCTGGGCCAGTTTACCTAACCTCTGCAGTCAGCTGGTGGCTCTTCTGGGTTTGGAAGGTGGAGGACAGCCTCACTCATCTCTCTGGTGGTCTGTGAACTGGGACTGCCTGCCTCTGCTCCACGTGGTCTCTCATCCCCCAGCAGGCTGGCCCAGGCTTATGCACACGGCAGTCGGGTTCTGAGAGAGCAAGAGCAGAAGCTGCGTGGCATCTTGAGGCCTAGACGGAGACTCAGACCTTGCATAGTCCCTTGCACCGTGTTCTGTCAGTCAAACCAGCCCACAGGGCCAGCCCAGACCAAAGGGGTTGGGGAAATTGACTTCACCACTCCACGGTGGTAGAATCTGTGGCTGTTGCCATCCACCACAAACACTAACAAAATCATGTATCAAGCACTGAGTTAAGCAAGAAAAATACAATGATTGAAATACTATCGTCGTGGAAGCTCAACTTTTCCATATGTTTGAAATTTCCCGTATACTGAAAGTTAAAAGCACATTCTCACACACGAGGAAGCTCGGGTCTCTGCCTTTGAGGAACCCACAATATTGTAATGATGTCATTTTAATGCAAGCCATGTGTGAAAGTTTACAGGAGAGATAAAGGCAAAGCATTAGACCCTTCTGCTGGGGTTAGGAAAGGGCTTCCCAAAGAAGATGATATTTCAGATGAGTCTTGACAAATGGGTAAGGACGGCCGGGTGCAATGGCTCACGCCTATAATCCCAGCACTTTGGGAGGCCGAGGTGGGTAGATCATCTGAGGTCAGGGGTTCGAGACCAGCCTGGCCAACATGGTGAAACTCCATCTCTACTAAAAATACAAAAATTAGCCAGGCATGGTGGTGCATGCTTGTAATCCCAGCTACCCAGGAAGCTGAGGCAGGAAAATCACTTGAACCCAGGAGGCAGAGGTTACAGTGAACCAAAACCATGCCACTGCACTCCAGCCTGGGCAAAAGAGTAAGACTCCATCTCAAAAAAAAAAAAAAAAAGGATAAGGACATGGCTGGGGAGAGAGTGGGAGCAGACTTGGTTGATTTCATGCAGGTACCCGGTGGCTGTGCTAGTTTGCTAGGCAGGCATTTCAAGGGTATTCTTACCATACCCATTTTACAGATCAAAAAATAAACAACTGAGGCCCACAGAGATTGAGCCACTTACCCAGAATCACACAGCTATTGTGTGGTACGGACTGAGCTAGAGTTCAGATCCTTCTGGCTCCAAAGCCTGTGTAGATGGAGAAGGGGGTTACAGTAGCGCCATCCAACAGAAATATGCTGCAAGCCACATACATCATTTTAAATTTTCCAGTGGCCACATTTAAAAAGTACAAATAAATGGGTGAAATTAATTTTAACAATGCATTTTATTAACCCAGCAGATGCAAAAGCTACCATTTTATCCTGTAGTTAATAATCAACATAAAAAATATCAATGAAATAGTTTACATTCCTTTTTTTTGCATGAAGGCTTTGAAATCTGTTGAGTATTTTATATTTGCAGCCCCTCTCAATTCGCATGCCAAATTTTCATTGGAAATACTTGATCTGGATTTAGATTGCATAAAATGTACAGTCAGAAAAGTGGATTTACATACCCAAATTGATCCAAATACCCTTAAAAGTTTCCCAACAACTGAATCAATATGAGTTTGTACTTTTAAATGTAAATTACATTAAATAAAATGAGAAATTCCCCTCCTCAGCCACATTTGCCAGCCACATTTCAAGTGCACAATAGCCACACGTGGCTAGCGGCCACCCTGTTGGACAGGGCAGGGGTAGGGCATTGTAAGCAGACAGAAAAGCAGCTGCAGCTGCCAAGGTTGGGGGTCAGGGAAGTCTTTCAGGGTTGCAAGAAAAGGAAGGCGTAGGGCTGTGTCTGGGATGAAGCTGGGGAGGGAAAGAGGGCCGCTGGGGAAAGAGCCTCGAGTTTGTGATCTCCCCAAGCTGAGCCAAGGATGCTGACACCAGATAGACAGAACAGTGCCATCCCCAAAGGTGGCCTTTATGTCCAGCCATAAATGTTTTCATCAGATTTGCAGGGGTTGTTTGTTTGTTTGAGATGAAGTCTCGCTCTGTCACCCAGGCTGGAGTGCAGTGGAGCAAGCTCAGCTCACTGCAGCCTCCACTTCCTAGGTTCAAGCGATTCTCCTGCCTCAGCCTCCCAAGTAACCGGGACCACAGGTGCCTGCCACCATGCCCGGCTAATTTTTGTATTTTTAGTACAGACAGGGTTTCACCATGTTGGCCAGGCTGGTTTCGAACTCCTGACCTCAAGTGATCCGCCCACCTCGGCCTCCCAAAGTGCTGGGATTACAGGCGTGAGCCACCACGCCTGGCCTTACAGTTTTATTTTTACAGTGACTCCTTCATGTCACCTCCTTGGAGCGAATTCTTTTGACTGCTCAGTACTTCCTGATCCAAGAATCCAAGGAGAAAATGTCTTGCTTGACCTACATGGTGAGAAAGAGCACGGGGTGGGGGCTGGGGAAGAGAAGGAGCAGACAAAATGGGCTACTGGGTCACTCCACAGCCACCAAAGAAGCTCATGATCTGGAGTCACGATGTGTGATTTGGGTCTGGAAGCTGTGGGACATTCTCTGTTTCATCTGCAAAATGAGTACCCCTTCAAAATCACAGCAGATCATTGCCTAAAAATCCCACCCCCGGGTGAGCAGACTTTCTGGGGGAGGCTAACTGGACTTATTATTTCATATTGATTAGGACTTGGGAATTGTTAGATGCTAAAAAATTGGCAATGATTTTTGACCAGTAGAAATAACACCAATCGTTATGGTTTTAATGCCCTGTAAATGTTAGCCAGGTTTGTATTCTTATTTCCAATATCTTCCACTGACTACGTATGTATGTTTATGTATACGTAAATGTATATGAAGTTGCTTAAATCATCATTATAATTTTCTTTTTTTTTTTTTTCACCGAGGCTGGAGTGCAGTGGCACGATCTCAGCTCACTGCAAACTCCGCCTGCCAGGTTCAAGCAATTCTTCTGCCTCAGCCTCCCAGGTAGCTTGGATCACAGGCATCCGCTACCACACCCGGCTAATTTTTGTATTTTTAGTAGAGACGGGGTTTCACCATGTTGGCTATCCTGACCTCAGGTGATCCGCCCGCCTTGGCCTCCCAAAGCGCTGGGATTACAGGTGTGAGCCACCGCACTCGGCCCATAATTATAATTTTCATAGGGATGGCATCCCAGGCCATCTGACACAGCATGAGATGTGACAAACTCCCCTTCAGGGAGTGAGGGAAGGGACACCCCTTCCCACTCTGCTTCCTCCACCTTCCAGCGTGACTGCTGCTACTGTCCTAGGCTTACAGAGAATTGCCTGAAAAGGGTTGATCTGTATATTCTAACTTGCTCCATTTCTGAATTGTCCCAGATTCACAGGACAATGGAAAATCTGTAAATGAGCCCCTGACCTTGAATATCCCCTGGAGCAGAACGCCTCCTTGCAGAACAGCAATGCAGACAGACCCAGGAGCCCAGGAAATGAGGTAAGAGATGGCAGATCATGAGGAATGCTGGTCTGGGAAAGATGCATCAGAGGTCATTGCTGCAAAGACTTGACAGGGTTACGAGGGTGTCATGTTAAAAAAAATAATAATAACTTTTGGTTGCCCGTGCTAAAAAAATAAATAAATAAAAACTCCATAATTTAAAAAAAAACTATTGTTTTGTACAGTAATTTTTTAAAAAAATATTTGTGGGCAGTGATGTGGTCTTGCTATGTTACCCAGGCTGGCCTCAAACTCCTGGGCTCTAACGATTCTCCAGCCTCAGCCTCCCAAAGAGCTGGGATTACAGGCACAAGTAACAAAAAAACTATTGTTACTCCTCTGACAAAACTAGGAAATTTTAAATACTACATATATTAAGAAATAGAATAGAAAAATCACAGCCCGGCGTGGTGGCTCACACCTGTAATCTCAGCACTTTGGGAGGCCGAGGCAGGCAGATCACTTGAGGCCAGGAGTTTGAGACCAGCCTGGCCAACATGGCAAAACCCTGTCTCTACTAAAAATACAAAAAACAAATTAGCCAGGTGTGGTGGCACTCGCCTGTAATCCCAGCTACTCGGGAGGCTGAGGGAAGAGAATCGATTGAACCCGGGATGTGGAGGTTGCAGTGAGGTGAGATAGAGCCACTGCACTCCAGTCCTGGTGATGGAGTGAGACTGTCTCAAAAAAATGAAGAAAGCAGGGGAGGGAGGGAGGGAGGGAGGGAGGGAGGGAGGGAGGGAAGGGAGGGAGGGAGGGAGAGATAGTTCACTGTATCTTGGCCAGGCAGAGCAGCTCATGCCTGTAATCCCAGCTCTTTGGAGGCTGAGGCCAGAAGATTGTTTGAGCCCAGGAGCTTGAAGCCAGCCTGGATAACATAGCAAGACCCCATTAAAAAAAAAAAAAAATCACTGTACTACCACCACCCAGAGAGGTTTTATTATGTGGCAAATGTGCTTCAAGTCTTTTTTTTCTATATGTTTATGCATCCTTCCTTTTCATAAAATGACATCTTACTATAAAATATTCTCCAGTATGACTGGATTGTGATTTATTAATTATGCTCCTATTGTTGGGTTTTGGGTATTGTATCAGTCAGTACCGAATTCAGTTGCTTATTTTAAAACATAGCACAGCTTAACATGGCAGAGATCTATTTGGCTGTTGTGTGAAAGAAGTCTAGAGGGTCGTGACCGCGGCTCCTTCATGCCTGCATGGACCCAGGTTCCTTCTAGCTTTCTACTCTGTCATTTGTCAAGGTGACTGCCAAAGCTCCAGCCATCACAGCCACAGTTCAGGTGGAGGGAAAGAGAAAAGCCAGCAAGGGAAGGGCGTGGCACCAGACAGGTCTGCCCTGCTCTTAAGGAGATTCCCTGAAGCCCACCCAACCATTGCTGCTGATATCTTATTGGCCAAAACTGGGTCACATGGCCACCTCCACCAGCAAGGGAGGCTGGGAAATGGGTGTGTCATTTAAAAGCAGGTCTGGGCCAGGCGCGGTGGCTCATGCCTATAATCCAGCACTTTGGAAGACTGAGGCGGGTGGATCACTTGAGGTCAGGAGTTCGAGACCAGCCTATCCAACATGGTGAAACCCCATCTCTACTAAAATATACAAAAATTAGCCACATGTGATGGTGCAAGCCTGTAGTCCAGTGACTTGGGAGGCTGAGGCAGGAGAACCCCTTGAATCCAGAAGGCGGAGATTGCAGTAAGCCAAGATCACGCCATTGCACTCCAGGCTGCGCGACAGAGCGAGACTCCGTCTCAAAAAATAAAATAAAATAAAATAAAATAAAAGCCAGGTCTGGGCCGGGTGCAGTGGCTCACTCCTGTAATCCCGGCACTTTGGGAAGCCGAGGTGGGCAGATCACCTGAGGTTAGGAGTTCGAGACCAGCCAGATCAACATAGAGAAACCCCATCTCTACTAAAAATACAAAATTAGCCAGGCATGGTGGCACATGCCTGTAATCCCAGCTACTCAGGAGGCTGAGGCAGGAGAATCGCTTGAACCCGGGAGGCAGAGGTTGCGGTAAGCAGAGATCACACCATTGCACTCCAGCCTGGGCAACAAGAGCAAAACTTCGTCTCAAAAAAAAAAAAAAAAAAGCCAGGTCTGTTTCTGCCCTCAGCAAATGGGTTCCATCAGTGAGGAAGAAGGGGACAGTGGATACAGGGAAGGCAACAGCAATCTCTGACCCAAGACAGTTTCAAATTTTTGCTGTTTTGTAAGCCACACTATGATAAATATCACTGTGGCAAAACCTAATGCCCAGCCCTCATTATTTCTTTAAGCTAAATTCCTAGAAGCTTCACAATCTCTACAAATCCCTGGATGGCTACAGGGAAACTGTATCCCCTGTATCTGCACTGGGGAATTGTGAACCAGGCAACAGAGCAGAATCCTAGGACAAGGTGGGGAGGCAACACTTCCTTCCTGAGGTTGCTTTGCCCATTGATCCTTGATCTCACACACACACACACACACACACACACACACACACACACTCCTATTTTATTTGCATGTAATTAGATATTATGGGTGGATTAGGCTGTTCTTGCATTGCTATAAAAAAATACCTGAGGCTGGGTAATTTACAAGAAAAGAGGTTTGCACTTTGGGAGGAAGAGCTAGGAGGATCACATGAGGTCAGGAGTTCAAGACTAGCCTGGCCAATATGACAAAACCCTGTCTCTTCTAAAAATACAAAAATAAGTCCAGGATGGTAGTACATGCCTGTAATCCCAGCTACTTGGGAGGCTGAGGCACGAGAATTGCTTGAATCCAGGAGGCGGAGGTTGCAGTGAGCTGAGATCATGCCACTGCACACCAGCCTGGGCAACAGAGTGAGACTCTGTCTCAAAAAATAATAATAATAATGAAGAAAAGAAGTTTGATTGGCTCACAGCTCTGCAGGCTATACAGGAAATATGGCAGCATCTGCTTCTGTGGAGGCCTCAAGAAGCTTCCGATCCTGGTAGAAGGCAAAAGGAGAGCAGGTGTCTCACATGGCAGGAGCAGGAGCAAGGGAGTGGGATGAGAGGTGCCACACACTTTTAAACATCCAGATCTCGTGAGAACTCACTATCACGAAGACAGCACAAAGACATGAGGGATCCGCCCCTATGATCCGAACACCTCCCACCAGGCCCCACCTCAGGCATTGGGGATTACATTTAACATGAGATTTGGGTGGGGACAAAAATACAAACTATAGCCAGGGACAATTGTTTCCTGCTGTCTCTGATGTGGCTTAAGCCCCAAGAGCCAAGAACAACACTGTAAATATCTGACCATCTACCTGGGACACAACAGAAACAGTGAAGCCACCTTAGCCCCTCACCTGCCAACCCCACCCTCACTGGAGGGTATCAACAGAAGTGAGAGTAAAAGTAACTGCTCAACCAAAGCCAGAGCAAGAGTCCAAGGGGCCAAGAAAGGGCCCTGGTAGTAAAGAGAGAAGGAGTCTCAGGACAGTGGCTCTCTGCCAATTGGTACATAAAAATGTTTTAACACAAATATTTCTGCATTTTAACACTAGATGAAAGGGGGAGTGACGGGGCTGGCTATTGGGTTTTGTTTGGGGGGAGTCGTCAGGGTGCTGTGAGTTTCCTACCCTTCCCCATGGGAGCCTTTCCCCTTAAGTTAAATGAGGAGGGCTTCAAGGGATCTACTTGGAAATCTCTGGAATCTGGGGGACAGGCACCTTGTTCACACCCGGAAACATCTAGCGCTGAACTGGCTGAAGCAGCCTGCAAGGGGAGGAGGGCCAGGGCTGAGCAGGGATTGGGGAAGCATTTACACCGAAGGCAAGGCAGAGAGGCATGATTTCTCAGAGCTAAGTGCGGGTCTCCAGGAAGAGAGCCAGCTGTGAACTGATTTGAAAAGGGGTCTGCCCAAGAGCACTTCCTGCTGGAGTTGCGGCTTAAGAGCTTTGCACGTGCCAAGGAATTGTGGTCAGAGACCTCCCGGGAGGCGTGTCTAAGGACCCCCACAGGGCCCCACTCTGAGAGCCCAAACAGCAGCTGAGGGGTGGGGAGAATATGGAGCAAGAGGTAGGGGCTTTGGCTGTGGCAGGGTCTGCACCTGGAGAGGGAGAAGCAGACAGTCAGGAAATCGCTTTGGGCTGCTCTCTTTAATACCCAGCGAAAGAGACCATTTGCTTATAACTTCCAAGTAGCCAGCAAAGCTTTGCATGTGGCCTGCCTGAGGTTTCACACAAGGCCCAGGCAGGTGGTGCCAACCTACAGAGCAGGGTGAAGTGGGGAATCTGGAGGAAGAAATGAGCCCCTTCCTGTTTGTACACCAAGTCCAGCTTGCCCATGAACCTGTGCCCCCTTCTGTCTTGGTGGCTTAGTAAGCACAGTGGTTTTGGTGAGCACATTGATGTTGACTGCCTCCAAAGCAGGAACCACCAGCTCCACTGTGCCACATGTCGCTATTACATTCTCTGAGCTGGATCTCCATGGCGAGATAAGTCATGATACACCTGCTGTGGAGACATTTTCTAGACAAAAGCCTCCGATGAGCTGTCAGGTTCAGAGGGCTTTGAGTTATTGCTTTTAAAGGTAAAGTCCAAAATATGCATTTCTCCTGGGCATGCTACATTGATCCTTCCATCTAATGGAAGCTTGTCTGATGTGAGACTGCCGGGGTCCTCACCCATTCTCTGTCATTTGCTCCCGGCTTCACTTGCTCCATAGCATTCTGAGTCAGGTCTGTCATCCACATAACTGAATCCCTGCTCTTGCCCACATCTGTGTGTCACTGTCTTCTCATACTGGGTCCCTGATGGAAAGTGTCATGGCTGATTTTGAGCATCTCTGGTTCAGTTTCCATAGTCACCTTCCCAATTTCTTTATCCATTCCTATTGAAGTCCATTTTGCTCTCATACAGCGAAATCGTTCTCTGTCTCCTTGCTTGATTTGTGCATAGAAAGGCAGGTTTCATGATCTAAATTTAGCAGAGGAAAAATACCAACAGCAACGGCAACAACAAAAACCCCTACATGGCACAAAGACTGGTAACAATTAAAGAGAGACTACAGCATTTATCTCGGAAAAGCCCCAAATATTTCATCTCCCTGGTTTGTTTTTGGAATCGTCGCTGTCGTTAGTGTATTCATAAAGGTGATTTAAATAATGCTTTATTGAGGGTCATCTTACATTACAATAAAATGTTCAGATCTTGGGTCTGTAGCTTGATGAATTTTTACACAGGTACTACACCTCCTTGACCATCAACTGGACCAAGATATAGAACATTTCCATTGCCCCAAGAGGGCCCCTCGGGGCCCGTTTTCAAGTCAATATCCAACTCTCAGACGTAACCATCTTCTAACATCTATCACCATCAGATTGGTTTTGTTGGTTCACACAACAAATGGAATCACACAGTGTGTACTCTACAGTGTCTGACTTCTGTTGCTCAACATAATATTTTTGAAATTCATCAATATATGTGTACCAGATTGTTCTTTTTGTTCTTTTATTTTATTTATTTATTTTTTTGAGACAGAGTCTCACTCTTTCGCCCAGGCTGGAGTACAGTGGCACAATCTCAGTTCACTGCAACCTCCACCTCCCAGGTTCAAGTGATTCTCCTGCCTCCCGAATAGGTGGGATTACAGGCACCTGTCACTACACCCAGCTAATTTTTGTATTTTTAGTAGAGACAGGTGTTTCACCATATTGGCCAGGCTGGTCTCGAACTCCTGACCTCAAGTGATCCGCCTGCCTCAGCCTCCCAAAATGTTGGGATTACAGGTGCGAGCCACCGCGCCCGGCCCAAATTATTCTTTTTTATTGCTGAGAGGTATTGCCGCAATTTGCTTATCTACCCTTCTGTTGATGGATATTTGAATTGTTTCCAGTTTTCAGCCATTATGAATAAAGTTGCTATGAACATCCTTAGACAATTCTTTTTGTGGATGTATGTACTCATTTCTCTGGGGTATATACCCAGGAGTGGACTTGCTAGGTCTTAGAATAGGTGTACATTTAAATTTATTAAAAACAGGCAAGTAACTTCTCAAAATGGTTGTACTGTTTTACACTCCCACCAGCAAGGCATCAAGGTTCCAGTTGCTCCAGATCCTTGCTAACTCTTGGAATTGTCGGTCTTTGTAATTGTATCTGTCTTACTATATTGTGGTTTCTCACTATGGTTTTAATTTGCAGTTTCCTGATAACTAAGGATGTTGAACACCTTTTCATATGTTTATTGACCATTCATGGTGCCTGTTTAAGATGCCTAACCATTTTTTATTTTTTATTATATTTTTAATTTGTAGGAGTTCTCTATATATCTTGAACACAAGTCTTTGCTCACATATGTGTACTGTAAATATTTTCTACTGGCCTGTGACTTACTTGTCTTTTTTTTTTTTTTTTTTTTTTTTTTTTGAGATGGAGTCTCTCTCTGTCACCCAGGCTGGAGTGCAGTGGCGCAATCTTGGCTCACTGCAACCTCACCTCCCAGGTTCAAGCAATTCTCCTGCCTCAGCCTCCCAAGTCGCTGGAATTACAGACTCCTGCCACCACGCCCAGCTAATTTTTATATTTTTAGTACAGACAGGGTTTCACCATATTGGCCAGGCTGGTCTCGAACTCCTGACCTCAGGTGATCTGCCTGCCTCGGCCTCCCAAAGGGCTGGGATTACAGACATGAGCCACCGTGCCCAGCCAAGTTTCTTGTCTTTTAATGAGCAGAAATTTTTAATTTTGATGAAGACTAAGTTAGAAATTTTTTTATTGTTTGTCCTTTTATATCCTAAGAAATAGTTGACCACTTCGAAGTCATGAAGATACTCTGCTACGTTTTCTTATAGAAGTTTTAGACTCTTCATTTTCACATTTGGGTCTATGGTCCATATAGATCTCTAGTTGCTCTTGCACTGTTTATTGAGAAAGTTTTCTGTTCCATCAAAGAGCTGCATTGGTACTTTTTTCAAAAGTCCAATGACCGTAGACATGTGGGTCTATTTCTGAACTTTTATTCTGTTTCATTGATCTAATTTTCTATCTTTATGCCACTACCATAGTGTCTTAAATACTGTTGCTTTATGCTTAATCTTAAAATCTGGTAGTGTAAACCCTCCTACTTTGTTCTTATTAAATATAGTCTTGACTATTTTAAATCTTTTGCATTTCTGTACAAATTTTGGAATCGGTTTGTCAATTTCTACCAAAAAAAATCAGCTAGAATTTCAGTTGAAATTGCATTGTCTCTACAGATAAATTTCAGGTTTAATGCATACATTAACTAGCTTGACTTAGTCATTCCACAAGGTATGTATATTTCAAAACAACATATTGTATACAATATATACAATTTTTGTCAATTTTTTAAAAAAATTAAGGGATCATTGACACCTGAATATTGGCAACTTAAATTGTTCAAACTATGAACATGTCCTAATCTTTCATTGATGTAGATATTCTTTAAATTAATCCAGCAATGATTTGTAGTTTTTAATGTAAAGGTTTTACACATATTTTAAATAAATTTGTTCATAGGTATTTCATCTTTTTTATCCTATTTTAAATGCCAATGTTTTCTAATTTCATTTTTCAATCATTTTTTGGTAGTATGTAAAAATAAAATTAATTTTTGCATGTTCACCTAGTATCCTGTGATCTTAATAAATTCGCTTATTAGTTCTTTTTGAGATGGAGTCTCACTCTATTACCCAGGCTAGAGTGCAGTGGTGCCATCTCGGCCCCCTTCAACCTCCATCTCCTGGGCTCAAGTGATTCTCCTGCCTCAGCTTCCCAAGTAGCTGGGATTACAGGTGCCCACCACCACACCTGGCTAATTTTTGTTGTTGTTGTTGTTGTATTTTTAGTAGAGACAGGGTTTCACCATGTTGACCAGGCTGGTCTTGAACGCCTGATCTCAAGTGGTCCTCCCACCTCAGCCTCCCAAAGTGCTGGGATTACAGGCATGAGCCACTGCACCCAGCCATATTTCTTTCTTTTCAATAGTCATGACTTCTATTTGTTTCTCTTGCCTTATTGCATTGGCAAGGACTTCAATCATAGTGCTGAATAGAAGCAGTGAGAGTAGACACGCTTGTCTTATTTCCTGGCCAAGGCTGCTTTGATGACAAAGATCAGAAGCCTACCCGAATTTGCTCAAGTGAAAGAGGGATATTGTAAGGATGCTGGATCCTGGAGACCCCAGGTAGAAGAGATGAAGCCCATCTTTCCATCTTTATAAGAATGAAGAAGCCATCAAAAACCAGAGCCGCTTTATCCTTTTCTTGGGGGCCATGAGGCCCCCTCCTCCCTGTTTCTCTCTGTGGACTGCTCTGTTGTCCTGCTTCTCTGCTTTTCAGCTTGCACTTGACATAAATGGCAGTCATTGCCACAGTGACCATTCATCTCAGCTGGCCACACAGCCACTGGGGACTCTTTTTTGTGTCTCTTAGACAAAAGGAATTTCTAAGGAAATAATCTGGTTGGGAGCCCGAGGCGGGCAGATCACGAGGTCAGGAGATCGAGACCATCCTGGCTATCATGGTGAAACCCCGTCTTTACTAAAAAAAATACAAAAAATTAGCTGGGCATGGTGGCGGGCACCTGTAGTCCCAGCTACTCGGGAGGCTGAGGCAGGAGAATGGCGTGAACCCAGGAGGCGGAGCTTGCAGTGAGCAGAGATCGCGCCACTGCACTCCAGCCTGGGCGACAGAGCTAGACTCCATCTCAAAAATTAAAAAATAAAAAATAAAATAATCTGGTTGACCATCCTTGGGTCAGGTGTTTATCTCTGGCTCAAACAGCTAAAAGAGCAGGCAGCAGGATTAATGGGGCCATTCCCACCTCATCAGTGGGAGCTGTGCTTGGGAGAAGTTTTAAATATGTGAAGGCGAGCCAGGCAACCCCAAACATATATAGTGTAGTTAGAGTCTGAGTCTCACCCACAAGAGAATGCCGAAAGGGACTTGGGTGAGGTAAGAGCAGAGAATGGAGATAAGAACAGTGGGGGCTAGAGGCAGTAGATTAAAGATTTAGAGACTTCTGAAGCCCAGAATGGACCCAAGAATCAGTTCTTCCGTTTTCAAGATGTGGGATGGTGCTGATGTGGGACATGGGATGTTCTTGGTAGTCAGTGCCCGTCCTCACAGAGTTCATCCAAGGCTGCTTTGCAAGTCCTCTTCGGTATACCAACCAGCAGTGAGTCATGGTGAGCTGGGCAGCACGGCAGGAGGGAAGCACCATCACTGCAGAAAGGTGTTCTGTAAAGAGGGAAACAGGAAGCCAACTTACATATGTCAAGCGTCTTTACACTCACTGTCTCATTAAATTCTCTGGCCATTATCCCCACATGTTGTTTTTTGAGATGGAGTTTTGCTCTTGTTGTCCAGGCTGGAGTACAGTGGCGCGATCTTGGCTCACTGCAACCTCTGCCTCCCAGGTTCAAGTGATTCTCCTGCTTCAGCCTCCTAAGTAGCAGGAATTACAGGCATGCACCACCACGTCTGGCTAATTTTGTAATTTTAGTAGAGACAGGGTTTCACCATGTTGGCCAGGCTGGTCTCAAACTTCTGACCTCAGGTGATCCACCCGCCTCAGCCTCCCAAAGTGCTGGGATTACAGGCATGAGCCACCGCTCTAGGCCTAGACTCAACACAGTTTGGTGCCTAGCCTTAAGGCTGCACAGCTACCTAGTGAGACAGCCAGACAGTGAACCCAGGGCCTCTGACTCCACACCCATGACCTCCCCTTTCCAGGCTGCCTGTGAGGTATGGCCAGGGTAATCACGGCTATGAGAAGGAGGATGTTCCTATGAATCTGCCCACAGGAGGCAAAGTCCAAAGCCCCCAGTACATCACTGACTCAATCCCTTGGGGTCCTCTCAAGTTCAGGTATTGTATTGGGACTTTATTCCTACAGGCACAAGGTCATGAATCAGGGTTCTAGTCCCAGAAATCATTTCGTATCACAAAAGTGCCACATCGCTAAATATATGTATAAGAAAAAAACTTTAATATGTGCTTTTATAAGTTGATATTTAGCATACAAAATTAAGCTACATCTAAAATATGTGGGGCCATTTTTCTGGATAAACTAAGCAAGCATCAGCCTTGTTAAAACATTAGCCCACTGGCCTTCCACTGTTCCTGGCAATGGCCAGAGGGAATTGCAAAAGTGCATCGCTCCAAGAATGCTCAGCCTGCATTAAACACGGGAGTCACCTCCAAGGCCAACACTCAGCAGGGACAGCCTGGGACAGCCACACTAAGTGTTAACAGCTCTGCTCTAGCTGGTTGGTGCCATACCTGGTTGTTAAACATTGTGATTATCATCTATGGATCCACCTAAAAAATGGCCATTGTTACCCAGGGCGGTGGCTCACGCCTGTAATCCCAGCACTTTGGGAGGCCGAGGCGGGCAGATTACCCGAGGTTGGGAGTTCAAGACCAGCCTGACCAATATGGAGAAACCCCTTCTCTACTAAAAATACAAAATTAGCCAGGCATGGTGGCACGTGCCTGTAATCCCAGCTACTCGGGAGACTGAGGCAGGAGAATCACTTGAACCCAGGAGACGGAGGTTGTGGTGAGCCAAGATTGCGCCATTGCACTCCAGCCAGGGCAAAAAGAGTGAAGCTCTGTCTTAAAAAAACAAAAAAGGTCATTGCTGTGGAATCGCCCATCACCACCAATGGCTCATGCACAGCTTGGTGAGTCTACAGGTGCTGATGCTGGGCAATGTCCCGTTTCCACACTGTTCCTTGTATGTATTTCTATGAAAATGTACAAGTTGCATGTTCAGTAAGCCTGGGGCAGCTTGTCAGGTGTTTATCGAAGCTAGCTTGGGTTGTTCTGTGAGAGTGTCTAAACACAGGGACAAACACTGGGTAAAACAGGAACTGAAGAAACGTCGCCCGACTCTAATCAAGCCTACAGCTCTAACCAGGAATTCACAGGAAACACAGGGGAGAGAGGAACAGGTTAAACAACACCATGCAGGCACAGTCATAAAATCCAAACAGGATAAATGCCCCAATTTCTCAAGGGGAAAACTGCAAAGAGAAAAACAAGAAAGAAAGGAAGCAATTAAAAGAGACTAAAGAAATATCAATGGATTGCATTTTACAGACTCTATCTGAATCTCTTTTAAAACACACTGTGGGGAGGGGGTGTTTGAGCCAATATTTGATCATGTTAAGAAATTATTGATAATCTCTTTAGGCATGCTAATGGTATTGTAGTTATTTTTAACCTATATTTAACCTCAATATCTTTTAGAAATACAGTCTGAAATATTTTGGATGAAGTGATATGACGTCTGGGATTTGCTTCAAAATAATCCAGGCCCGGGGAGGAGTGGGTGGGAGTGGAGAAGAAAGACTGGCCGTGAGATGAGAACTCTTGAAGCTGGGTGATGAATATTGGGGGAATTAATTATACTTTTCTGTCTATTTCAGTATATGTTTGAAATTTTCCAAGATGAAAACTTTAATTTTTAATATGTTTATTTTTTTAAAGCTTGTTTTTTAAAATACAAAAAGACATGAGCTTGAGTATAGAGACCCTTCAGTCTTGCCCACCCAGTTCCAGTCTCCTTTTCCAGGAGGTTGGCAGAATCATCAGCTCTTACCATTGACCATGGTGGCCCAGGTAGCATTAAGCTCCTCATGAAGGGGTGGGTTGCCCCTCCACACCTGTGGGTGTTTCTCGTAAGGTGGAATGAGAGACTTGGAAAAGAAAAAGACACAGAGACAAAGTATAGAGAAAGAAATAAGGGGACCCGGGGAACCAGCGTTCAGCATATGGAGGATCCCGCCAGCCTCTGAGTTCCCTTAGTATTTATTGATCATTCGTGGGTGTTTCTCCGAGAGGGGGATGTGTCAGGGTCACAGGACAATTGTGGGGAGAGGGTCAGCAGACAAACATGTGAACAAAGGTCTTTGCATCATAGACAAGGTAAAGGATTAAGTTTTGTGCTTTTAGATATGCATACACATAAACATCTCAATGCTTTACAAAGCAGTATTGCTGCCCACATGTCCCACCTCCAGCCCTAAGGCGGTTTTTCCCTATCTCAGTAGATGGAACGTACAATCGGGTTTTATACCGAGACATTCCATTGCCCAGGGACGGGCAGGAGACAGATGCCTTCCTCTTGTCTCAACTGCAAGAGGCATGCCTTCCTCTTATACTAATCCTCCTCAGCACAGACCCTTTACGGGTGTCGGGCTGGGGGACGGTCAGGTCTTTCCCTTCCCACGAGGCCATATTTCAGACTATCACATGGGGAGAAACCTTGGACAATACCTGGCCTTCCTAGGCAGAGGTCCCTGCGGCCTTCCGTAGTTTTTGTGTCACTGGGTACTTGAGATTAGGGAGTGGTGATGACTCTTAAGGAGCGTGCTGCCTTCAAGCATCTGTTTCACAAAGCACATCTTGCACCGCCCTTAATCCATTTAACCCTGAGTTTGACACAGCACATGTTTCAGAGAGCACGGGGTTGAGGGTAAGGTCACAGAATCTCAAGGCAGAAGAATTTTTCTTAGTACATAACAAAATGGAGTCTCCCATGTCTACTTCTTTCTACACAGACACAGTGACAATCTGATCTCTCTTGCTTTTCCCCACACCTCAAACATAGGACCATGCCAAGTTTTGTTGCTTCCTGAGCAATTGGCACAGTGCAACACACCAGAGGGCCTCAATACCTGCAAATGACTGATGAATGAGTAAATGCATGCATGCCGACTCCCGGGCAGAGGCTGAGATCTAGGAGCTCAACCACTGACCTCTTGAAGATACACCTGTGCAGACTGGTCCAGAAGTATCCTGGGACTGTGCAGACCAAGGCTCTTGCAAAGAGGTCACAATGTCACCAGGATAGATGAACACTCCGTGCAGCTCTAGCAAAAGTACAGTATCTCTACCTCAGAGGGGTTTGCCTGCCCGGCTGCCTTTTGGTGATAACCCATTTCTCCACCTCCCCTAGTAATATAGGAGACCAAGTACCCTCAGCAATAAAAATACAAACGGAGCATCATAAATTAGTTTCCTCTCTGGCATCCCTCGCTTGGGTGCTAGCTGAGGTCCCATCACTGGCCTCCTAGTTCTGCAGAAACAAAGGACACTAGAGCATCGGAAGGATCTCAGGCTCCTTGGACACGGTGACTGAAGAGAGGTTTGAATTTTCTATCTGTGAAACTGTTTCTATTTTTACACTGTCTCAGAACAAATATAACTGTGACTTATGTTTCACAGTTTATGCAGCTAATTTCATATACTTTTGACAGCTCTATCTTATTTTCAGCAGTTCTAAATGTTTTTCCCCTTTGAGAAGTTGAAGGGGCATATCCCACACCTCTCCATGGAGAGATGACTGGGCTGCAGGGCAGGTGGTTCTAGGTGTGACACTGGAGGAGGACACAGTCCCAGCTCTCCCTCCCCTCCTGGGTAGAGGCCCACACCCAGAGGTGACCAGACAGGTGCAGAAACTTGCATGTGACTCAGATCTTATGGGATCATATGGACTGTCTCTGGGACTTACGACTACTTTCACATTTAACATTAATATTAATAATAACTGAGCTGGGCATGGTTGCTCACACCTGTAATCCCAGCACTTTGGGAGACCGAGGCGGGCAGATCACCTGAGGTCAGGAGTTCAAGACCACCCTGGCTAACATGGCAAAACTCTGTCTCTACTAAACATACAAAAATTAGCCTGGCGTGGTGGCGGGTGCCTGTAATCCCAGCTACTTGGGAGGCTGAGGCGGGAGAATTGTTTGAACCTGGGAGGCAGAGGTTGCAGTGAGTCCAGATTGCGCCACTGCACCCCAGCCTGGGAGACAGAGTGAGACTCCATCTCAAAATAATAATAATTATTATTAGTAGTAATAATAATAATAACAGCAACAACAGGCTCTGGGGGCCTGAGCTTGAACTGTGGATTTTCTCTACCTGTAATTACATCTTTAGTTTTTAAACTCTTGACATCTTCTCCCTTGTTAAATTGCCCATTTAGATTTATTTTGCCTTATTTTGGTTATTCTAGCTTATCGTACTTATTCTTTTAATTTTCAATCTTCCTTACTTTGCCCTTTTACCTTCCTTCTTATTTTCTATTTTAATCACCTTTTAAATGTTCTCCCTTTGTGTTTTAGCTTTATCATAATTACCACTATTAAAATTCAGCACTTCTGGCTTTAATTCTTAATGCCAAATCTTTTTTCCCCCCTTAATTCTGTTTTTATCTTCCTATTTAAATTCCTAAGCTTCTGGGGCAGGGTTGGTCTTGGATTTATTGTTTTATTTCCTATTTCTTTTTAGCCATTGTCCTTCATATGCACTTTTATTTTGTTTACTTGGCTGTTTATAACTGTAACTTTTCAGGAACCTAATTTTTTTTTTTTTTTTTTTTTTTTGATGGAGTCTTGCTCTGTCACCCAGACTGGAGTGCAGTGGCACAATCTCAGCATCTCAGCTCACTGCAGCCTCCACCTCCTGGGTTTGAGCGATTGAGCAATTCTCCTGCCTCAGCCTCCCAAGTAGCTGGGATTACAGGCACCTGCCATCATCCCCAGCTACTTTTCGTATTTTTAGTAGAGACGGAGTTTCGCCATGTTGGCCAGGCTGGTCTCGAACTCCTGACCTCAGGTATCCGCCCACCTCGGCCTCCCAAAGTGCTGGGATTACAGGTGTGAGCCACTGTGCCCAGCCTAATTCTGGTTCTTAAACTCCTATTTTATTGGTTCTATCAATACTTTATGGATAATATTAGTTACTGTTTCTTCTGTTAGTCACAATCTTATATTGCAGCCAAATCTTTTTCTAATTCTTTTGAATTCTTAATGTAAGATGTTTACCTTATGGGCTGGCTCTGGGGAGGTGGTGAAAGCAGGGACTGATGGACCCATAAGCTTGTTTCTCTCAAATTCTCTCAAAACCCCACCTGTTCTGACCTTAGCAGGGCCCAGCCAGGTCCCCTCAGGGACAACCACTCAGAGTGGTTGAGCCCTGGATCCTCTTTATAGCAGCACGTGGCCTCGGGTAAATAAATCTTTGCTCTCCCCAAGCCTCAGTTACCTCATATTTACAAGGAAAGGAGCGGCGTCTGAAACCAGCAAACACAGTAGACAGGGCCCAGCACATACAAGCACATGCTAAACTGCAGTCACGTTTGGGGGAGATTGAGGAAGGATATGTACAATACAGTTTCATTTCTGCAAAATTCAAAAACACGCCAAACTAACAAGGTAGCCAGCCCAAGATGCAAACCCTTAATCTAATATTAGAAAACACCAGAGAAGTCCCAATTGAGAAACATTCTACAAAATATATCGGTCTGAAATCTTCACGAGTGTCAGAGTCACAAAACCAAGCAAAGGTCCTGCTTGGTGGCTCACGCCTATAATCCCAGCACTGTGGGAGGCCGAGGTGAGTGGATCACTTGAGGTCAGGAGTTCAGGACCAGCCTGGCCAACATGGTGAAACCCCGTCTCTACTACAAGTACAAAAATTAGCCAGATGTGGTGGCACATGCCTGTAATCCCAGCTACTCGGGAGGCTGAGGCACAAGAATTGCTTGAACTCAGAAGGTGGAGGCTGCGGTGAGATCGCACCACTGTACTCCAGCCTGGGCAACAGAGTGAGATTCTGTCTCAAAAACAAACCAACCAGCCAACAAACAAAAACAAGCAAAGACTGAAGAACTGCTCCCAGTTTAAGGACAGCAAAGAGCTGATCAGCAGGCTGCCATGATGATCTTAGACTGGGTCTTTTTACTCTAAAGGACATCATAGCAGACAATAGCAAAAAGCTGAATGGAGTCTGAGGGTCATTGCTGATAATATTTCAAAGCTGACTTCCTGGTTTTGATGGTTGTGTTTGGGTTATATAGGAGCTAGTCTTGGTCTAGAAAATACACACTGAAGTATTTGGGGATGATGGGATGTCAGGTCGGCAGCTGACCCTCCAACGGCTCAGGAAAAGTTTCTAAAAAGTTATTTGTACTGTACTTTACTTGCAATTTTTAGTATTCTTTTAAAATGTAAAAAACAATTAATATCTTGAAGGAAAAAAAACTGCAAGCTCTGGAGGGAGACTCCCAGACTTGACCTTAGGCAGGTTATTTCGGCTTTCTCTGCCTCAGTGTCCTCATCTTAAGTTGGGGAGAGTTAGAATATGAATAGGCGTATTACGAAGAAAAAGTAAGCTGTTATCCGTAAAGTGCTGAGAACAGTGATCGGCCCCCAACGTGCGTGACCTGTTACTATGTCTCGATGGTTGGAAAGTGTCCTCACCACAGGCCCTTTGCACCTGCTGTTCCCCCACCCACACTGGTGCCTGGATAGTTTCTATTCATCCTTCAGTTCTCATTTAGCTTCTTCTGCAAAGCCTTCCTCCACCTGCCACCCTTCCTTCATGCTTCCCGCCTCAGATGGCATTAGGAACGCCTCTCTTTTTTTTTTTTCTTTTGAGACGGAGTCTCGCTCTATCACCCAGGCTGGAGTGCAGTGGCATGATCTCGGCTCACTGCAAGCTCTGCCTCCCAGGTTCACTCCATTGTCCTGCCTCAGCCTCCCGAGTAGCTGGGACTACAGGCACCTGCCACCACACCTGGCTAATTTTTTGTATTTTTAGTAGAGGTGGGGTTTCACCATGTTAGCCAGGATGGTCTCGATCTCCTGATTTCATGATCCGCCTGCCTCAGCCTCCCAAAATGCTGGGATTACAGGTGTGAGCCACTGCGCCTGGCTGGAACTCCTCTCTTAAGCTCCCACAGCATCCTACAATATCTCATCACCTAGATTAACATGTCATTTTCTGGCAACTTATCCATCTTTTCTATTAGACAATAACTCCAGGGCTGGACTGGTATCTTATTCACTGTCATATCCCCAGGCCTAAGACAGTTAATGAATGAATGAAAGCCTGGATACCCACCTCCCCTGTCAGAGAGAATAGAATAAAGCACCCTCCTTTAAGTCGAGGGTGTGATTCCAGGGCCCAGCTCGAGAGGGCTCCATTCACAGGGTCATCTATGTAAAAGATACCCCCGTAGTTGGACAGTGCACACCCTGAGCCGCCTGACACTGCAGCCCTGACTCTCAACACAGCTCCCTCAGTAGACATTCGGTTCTGTTATCCTCATACCAATAGGAAGAAAGGATTTTTTTATAGTTAGTGGCTCTAAAACAAAAATTGTTATTTTTGGCAAATGCTTCACCCCTGCAAACTTGAGGTATCATTCATTTATGAGTTCATTCATTTAACAAATATTTATCAATCACCTCCACTGTCCTGAGTGCCGGTTTCTATCAGAAAATGTCTTATCTGGTGGCTCAAGGAGACATTTAGCCACCGCTTCCCCAGCAGCTTCCCAGGAAGCTCCAGTGCGCCAAAGCTGGTGTTCCAGGGGCCTATTCCTGGACCTTAGTTCTGTGGCCCCTCTGCGTTCCTCCTGGAAAACGCTCCCGGGCCCCAGTCACCTCAGTGATGCTCCATAGAAGAAACCGCATACATCCTGGAGCACCAGAACTGCTTTTCTGGGAGACGACCCCGGCCCTGGGCAGATCTCCCCCTAGGCAGGCAGCCAGGATACAGAGGATTTTGATCCCATTTCCTAATTTTCATAAAGGAATGTATATCAGTGTCATCAACAATGTATCTTAAACTTTTTCTTTTTTTAAAAAAAAAAAAGAATGTAAGTCAACTATCTTCTGGCTTTTTTTTTATTTTTTGAGCATGTTGGTTGTGTAGGAGTAGCTGTCTCATTTATTAAAACTGAACAATATCAACAGGCAGACACACTGGTCACTTTTCTCTCTCTTTCTTTCTTTCTCTCTTTCCCTTTTTTTTCTTTCTTTCTTTCTTTTTTTTTTTTTTTTGACACAGAGTCTCGCTCTGTAACCCAGGCTGAAGTGCAGTTGTGTGATCTCAGTTCCTTGCAACTTCTGCCTCCTGGGTTTCAGCGATTCTCCTGCTTCAGTCTCCCCACTAGCTAGGATTACAGGCACGCGCCACCACACCTGGCTAATTTTTGTATTTTTAGTAGAGACAGGGTTTCACCATCTTGGTCAGGCTGGTCTCGAACATCTGACCTCGTGATCTGCCCACCTTGGCCTCCCAAAGTGCTGGGATTACAGGCGTGAGCCACTGCGCCTGGCCCCAATCACTTTGCTTTTTTGTTGTGTTTTTTTTTTTTTTTTTTTTTTTGAGGGCTGTCTCACTCTTGTCTGCACTCTTGTTGGAGTGCAGTTGTGCGATCTCGGCTCACTGCAACCTCTGCCTCCGGGTTCAAGTGATTCTCCTGCCTCAGCCTCTGGAGTAGCTGGGATTACAGGCGACTGCCACCACACCCAGCTAATTTTTGTATTTTTTAGTAGAGATGGGGTATCACCATATTGGCCAGGCTGGTCTCGAACTCCTGACCTCAGGTGATCCGCCTGCCTCGGCCTTCCAAAGTGCTGGGATTACAGGCGTGAGCCACTGCGCCTGGCTCACTGATCACTTTTCAAAGGTAGATTGTTCAAGACAGTCAGAAAATAGATACCCCCAAAATATTGTTTAGTAAATAATAACACTTCCATGTAGAAATTGATATGTGGAGTTAAACAGATCTAAGATGAGAAAAATGTAGTAATCACTGTTAGGATAATCAATATCTCTATTAAAAGGCACTTGCTGCTCTTATAGATCATCTTCCAGAAATCCTGGAACTCACATCTACTGGTAGAGAAAACAATGTTCAAGAAAATGAAGTGAATGGCAATGAGCCAAAAAGTTCCTCAACTTCCTAAGTATTATCCTAACTCTACAAGGTTGCCAGGAGAAATCAATGAAAGAACGCATTTAAAATGGTTCTTGCCACGTAGGTGCTCTGTAAATAGATATCTGTTGGAGTCTGAATTTCCTCTACAATTCTTGCATCAAAATGATTCTTAAGTATTGTCCTTGGAATTTATATCCATATTCCCAGTTCCCACTGATATTACTCAGGCTTTATATCTGAAGATCCGCCTGAGTCACCATGCAGGGCGAGTACATACCAGGTCTCTGCCTGAGGCGTGACCCTCACCCCGTCTCCAACAGAGCCCTGCTAAGGCGGCTTGAAGGCTTTACAGCCCATTTATCCTTTTGATGATCTGCGTTTTATCCCTGGACCACACCACGCCTTCCTAGGGCTGTGTGCTTGGACTTTATCATTTTGTGCTTTCCCTTTGCCCTTCAACTGTGGCAGAAACGTCTCCACTGAGCTGTATTTTGATAGCATGCCCCTGGCTTATGTTAAGAAATGCTATAAAAAAAATAATAAACCTGCCACTCAAAATTCCCTGTTACATTGACTATAGCAGTACCATTGAGCATGTCATTCTGCATGCAGTACAAGAACCCATGGGAGAAATTACTGGTTTTGCTCCTAAACAACATGTTGGGATTTCTTTTGCACAGGGGGAATGGGGAGGGGTTTCAGACTGCAGAGACAAAAAAGAGCAAGCGATGTGCACTGAGGAATCCTGGCGGTTCCTAGGTGCAGCCAAGCCCTAAAAGGAAGTGTGAAACGTCTCTGATTCCCTTTCTGTCTCTGACATGGGTAATTGGCGCTGGCGGCCCCTAAAGCCTGACACTGCCAGTCACGCAATTGTAAAACCTCCAAATTAGGACCTCGACTCCACAGTGTAGAATAATAGCATGCTCCATTTTGGCCAAGTTTAATTACTCTGCCAAGACTCAGGTCTTCCCAGGTTGCAAATTCACGTGTCTGCAGAGAGAAGGTTGTCGTGCCTTGGACTGGGGAGACAGCTAAGAATCTGAGGGTGCGCAGCATCAATGGGATGGCTGGATCCGAGTTCAAGGCAGAACATCAAATGACAGGTGGCCCTCTTTACAGAGGGAGGAGTGATATGGAAAGGGGACCTCAGGAGGTGCCAGGGATGATGCACATCTGAAAAGCCCTAGACATCGAGGTAGCGCATGGCCACCAGAGAGGCTAAAGGCAGAATGGCCCTGGTGTCTGCCCATCTGGGAGCTGTTGTTCCGGTGAGTGCCACACTCACAAAATGGGGCAGTGGCACTGGTTGTCTTCACACCTTTCCTAGCAAAAAGCTGAAGGTGCCGGCCTCTAAGGCGGCCCACTGATTGCTTCAAGTCAGGAACAGCCAGCCGCATGCCGGACGCCGCTGGGTCTGAGGCCTGATCATCTGTCAGGGCTTGGAGATACTGGATGCTTAATAGCCACGCATTGAATAAATAAATTACTGAGCGGTTGGCAGTTAATGTACATTCATCAGCTGTTCCCCTTCGATGTTTTTTTTCTGAAGCATGTGGTGAAGTCAACCATATGTTAGCGAAAAGGACACAGACAAGGCAAGTCTGGCTTGGAGGGTTTCAGATCAAACTCTCAGACAGGGGTTGAGGGACAGGCAGTGGTGAGGGGATCTCCTGGAAGTGACCTGAAGTTACAGCAACTGTTCAGGACTGAGGACTCTTCTTGCTCCCACCCAGTCCATGTGCACCTGGAATGGGGCATGCCCAAGGCCCAAGAGAAGGCTTTGCCCTTTGGTAGCCTTTTCTGGAAAATCGGAACACTGCTGTCTTGCCTGCCTGAAGGCAGGGGCTGGACCAAAGGCCCTGGGAGGCTCCTCTCTGCCCCAGATCCTGGTCTCCTGGGTCAGTGAGAGTGATGGAGAGTCAAAACACCCATCACACAGTCCAGGGGCAAAGGGGGTTGGGATTTGGGGGTGGGGGGTCCCACTGCCACACTCAGCACCTATCAGCCTATCACTGATACTTGATCTACAAATCCTTTAGAAAGAAGTTCCTTTTCCACAAAGCGGCCCGTGTTAAAACATATACATATCCTCATACCAATAACACTGCATGCTGTATTCACAAATCAGTTAGAGAAACACAAGCATTCCTGAAATTAAAACCAGCAAAACTCATGAAGAGATCATTCATAAAGAAAGAATATAAAAACACAATTAACCAAAAAAATAAACTTCACTAGTAAAGAAAGAAATGTAAACTAAAATGACAACATTTTTCATCCATCAAACTGGTACTTTAAAAAATATTTCTGGCTGGGTGCAGTGGCTCATGCCTGTAATCCCAGCACTTTGGGAGGCCGAGGCTGGTGTATCGCCTGAGGTCAGCAGTTCGAGACCAGCCTGGTCAACATGGTGAAACCCTGTCTCTGCTAAAAATACAAAAATTAGCCGGGCATGGTGGTGGACACCTGTAATCCCAGCTACTCGGGGGGCAGAGACAGGAGAATCACTTGAACCCAGGAGGTGGAGGTTGTGGTGAGCCGAGATGGCACCATTGCACTCCAGCCTGGGCAACAAGAGTGAGACTTCATCTAAAAAAAAAAACCAAAAATTTATAACACTAAGTACTAGAGAGAGTGCAGAGAGCCAGGCGCAGTGGCTCACACCTGGAATCCCAGCACTTTGGGAGTCTGAGGCAGGCAGATCACCTGAGGTCAGGAGTTCAAGACCAGCCTGACCAACAAGGAGAAACCCCGTCTCTACTTAAAAAATACAAAATTAGCTGGGCATGGTGGTGCATGCCTGTAATCCCAGCTACTAGGGAGGCTGAGGCAGGAGAATCACTTGAACCCGGGAGGCAGAGGTTGCAGTGAGACGAGATCGCGCCATTGCACTCCAGCTTGGGCAACAAGAGTGAAACTCCATTTCAAAAAAAAAAAAGAAAGAGTGCAGAGAAACACACTGGCTGAGTATAAACCAGTATAATCTTTTGTAATTCCATAATATATGTGAAAAGCAGTAAAAATATTCCTAATCTTTGACCCAGAGTCTATCCTGAGAAGATACTCAGAAATCAGACAAAGATGTTTATTACTATCACTGAGCTATTTGCAGTTCATTGAGTCAGATGACAAATGTTTACAGAGTGCCCACTATGATCCAGGCTTTGTTTTAGGTACTGGGGATTTAGCAGTGAACAAAAGGGACCAAGAGCTCCGCCTTCGTGGGGCTCACATTCAGGCAGGTCCTGGCTCCGCAGAGCTCCCAGGCTGGGCAGTGATCAGCAAAGTTCTCTTCCTTCCCTTGGCCTCTGCGACATCCCAACCTCAACATTTCATGCCGAACATCTGACTACATTTAAATTTGATTTTTTTTGTTTGTTTGTTTGTTTTTTGGGTTTTTTTGAGACGCAGTCTTGCTCTGTTGCCCAGGCTGGAGTGCAATGGCGTGATCTTGGCTCACTGCAACCTCTGCCTCCTGGATTCAAGCGATTCTCCTGCCTCAGCCTCCTGAGTAGCTGAGATTACGGGTGCCCACCACCACGCCTGGCTAATTTTTGTATTTTTAGTAGAGACAGCGTTTCACCATGTTGGCCAGGCGAGTCTCAAACTCCTGACCTCAAGTGACCCGCCTGCCCCGGCCTCCCAAAGTGCTGGGATTACAGGCGTGAGCCACTGTGCCTGGCCAAACTTGATTGTTAATCCATTTCTTTCAATCAAAGTACTGCTTCTCTAAATACTTGTTTTCCCTTACCTCCAACTTGTTAAAAAGAAAAAATTTTAAACATGCAGAAAAATCAAAAGAATAGCACAATAAGCTCCCATATGGCCTCAATCTAGAGTCAAAAATCTATTAACTCCTCGCCTGTTGGCATTCTCTCTCTTCTCTTTCTCCCTCCTTTATTTCCCCTAAACTGTGTGAAACTAAATTGCAGACATCATTATTCTTCACTCCTAAATACCCAGCATACAGCTTTTAAGAATAAAGACATCCTTCTATATAACCACAGTGCCATTATCACACTTAAGAAAATTAACAATCATTCTATATTTAATATCCAGACTTGTCAAGCATGGTGGCGGGCGCCTGTAATCTCAGCTACTCTGTGACTGTCTGAGGCAGGAGAATCACTTTAACCCAGAAGGCGGGGGTTGCAGTGAGCCAACATTTCGCACTGCACTCCAGCCTGGATGACAGAGTGAGACTCTGTCTCGAAAAACTAATAATAATTATATATATATACACACACACACACGTATCTCCAGGCTATATTCAAATGACCCCATGGCCCCCAATTGTCCTCAAAATGTCTTTCACAGCTGGTATTTGTGAATCAAAATTTAATCATGCCACTTGGGCCGTATTAAAAAGATTGAATGAAACTCTAAATGCCCTGGCTGTAATTACACATTCTACATAGGTAACAAAATATCACGTGTACCCTATAAGTATGTGTCAATACATTTTTTTAAAAGATCTAGTCAAGTTTCAATCACTGCATTTGTTGGTTTGCTGTCTTTAGATTCCTGTAATCAAAAAAGGTCTCTTCATCTTTCTTTTTCTGTGACTGACTCTTTAAAAATACAGGCCTCTTATCTTGTAGAATGGCCCCATTGTGAATTTGTCTGCTTCTTAGTGTATTAACTTGTTCCTTTATTCCCTGTATTAGTCTGTTCTCACACTGCTATAAAGATACTACTCGAGACTGGGTAATTTATAAAGGAAAGAGATTTAGTTGACCCACAGTTCTACGTGGCTGAGGAGGCCTCAGGAAACTTACAATTATGGCAGAAGGCGAAGCAGACACATCTTACATGGCAGCAGGTGAGGGAGAGTGTGTGAGAGTTCAGGAAAAACTACCATTTATAAAATCACCAGATCTCGTGAAAATTCACTCATTATCATAAGAACAGCATGGGGGAAATCGCCCCCATAATCTGATCACGTCCCTCCCTCAACAGGTAGAGTTTGCAGATCCCTCCCTCAACGTGTGGGGAATACAATTAGAGGTGAGATTTGGGTGAGGACACAGAGCCAGACCACATCACTCCCTGTGTCTCCTTCAAACTGGGAGTTGGGTCTACGCACTTGATTGGATTCAGGTTAAACATTTTCAGCGAGACTGCATCCGGGTGATGTGTACTTCAAGCTGCAGCCCATCTAAAGGCATTCATGTCAGCTTGGCCCATTATTTTTGATGCTACATTTGATCATTTGGTTAATTTGGAAGTTGCCAGATTGCTCCAAAGTAAAGTTACAATTTTTCCTTTTGCTACTAATAAGTTATCTGTAGAGTGATGGTTTGAGATCACTTCAATATACCCTTTCCTATTAGCCTTTCAACCAATGGCTTTTAACATCCATTATCAATCTTTCCTGAACGAACTATTACATTTTTGCAAAATGGGAATGTTCCAGCATTCCTCATACTTACATTAGTTGATTTTCTTCTGTGAAGAAGACCCTTCCTTTGTTTTTTGGTTTGTTTTCTTTTGTTTTCGAGTATGACTATGGACTCATAGTCGTTGTATTTTTAATTCAATGTGTTTTAATCCATGATTGTCATATTCCTTCTGAGGCTCAAACTGTCACATAGGAGCCCCTCCCAGCTGGCTATACTGTCCCTTGATATCTTCCCAGCTGTCTTTGAATACTTCCTTCACTTCCTTGCTTTCAGACACAGCATGCTTTCCTACGCTTTCTGTATCTCAGACATGGAATCAGCCATTTTTCCAAGGAGCCCTAGCTCCATTTAGTGGAGAATGGTGTTTAGAAACCAAGATCTGGGCATTAGATGTGCTCGTTACTACTGGTAGGTCACTGCTTCTAGGACTATTCAGCAGTCAGAGCTAGGAAATTGTGCCCACGTATGTGTGCGTGTGAGTTCACATGAATACCCTAATTCCAATCCAATACAGTGATGGTTACTCCCTGATTCTATATCTCACTTTTCTTTTTTTGAAAATTTTTTATTTCCATAGGTTATTGGGAAACAGGTGGTGTTTTGTTATATGAGTAAGTTCTTTAGTGGTGATTTGTGAGATTTTGGTACACCTATCACCCGAGCAGTATACACTGCACCCAATTTGTAATCTTTTATCCCTCACCCCCTTCCCAACCTTCCCCCCAAGTCCCCAAAGTCCACTGTGTCATTCTTACGTCTTTGTATCCTCATAGCTTAGCTCCCATTTATGAGTGAGAACATACAATGTTTGGTTTTCCATTCCTGAGTTACTTCACTTAGAATACTGTCTCCAATCTTATCTAGGTAGCTGCGAATGCCATTAATTCATTCCTTTTTATGGCTGAGTACTATTCCATTGTGTGTGTGTATATATATATATATCAGATATATATTGCATATATCTATATTGCATATAGATATATATAGAATATATATATATGGATATCACAGTTTATCCACTAGTTGATTGATGGGCATTTGAGTTTTTTGCAATTGCGAATTGTGCTGCTATAAACATGGGTGTGCAAGTATCTTTTTCGTACATGTTGCTTTTCTAACAGTGAGAACCAGGTCCTCAACATCAGTATGTTGTGAGACATTGCTCTATTCTACAAATGCACACAGAACAATTTCAGAATGACTCCACCTGTGCCATAATCAACAGTAAATCTATTGTCTTGGTTGCTAGGGCCGCTGGAACAAAGCACCACAAACTGGGTGGCTTTTAAACAACAAAAATTTGCCCTCTTGAAGTTCTGGAGACCAGAAGTGCCAAAGCAAGACATCGTCAGGACCACACTCCCTCTCAGAGCTGTGGGGAGAAGCTGCTCCCCGCCTCTCTCTGGCTTCTGGTGGCGGCTGGCACCCTTGGCATTCCTTGGCTGGCAGATGCCTCACCCCAAGCTCTTCCAATGTCTTCACATAGCATTCTCCTTTCTCTGTGTCTGTGTCTGCGTCTGTGTATCCAAATTTCCCTCCTCTTATAAAGACACCAGCCATTGGTTTACAGCCCACTCCAATCCACTCCAACAAGGATCCTATTTCCAAGTCAAGTCACAAGCATGGGTACCAGGGGTTAGGACTTGAGTATATATTTTTAGGGAACACAACCCACAACACCAACTAAACAAAGTGTAAAATTTACCTCTTTTTTTTTTTTAGTCCTAGAATAGACCTCAGTCAGGGTATAAAAATAAAGTACTATGTTGAAAAATTACTTGAACTAAATTTTTTTTCCTGTAGGGTTATGTTATCAATGTTATAATCACTTAGGTTCATTTGTTTTGGTTTATTTTCAATTCTAGAATTTATTTCATACTTGTAGATTTCTTTTATTATTTGAGCATATAAAACATATGCATGGTTTATAAGTCAAAACTATAGGCCAGGCGTGGTGGCTCATGCCTGTAATCC
Organism: Pan troglodytes; assembly: GCF_028858775.2. Taxonomy (NCBI): domain Eukaryota; kingdom Metazoa; phylum Chordata; class Mammalia; order Primates; family Hominidae; genus Pan; species Pan troglodytes. The sequence goes on along the minus strand of NC_072411.2, from coordinate 135,147,536 downwards.
CAGCACTTTAAGAGGCCAAGATGGACAGATCACCTGAGGTCAGGAGTTTGGGACCAGCCTGGCCAAGATGGTGAAACCCTGTCCCTACTAAAAATACAAAAATTAGGCGGGTGTGGTGGCAGGCGCCTGTAATCCCAGCTACTGGGGAGGCTGAAGCAGGAGAATCACTTGAGCCAGAGAGGTGGTGGTTGCAGTGAGCCGAGATTATGCCACTGCACTCCAGCCTGGGCAACAGAGCAGGACTCCATCTCCAAAAAGATATATATATATATTCAGAAAAGTCTTATCCCCTAGCCCAACTCTGGAAGTAACCATTTCTATTAATTTCTCTTGTTTTCTTTCCTTATTTCTTTTTGGAAAAAAAAAGAAGTGTGTGTATAATTGTTTCGCTTCCCTTTCTATCATTAGTTCACAAAAGTAGCACACAGCACAGATAACTCCATCCCTGGCTTCTCTCACTGAAGGTGGGAAATCACTTAATTTCAGTCCCAGGACACCTTCTTCATTCTTATGTCTACAACGCCATAGCACTCCTCTGGTGACTATACCATGGTTCATTCAACCAATCTCCTTAGGATAGGTACTTAGGTTGATTCCAATATGTTACTTTCAAAAATAATGCCACAATGAATAACCTTGTGCATATCTTTTCTTATTTCAGAGTGTGTGTCTGCAGGGCAATTATTAGATGTGGCGTCACTGGGTGGAAGGGTAAATGCACTTGTAGTTCTTTTTCTCTTCTTTTCTTTTTTTTTATTTTTTCCCAGACGGAGTTTTGCTCTGTCACCCAGGCTGGAGTGCAGTGGTGCGATCTCAGTTCACTGCAACCTCTGCCTCCTGGGTTCAAGCAATTCTCCTGCCTCAGCCTCCCAAGTAGCTGGGATTACAGGTGTGTGACCACCATGCCTGGCTAATTTTTGTACTTTTAGTAGAGATGGGGTTTCACCATGTTGGCCAGGCTGGTCTGGAACTCCTGACCTCAGGTGATCCGCCGGCCTCGGCCTCCCAAAGTGCTGGGATTACAGGTGTGAGCCACCGCGCCTGGCCTGCACTTGTAGTTCTATTACTTAGTGTCAAATTCCCTTCTCTATGAGGTTGGATAGTTTTGTTCTCCAATCAGGAATGTATTTCAGTGTCTGTTTCCTCTGAGTTTTAGTTTGGTAATCACAAGAGATTTCAACCTTGAAAATGTAGAGCACTCCGGGCCGGGCACAGTGGCTCACGCCTGTAATCCCAGCACTTTGGGAGGCTGAGGCGGGCGGATCACGAGGTCAGGAGATTGAGACCAACCTGGCTAACACAGTGAAACCCCGTCTCTACTAAAAATAGAAAAAATTAGTCGGGTGTAGTGGCGGGCGCCTGTAGTCCCAGCTACTCGGGAGGCTGAGGCAGGAGAATGGCGTGAACCCGGGAGGCGGAGCTTGCAGTGAGCCGAGATCGCACCACTGCACTCCAGCCTGGGCGACAGAGCGAGACCCCGTCTCGAAAAAAAAAAAAAAAATGTAGAGCATTCCACCTTTAAGGCAACTATACAGTCGGTGGAGACAGCACAGGCAGTACAGAAACTGAGGCCCTGGGTTTAAGGAAGGGACAGGATATATTCTCAGGAGTTTTCAACGAGAAGAAATGTTCTCTTGTTCTCTTCTGTCATTGCTCTGACTCACGCCTGTGGAGACGGCTCTCTTTTTCTCCTGGTAAGAATCTATCACTTCTTAACAGAAAACTCAGCTGGTGACAGGTTAGAGACTCTTTTTTTTAAGAACAAATGCTAATTTCAAATAGAAACTTGTATTTCTGGCAAGACTTTCCTCTGAGACCCCCACAAAAAAAGGAAGGAAGGAGAGACCTATTAAGGGCCATCTATCTTTTTAGCCAAAGCTAAACAGAGAAGCAGGCCTGGACAGCCCACTGACTCCGTGACAAATAAAAGCTACTCCAAGGGCTGAGCAACATTTTAGAAACAGCAGTAATTTAACATGCAATCTTCACTGCATGGAAAAAATGAGACATGGCTTTAAAATTAGAAAAAGCAGCTGCAACTGGTCAGTTCGGGGGAGGGATGAACAGTAAGTGAAAAAAAAAAAAAAAAAAAGAAATTTCACTTCTCTGCTGGTAAACTGATTCCCCCCCCGGAAAATAATGGTACTACTTGAGCTCAAGGTACACTCGTCATTTTCTTTTTTTCTTTTCTTTTTCTTTTTTTTTTTTTTTTGAGACGGAGTCTCACCTTGTCGCCCAGGCTGGAGTACAGTGGCATGATCTTGGCTCACTGCAACCTCCACCTCCCGGGTTCAAGCGATTCTCCTGCCTCAGCCTCCCAAGTAGCTGGGATGACAGGCGTGCGCCTCCACGCGCTAATTTTTGTATTTTCAGTAGAGACGGGGTTTCACCATGTTGGCCAGGCTGGTCTCGAACTCCTGGCCTCGTGATCCACCCACCTCGGCCTCCCAAAGTGTTGGGATTCCAGGCGTGAGTCGGACAGCTCTCAGAGCATTCCCATTTACAGGCGTGAGCCACCGTGCCCAGTGGTACACTCATCTTTTAAGGGAGTAGGAAAGAGAGATTTACGTTAATAAGTGAAAGGAAAAGGGTCTGGAAGATGTCCCTGTCTCTGTAAATCAGTCGATTTACCGAGAGGAACCCGACAATCCCTAAAGAATGTCCACGTGCTTTCAAGCTTCCCCCGGATCTGCTGATTCAGCAAGTACGTAGAAAGCCTCAAAGGTATACTAGGTGCTCTGCCCCTCACAGCGACAAGTGGGGCAGGCTCACTCAGGCCAGATCCTGTCTCCTTACCCAGTCCAATAGGACAGAGAGTTAACTTCCCAATAAAGTGATCAGGGTTTCTGATAGCCCAGGTGAAGTGCTCCAGGAGACTTAAGAGTGAACGAACACAGCCAGCCACTGGATGGGATGGGGGACTTCCTGGAGGAGGTGGCATTGAGCCAGTAAAGGTGGGATGCAGCCATGCAGGAGGGCAGGGAAGGGCTTGTGGTGTTAGGAAAACCTGCCTTTGAGTGGAGGTGGTGGTTTCTTTGGTGACTCACCTGATGGGACTATGGCTTCCATTTAAAAGGAAGAAGCATTCTGGTTAGGACTTGTATATGTGGATTTATGGAAGGAAAAGGGGAATTTCTGGAAAAGGGACTATTTTTATAACCAGGAAGATTAGAATATCAGGTAAGTGCTTTAATTTTCACAATGCCAAGAAGTAATTTACTGTAAAAGTTGAATTCGTGATTCTTTGCAAACTGAAGAGCTTTTGCAGAGGTAGATTTATGTAGTGAATTGAGGTGTTTTTCCCCCAAATAAATCTGGAGACTACAAAGCAGTCCATCATTTTCAAGTGGACCAGGCTCCCTATGGCTACGTGAACGCTTTAAACCCATGCTCTACATTTATGCGCATTAAGGGACTGATGTTGTTTCTTAAAGTAACTTTCTCCCCCTTATTACATAAGTGACACAGTTATGGTAGAAAAAATTTTAAACACGTATGAGTAAAAGTGAAACCGCCTTTGCAAAATTATGACTGAGACAGTGAAAGATCTAACTTAACTGACTCCATCTTCCTTCTAACCTCCAAGCTGTCCTTGTTCATTCCTGGGCGTAGGCTGAACTAACTTTGGGAGAAACTTAGTTTATAGTTTATAGCTTAAACAAAGACTGTAACAGCCCTTTCCCAAAGCAGACCTCCTTCTTGCCTGGGGACTAGACTGCCTTTGCAGCACTAACATTAGCCACAGATTAGAAATTATGGCTTAGGAGTTGTGCAGCTGGAAGTTACAAGATTCTGACCCTCCCTAAACTGCTCCTAAGATTAGTGCTTGAGATATTTTGCAGACCCTGCATTTGATGGATCAGCTGGTACCACCCAGATCAATAAACTGGCTCATCTGATCTTGTGGCCCCCACCCAGGACATGACTGAGCTCAAGAAGACAGCTCAGACTTCCTATGATTTCATCTCCAACCAATCAGCACTCTTGGCTCATTGGCTTTCCCCCACCCACCAAATTATCCTTAAAAACTCTGCTCCCTGAATGCTCCAGGAGACTGATTTGAGTAGTAATAAAACTCTGGTCTCCCGCACAGCCAGCCCAGCTCTGCGTGAATTACTCTTTCTCTATTGCAATTCCCCTGTCTTGAGGAATTGGCTCTGTCTAGGCAGCCGGCAAGGTGAACCCCTTGGCCAGTTACGAAAGGAGGAAAATTCCCTTAGAATCCAACCAACCAGCAACAAGTACTATGAAATATTTTTGGTGATCAATCTTCTAGTCCTTTAAAAAGTATATATGCACGCTTAAAATTCCACATATAAAAGCCTATTTATAAACAAAGTAAGAGCATACTACCATCCAGTTTTGCAATCTGCTTTTTTATTTAAAATACTATGGATGTCTTTCCAGATTATTAAATGTTCTTCTAACATAATGTTTAATGCTGTAGTATTCCATTTGAGAAATATGTGATCATTTAAATAGTCAATCTATTATTGGACATTAAATATTTCCCTGTTATAAATAACACTAAAAAAATCCTCGCTGCTCATTTTTTTGCACAGACTCTCAATAGTTCACTAGGAAACATTCCTAGAAGTAGAATCTCTTTGCCAAAGAGTGTGGAGCATTTGCAGATTTACGATATGTGTTGTCAGACTGCCCTCTGAAAGGTTGTATCCATTCACACTCCCGCCCCCAGGGGAAAATGACAGCTTCCACCCCTTGGTGAATTCCACGCCTTGGCGACCACTGGCTGTTCATTTCCAAAACTCTTTGATTGCTGTGTTTCTGATATGCTTTTGAAATAATGTTTTTCTTTATGGTGATATTCACTTATTGTGTGCTAATTTGTACGGTGCTATCACCAGTTTCCTTCTGAGACACTCTGAAATAGAAATATTAATCATAGTGAAAAACTATGAATTCTTGGGAAGAAACGAATTCCATCAACATTACAAAGTCAAGGACCCAGAAACAAGGATTTTAGTGGCACGTCACACCTGTGTCTCAAACATCTCTCCTAGACGGACCCATCCCTACCCAAAACACTGGTCTTCTCGTGAGACCTCAAATTTTTTTTTTTTTTTTAAGATGGAGTCCCACTCTGTCGCTCAGGCTGGAGTGCAGTGACATGATCTCGGCTCACTGCAACCTCCGCCTCCCAGGTTCAAGCGATTCTCCTGCCTCAGCCTCCTGAGTAACTGGGAGTACAGGCGTGCAGCACCACGCCCAGCTAATTTTGTGTTTTTAATAGAAATGGGGTTTCACCGTGTTGCCCAGGCTGGTCTTGAACTCCTGACCTCAGGTGATCCACCTGCCTCGTTCTCCCAAAGTGCTGGGATTACAGGCATGAGCCACCATGCCCGGCCGAGACACCAAATTCTTGAATAATTAGTACTAGTAACTCAACAAAGAACATTCTACAGGATGTTAAGGGTGAGGTAGTTGTTTCTGTTTCAATAGGAAATGTAAAGTTTTCATATTACATAGTAGCTTTTCATTATGGAAGATACTTTTCTAAAATCCAGTTATTTGTAATTTTCAAGGAACAATTTCTTATTATTAAATACATGCTACTTCTTCAAGTCTACTTTGTTTATGAGTGAATATTTTTCTTTCTTGTTTCATAAAGTTTTGCTCTATTTGGTTAATTGTTAAGGCAATGCATTCTCTGTTACCATAGTGAATGCATTTTAGCACTAAATGTAGACTACTTAAATAATAATAATATCACTTTCTATTTGTTTCATTTATTATAGCTTACAAATTGGTCTCACTAGTATGGAACTACATTAGATTTAACTATGTAGTTTATGAGGTGATTTAAGATGAATAACTCTGAGTGCCAGGAAATGGGACTGTTCATTCCTTTACAGGTTGAGTCCTTTTTTTTTTTTTTTTTTTTTGAGACTGAGTCTTGCTGTTGCCCAGGTGGGAGTCCAGTGGCGCAATCTCGGCTCACTGCAACCTCTTCATCCCAGTTTCAAGGGATTCGCCTGCCTCAGCCTCCCAAGTAGCTGGGATTACAGGTGCCCACCACCATACCCAGCTAATTTTTGTATTTTTAGTAGAGATGGAGTTTCACCATGTTGGCCAGGCTGGTCTCGAACTCCTGAACTCTGATCCACCTGCCTCGGCCTCCCAAAGTGCTGGGATTACAGGCATGAGCCACCACACCCGGCCTAGTTTGAGTTCTAATTAAGAATATAAGAACCCTGTGGCCATAACCTGACATCTAAATTATGTGCACCTAGGCAACTCCTGATCTCATTCACTTCAAATTTCAACCTCAGCATATCCAGGAAATTACTGTATTTATTTCCTTTTTTTTTTTTTTTCTTAAGACAGGGTCTCACTATGTTGCCCAGGTTGCTCTCGAACTCCTGGGCTCAAGGATCGTTCCAAGTGATCCTACATCTTGGCCTCCCAAGGTGCTGGGATTACAGGCGTGAGTCACCACACCTGGCCTATAGTATTTACCCCTTAGGTGCCCCTTGCTTCAGGATGCTTCTATTGATCAAAAGCCCAGGCTCCTCTTGGTCAAAAGCCCACAGCCAAACCCCCAGACCCTATGTATCCTAGGATCCTTGGTTAGGAATAGTCCAGAGAAACCCATATCTCAGGATGTCCCTCGTTTTCCATAGTTTCAGATAAACACACAAGCATCGCAGCATCTTATCCACGAGTTATCTGGGGCAGCCTGTTTTAGGCAATTCGTTTCCATGAAGGCTATGCGATAGTCTGCATCTCATAATTGGTGATATGGCTGCAATTTGTCCAAGCCTTTTAAGGACACATGAACCATCAAAATGCTTTGGAAATTCCAATGTTTCACTAGCCAAGCAATATCCTCCAGGCTGCCTCTTATGCCCGGAAAAAGAGCAAAATTCTTGGCCATCTATTTTTGATTCAGAAAATGAATTCAGCATAGCAATCTCCAGTCTTCAGGAATTAAGCCCTGAGATGATGGATCTGCTTCCCATGACCATTGAAACTCATCCAGTGCTACCATCTCTTCTTAAAGCAGACAAGGGTTTGTAGGTGTCTCCTGATCCCTCTGGCCTTTTCCCTAGTTAACCAAAAGCATGACTGTCCACCAGAGCAACACATCCCAAAAGAACAAAAACAAAACACTCTTCACTTCACTAAAACACTGAATCCAGTTTTGATGGTTTTTGGACTCACAAAGACAGATCATAACTAGCTACCTCCCCCAAGCTTTAGGCACCAATCTCAGAAGCCATTACCTGCTAGTTCCCAAAGAGATCAGTTGAAGAAACATCATTGACCCAAGACACACAAGATGGGATACCAAGCAAAAGCTGATGCTCCACTTAATTACTGCAGGAGAAGAAAGACTCACACCAAGGGCATGGCACCACAGAGCCCACTGGCTTCCCTATATTAACTCACGAGCCAGCCCCTTCCCAATGCCTCCTAGAAGTGCTGGTGCTGAGGATGCAGAGATCAATGGCCTCTTCATAGTTGCCCCCAAAAAGCTCAGGTTCACTGGGAGGAGAAACCGTGCAGGCAGTGCTAACAGAAGACAGGGCAAGGCCTGGGAGCTGTCAGGAGTGACTCAGCTTTCATGTGGGCGGCCCCAGCCTGGATCGTCCATTAACTCCATTGAGCAATGAATTACCCACAAGGTACCGAAGAGTCACTGAAAATAACAGATATGTGGGGTCAGACATGTGTGAGGAAAATTAACAGAGCAGCTGCATTTAGGACAGATGGAGGGAGGGACAAAGAGACCAGAGGAAAGGAAGGCTGTTAGAGGAAAGCGGTCACTGTGTTCTAAATCAGATTACAGGCTGGGTGCAGTGGCTCACACCTGTAATCCCAGCACTTTGAGAGACCGAGGCAGGTGGATCACTTGAGGTCAGGAGTTCAAGACCAGCCTGGCCAACATGGTGAAACCCCATCTCTACTAAAAATACAAAAGAGCCAGGCATGGTGGTGCGCACCTGTAATCCCAGCTACTCTGGAGGCTGAGGTAGGAGAATCACTTGAACCTGGGATGCAGACGTTGCAGTGAGCCGAGACTGAGCCATTGCACTCCAGCCTGGGCTATGAGAGTGAAACTCCATCTCAAAAATAAATAAATAAATAAAATAAAATAAATCAGATTAGAGACCTGCAAAGTTAAAGGACAGTCTACAAGACCACTCTCACTTTTGACATGAACGGCAGAGTTTGGGGGTGCCCAAATTCACCCTCAGTTTCAATAAATTGCTAGAAGAACTCACAGAACTTACTGAAAGCTGTTATACTCACCATTACAGTTTATTACGGTGAAAGGATACAGAGTTAAATCAGCCAAGGGAAGAGATGCATGGGGAAAGTCCAGAAAAGTTCTACTCACGAAGCTTCCAGTGGTCTTCTCCCTTGGGAGTCACAGATAGCGCTAACCTTCCCCTCAGTAATGTGTGACAACATGCATGGCGCACCATCAACCAGAGATGCCCACCTGTGCCTTGGTGTCCAGAGTTCTTATTGAGGCTTGGTCACAAAGATGTGGTTGGCTGCCCAGGTAGCTGACCTCAGTCTCCAGCCCTTCTGGAGGCAAAACTGATACTACATGACCCAGAGACCCCACCCTATCCAGAGTGGGCCAAGGCTCCTGGGTAAGGAAAGAGCCTCTTTTCAGACACCACATTCCAACAGCTTAGAGAGCACCTCCCAAGAGCCTAGGCAAAAGCCAGACCTGTCTTTGGGTAAAGTTAATTCTTTACCACACAGGGATAGACTGATTTTGTTTTTTAACTTATTTCCATAACGTGATACAATCCCACATTTACAAATTATCTTCTTGATGAAAAGTAAGGAAAAATCTCCACCTCCACCTCACCGGTAAAATACTTCCAGCCACACAACAAAACAATTTATTTTTGGAAAGTCTCCTTGTGGCAAAATCTCTTCATCCACAGAGTCTGGGTTTCTGGGTATCTCACTGCTGCAGCAACAGAGGCGGTCCCTTCCTGAGCATCTATCCTACCCTTTTCCTCACTTTCCCCCTAGATTTGGAGGTCCATTTAACTCTTGAGGCTATAGCCTTCTGTGGATCGACTGCTGGTTCTGCCTCTGTGAATTACATTTGTTGATTTTCAAAGCAAGTAGAAAATGTGTTCTGAGTGACAAAAATAACCTACTGTATTTATGGATTTAAAAGATACAGTTAATTAAAAGCTACCACATTTCCTATATATATTTGAGAAATGTCTTCTCACTACCAAAAAGAAAAAAAGAAAATTCAATGCATTTTCCTACTAAATATAACAATACAAATGTTTTTAAACATTTGATAGTCTGGTGACATACCATGTGACCCTGAAAATAGAATAAGTGAATAGCAATGTGCTGTTCCTTATTTTCTACAATATAGTGTTGAATCACTATCATATATTTCCAGAGCTGCCATTAGCTAGCTATGTGGTCTTCAGTTTCTTTTTTTTTGTTTTTGAAATGGAGTCTCACTCTGTCAACCAGGCTGGAGTGTGGTGGTGCGATCTCCGCTCACTGTAACCTCCACCTCCTGGGCTCAAGCAATTCTCCTGCCTCAGCCTCCCGGGTAGCTGGAATTACAGGCATGTGCCACCACACCCGGCTAATTATTGTATTTTTAGTAGAGACAGGGTTTCACCATGTTGGCCAGGCTGATCTTGAACTCCTGACCTCAAGTGATCTGCCTGCCTCAGCCTCCCAAAATGCTGGGATAACAGGCGTGAGCCACCAAGCCTGGCAGGTCTTGAGTTTCTAATTTAACCCTTTGGTCTTGTTCCTTTGGTAAAATAAAAGCATTGAACCAGATAATCTCAGCTTCCATCCACTTCCTTCCAATTCCAGAGATTCTCCCTCAGGATCAAGAAAAATTTTATAAACATAAACAAGAACTCCTGAAGGCTGAATTTAGTACGTAAATAAGAATGCACTTTGCTTCCAATGTTTAACTTTTATAACCCAAAGGAAAAAATAATCTTTAGATAAAATACCTAAAATAACTACTTATTTTAAAATATATAACATTAATTCATTCACCAATTATTATTATTATTATTATTTTTTTTTTTTGAGACAGAGTCTCACTCTGTTGCCCAGGCTGGAGTGCAGTAGTGCGATCTTGGCATACTTCAACCTTCACCTCCTGGGCTCAAGTGATCCTCTCTCCTTAGCCTCCTGAGTAGCTGGAACTGCAGGCGCATGCTACCATGCCTGGCTAATTTTGTCATTTTTTCTTTTTTAGAGACGAGGTTTCACCATGTTGCCCAGGCTGGTCTTGAACTCCTGGGCTCAAGCGAACCACCTACCTTGGCCTCCCCAAGTGCTGGGATTACAGATGTGAGCGACTGCACCTGGCCCATTCTCAGAGATTTATAGAGCACCTACTACGTGCTAGTCAGGTATAAATATTTGAAATATTTATCAATACTTTATTTTGTGAATGATTCAGAACAAAATGTCAGTTAAAAGGAGATTTTAATAGCAGCCTGCCTAATAAGCACTAAACGCAATGGAAAATGGAACATGTGGAATTTAGCTGAAGGTTACATGCCTTAGAACTCAGTGACTTTCTAAACTGATTTTATAATTACAAAGATATTTTTAGCTTATTTTTTACTGGAAGACTTTATGCTGATCTTAACATACGTAATTTCACTTTAATATTTTCTTTAAAAAAAAAAAAAGAATCTTCCTCTTTGGTGCAGCAGAGCATAAAAGGAATAGCTTCCATTTAGTGTTACATCAAATTCAGGGACAGTGAAGCCACGCAAACCAGGCAGTCCTATGTTTGCCCATAGAGTGTTTTTCTTTTCCTTTCTTTCTTTTTTTTTTTTTTTTTTGAGACGGAGTCTCACTCTGTCACCCAAGCTGGAGTGCAGTGGCGCAATCTCGGCTCACTGCAACCCCTGCCTCCTGGGTTCAAGTGATTCTCCTGCCTCAACCCCCCAAGTAGCTGTGACTACAGGTGCGTGCCACCACGCCCAGCTAATTTTTGTATTTTTACTAGAGACGGGGTTTCACCATATTGGCCAGGATGGTCTCAATCTCCTGACCTTGTGATCCGCCTGCCTCGGCCTCCCAAAGTGCTGGGATTACAGGTGTGAGCCACTGTGCCCCGCCTCATAAAGGGTTTTTTCTCTGGCTCCTGATGAAAGATGAGTGAGGCAGCAGGGTGCCCATCCTAAGGAGCCCATGGCTGCCTGGAAGGATGCCTTCGTGACAGAACATCACAGTGCCAGGCAGCAACTGCAGGCTAGACAGCAGAAGGGGCCTGGTGGGGACACCCAATGTGCCTAGACCTGGAAGGGCAAGGGTGTCATTAGGAGAGCACAGTCCTAGGGGAGGGAACAGCACTTGAAAAAGCCCAGAACCTGGAGAACTGTGCAGAGGCCAAAGCCTCAGAGAGCTGGGAGGCCAGTGCCCACCACCAAGCTCACAAATGCATGGGCCAGCTGGTGAGGGACCTGTCACAGCACAAGGGGCTGGGGTTCACCCTCGGAGGGATGGGATTCCAACCAAGATGTTTGAGCAAGGAGGGGACAAAATCAGACCCTTATTGCCAGAGAGGGGCAGAGAGAAGGGTGGCTTGGGGAGAGGAGGGACTTGCAGTAGTCCAGTTACCAGGGAAGGGGACTGCTTGTGGGATCCAGGGAGCTTGGTGAGCCATTGGCACACTGGGTGACAGGAAGTACAGATGCGGAGGCCAGCGCCCAAGTTCTACTTGGCTCCTGGTTTGCCGCTGGGGAGGGGAGCTGGGGGAGACGGTGGGTGCACTGTCAGTTATGCTGAATTTTAGTTGTTTAGGGGCTGCTGTGGACTGAATGTTTAATCTCTCCTGCAAAATTCCATCACAAGGTGATGATATTGGAAGGTAGGGCCTTTGAGAAGTTGGGTCTAGAGGGCAGAGTCCTCATCAATGGGTTTAGTGCCATTTATTTATTTATTTATTTATTTATTTATTTATTTATTTATTTTTGAGATGGAGTTTCACTCTTGTTCCCCAGGCTGGAGTGCAATGGCACGACCTCAGTTTACTGCAACCTCCGTCTCCTGGGTTCAAGCGATTCTCCTGCCTCAGCCTCCCAAGTAGCTGGGATTACAGGCACCTACCACCAGGCTGAGCTAATTTTTTTTTTGTATTTTTAGTAGAGACAGGGTTTCATCATGTTGGCCAGGCTGGTCTCGAACTCCTGACCTCAGGTGATCCACCCGCCTCAGCCTTTCAAAGTGCTGGGATTAAAGGTGTGAGCCACCGCACTCGGCCCTTAGTGTCCTTTAAAAGAGATCTCAGAGAGCTCCCAAGCCCTCTTTCTAACACATGAGGATACAAGGAGTCAGCCGTCCGCAGCCAGGAAGTAAGCCCTTCACAGAACCAGCCCAGGTTGGCACCGTGATCTCAGACTTCCAGCCTCCAGACTGGGAGAAATAAATTTCTGTTGTTTATAGGCCCCCAGACTACAGCACTTTGCCTGAACTAAGACAGAAATTGATACTAAGAAGTGAAGGTGCTGCTAAAAATGTGGTAGTGGCTTTGGTAATGGGTAGAGGCTAGAAGAGTTTTGAGGCACATGCTAGAAAAAAAGCCTAGATCGCCATGGATGGAATTTGAAAGGGGATTGTGGGCCAGGCCTGGTGACTCGTGCCTGTAATCCCAGCACTTTGGGAGGCCGAGTCGGGTGGATCACGAGGTCAGGAGTTCGAGACCAGCCCGGCCAACATGGTGAAACCCCGTCTCTACTAAAAATACAAAAAGTTTAGCCAGGCATGATGGTGCGCACCTTTAATCCCAGAAAAGCCATCCTCTGGCAGGGCATGGTGGCTCACGCCTGTAATCCCAGCACTTTGGGAGGCTGAGATGGGAGGGTCAACTGAGGTCAGGAGTTCGAGACCAGCCCGGACAACATGGTGAAACCCCGTCTCTACTAAAAATACAAAAAGTTTAGCCAGGCATGATGGTGCGCACCTTTAATCCCAGCTACTTGGGAGGCTGAGATAGGAGAATCACTTGAACCCAGGAGGTGGAGCTTGCAGTGAACCAAAATCGTGCCACTGCACTCCAGCCTGGGCAATAGAGCAAGATTCTGTCTCAAAAAAAAAAAAAAAAAAAGAAAGGTGATTCTGGAGAGAACTCATAAAGAATAGAGGGGAGCTGTAGAGTACACTTGTATCTTCTTAGCCAATACTAAGTCATCATGAACAGAATGCTGGTAGAAGTATGGATTTTACCAACCAGTTACCATCCTAATGAGGCCTTGGAAAGCAATGAGGAGCATGTCACTGGACACTGGAGAAAGGGCCGTCCTTGTCATAAAGTGGCAAATAACTGGGCTGAATTGTGCTTTGTGGAAGGTAGAAATTGGATATTTAGCTGAGTGGATTTCTGGGCAAAGTGTTGAAGGAGTGGCAGCCAGATGATTTCTGAATAGCCTCTTGAGTCATTCTCCCCTTGTCTGGAAGAATCACATGTGTTTTCAGCCAAATGGTTCTATGTCCAGTCCTGCAGGGTCTAAGTCCAACAATCTTCCTTCCTTCATTTTGTCCCATTTTCTCAGTTTCCTCAGGCCCAGCTGGCACTGTTTCTGCTGGTAGAATCTCACCTCTATTCTTGGCTTTTGTTGGGACGGTTAAGTCTGTATTTCACACCCACACTCATCTCCTTATCAAATGGTCTGTCCATCACACCCTTGGTGTTCTCTTCTGAATGTTTTCTCATAGCTTGTAATATGGAAAGGCTGAGGATTCTTTCAAATCCTTGAATTCTGCTTACTTTTTGCTTAACAGCTCCATCTTCAAATTACTCTTCTCTTCTCAAATTTTACTATGTTTGTCAGGAAGAACCAAGCCACTCCTTAGACACTTTGCCCAGAAATCCACTCAACTAAATATCCAATTTCTACCTTCCACAAAACAACAGCTTCACACCTCTGACAGAGAAGCGTGGTATGAGCCACCAAATAATGGAGAGGCACAGAGTAGACAGTGCCCCACCCAGCTGTGGGGGTGACAGTGCCACACCAGTGGGTACTGCAGGCAGAGCATCAAGGCAGAGAGCATTATTCTCCAGCTTTGGAGAATCTTCCTCATGGAATTTGCCTTGCTAGGCTTTAAACTTACTTGGGACCTGTCACCTCTTTCCTGTTCTCTTCCTTCCTTCCTCTCTCTCTTTTTCTATTTCTCCCTTTTGGAATGGGATTTTTTATCCTCTGCCTGTCTCACCATTGTATTTTGGAAACATAGAATTTTTCTAGTTTCACACGTTCACAGCTGGAAAGGAATTTTTGCTTCTGGATAAATTACACCTTGGGTGTCACCCACATCTGATTGAGATGATATTTAGATGAGACTTTGGACTTCAGACTTTAGAGTTGATGCTGGAACAAGTTAAAACTTTTGGGTTGTTAAGATGGAATGAATGTATTTTACATGCAAGAAGCACACGACTTTTGGGGGACCAGGGTGGAATATTATGGACTGAATGTCTGTGTCTCCCCCAACATTCACATGTTGAAATCCTAACTCCCAGGGTGATGGGTATTAGGTGGTGGGGCCTTTGAGAGGTGGCAAGGCCATGAGGGTGGATCCCTCATGAATGGGATTAGTACCCTATAAAAGAGACCCCAGAGAGGCCAGGCGTGTTGGCTCACACCTGTAATCCCAGCACTTTGGGAGGCCAAGGTGGGTGGATCACAAGGTCTGGAGATTAAGACCAGCCTGGCCGATATGGTGAAACCCTGTCTCTATGATATGGTGAAACCCCGTCTCTACTAAAAATACAAAAATTAGCCAGGCGTGGTGGCGGGTGCCTGTAGTCCCAGCTACTTGGGAGCCTGAGGCAGGAGAATCGCTTGAACCCGGGAGGCGGAAGTTGCAGTAAGCCGAGATCGCGCCACTGCCCTCCAGCCTGGGCAACAGAGCGAGACTCCATTTCAAAAAAAAAAAAAAGAGAGAGAGAGAGCCCAGAATACTCTCTCTCTCTCTTTGCATCATATGGGGCTACCATGAGAAGTCAGCAGTCGGTGACACAGAGGAGGGCCTTACCAGCAACAGACCATGGTGTCACTCTGAGCTCAGCCTTCCAGCCTCTGGAACTATGAGAAACGTGTCTGTTGTTTACACTGGGTTCTAATGACACCCTGTATTACTCCGCTCTCACGCGGCTGATAAAGACATACCTGAGACTGGGTAATTTATAAAGAAAAAGAGATTTAATGGACTCACAATTCCACATGGCCTCACAATCATGGCAGAAGGCGAAAGGCACGTCTTAGATGGCAGCAGGCAAGAGAGAGAATGAGATCCAAGCAAAAGGGGTTTCCCCTTTATAAAACCGTCAGATCTTGTGAGACTTATTCACTACCAGGAGAACAATATGGGGGAAACCACCCCCATGATTCAATTGCCTCCCACTGGGTCCCTCCCACAACACGTGGGAATTATAGGAGCTACAATTCAAGATGAGATTTGGGTGGGGACACAGCCGAACCACATCACACCCAGTCTATGGTATTTTGTTATAGCAGCCAGGACAGCCTAAGCTGTGGGATGGCCAGATGGAGATGGCCAGTGAGCAGAGCAACACACCAAGGGCAGGAGGTGGCTGCCTGGAGATACCTGGGTCCATGGGAGTGAGTCAAGGAAGGGCGGTGCTTGGCTTGGGAAAAGACCAGATGGTTGTCTCGAATATTCTCAGGCCTTAAGGGCATGAAGAGATCAGACCTGCCCGTTCTGGCCCCAAAGGGCATGAAGAGATCAGACCTGCCCGTTCTGGCACCATGGCTAAGTGGCAGCTTTAGAGACTGGCTTTGAGTCTACCTGAACACCCTTTTCTAGAGTCAAAGCTGGGGAAGTCAGACCACGTGGGGAGGAGAGCTCCCTTCCAGGCAAAAAGCTTAATGCTTCTCAGCTTCCTCCCCAACCCTCCCTTGATCACACCTGCCTTTTTCAAGACTGGTTAAGGATCCATTAAAGCCAAACAATTAACGAGTAACTGCACCGCTGACACCTGGAATGTTTGCATCCCCCCCCCCCCCCCCCCGCCCAACGAAGAATTTGCTAATTTAAACAAATGCCGGGTGGGTGGAGCGTGCGGGGGACTATGCTCCGCACTCCACCCCTGCCCCTGGGGTACCCTCAGGGCGGTAAAAAGGACATTCCCGGCTGCAGGCGCAGGCCGCGGTCACCCAAGGGCCCACCCAGGTGAGCCGGCTGGCCTCCGGAAAAGGACACCGGGCAGCGCGCCAGGGGCCTTCGCGAGGGTAGGCGGGGGGCATCTTGCTAGATATCCTCGCCACACCTGAGCAGACAGCATGATCCCTGAGCAGAGGGCGGCTTGGCTCGGCCCGTAGGCACCTCCAGGCCTCGCTCTTCCAACTGTCCTTTCCGCTCTTTCTGATCCGCGAGCGGACTGACCCAGCTAACGCGAAGGCGCAGAGTCCAGGAGTCGATGTCACCGGGCAGGGCAACCCAGGAGAGGTTTCGGGCACTTGGTTTCTCCTCCTCTGGTGCCCCCAAACCCATCCCGGACCCGCCAGGGTCGTGCGTAGCTGAGCGTGGCTCGTCCTGCGACCAGACTCGCCCGGGAAAGACCTCCGCGCCGGCCCCCTCCCCACCGCGAGGCTCAGGAGCGGGCTTGCAAGGAGCCCCTGAGACCCCAGTCTCCGCCTGGAGCAGAGACAAGACGGAGACCCCCTCCAGCGGGGACACATTCCCCGAGGCCGGGCTCGGAGCTTCAGAGCGGGTCGCCGAGCTGCGACCCTGCGGGAGACCGCAGGGGGTGCCCGGCGTGGGCAAGGCGGAGGTCTGCGGGCACTGGGGAGCCGAGGGTGGCCTCGCCCGCCCCTTCCAGGCTTCCCCCGCCGTGAGGAGTGGGCGGGCAGGCAAAGGCGCAGCTCCAGGGCCCCCGCAGCTCTGCCCCTCTCCGGGTCGGGGCACGGCGGCGAGGGGGAGGAAGGCGCGAGCCCGCGGCAGGCCCCAGCCCGCAGTCGGCGCTCGCGGGGCCCGGGTCGCGCCCAGCCCGGGCGCCCCCGCCCCGCCGCCGCCCGGCCTCGCCCCCGCCGCGCGCGCCCCTCCCTCCTCCCTCGTTGCCGTGGCAACCCCGGGAGCCTCCAGGCGCGCGCCCGCCCGCGGGAGTGCTCGGCAGCGGTGGCGGCGGCGGCTGCAGCTCCGGTCGAGCCGCGCGCGCTGCGACCCCGCTCCGCAGCCCGCTAGTCGCCCCCGACCCAGCCCAGGGCCCCGGCGTGGCCCCCGACCCTGCCCCCGCACCCGCCCCGCCGCCGACCCTATGGAGCTGCTGGCCGCTGCCTTCAGCGCCGCCTGCGCCGTGGACCACGACAGTTCCACCTCGGAAAGCGACGCGCGCGACTCGGCGGCGGGACACCTGCCCGGCAGGTGAGGACGGGCGCCCGTCCCGGCCCCGGCGCGTCGCCCCCGCGTGCCTCTTTCCCAGCTTGCGCCCGGGGTCCCGGGCACCCCCTGCGCGGCCTATCCCCACTCCTCCGCCGCGGGCCCCCGCCGCCCCCACTCCCACCCCCCGGCCCCGTCGGGCCCGCACCCCGTCGGGTGGGTGTTGAGCCCCGGCCCGGGCCCCTGGGACCCTGGTCCCTGCCCGGAGTCTCCTCCAGCGCCCTCGTCCTGGGCGCCCTGGTCGTGCGCGTCCCGCTCGGCATCCCCTTTCCGCGCCGTGTGGCCTGGGGACGGGAGGATCGGAGTCCGAAAGGGGCCGGGGGCCGAGTGATGGCGAGGGGCGCCGAGTGGCTTCCTGGCCGCGGGACCCGTCGGGCTGTCGGAGCGGCGCCGGAGAGTGGGCACGGTGCGCCAAGTTTCCACCGCCTGCCCGGGAGCTCCAAAACCATGGAGGTTTGGGCGGGCTGGTGTGGAAATGAATCACCCGGTCGCGCCCTGGTGCGGTGACAAAAAGGGCTTTTGGGGCTCGCCCGGCCGGGAGGGGCGGCGGTGGCTGCGGCCGCTGCCCCTGGACGGTCCCGGGTAAGGTCCGGCTGGCTAGCAGCAGCCTGTGCGCACGCCCCTCGCTGGCCAGCCGAGGTGAATCCTTGCTTAAAAATAACCAGCCCCTGTCCTCCTCTCTCTCTGGCAGTGAGTCGTCCTCCACCCCGGGAAATGGGGCCACGCCCGAGGAGTGGCCGGCCCTGGCCGACAGCCCCACCACGCTCACCGAGGCCCTGCGGATGATCCACCCCATTCCCGCCGACTCCTGGAGAAACCTCATTGAACAAATAGGTGGGTGTCTCCGCAGTAACCGGGTTTTATTTGGGAAACGCGGGTCCCTGGAGGACTCTGAGGGTCCTCCTGCTCATGGGATGCCGTTGTGTTTCATGCGAAGGAATGCGTCTGACATGGGTAAGGAAAGCTTTTGACATGTTTGGCTCTCAATGGTTCCGCAGGCAAAACTGCTGCATTTTAATAGCGCTGCACAAGTGGGCTTTAGCAAACATTTCTGTCCTGCTCTCTGCGGAGAGGTCTATTTGCCCAGCTCTTGTCTGGTGGGAGGGCTCTCTGACCCCTTATCACTTCTGCCAGAAAGAAGGGATGAAGCAGCGCTGCTGAGCTGTGCAGCGGGGAGGACTCCACTATCCCCCATCAGGGAAGACCCGGAAGCCAAACCGGCTGCTGGGAGCAGAGTTGGGCTAGAGGGGGAGGTGTGTGAAGGGGGGTTCTGGGAAAAGCCTGGTGCGATTCAAGAAGAGGAGGCGGTGGCCAACTTTGCACAGGGAAAGGAAAGGCGAAGTAGGGAGGAAGCAAGAGCCCCAGAGGCCCTTGGCTTAGGAAGGGAAGCCTCTCCAGGAATATGGCCTGGAAGGGAAGCCGAGGCTCAGCCTGTGTGGTCCAACTGCTACACAGCTGCACCTGAAGCACTGTGAATAGGGAAAATGGATTCAAATAGTGACCCAAGAACTTCAGTACTTGCATTAAAAAAAAAATCGCTAGTGACATCAAGCTAGTTCTCATGTCGTCACGAGAGGCACCCGTGAATGAATGATATAGGTTCCCTTACTCTGAAAATGGTTCCAGAAGTCTTTTCGTTCTTCATTGTTGTCAGAGCAGCCGACAGTCTATCTGTTAAATAAAAATTCTAGGTTTGGAAAATTTCTTCCCTAGATATATAATTATTGTCCTCCAGTCCCAAATGCTTGGACAGACAGGACGTGTCTCCAGTGGGGAAGTGGAGCTTCCATCGCCACCGGAGACCCCGTGCTTGGGAGACCTTTCCCGGGCAGCCCACTGTTCCCTGGCAGGGATCTTTCTAAACTGAGCCCGGAGAGGAGCTGAGCCCTTGCGAAGCTGAGGGGGTGGAGCGCACACTGCATGCTGTTAAGCCGCGCTGACTCCGGAATTTTGTTCCCAGTGGGCCCCCTCCACGTGTCAGGCTGGGTGGTGGTGGTGGTGGTGGCTTTTCCCTTTGTTTGCTGGGGGAATGGAGAGGGGCTGATCTGAAACTGATGCCAATTAGAAAATCCTTATTTTAAAACAAAGGCCCCTGACAACCCCTTTCTCCCAGCTCTGCCACGCTGCCACATCTGACTTAGCATACGCTGGAGACTTTGACCTCCACCCTCTTGAAAGGGCTCCTCTTTGGCTAAGATCAGTGTCACGACCAGGAAAGACATCCAGGTTGGGGAGGAGATCGTGCCTCCCTTCTGCACTGTGGGTGTGTGGAGCTGTCTTTCTTGGAGACGGCTGAACCTGCTGGGCCGGTGGCAGAAGTCCGAAGCCGGCTGGCAGGGTCCCGAGCTCTACTGCCTGGTCGTTTGGGGCGTCACTGTGCTCATCTGGGAAGCAGCAGGGCATCTGATGTTCTGAGTCTTTCCTCCTGCTACCCCCTGCAGGCGTCTGCTGGTGTCCTGGTGAATGTCTTTTCCTGGCTCCTGGGCCTGACCCATAGTAGCTCAACAGAGTGTTGACTGACAGCCCAGGGCTGTCCCCGCCCTCTTCTCACCTGTCATAGACTTGAGGTCTGTGCTAAGCGGATCCCTGCAGCAGCCCAGCTGCCTTCAGCTCTGTGAGTTCAGCAATTCTTTGCCAAGTGTTAGGAAAGGATGGCAGCTTCCTAAGATGATTAAGGGGGAAGGAAAGCAGGATGAAGGCTCCAAGTGGAGCCTGCCAGTTCCACTTGGAGGTAATTGCAAGTGCAAGCCTTTACAGGTAAAGTTTATTTCCATTTAAAGTTGTGCCGACTAAATAAATGTACAATATATAAAATAGGAAAGCCTGATCTATTGACAGTACATTGACTACAGAAATTTAATATGTTAATATAGTTCATCAGGTAAAGAAAACTTATTCGTTTTGTAATCTGAATTTAAGGCAAATAAAAATGAAAGGTTATGAGAAATGGTTACACACTGTATCAGGTAACTGTGTAACACAGTAACTCCAGAAACACTGGTGTCTAAATTTGTATTCTAAATACCCCAGAAAAAAGTATGAAGTTTTAAGAAGACTCTAAGTTTACTTGTATTGATAGTCTTTGGCTGCAGGTAACAGAATATCTAACAAAAAGTGAACTTAAACAACAAAAGTGTCTCATCTCAGTTAATGAGTCTAAAGGTAGGAAGTTCCAGAGTTGGTTCATTCAGCCAAACAGTCACCTGGCTGCTTTGCCTCCTCCAGGTGGGCCTTGTGTTACAAGATGGCTGCCATAGCTCCAGGCATCACATCCTCAGGGAGCTATGTGTGAAACAGGAAGGGCAGTTTGTCTTCAGGTGTCTGTTGGGGAGGGACAGCTTTTTGGCAAGCCTTTAGAAGATGTGCCCTTACTCTCCTTGGCCAGTATCTTAATCCGTTCAGTTGCTGTAACAAGATACCATGTACTGGATGGCTTATAAACAATAGAAGTTTATTTCTTACAGTTCTGGAGGTTGGGAAGTCCAAGATCACGGTGCCAACAGATTCAGCGTCTGCTGAGGGCTGGCTATCTCTGCTTCAAAGATGGTGCATCCTTTGGTGCATCCTCACAGGACGGAAGGGGCCAGGCAGCTGCCTTCTATGGCTTTTTAAAAATTTATTTATTTATTTATTTATTTATTTATTTATTTATTTTGGGGATGGAGCCTGACTCTGTCACCCAGACTGGAGTGCAGTGGCGCAATCTCGGCTCACTGCAGCCTCCCCCTCCCGGGTTCAAGCGATTCTCCTACCTCAGCTTCCTGAGTAGCTGGGATTACAGGTGCCTGCCAACACACCCAGCTAATTTTTGTATTTTTAGTAGAGATGGGGTTTCACCATGTTGGCCAGGCTGGTCTCAAACTCCTGACCTCAGGTGATCCACCCACCTTAGCCTCCCAAAGTGCTGGGATTACAGGCATGAGCCACTGTGCCCGGCCCTTTCCACCTCTTTTATAAGGGAAGGCATGAATCCCTCTCACGGAGGCAGTGCCCTCATGTCTTAGTCACTTTTCAAAGGCTCCACCTCTTAAAACTCTCACATTGGGTATTAGGTTCCAACATACGAATCTGGGGGGACACCAGCACTCACACCACTGCAGCCAGGCTATGCCTTGTGCCTGCGTCTAACCCACTACTAGCAAGGGGCAAGGAACTATCGTGGTAGGTTTTTGCTTTTTCACCCAAGCTGGTGTGAAATGGCACAATCTTGGCTCATTGCAACCTCCACCCTCTGGGTTCAAGTGATTCTCCTGCCTCATCCTCCCGAGTAGCTGGGATTACAGGCACCTGCTACCACACCTGGCTAATTTTGTATTTTTAGTAGAGACAGGATTTCCCCATGTTGCCCAGGCTGGTCTCAAACTCCTGACCTCAAGTGATCTGCCCGCCTCGGCCTCCCAAAGTGCTGGGATTACAGGCGTGAGCCACTGCACCGGGCCTTGTGGTAGGTTTTGATCAGTCAACCTTCACTCACTTCTCTGAGCATAGAATGGGTCAATACTCAAACAGAAGCCCTCCCCTGCCAACCGGGGAGAGGGGCATGAGGGGGTGCAGGAGAGGCAGTCAATTGCGTCTGCCATGGGGTGACTTCAGAACTATTCTTTTCAACCCAGCTACCCACAATGCTGATATTTTTGTCTCTTTTCAGCATATGTATCACAGTGAGATGTTCAAGATAGTATTCACCCGTGATTTGCCGACTATAGCACACATAAGACATATTTTTGAGCCTTCAAAAATACGCCAAGTGAGACACTTTTGTGAAGCTTGGAAACTGCTTTTTTGTTGTTGTTGTTGTTGTTGTTGTTTGTTTTTTGTTTTTTTTTCTGAGATGGAGTTTCGCTGTTTCGCCCAGGCTAGAGTGAAGTGGCGCGATCTCAGCTCATTGCAACCTCCGCCCCCCAGGTTCAAGCTATTCTCCTGCCTCAGCCTCCTGAGTAGCTGGGATTATAGGCATCCGCCACCATACCCGGCTAATTTTTGTATTTTTAGTAGAGGTGGAGTTTGGCCATGTTGGCCAGGTTGGTCTCGAACTCCTGACCTCAAGTGATCCACCTGCCTCAGCCTCCCAAAGTGCTAGGATTACAGGCGTGAACCACCACACCCAGCCTTGGAAACTGCATTTTTAAAAGGTGTTCAACAAGTAGTTGAGTACCTATTATGTAGGAGACACTGCACTATGCTTTGAAAAGTGAATCCAAGTCAACCTGTGAAACTTGGTTTCTTTAAACCTCTGTAACCGCAGTGCAGTGTCAGAATCATAGGGTGGTGATAGCTTGACGTCGCAACAGTCGGCCTACCTTATGCTCGTTATTGAACGGGTGGAGGTGGTGACGTCGGACCTGTCTTTATAGATCTTCAGTCAGGGTTGCATTTAGCTTAGAGTTGGATTTTCTTTTTTATTCCTTTGTCGAATCAACTCCATGTTGTATCCGGCTGGGTTGCATCACTGGGAAAGCACGGGCTCTAAGCTTGCTGAAGTGGATGCTCTGGTTACCTTGGCAGAAAGGCTTTGTAATTTGGAGTTACAGAGCATGGAAACCAAGTCATTTAATCCATAGGGCGGCCTTACTAGCTTCCTGTTCATGAATATAATTTCTCCAGCCTCATTCAGGATTTTGAAGGTGGTCTGTTTTTCTTTTCTTCCTTTTTCTACAGTTTAGATATGTTTAACAATTAGATAAAGAAGGAATAATAGCTAACAGTTGTACTGCGTTGTAAGAGCAAGTGCTTGTCAAGTGGTATATTTATCCTTATTGCAACTTTCTGGGAATCATCTTTGTCTCATAGTTAGACATATCAAGGGGCCTCGGCCACTATCCCAAGTGCTAGACCAGGACATCCTGCTGCTCATGAGGCCTCCACCTGGGTGCCTGGGTACATCTCGATCCACCCCACCCCAACGCCACCCTCAGCCGGACCCTCATCTCCTCCAGTGGGGCCTCTGGTCTCTGCTGCCCCACTGGTCACCTGAATGTTATTCTATCTTGTAACTGTCCCCGAATCAGGCACTTGGCTTCATCCCCTTCCCAGTCCTTCAGTGCAAGCCTCCGTCCTGACTCTCCCAGGGAGCTGCTGCAGCCCGTTTCTCCCAGTCCATGCTTGTCAAATGCAGACAGGACCAGGCACAGGGGTTCACGTCTGTAATCCCAGCACTGGGGAGGCTGAAGGGAGAGGTATTCAAGACCAGGAATTGAGGCTTGAGGCCAGGAATTCAAGACCAGCCTGGGTAAAATAGCAAGTCCTCATCTCTACAAAAAAAAAAAAAAAAAAAAAAGAGGAAAAACTAGCCGGCCATGGTGACACACACCTGTAGTCCTAGCCACTCAGGAAGCTGAGGCAGGGGAATCACTGGAGCCCAGGAGATGGAGGCTGCAGTGAGCTATGATTGCACCACTGCCGTCCAGCCTGGGTGACAGAGTGAGGCCCAATCTCAAAATAAATTTTAAAACAATAAAATGTAGAACAGAGTGTGTTTGCTCTGTCTAGCCCTTGCCCTTGGGCTAGACTCCTGCCTCTGTGGCACCATCCCGCCCAGCCACGGCAACCCCCCAACCCCAACATGGCTGCCTGTGCAGAGAGGAAGTCCCTGTGTCCCAAGGCCAGGACATCAGAAATGGGGTTATCCCTTTGGAGGTGCTACATTTGCGCTGATTCAGCTGCGCCCCCAAATCGCCTAAGAGACTGGAAAGCATTCATTGCAAGTACAGTTGGTCAGTGAAGTCTGCAACTGTGAAAGCAAAAAGGGAATGTTTCCCTTTTTAAATCATAAGATTGATGAAATGCTGATTTTTCCTTCAAAATGAGAATTTATAGCTACTCCCACTGCACAAATGAATATTCCTGAGTTTGAATATTGAAACGTTGAGGGCTATGGAAATTACCCTGCTGGGATAATGAGACACAGTTGGGACATTCCCATCAACTTGGTGGTGGGTGCATCAGGTTCTAGGTTCTTGTTTGCCAAGTGTGTGTGGGGAAAGCATATATTGGATTTTGAGTCCATTCGGGCATTTCTTTATGTTTTGGGGAAAAACATAAGCATGCTGGTCTTTCCCAAGAAATGAGGATGATGGCAGTGTATCCCGTGGCCTGGAGCCTGCCGCTGAGATGGGTGCAGGGCTGGCTTGCACTGTGTATTCCTGGACACAGCAGCCACCCTTGATAAGAACATGAAGCCTTGACTTAGGGATTTCTAATGATTGTCATCTGAGATCTTTTCCTTTTCTTTTTTACAACTCTTTGATTTCAGGGCTCCTGTATCAGGAATACCGAGATAAATCGACTCTCCAAGAAATCGAAACCAGGAGGCAACAGGATGCAGAAATAGAAGACAATACCAATGGGTCCCCGGCCAGTGAGGACACCCCGGAGGAGGAAGAGGAAGAGGAGGAGGAGGAGGAGCCGGCCAGCCCACCAGAGAGGAAGACTCTGCCCCAGATCTGCCTGCTCAGTAACCCCCACTCAAGGTTCAACCTCTGGCAGGATCTTCCCGAGATCCGGAGCAGCGGGGTGCTTGAGATCCTACAGCCCGAGGAGATTAAGCTGCAGGAGGTAACAGGCGCCAAGGGGCGGGGGCTCCCCCACAGCACACCGGGGTGGCCCTCACTGCTGGGGGTGAGGCTTCCTCTGGGGGGTGAGGTTCCCTGGCTGGTTCACCAGAGGAATCGCTGGCAGGGTTGCCCATCTAGAACATGCAGAAAAATAAACATGGTTTCACAGGCAGCAAGAGACACCCAGCTACCTTCTAGGACAGCTCACCCCCAACATTGAGCGTCTGAAGCATTGCTGTCTGATGAGATAGTAGGATCGCAGTTTTTCCACCCTTCGTTATCATCATTGTGTATTTCCGTCACGCGTGAATGCCACGGCACGAGGCAATGCTGAGCTCACTGTGACTATGCCATAGCTCCAGTTATCTGTGGTTGGCGGAGGTCTGCCATATCTCTTTGCATTCACGATCTTATCCCACCACTTTCTTTTGGGGCTGTCTGAACTTCGGATGAATGGGGTCTCTGAAGGAAGTCCCTCAGCTTGCCCATCTGCTCCTGAAATGCTGCAGAAATCTGGGATTCGTGTCTCTGGCCCCTTCATTTGATGGTTCAGGTAGACTTCAGTGACTATCAATTAGGCTGAGGCAAAATCATTAAGTTGCTTGATGGTTTGTTGCTAGGAGGGAGAAATAATCAGTTAAAACCAGTAACAAATGAATAAGAAATTTAAGTGTTTGTTTTAGTGGAACAAAGATTATTTGAGTACTAAGGGAAAATTTGTGGTATAGAGAAACAAGCGTATGGTCAGGAGTAAACAGGAAGAATGGTGGAGAGAAATTGTGAATATGCAAGTTTGTGTTAATTGTGAAATTTAAAAAGTAGGTACAGAAGGGAAAAAAAAAGAAGAGATTTGGTTTTTAATAAGCACTTTGTCCACCCAGTTCCATCATTTGTGTCCTCTTCCGCTCCGTCTCACCCCCACCGCCCTCACCTGCATTCCTCGCGCTTGTCCAAGCCCATCCTTGTCCTTGTTTCTTGTGGCAGCTGTGGTTCCAAAAGTCCTGCCTTTCCCTACTCCCCGATATTCCTGTGCTAGATTCTACGGAAACATTTGCTCTTGTTTATTTAAAACTTGAAACAGTAGCCTGTATACACTATTAATGACCCAAACTGTGACTTGTTCCTGACCAGCATCATATACCTGAGACTTGGGTTTTGCGATGAATGGAGTTGCTACTAGGGAAGGCTTCATGAAAGTGGATTTTTGAAGGGCCACCTAGGCTTCACCTGGGTGTTGTGCCCAGTAGAGTATGGAAAATGTTTAGACTTTGACATCCTTCCTAACTTGTGAGCAGTGATTTGTAAATGGCTACATTTATTTATTTTTTAATAAAACTTCTGATGTAAAACTTAGAAATAAGACTGGGTGCGGTGGCTCACGCCTGTAATCCCAGCACTTTGGGAGGCCGAGGCTGGTGGATCACGAGGTCAGGAGTTCGAGACCAGCCTGGCCAAGATGGTGAAACCCAGTCTCTACTAAAAATACAAAAGTTAGCTGGGCACTGTGGCAGGCGCCTGTAATCCCAGCTACTCGGGAGGCTGAGGTAGGAGAATCGCTTGAACTCAGGAGGTTGCAGTGAGCCAAGAGCACGCCACTGCACTCCAGCCTGGGTGACAAATCAAGACTCCGTCTCAAAAAAAAAAAAAAAAACTTAGAAATAAATCCTAGTAGAACTTAAACACATGTTAGAAACCTTTTACAACATAAGCAAAGCTAAAAGCAGAGAAAGGGCCCTTGTCATAAATGGAGAGCAAACAGTGAAGAAGCATGAAAAACAAACAGCACCAAATTAGTGGCAAATTTAACAGCAAACAAATCCGTTACAATAATGCAAACGGCTTACACTCCTCCATTAAAAGACAGAAATTCTTCAATTGAGGCTCGGTGTGGTGGCTCACACCTGTAATCCCAGCACTTTGGGAGGCCGGGGTGGGCAGATCACCTGAGGTCAGGAGTTCAAGACCACTCTGGCCAACATGGCAAAACCACATCTCTACAAAAATACAAAAATTAGCCGGGTAAGCCAGGCACAGTGGCTCATGCCTGTAATCTCAGCACTTTGGGAGGCCGAGGTGGGTGGATCACTTAAGGTCAGGAGTTCGAGACCAGCCTGGCAAATGTGGTGAAACCCCGTATTTACTAAAAATACAAAATTAGCTGGGTGTGGTGGCGCCCGCCTGTAGTCCCAGCTACTCTACTCAGGAGGCTGAGGCAGGAGAATCCCTTGAACCCAGGAGGCAGAGGTTGCAGTGAGCCAAGATCGTGCAACTGCACCCCAGCCTGGGCCACAGAGTGAGGCTGTGTCTCAAATAAATAAATAAATAAGTAAAATAATTAATTAGCCGGGTATAGTGTCGGGTGCCTGTAGTCCCAGCTACTCAGGAGGCTGAGGCAGGAGAATCTTTGAACCCAGGAGGTGGAGGTTGCAGTGTGCCGAGATGGTGCCACTGCCCTCCGGCCTGGGTGACAGAGCAAGACTCTGTCTCAGAAAATAAAAATAAAAACAGAAATTATCCAATTGATTAGAAATCTAAACCCATTATATTATCAGACAGAGTAGACTTCAGGGCAAGAAAAATTACCCAAGTGAACAGAGTCATCTTGTTTTGTCATCTTATTTATCTACTAAACATACAAAAAATTAGCCAGGCGTGGTGGCGGGTCCCTGTAATCCCAGCTACTCGGGAGGCTGAGACAGGAGAATCACTTGAACCCGGGAGGCAGAGGTTTCAGTGAGCCAAGATCTCACCGTTGCACTCCAGCCCAGGCGACAGTGCAAGACTCCATCTCAGAAAAAAAAAAAAGAAAAAGAAAAGTTTTACAATTAAATACGTAACTCCTCTATGCACTTTCATTGTTTAAAAAAATACAAACAATGCAAATGTGTCCAGCCCATTTCTTGGATCATAGGTTTTCACTGGAGGACCAGCTTTATCTACTTTCTCTCTCCTGGTTAGACACAGCCATAATACACCATCTAATTTTGGAGTTTAGACACCTATGCAGACTAAGGGCAAAATCCTTATAGATTTTTACAGTGTTTTCCACTTCTTTTAATTTCAGCCCATTCAGTAGCAGCTTGGTTTTGGTGATGGTTTTTAGCAACTTGCCTTCCCTGGACTCTTCAGAGCTTTCAGCTCAGTTTTCATAAAAACAATTCCCTTTCCACTGAGAATTCATTGGTTTTTATCATTAAATGATACAACTGCATCACAGGTACTGGCTTGAATAAGTTCGAGGAATGCAAGTGACAGTGGGTGCATCCTCACCAGATGGGGAGAGAGGCGGGCAGGTGGCCTCTGCCCTGAGCGCCTGGTGGATCCTTGCACAGCCTGGCGGGTAGCAGAGAGTATGGGGTATTCAGCCAGTGGGTTGAGTGGAGGTTGCTCAGGAGAGTTTGTGTGTGCGAACATCTCTGTGCGCGTCTGAGACCAGCTGTAGCCTGGAAGTGGAACTGCTGGTCCCGAATGAAGTGCATTTTAAATGGTGATTGACTCTGCCCAATTGCCATTCAAAAAGGCAGTACAAGTGTCACATTGCTACCAGCAGTGCAAGAGCGGCCATTTGCACTCACCCTCCCTAGCCCTGCTGTCAAACTTCTAACCTGTTGGGTGAAACATTGTATCTTGTCTTACCCTGCCCGTTCTTGATGACTTGTAAATTTGAGCATCTTTTCACATGTTTATTGCCTGTTTCCATTTCTTTATCTATCAATGCCTGTTCTTATCTTTTCCCCCTTTTCTATTGGGTTCTTTACATTTATCTTCTTGATTTGTAGCAGCTTTTCGTACCTTCTGCATATTAATTCTTTTTTTTAAGATTTTCAAATGTTCTCTCCTGCACGATAATATAAGGGACACAATTTATGCACAGCCACTGGTGCCCAACTGCCTAGGTTTCTCAGCTCCGCTACTTCTTAGCTGTGTGACCTTAGGCAAATTACTTAACTTCTCTGTGCCTTATCTGTAAGATGGAAATCCTAGTACCTACCTCTCAGGCTTGTGCAGATTGAATAAATAACACAGATAAGGAGCTGAAGACAGTGCGTGGCAAAAAGCTGACATTATCAAGGGCTTATGTGCCCTCTCACTTGGTCCATGGCATCTTCTTTTTGGATAAAAATCCTTTTTCCATTTTGATAGCAAATCTTTCAGTACTTTCATTTATTTAAACCTAATCTTCGAATGTTGTGTCTTACGATTAGAAAGGCTGTTCCCAAGAGGTACACTTTACAGTGAAAAGGTAATAGCTGGGAACTGTTATGAACTAGACAAAAAGATAGAGCAGAAGGCAGGGCACAGAGGCTCTTGCCTGTAATCCTAGCACTTTGGGAGGCCAAGGCAGGTAGATCACCTGAGGTCGGGAGTTCGAGACCAGCCTGGTCAACATGGTGAAACCCCGTCTCTACTAAAAATACAAAAATTAGCTGGGCGTGGTGGTGGGCGCCTGTAGTCCCAGCTACTTGGGAGGCTGAGGCAGGAGAATCGCTTGAACCTGGGAGTCAGAGGTTGCAGTGAACCAAGATCGTGCCACTGCACTCCAGCCTGGCAACAGTGAGACTCCACCTCAGAAAAAATAAATAAATAAATAGAGCAGAATCTGTCAGAAACAAGAGGAGACATTGCCACGCGCACTCCACTATCCTACAGGAGTGGGACAGAGCAGGGAGATGGGGAATCAGAAAAAAATAATTAGGTTGGTTGAAAAGATTTGTACTGAACTTTATACTCTCTAGAGCTGCCCTGCCCGCTATGGCAGCCACCAGCCACACGTGGCTGCTGAACACAACATGTAATGAATCCATTTGAGATGCAGTGTGTGTGTAAAATGCACACCAAATTCCAAAGAATAGAAAGAATTGAAAGAGATAAATACAAAATTAAATGAACTTCTGAGATGCCAGCTTGAGACATTAGGGGAAAACACACAACAAACACTCCTAAGGAGAACAGAGAGGACAGAGATCCAAGAAGATACTATGCAAAAGTCTTGATAAGATGAATGATTAGAAAAAACAGATTAATGATTTTCTAGGAAAATATAAGCTACTGCCAATGGAATCAAAAGTAAAAATTTTAAATACACAAAAATATACCAGTAACCCCAGAAAATCACCTACAGGAAAGATGTGGCACCCGGAGGACTCCTGTTCAAATCCCAGGAGAGCCAGGAGGGTCTGGGGTTACTTAGGCTGGCCTGCAGCAGAGCCGTCTGGTGGAATTCCCTGCCTTGATGAAAATGTTCTTTTTTTTTTTTTTTTTTGGAGATGGAGTCTTGCTCTGTTGCCCAGGCTGGAGAGCAGTGGCACAATCTCGGCTTGCTGCAGCCTCTGCCTCCCAGGCTCAAGCGATTCTTCGGCCTCAGCCTCCGGAGTAGCTGGGATTACAGGCGTGCACCACCACGCCCAGGTAATTTTTGTATTTTTAGTAGAGACAGGGTTTCACCATGTTGGTCAGGCTGGTCTTGAACTCCTGACCTCGTGATCCACCCACCTCAGCCTCCCAAAGTGCTGGGATTACAGGCGTGAGCCACTGCACCTGGCCAGAAATGTTCTTTTGTATTTTATTATTATATTTTTTGAGACAGTCTCACTCTGTCACCCAGGCTGGAGTGCAGTGGCACAATCTTGGTTCGCTGTAACCTTAGCCTCCTGGGTTCAAGCGATTCTCGTGTCTCAGCCTCCCAAGTGGCTGAGACTACAGGTGTACACCACTACACAAGGCTAATTTTTCTATTTTTGGTAGAGATAGGGTTTCACCATGTTGGCCAGGCTGGTCTCAAGCTCCTGAGCTCAAGTGATCTCCCTGCCTCAGCCTCCCAAAGTGCTGAGACAGGTGTGAGGCACCATGCCTGGCAATGATGGAATGTTCTACATCATGTCTCCAATAGTCCCTAGCTCCGTGTGGCTACCGAGCATTTGAAACTGGTCAGTGCAACTAAGAAACTGAATGTTTAATTCCACCTGGTTTAAACAAACATCAGTTTAGCCACATGTTGCTACTGTATTGATCAGCGTAAGTCTAGAGCAGAGATCATCAAACTTTCTGTTAAAGGGCCAGATAATAAATGTGTTAGGCTTTGTAGACCATACTGTCTGTCAGAACTACCCAGCTCTGTCGTTGTGGTGTGACAGCAGCTATAGACACTGTGTAAAGGAATGAGTGTGGCTGTGTTCCAGTAAAACTTTATTTACAAATACAAGTGGCCAGCCCATGGGCTGTAGTTTGCTGACCCCTAGTCTAAAGCATGGAAAAGAGAGAAATACACAAATTATCTGAACACAGTATAATATTGATAACCAAATCTGAAAATTAGGGTACAAACACATACAAAATTATTTTATTTTATTTTACTTTTATTTTTTGAGATGGAGTCTGACTCTGTTGCCCAGGCTGGAGTGCAGTGGCAGGATCTCGGCTCACTGCAACCTCTGCCTCCCAGGTTCAAGTGATTCTCCTGCCTCAGCCTCCCAAGTAACTGGGATTACAGGCACGTGCCACCACGCCCAGCTAATTTTTTGTGTTTTTAGTAGAGACAGGGTTTCACTGTGTTAGCCAGGATGATCTCAATCTCCTGACCTTGTGATCACCCGCCTCAGGCCTCCCAAAGTGCTGGGATTACAGGCGTGAGTCACCGTGCCTGGCTACAAAATTATTTTAATCCACAATAATAATAGAAGAGTCTGTATATATAAATATAGTCAATATACAGTCAAGGACACTGTTCTCTCAGTAATCAGTAGAACTGGGAGACATAAAATCTGTAAGGTTATGGAAGAATCGGCCACCATCAACCCAAAGGAACTAATAAACATTCCTAGAACACTCTACCCAACAGTAACAGATTACACATTGTTTTCAAGTGCAAATAGAGCTGTCACCAAGGTAAAGCATAACTCTCCTTAACACATTGAAAAGAATTGAAGTCATAGAAAGTATGTTCTCTGACCCTAATGGAATTACACTAGAAATCGGTAACAAAGATAACAGAAAATCTCCAAACACTTGGAAATTAACACACTTCTCAATATTCCCTGGGTCAAGGAGGAAGTTGCAAGGAGAGTTATAAATATTTTGAAGTGACTGAAAATGAATCCGCAGCATACCAAGTGGGATGCAGCAAAAGCAATGTTTCGAAGGAGATTTATAGCATTATGTTTATTTAAGAAAGCAGATAGCTTTCAAAACAATAGCCTAAGCTTTCATATTAAGAAACTGGGCTAGGAAAAGGGCAAAACCAAAGCAAGTGGAAGGAAA
Source organism: Pan troglodytes (assembly GCF_028858775.2). NCBI lineage: Eukaryota > Metazoa > Chordata > Mammalia > Primates > Hominidae > Pan > Pan troglodytes. Next base: position 135,115,323 of record NC_072411.2, on the reverse strand, counting down.
GAAATAATACATGTGAGAGCAAGAATCAACATACATGGGAAATTTTTTAAAATATAGAGAAAATCAGTGAAACCAAAATTGAATTCTTTGAAAAGATTAATAAAATTAATAAATCTCTATCAAGATTGACAAAAAAAGAGAAGATATAAATGACCAATATCAGAAACAAAAAAGGAGACATGATGAATCCTAGAGACATTTAAAGGGTAATAAGGAAATATTAGGAACAATTCTACACACATAAATTTGACAACTTAAATGAAATAGACCAGTGCCCCAAACTGAAAGCTACCAAAACTTACCCCAAATGAAATAAATAACCTGAATAGTCTTGTGAGTGTTAAATTAATTTCTTACGTAAAATCTTCAAAATATGCCATCTGTAGGCCCATAAGTTTACAATGGTGAGTTGTACCAACCATTTAAAGTAGAAAATAGTATCAATTTTCCCCATTCTTTTCCAAAATATAGAAGAAGGAATGCTTCCCAACTTTTTATAAGGCCAGCATCCCCTGATAGAAAAATCAGAGAAAGACAGTATAAGAGTAGTAAACTACAGACCAATATTCCTCATGAATGTATATTTTTAAATTCTCAGTAAGAAATATTAGCAATTCAAATCCAGCAATGTATAAAAAGAGCAATATGGCATGACTGAGTGGAGTTCATCCTGGGAATGCAAGGTTAGTTAAATATTTGAAAATCAATCAATGTAGCCCACCATATTAACAGTCTAAACAAGAAAAAAAAAACTGCATGGTTGCTACAACAATTGATGCAGGAAAAGCATTTGACAAAATTCAGTATTCAGTCATCATTAAAATTTTCAGCAAAGGAGGAATACAAGGGAAACTCCTGGACCTGATAAGGCACATCTACCAAAAACCTACAGCAAACATCATACTTAATGGTGAAGGACTGAATGCTTTTCCCCTAAGATTAGGAACAAGGGAAGGCTGTCTGTTCCTTCACTGCTCCCATTCCTATTCAACATCATTGTGAAAATCCTAGCCAGTGCAATAAGGCAAGAAAAAGAAATAAAAGGCATATAGATTAGAAAGGAATAAGTAAAACTGCCCCATTCACAGATGACATGTTTACTTGAAACATCCCAAAGAATCTACCAAAAAAACCTCTTAGAACTAATAGTGATTTTTAGCAAGGTTGCCAGATACAAGGCCAACACACAAATATCAGTCATATCACTATATTCTAGCAATGAACAATTAGAAACAAATTAAAATTATCATACCATTTACAATAGCTGCCCTGAAAATGAAATAGTTAGGTATAAATCTAACAAAACATGGACAGGATCTCTGTGCTGAAAACCACAAATCAGTGAGGAGAGAAATCAAATAAAATGTAAATAAATCAAGAGACAAACTGTTTATGGATTGAAAGATTCAATATAGTAAAGATGTTCATTCTCTTCCCATATTTATCTATACATTCCATGCGACTCCAGTCAAAATCCCAGCATTTTCTGTGGTCATAGACAAAATTATCCTAAAATTTATCAGAAAAGGCAAGATAACTAGAATAGCCCTGAGAGATAGAATTTCACCATGTTGGCCAAGCTGGTGTCGAACTCTTGACCTCGGGTGTTGTCCCTGCCTCGGCCTCCCAAAGTGCGGGGATTACAGGTGTGAGCCACCGTGCCCGGCCCAAAGATGCAAACATTTAAAAACGTGTTTTTAAAAAATGAATAACGTGAATGTTCAAGATACATAAAGTTTTTAAAAAAGCAAAATAGAACATTTCATCTATACTGAGAAGGCATAGAAAATAAAGATTTTTTTTACTTTCTTTTATGCATGTTTGTAAATTCCAGTGAATCAGATGTAGATTTTTAAAAATAAATGAGGCTGACCTAACTGATGTGCAATCCGGTTACATTTCGTAGTTGAATAATGTGAGCACGCGGGCTTCAGTGTGTCACTCTGATTTTTTATCGTCTTTTTATGTTAAAGACTTTCACGTGCTTCTCTTTTGTTAATATCTGGTAACAGACACAAAACTGGGATCTTCAGATTGCATGTTCCAATTCAGTGACTTCTGTATCAGATCTTTTTTTCAGTCTATTTATCAAAGCAAGACAGGCAACTTGGACTGCCAGTACAATCTGTTGTCAGGAACTCTCTTTTTCTTTAGCTACAAAAGCAGCAGGTCGTGCTGAATTACTTTTCACACAAGGAAAACACCCTATAATGATGGCCTTTTGGTAGGCTTAATCAGTCACAGGGGAGCCAGGATTTCAGAACAAAATGCTATAGTATGTTTTCCTCCTTTTAAAGTAAAAATTATCTAGCTGAAATGGGAAAGAGTTCCTGTGTAGGACTTTCTCAGCTTATTAATAGTTTGTTGTTTTTGTTTTTTTATTTAGAGACAAGGTCTCACTCTGTGGCCCAGGCGGGAGTGCAGTGGTGCGATCACAGCTCACTGAAGCCTTGAACTCCTGGGCTCAAGCTGTCCTGCCTCAGCCTCTCAAGTAGCTGCAACTACAGGTGTGCACCACCACTCCAGGCTAATCTTTAAAAATTTTTTGAAGAGATGGGGTCTTGCTGTTTTGCCTGGGCTATTCTCCAACTCCTGGGCTCAAGCAATCCTCCTGCCTCAGCCTCCCAAAGTGCTGGGATTATAGGTGTGAGCCACCATGCTAGGCCTCAGTTTTTGTTTTTTAATTTGTCCTGAAGCACCAAAAGGGTCCCACCCTTTTGGGATGGTGCTTTAGTTACTGTTTGAGAACCCAACAATTGGAGGAAATAATTAGGCATAGATTCAAATTAAAAGGTTGGGAAGGGGCTGGGTGTGGTGGCTCACACCTGTAATCCCAGCACTTTGGGAGACCAAAGCAGGTGGATCACCTGAGGTCAGGAGTTCGAGACCAGCCTGGCCAACATGCTGAAACCTTGTCTCTACTAAAAATACAAAAATTTGCCTGCCATGGTGGCACATGCCTGTAGTTCCAGCTACTCGGGAGGCTGAGGCAGGAGAATCACTTGAACCCAGGAGGCAGAGCTAGAGAAAGATGGACTTGCCACGGTCCCTGGTCTTGGTGGGCTGGGCGTGGAGCTGGAATGATGTGAGGCTCTCCAGGGGAGCAGGGACACACACTCATATATGCACAGCCTGCCCAGGCTGTGGGGTGCGGCTCGGCCCCCGCATGCCCAGACAGGACTAATGGCTTTGTCCTGCTGGGGAGCGAGAAGCAAGGGGCCCTGTGGTCACCTGATGCAGCCTAACCACAGGGCGGCGAATTGTCTTTTCTTTCGGTAGATGCTGGGTCTTGCTGTGTTGCCTGGACTGTAATTTTTACAGCTGTAAGTTGCGATGCAGCTCAGTCTGCATCTGTACAGCCTCTGACATACAGAGTTGTATTTTTGTTGTTTTCCAGCCTGTTTCACAACTTAAGTGTGTTTACTTTCCCCACTCCCAAAAGAAAATTGTGCATTTTAGAAAGAAATTACTTAGGATTTTAATATGATGGACCTCTATCCAAAAAATTAAATTGTGATAATTAATTTACCAACTGTTACTGAATTATATATTTTTCTGTTTAGATTAAACCCTCAACAATTCAGCAGATGAGTCCTACAGTGGAGACGGCAGGGAGTTTTTCTTGGTGCTTTGAGGTGGATGTGGCCATTACCTAAAACATCAGCTAGGCGTTAGAAAGCAAATACCAATACCTGTTTTAACAAAGTAGCAAAGTAGGCAGGTAGCATTTTTTAAAATTTATCTTTTGGTTAAAAAATGTATGCACCTGACAGGAAGTTCAAAAGGTGCAAAAGGACTCTCAGTGAAAGTCTTTCTCCCACTCCTGTCCTGGGCCACCCAGTTCCCTCGTCAGACACATATTCAGGTGTGTGTGTGTGTGTGTGTGTGTGTGCCCTCATGTCACACAAATGTAAACTAGTATTAAAATACTGACCATATCTTTCCATCTCCATCCAAATAGAGCCCCCTCATTTTTGCAGTTTTCTGGGCTCCACTGTTGAGATGTTCCATAATGTATGTAACCCGTCCCCGTTGATGGATATTTGCAGTTGGAAATACCGGGTACTGAGAGTGTTCATTGCAGCATTATTTATACTCATGGAAGATTGAACATCTACACAGTGGAATGCTAAGGGAATTGCTAAGTGGGATTGTTGGGTGAAAGGTTAAATGTTCTTTAAATTTTGAGAGGGTATCGCCTAATTGCCTTCACACACTAGCCACATATGAGTGTGCCGGTCCCCTGCCACTAATGTGGTGCATTACCCAGCTATTTTCTCTTTACCCAGTGTGCTAGATTAAACATTTTTTGTTTTGTTTTGTTTTAAGACAGTCTCACTCTGTCACTTATGCTGGAGTGCAGTGGCGTGATCTCAGCTCACTGCAACCTCCACCTCCCAGGTTCAAGTGATTCTTCCACCTGAGCCTCCCAAGTAGCTGGGATTACAGACACCGGCCACCATGCCCGGCTAATCTTTTGTATTTTTAGTAGAGACGGGGTTTCACCATGTTGGCCAGGGTGGTCTCGAACTCCTGGCCTCAGGTGATCCACCCGCCTGGGCCTCCCAAAGTATTGGGATTACAGGTGTGAGCCACCGCACCCGGCCTCGTTGTGGTTTTAACATAACATCTCTCTTGCCATGAGGCAGGCTGAACATGTTCTCAAGCATGTGTCTTTTTAAATTTACACACACTTATTTTAGCATGTAAACATTTTTGCAAATGATTTTATTAACAGGTCATCTTGAGAAAACGTAGTAATTGGCATTTGTGATGTGTGTGAGTGCCGAGGCTTGGGTTTGGGCCCCCAGCGCCTGCATCCCATGGCTGCGTTGAATATGTGACTCCCCTCGTCCCTTAGCAACCCGAGGGGTTAGCTGTCACTCCCCCATCAGACAGCCAAGCCCCCACTCCCCACGCTGCTCACGGGACCTGCTCAGTCCGGCCTCGAATTCACTAAAAACTGCGCTGCAGCGGGCTGGGCTCGGGCTCCGGCTCTGGAGTCCGACTTCATCATCATTGTCTGCAGAAGGAGGACAGCCTTTGAGGGGTTTCTTCTTAACTGGAAGCCTTTTAAAGTCACTTCCGTGCATCCTGATGCCTGCAGCGTGTAAATGACTGCACCGGCAGCAGGCACCGAGGCAACTTTGTGACCTTGCTGTTGAGTCATCCTGGGGAACAGAGGATGTGAATCACCCCAGGGCGGCTGCAGCAAGAAGACTCCGTGGGGCAGGAGCAGAGAGTGGAGAGCTTGGGAGCGCCCTGCGCCCCTGGCTCTGGCTCTGGCCCCAGCTGCTAGAGGAGAGGGAGGAGTGGGCCACGGTGATCCCCGTACCACACCCCCCCCCCAGCCACTGCCCTGCCGAGGACGGACTGAGGCCGGGTCTTCAGCAGGCCCAGGTGGCCCTGATAGCTCCCAGCAGCATACTGGAGACGCGGAGCCTGGATGGTAGGGCCTGTGCTGAGGTGTCACGGCGACGTCCCCACGGCCTCTAAGGGAGTCCAGGAAGGACGCCTTAAACCCTTAGCATTCTGCCTGGCCTTCTCTTCATCCCCTCCCTCCCTCCAGGCAAAAGCCAGTGAACTAAGTTGGGCTCCAGGCCAGTGCCCTGATGCCCAGGACTGGGGGTGACCCGTGTCGGGAGGGCCTGGCACACGGGTAGATGGGAAGGGACCTCCCAGAACCCTTGTGGGGAAGGGGCTACGTTTTGTTTCCTGGCCGTGAGGAAGGTGGAGGGCAGCCAGTGAGCCCACCCTTCAGTCCACGGTCTGCTGGCCTTTGGCTCCGACCCCTGCAGATATCACCCTGGTGACGCAGCTGCAACAACGCATCGAAGGTCACAGCATCAGAGACAGCAGTGATTTGTTAACACAGGGGTCGGGAGAAGCCAAAAAAACAACCCAAATCAGGCTGGAATGCACGGCCCAGGGGTCCACGGAGAACCCTGGATCATAAGGAGACCGTGTAGGTAAAGAGCCGGGAGGAGAAATCGTGCAGCCTTGAGCTTTGCTGAGGGTGGGGAACGCAGGGCTGATCCGAGTGCGGAGGCAGGAGTGGGACTCCGAGGACAGACACTGTAGGCCCGGCCGGCCAGGCAGCATGGCCCATGTTTGACCGTGAACTGCAGGACAAGCTGAACTGCCTTAAAGAACAGGGAATTGGGGCCCACGGGCTGCGTAAAAGCCCGTCGCTCTTTGGGTGTTAGGGCTGGCAAAGCTTCCGCCTTTCTCCATCAGGAGCAGGTTGGCTTCCTGCAGACTTTTCTTGGTGTCCAGGTTCCTCTTTTGTGACCTCTTGCTGATGGGTCGGGGGTCTCCTTTGTTTTTCAAATGTGTGACTTGAACAGGGTGGTGTAGGCGGCCCTAACTCCGGGACCTGGCTGATCTGAGGCTGCGGGACGTCACCACCCCAGAGCAGCCCCGTGACCCGCGCGGCCTGAGAGGGGGCCTGCTCACCTGGCCTCAGGCCCTGGTCCTGGCCCCACGGGCAGCGTGGCTCCCAGTGCCTCTGTGGGTGATTGTGTGAGAGTATGTGTGTGTGTGAGTGAATGTGTGTATGAGTGACTGTGAGAGTGTGTGTGTGTAAGTGAATGTGAGTGAACGTGTATATGAGTGACTGTGAGAGCATGTGTGTGAAAACCAAAGGAGACCCCTGACCCATCAGCAAGAGATCACAAAAGAGGAGCCTGAAGAAAGCCCAGGCTGGACCGGAGTTGAATCTTCACAAGGAATCCAGGCCAGGAATGGGCTTAGGAAAGCCAGGAAGTGTGACGTGAATACTGGCAGATAGCAACAGAGCTGAGAGCGCCATTCCCAGACCAAGCAGAGGTTCAGACAGTCGGGTCCAGGCTACGTGCACATTCCCTGAGGAGGAGCTTCTGCAGTAACGATACATACGTTCACACGCCCCCTCATACGCACACATTCACACACACACAGTCACATACGCTCATTTACACACATTCACACTCACCTTCATACACATTCACCCACTGTCACACACTCTCATACTCTTTCACACACATTCACACATTCACACCCACCTTCATACTCATTTACACATTCACACACAATGCATTCACACACACATCCACACATTCACACCCACCCTCATACTCACTCACATACTCATTCACACATGTTCACACACATACACCCATTCACACTCACATTCACACACACACTCATGCATATTCATTCACACTGTCACACACACATGCATTCACACACTCACACACATTCACTTACATGCTCTCACAGCCACACCCATATACCCATTTGCTCACATTGACTTACACGCCCTCAATCACACCCATATACACATTCATTCACACTTACACACATGCTCTCACACAGCCACACCCATATACCCATTCATTCACATTCACTTACACACACATGCTCTCACACAATCACACCCATATACACATTCACTTACACACACTCTCACACAATCACTTACACACACATCCTCACACAGTCACACACATATACACATTCCCTCACATTCACTTACACACACACATGCCATCACACAATCACACCCATATACCCATTCACTCACATTCACTTACACACGTCCTCACAGTCACACACACATTCGCTCACATTCACTTACACACGTTTTCACAGTCACAACCATATACACATTCACTTACATGTCCTCGCGCAGTCACACCCATATACACATTCGCTCACACACATGCTCTCACAGTCACTCACATACTCACATTCACTTACACGCTCTCAGTCACACCCATATACACATTCACTCACACACATGCTCTCACAGTCACATACTCACATTTACTTACACACACATGCTCTCGCAGCCACACCCATATACCCATTCACTCACATTCACTTCCACACACAGTCACACCCATATACACATTCACCCACAATCTCCCACACATGCACTCTCATTCCTTAATGCTCACACCCTGACTCGCGTATGTCTATGCACACATAGACTCATTCCCACTCGCCCTCACAGGCTCACACTTCCTTCCACTACCCTGGGACGAAAGTGCCATGGGAAGCCAATCTTGCTGTATTCACAGCTGAGTGCCCAGTGCCTAGACCAGTGCCTGGTGCTCAGCAGATGCTCAGTGAGCATTTGTGGAACGAAGGAATGAACGAGTGAATGAATGAAGAGCGAGCAGAGCCTGGATCCCTCGTCAGCTCTATGCTGCCATGTAGAGGCTTAAATGAGAGCAAAAGTAATATCGATAAGGAAAAGATAGCCATATCGACATGACAAACAATTTGACATACAAAATGAAGACAAACATCCTGGAAGCTAAAATTCACAGGTGACGTTGCCTGTAAATGGATGAGAAGAGGTGAGAGTTCTGGGGAATGAGCCTCAGCCATACCGATTAGCAGGGATTCAGGCCAAGGCCCACAGCTGAAAGGCCCTACCTGCCATTTCCCCTGGCCCTGAAGATCAGGACAGAGATGCTGTCGGCCAGAAGATCCGGGTGATCCAGAGCCAGGGTGTCATCCCAGGTGTCTCTAGCAGGCATCCTTCAGGGCCATGTGGTTTAATGGCATGCTTTTCTGTGATGTGGCGCTGTGGGCATGGGGGTTTTCCCCTTGGTATCATTCGTATTAGTTTTGTGAGTTATGTTTGCTTGGAACTTGTGAGCTGTAACTGCTTGACATTTTCTTAGGAAACTTAAATTTAGCAGCAGGAAAATGAATTCATAACAGCATCTGTAGCTGAGAAGCTTCGGGGAAACTGGCTGCCCGTCATAGCCTCACTTTTGTGTCGGTGGACACTGGCCGACCCGGGGTCTGCTGCCAGTCAGCGCTGGGCTGCAGTTCTGCTGCTGTGTGCTTGCTGTGGCTGCTTTTTAGGTAGATGAGGCAGATGTGACGTGGGGATGGCCACGGAGAGGCCACAGGCTCATTTCGGCGTCTCATCTCTGACCGTCGCTGTCTCAAGTGAGGTGCAGACACTGGGGGCCGAGTGGGCCCTGGCTGCTGCTGATGGTTCGGGGTCTGCAGTTGGCCGCTGGCCCTGGAGTGACATCAATGTGAACTCTCTGTGGGGTGTTCCCAGCTTCCAGATTCATCCCTTATTTTAGAGTGCTCTGCCAGGTGGGTGGGTGGGCAGAGCTTTGCAGGGAAGCAGCAGTGAGAGCTCCTGCAGGCGGGCATCAAATGCCCAGCAAACCCCTGCGCTGCCTGGGAGGTGGCAGCATCTCCACTCCTCCAGCATCCAGCCACGTGACTTTCAGGACGCAACTTCACTTCTCTGTGTCTGTTTCCTTTTGGTAAAATGGGAGCTTCTGTCTGTCCTTCCTGGGGGACCTGGGAGGATTAAGTGAAACAGCCTGCAAAACCCCACCACTCCAGGGCCCACTGTGTTCTGGGAACAAATGCCTCTAACCCTGGAGCTCCTGCTTTCATGCCAAAGCCCTGAGCCCTGGGTCAGGGCTCTGATGAGTGGAAAAACTGGAGGGCGGCCCTAAAAGGAGTGAGGCAGGGGATGGGCAGGACCCTGGGGAAGGGGCCAGACCCCCACCTCCACCCCCTACCCCATCCCTACCCTCACCCCTTCCCCCACCCCTATCCCCACCCTCACCCCTCACCCCCACCCCTACTCCCACCCTTACCCCTAACCTCACCCCCACTCCTACCCCCACACTCACCCCTACCCTCACCCTCACCCCTACCCCCACCCTCACCCCTACCCTCACCCGCACCCCTACCCTCACCCTTAACCCCACTGCTACCCCCATTCTCACCTGTACCCTCACGCTCACCCCCACCCTCACCCCTACCCTCACCTCATCCCTACCTTTACCCTTACCCCCACCCTCACCCTCACACCTACCCACACCCTCACCCCTATACCGACCGTCACCCTCACCCCCACCCTCAACCCTACCCTCACCCTTACCCCTACCCTCCCCCCCACTCCTACCCTCACCCCTACCTTCACCCTCACCCCTACCTTCACCCTCACCCCTACCCTCACCCCCACCCTTACCTTCACCCACACCCCTAACCTCACCCTCACCCCTACCTTCACCCTCACCCCTACCTTCACCCCCACCCCTACCTTCACCCTCACCCCTACTTTTGCATTCACCCCTACCCTCACCCCTACCCCCCCATACCCCTACCCCCACCCCCACCCCTCCCTCACCCCCACTCCTACCCTCAACCCCAAACTTACCCTCACCCCCACCCTTACCTTCACCCACACCCCTAACCTCACCCTCACCCCACCTTCACCCCACCCCTACCCTCACCCTCACCCCTACCTTCACTCTCACCCCTATCTTCACCCTCACCCCTACCTTCACCCTCACCCCTACCCTCACCCTCACCCCTACCCTCACCCTCACCCCTACCTTCACCCTCACCCCTACCCCACCCTCACCCCTACCCTCACCCCCACCCTCACCGTTACCCCAGGCTCCTCACTGCTCTGTTTCCATACCTCCTCTGTGGCCATAACAAATTACCAGAAACCGGGTGGCAGAGGATGACAGGAATTGATTCTCCCACAGCCTGGGCAGGCTGTGCTCCCTCTGACAGCTCTGCAGAGGATCCTTCTGACCAACTCCAACTGCTGGTGGCTGTATCAGTCCCATCTCTGTCTGTGCCTTCTCTGTGTGTCTGTGTCACGTTATCAAATCTCCCTTGGCCTCTTTTCTAAAGACGCCCATCACTGGTTTGGGGCCAACCTTAACCCAGGATGGTCTCATCTTGAGCTCCTTGACTCAATTATGTCTGCACAGACCCTTTTCCCAAATAAGGTCCCATTCACAGGTGCTGGGGTTAGGACATGGATGTAGCTTCTGTGGGGGCCACAGTTCAACCCACTCTGCTGTCCCTCCTGGGAAGCGACTGTGGGACCTGAACCCGCCCTAAGTCGAGGAGTATCAGAGGGTAACGGGGAAGAGGAAGGTGGGTCATTGGGTTGATTTGTAAACAAGGGAGGAAGGTGAGCCGGGATCTGCCACCTGCCTTACAGAATGACCCGTGAGATGCAGGGCTGCTGTTAGATCCTAGTCAGCTATTCAGAGGCTCAGCAATCAGGTAATAATCATGACATCGAATACAGGCACCTCCAGAAAATTGATCAGGTTATGGATTTCTTTCTCTCTTCCAAAATGAAAATCGCCTTATTGGTTCCATTATAAAATCAGACCATGATATATGTTCATTGTTAAATTATCAGGCGATTCAAAAGGTAAAAAGGTAAACATCCCCCCAGATTCCACCCGTGACACTCGTGCTTGACACTGGCCGGTTTCCCCTGACGCTTTTCTGCTGGGCGTGGAGGAACAGGATTCCTCCCACCTGCTGACTTTCGCACCCACTGGCACACCCAGCGCATGGGCCAAGCCACCCTTGGCAGCTGTGCGGGCTCAGGTGTGTGGCTGACCTCTCTTTTTTTTTTTTTTTCAGAGAGAGTCTCACTCTGTCACCCAGGCTGGAGTGCAGTGGCGTGATCTGGGCTCACTGCAACCTCTGCCTCCCAGGTTCAAGTGATTCTCATGCCTCAGCCTCCCAAGCAGCTAGGATTACAGGCATGTGCTACCACACCCAGCTAAGTTTTGTATTTTTGGTAGAGACAGGGTTTTACCATGTTGGCCAGGGTGGTCTTGAACTCCTGACCTCAAGTGATCTGCCCGCCTCAGCCTCCTAAAGTGCTGGGATTACAAGAGTGAGTCACCACGCCCAGCCTGACCTCTCTTGTTTTTGTCTTGTTTCATATTTTGGATCTTAGGCTATCTCCAGTTGTCAGTATGGTAAGTGTTCTCTCACAGGGAGTAGCCTCCGTGCCCTGTCACCTTAGGGGTAGTGTGCTCCCTAGGAAGAGTGGCCTCACTGCCATTCCCGGCTGCAGGTGTTACCAGCTGCCCCTGCAGCAGCCATCCCAGGCCCCAGGAGCAGGCGATTTTTCCCTTTCAACTCCCTGCTGAGCCTCCCTCTGCTTCTCTCTCTCAGCCAAGGCTAGCGCCTTCGTGGAAGGCCAACTTCAGGCGGTAACCATGGGGTCTCCCTGCTACAGGCCATGTTCGAGCTGGTCACTTCCGAGGCGTCCTACTACAAGAGTCTGAACCTGCTCGTGTCCCACTTCATGGAGAACGAGCGGATAAGGAAGATCCTGCACCCGTCTGAGGCGCACATCCTCTTCTCCAATGTCCTGGACGTGCTGGCCGTCAGTGAGCGGTGAGGAGGGGGGGGACAGCCACCTCCCTCAGGGCCCTTCCTTCATCCCCAGGGCACATGCTTGAGACACTGATGACAAGTGCTGGATACTGGCTTCTCTACTTCCAGATGTTTGGAATGTTCCATAATAAAATATAAATAAATGAAGAACTAAATCCAAACCTCACCACCCCTCCTGGCAGGGTGGCCAGTCACGTGCCCCGGCATCCCTTCCCGTGAGCACCTGTGCCCCACACAAAGCTCTGCGCTGAGCATCCTGCTGGCCCCAGGTTGGAGTGACGCTGAGTCCAGCTCTCTCATGCATCAAACCGGTGGTTGGACGGGTTTAAACCAGGCAGGTCCACGGGAGTCTTGTGACAGGGACAGAAGGTGTCCATGTAAGCTGCTCCTTACCCTAGCAGAAAGCCCCAATGGCGCGTGCAGGGCCTCAGGCCCTGTGCAGGGTGCAGCCCTGGATTCCCACATCCTCACCTCCTGAGTGCGTTTGCCACAGCTCTGGGAGCTGTGCTTCCAGCAGGGACTGTGTGAAGCCTGGGCCGAGCTGCAGCGGAGGAAGAGTAGACAGACATCTGCCCATTGAATCCTTTGAAAAGGAAAGGAACCAAATCATGTGGCCAGGATGAAAGAGCACTTACCATCCCCAGGGCAGGCCATGGAGTTTTGCAGCCAGAAGCCACATGGGGCTCAGCTGGGACAGTGCCTGGTGATCAGATGGGAAACCAAGGCGGGGCCCGGCGCAGCCCCACTCTGAGCAGTGGGGATCCGCTCAGCATCACCTGTGGCACCCTGGGAGCTGCTCGCTCTCTGTGGGCCTCCAAGTGGGTCTCTCCTCCACGCTGACACTCTCACTTCTGTTTGCAGCCCCCTCACCCCTTCGTGGCAGCCGCTTCTGGTGGGTTTGGGGGGTGATGGCTGACTGGGGCCAGAGTGGCCTGTGAGACCCCTGGGCTTCTGCTGCGGCACTTCTTTTTTATTTTATTTTTTTTGAGACAGAGTTTCACTCTTTTTGCCCAGGCTGTAGTGCAGTGGTGCGATCTCAACTCATGGCAACCTCCGCCTCCTGGGTTCGAGCGATTCTCCTGCCTCAACCTCCTGAGTAGCTGGGATTACAGGCGTCCACCACCACACTCGGCTAATTTTTTGTATTTTTAGTAGAGACAGGGTTTCACCATGTTGGCCAGGCTGGTCTCGAACTCCTGACCTCAGGTGATCCGCCCGCCTCGGCCTCCCAAAGTGCTGGGATTACAGGCGTGAGCCACTGCGCCTGGCCCTGCCACGGCACTTCTGTCTTATGTATTTGTATTTTACTGTGGAAAATTCCAAACATGCAGAGGTAGATGTCCATGTGCGCTGCTCACCAGTGTCAGCAGTGGTCAGCCCAGGGGCCAGTCCCCACCCCCCAGGGGACCCTTCTGAAGCAGATCCCCGTGGTCATCTATTTTATCCTCAAACACATCAGCACATAACTGAAAGATAAGGTCTCTCGGTGCTCCCAGCACCATCAGCCCCGTGAAAACACAGTCATTCTTCAAGATGACCAAATACACCACCAGTGCTCGGTGCCCCTGCCGATGGATCTTGTCGGCCTGTACACTCACCGTGCACACTGCTATGTCCAGTGGCCAAGTCAGGCTCGCATGCTGCCCTTGGTGAGACAATTCCCCACCGTACCCCCTGGGTACCCTCCGCCTCAAGCCGCTGCCTCTTGTAGGTTCCTCCTGGAGCTGGAGCACCGGATGGAGGAGAACATCGTCATCTCTGACGTGTGTGACATCGTGTACCGTTATGCGGCCGACCACTTCTCTGTCTACATCACCTACGTCAGCAATCAGACCTACCAGGAGCGGACCTATAAGCAGCTGCTGTGAGTGTGCCCGGCAAGGGGCTCAGGGGCAGGGGGAGGTGCCCGGGGCAGCCATACCAGTGCTGGCCCAGGCTCCTTACACGGTGACGCTTCATGGTCCTTTACCTCTGCGTTCCCAAGGTCCACATGAGCCACCGGAGTTGGCCAGGGATACTGGTGACAGCATCCCAACCCAGCACGTTCCAGGGTGTATTGGTGTCACTAGAGAAACATTAGCCCAGCCAGACCCCAAGAGAATCAGCATAGCATCCACCGGACCTGGATCCAATGGCTGAGCAGAGCACTGTGCAGTTAGAAAAGAGAGCTTGAGGTCAAGTGAGGTCATGTGGACAATTCAAAGCCCAGGACATCAGAGACGGGGCTTGAACTAGCGACAAGGGCAGGGATGGGGATGGGAAGGAGCCTCAGTGAGGCTCCTCCAGCAGCGCCGGGGCATTGATTGCTAATCTGCCCATTTTGTAAACTTTCTCTGAGGTTTAGTTGACAAGGTAATTTTCCAGCCAGCGTGCCTCTTCTGAATTCTGCGCGCTGAGGTTCGCGCTTCAGTGCCTGGGGTTAGCCAGGGAGGCCGTCTTGGCTCCACACAGAAGCACCCAGGGAGTTTTCCAGTTGTGGCGTCTGCACATTGCGCCTCACTGCCTTTTCCACCAAGACGTGGAGTTCATGGTGCACGTTTCAAGCCTGAGTCTTTGGGCATTTGGATGTTTTAACAGTTGGTGAAGGAAAATTGGAATTGGAGGGAATCAGGATGCAATTTTTGAGGATAAACATTGAGAAGGCAAGCATGTGGCAGATTAGGAATCATTCACAGCACCCAAGAGCCTGCTGCTGTGGCCCCCGCCAGGCCGTGTGAGCACAGAGGCTGAGTGACAGGCAGAGCACCTGTCCCTGCCGTCCCTGCCGTCCCTGCCATCCCTGCTGACATGCATGGGGCCGAGTTCACCTCCAGCTCTCCCAGCCCTCATCAGCGCTGTGGCCCAGCCCACCGCTGAGCCCACCTGTCAGAAATAGTGCAGGCTGTCCTGGTGGTGTCTCTAGCCTGCTGCCCGTTCCTGTCACTACGTGGGTTTACCTTGCCACAGTTTCCCGCAGGGTGAAATCATCTAATTGTGCATCTGATTCACAGACTTGGCCACACAAGGAATCCTTGTCCTCCCACACACAGCATATTGTGCCAAGTCTTCAAGGCCAGGCATGTGAAGCCACTATTGTTATTTGACTTTTATGTGAACAGTCTACTTTCCTTTTGAAAAAAACAAAGAAATCAACATGTTTTCTGAGCCCGTGGGTCGTCTGGATCCTGGGAGGCTGTGGACGGGGAGGAGGAGTCTCCAGTTCATGGCTCCTGCAGCTCAGAGACCTACTCCACGTGTCTGTGTCCCCAGGCAGGAGAAGGCAGCTTTCCGGGAGCTGATCGCGCAGCTAGAGCTTGACCCCAAGTGCAGGGGGCTGCCCTTCTCCTCCTTCCTCATCCTGCCTTTCCAGAGGATCACACGCCTCAAGCTGTTGGTCCAGGTACAGCTTCCTCCACCTGACCCACAGACGGGGCTTCCCAGGCTTTGCTGTGGTCATTCCCGGGCCCTGTCAGCTTTCTAGGAGGTCTATTGGTTCAGCAGATACTAAGCTCCTCCCATGTGTGCCAAGCACGTTCCTGGGCAGTGAGGGCGCAGCGCCTGCTCCCAGGGAGCCCATCGCAGAGGGGAGAGACCGACCCATGCACAGCCAGGAAGTGGGCATGGCCCTGGGGACAGCCAAATGGGCCGACACGACAGGGGTGGCTGGCTGGCCACTGCCAGTTGCAGGGGTGGGGGCAGGTCAGGAAAGACACATGACGTGTAAGCTGAGACCTGGCTGACAGGGAGGAGCTGGTGGGGGCAGGTAGAGGAAAGAACATTCCACGCAGAGGGAACCGCTTGTGCAAAGGCCCCGAGACTGCAAGGTTCATGGACAGAAAGGCCAGCAGTGATCTCGGGAACATGACAGGGACGGGAGTGGGTGTGGAGATGGGGACACAGGCAGGTCCAGGGAAGACATTGGGTCCTGTCCTCAGTGTGACGGGAGTCACCTGATCGGGCCCACTTTTAGGAGCTGGCCCTGGCTGCTCCAGAGGGTGACGGAAACGGGGAAGGGGTTACACTGGCCTGTGGGGCTGGGTTGGGGAGTCGGGGCCTGGCAGGGATGTCAGGGAATTGAAATCAGTGACTTGCTGAGAGAAGGACTGAGAGTGATTCCTCGGCTTTTACCTTGAGCAGTTTGGGGGTGTGCGGCCGTGGCTGAGATGGGGACATCTTGGGGCGGGGAGGGCTCAGGATTCAGGGCAGGATGAACTGAGTTTGAGATGACTTTGGACAGTTCAGTGTCAGAGGTCAGAGTTAAAGGGAGAAATTGGGCAGGACTCGCTGGCATCAAGGTGGTAATTAACCGAAGAGGCCGCCAAGGAAGGAGAGAAAGGTGCCTGAGACCAAACTCAGGGACGCAGCCAGGCCTGGGAAGGAGCAGCGGTGAGGGAGGAGGAAACCCACAGAGCTGGAGGCATGGGAGACTCGGGGGGATGGGGCTTCCAGAAAAGGGAGGCTCCAGCCAGACCCAGAGGCAGGCCCAAGACCCCCTCCGCCTGACAGGCCCAGTGAGACAGGACAGAGACCCCCTCCACCTGACAGGCCCAGTGAGGCAGGACAGAGACCCCCTCCACCTGACAGGCCCAGTGAGACAGGACAGAGACCCCCTCCGCCTGACAGGCCCAGTGAGGCAGGACAGAGACCCCCTCCACCTGACAGGCCCAGTGAGGTAGGACAGAGACCCCCTCCGCCTGACAGGCCCAGTGAGACAGGACAGAGACCCCCTCCACCTGACAGGCCCAGTGAGGCAGGACAGAGACCCCCTCCACCTGACAGGCCCAGTGAGGCAGGACAGAGACCCCCTCCACCTGACAGGCCCAGTGAGACAGGACAGAGACCCCCTCCACCTGACAGACCCAGAATCAGGACAGAGACCCCCTCTGCTTGACAGGTGCTGGGGCCCTGTCTACTGATGCCCTGGGCAGAGGGAGCCATTGGCAGCTGGGCTGGTGAAGTGGATGGTATAGAGTGCAGCTGTGGCCCTGAGGAGCATGAGCTGAGGGGGACCTGGGAGCCACAGGTAGCAGAGGTCAGATGTCAGACAGGTGAGAGGCCAAAGACCTAGGGGCAGCTACTCCAGAAAGAGCAGAATTACAGAGAGGAGGCCTGACCCCGGAGGAAAGGGTTTGGGAGCATGAGGCCAAGGAAGCAGGTGTCTGGAGAAGCCCCCGGCCCAGGGCTAATGGAGATACGAACGTGAGGGCAGAGCCGGGACGGCGACCCCAAACCGGAAGACACCTGTGATGAACGCAATTCCATGGGAAATATTTTTTTAACTTGGAAAAAGTGAAACAGAAGACAGTAACATTTCCTAATTATGCAGTGAAAAATATTTTAGGACATTTTATAGGGAAAGTGCATATATGAATATATTAAAACCTTAGCTTCTATAAGATGAAAACCAACAGTAAGATTAAAAGCAATGGAAATGCAGTGATTAGGAAATGGTGGAATGGGGACAGCTGGGGTGGGCACTCAGGGAAGGGCTCAGAGAAAGGGGTGGCGGGTCAGGGACCATTCCAGAGAGAACGGCAAGTCTCCACATCAGGCAGCATGCTGGGGACACACTGAGAGGAGGCTGGCGTGGGAGAGCACGTGCCAGGCTAAGGAACCCATACTGCCCTCCATCTGAGGCCACCAATGCCACCTGGTCAGATGCAGCTTTTATGCCTGTGAGAAAAGATGGCGTCTAAACCGTGCTGTTCAGCAGGGATTTGGAAGTAGGGGGACAGTTAATGACAGGCATGGTGGCCACATACAGGATGGAAAAAGCAGGAAGGTGGCTGTGGGTCTCGAAGGTCTCTGGCTTGGCTGCCAGGCAGAGGCGGGCAGGTGACCACAGGAGAGGCCTGGGCTGCTGTCAGGGGAGACGTCTGTGCTGCCGTGGCACCCAGCAGCCAGGAGGACAGGTGGTTGGTGCCCAGATGCACCCAGCCTACTTACAGGACAAAAGCCAGTCAGAAAACGTGGGCATGGTGGGGACCGCTAAGAGGAAACCATGTGGAGTTTATAGAGCAATGTCAAAATCGTAATTTACAGGTGAAAGCAGTATGGGCATAATTTTTTGTTAATTGAAGAAAATTGAACAGTTGGAGAAGAGACTCTTTCTTACACTTTCATGGATAAGACCAAAGTTAACAAAGTTTCGGGGCCAAATGACAGTCCCAGGGAGGAGAGGGAAGCCCTTGGTCCCCCTACCCCTGTCCCGTAAGCATTTAGCTCCCCTTGGGGACAGAGCTGACCCTGAGCGTGACAGTCCTCACTGCTGGGTGCCACACCTGTGGGCTCTCTTGCCCTCCATTTGTCAGATGGAGGCTGTGTGTGTGTGTGTGCGCATGTGTGTGTGCAGGTATGCATGTGTATGTGCATGCATGTATGTGTGCACACGTGCTTGTATGCATGTTTGTACACGTGTGTACATGTGTGCACTGTGCTTGCAAGTGTGCATGCATCGTGTTGTGTGCATGTGAGCATGTATGCACATGTGCTTGTATGCATGTGTACACGTGTGTGCATGTGTGCACACTGTGCTTGCAGGTGTGCATCATGTGCATGGTGTGCATGTGTGTGCATGTATGCACGTGTGTGTGCACACGCAGGTCTATGCATGTATGCGTGTGCGTGCATGCGTGTGTATGTGTGTGTGCATGCTGCAGCATGGGGCTGGACTGGTGCAGTAGGGAGGTAGTCACGGTCAAGGTGGGAAATGGGAGGAAAGACCAGAAAAGATTAAAGTTAACGCAGCCTTTCCCTGTGCATAGAACATCCTGAAGAGGGTAGAAGAGAGGTCTGAGCGGGAGTGCACTGCTTTGGATGCCCACAAGGAGCTGGAAATGGTGAGTCTCGCCTCCTCTTGTGCTGTATCCCAATGCACTGTTTTCCTCATCCAGGCACACCTTTCTGGCCCTGCTCCCCACATGTCCGTGCGTCTTTTTAGAAAATGCAAATTTATTTTAAAATTCACTTTTGCAATCAAAAGAGTCACTGGGGCTTAAAAAAATACACCAGGCATGGCTTGGGTAGAGGCTTCTTTACCCTGCTTCCTGGCTCCAGCCTTACATACTCACCGCCTGTCTTGTTACTGTGCCTGGCATGGATGTGGGGACAGCAGCGTGGCTCTCAGGACATTCTTCACCAGTGTGGAGCTCTGCGATCATGCACAGGCCCTGATTCCTCTCATCAGCTCCCTGGGATTGTTCTATGCAGGCATCTGGGGCCCACACAGACCCCAGGCTTGTCTTTGCCTGTTTTTCCATGTCTGAAACAGTCTCTCCTCCCTCCTGTGAGGCTCACCGAGGCTGGTTCCCACTCTCCCTGTGCCCTGATGAAGCCCTTTGCTCCGAACCCAGCCCTCCACGCCACTCTCCCAGTCCCCGGAGCTCAGTCGCCCCTGTGCATCTCTGTGAGGGGATTCACTGGCCCTGCCCAAGAGCCCTGGGCCTTTGCTGCCCAAGAGTGCAAGGACCATCTCTCCAGACCATCTCCTGACCCTCAGAGAGAGATGGCTCCTCCTAGAAGTTTGCAGCAGAGCAGGGGTTTTGCGGGAAGGGCCGGCGAGTATGTTTCAGTCCTCAGGAGCTCTTACCATGCCACGTTTGGCTCCTGGCATCAGCTGGAGCTGAGAGCCAGCTTTTGACAGCTGTGCTAGGGCACCTCCATTGAGCCAGTGACGCTGTCATGGTGGAGAGCAAGGCGGGGGATGTCCATATTCCACTTCTTTGTCACCCCATGGCAGAAGCTTAGTAAAAAGAATATCACTCTCAGTGGGCATCTGATGGTCATTCTCAGCCACATTGAGACATGAGGACTTCCTACCCTAATGCAGTCGGTTCCCACCTCGGGCCACTCCTCCTGTCCCTTTCCCAGACCAGTTGGCCACCAAAATTCCTCTGGCAGTTACATGCTGTGCCTAGTGAGGAAAGGCTGGAGCCTCAAGCAGGGTAGCCAGGGGGCATCCGCGACCTGTGAGCCAGGCAGCATCTCTAGGGGCCCATGCCCACCTCTGGAAGCAGAGCTTCCCTTTTACCTGATTGGATGTGAGTTCATTCCAGCCACCACCAGACAGCAGCCACATGGGGCCACCATGGCCTGTGAGGGGCCCACGTGCCCCAGAAGGCTCTCCCTGAGGTCAGCCCTGGGCCAGGGGTATGTTTTCTGTTTTTAAAGTTCTTTTCTGCTTTCATCTTCATTTTCCTTATAATGAAAGGTATTCTCTGTTTCTAATAGCTTTTTTTAAAAAAATCAAGGTTTATTTTTTCTCTGATTTATGAAAGTAATTATACTCAATACCAGGAAACTCAGAAAATGCTTGTAAGTAAAAAGAAAATAAACTTCACTAGCCACCTCGCCCTCCCTGCCGACAGGCTGCAGGTCGCCCTAAACAGACGCCTGTGCACACACACCTGTGCACACACACCTGTGCACAGCACACTCGCAGGGCACACACTGCACATACACATGGCACACACATAGCACATACACGCCCATACATATCACACACAATACACACTGCACACACACATACACGGCCCCTACATAATCACACAGTACACACTGCACACACACACAGCACATACCACACACAGTACACACAGCACACACATACACGGCCCCTACATATCACACAATACACACTGCACACACACAGCACAGCACATACTTATCACACACAGTACACACAGCACACACACACAGCACACACTTATCACACACAGTATGCATAGCACACACAGCACACATGGCACATACATCACACACAGTACACACCGCACATGCATACACACAGCATACACACGCACACATAGCACTCTGCACATATGCACAGCACACAACACTGCACACGTGTATACACAGCACACGTGCACACGTGGCACATACATATCACACACCGTACACACCGCACATGCATACACAGCACACACATATGACCGTGCACATATGCACAGCACACACTGCATATACACAGCACACGCGCACACATGGCACACACAGCACACACACCACTGTATTCTTTACAAAAAGGGCTTGTGGTTTAGAAACAGCTTTGCCCCGCATTCGAGTGCAGGTGGAGTCCCTGCCTCTTTCCTGGATTTCTGTTCTTGCATATCTGCATAGATCATAATTATTTTAATTGAATCCATTGATGGCTGTTGAGGCTGGCGAGCGTGTTTCTCATTCCAGACAACACGGCACACTTCTCTGGGCATGGTGCTCATTTATGTGCCCTGACTGAGAGCCTGCAGCGAGCCTGGCCCTGTGCCAGGCCCCATGCATCACTGCAGAATTTTCTTTCTTCAGAACGAGTCCTCAGGAGTCCCAGGAAGTCCCTTGGTGCCTGGGTGGTCCCTTGGTGCCTGGGTGGCCACCCAGGGGGCTGTGGGGAGAACAGCCCGGAGCCCTGCCGGTCCGTCCAGCCTACAGAGGAGGAGGGATGCCTCACACATGTGTTTTCTGGAGTTTGCTTCCTAGCAAGGGCAAGGCACCAACTTTCTCCACCCAAACTAACAGGTTTTCCCACTTCCCTTTGCCCCACAAGGTGCTAGAAAGAGAAGCTCCAGTCTGATTGAGACTGGCCAGCCAGCCTCAGCTGTGGGCACAGTGCCTGGTCACGGTGGTCACTCAGCCCTGTCTGTGGCCTGACCGAGCTGGAGGAAGGGGCCGGGACAGCTGGCTTTGGTGGCCTGATGTGCCCTCCTTCTTGTCCCAGGTGGTGAAGGCATGCAACGAGGGCGTCAGGAAAATGAGCCGCACGGAACAGATGATCAGCATTCAGAAGAAGATGGAGTTCAAGATCAAGGTGAACCGGTGGGATTGGTGTGAGCCTGTGCCCATGCACAGGCCCCTGGCCCCGCCCCAGAGGCACAGATCACCGCACCTGGCTGGCCTTGCTTAGGTCCTTGGTCACTGGCCACACTTAGGATCCCCTCTGCCCCCTGACCTCCCCAGCTGAAGCCACCCCACCTGCCACCAGGCGTCAGACACCACCACGGTGGCCCGGACCTGTCTCCTGGGAGACGGGAGTGCGGGGCTACTGTGCGGTCCAGACCCACGCAGGGTGTGGACCCTGCTCTCACCTGCCCGCTGCGTGGCCTTGAGCAGTCAGTTTACATGGAGGATGTGGGGGGGCTGCTCCAGGGATTCTCAAACCAGGAGGATTTGGAAGTTACCAGCTTCCCCCAAACTTCACAGAAAACTTCAGGTATTCGTGAGCCCTGAGGTCCCCTGGGCCCGACTTTCTGGGAACTTGGCCACATCAGTGTGCTATGCCCACAGACGGTCCCTGAGGCCAGGCTTGGTTTGGGAGCTGAGCCCCACTAGAGGAGGCAGAGGCGTCTTCTGGGTGTCCCATGTAGCTCCACACGGGGCTGACCGATGGCTGCCAGGCACCTGCCCCTGAGTTGCATCGTCTGCCGGGCGGCCGTTCAGCTGCAGGCCTGGCCTCCTTGCCCCACGGGTCCCATTCTTTCCTCTCTACTGTGAACTCAGCCCCGTCTCTGATTCTGCATCCCACAGGCAGAGCTTGGTGGGGGCAATGATGACAGACACTAGCTGCCACACAGGCACACACACGGTATCCACACAGCAGTGCACACATGTAAACAGCAGTGTACATGCACACAAGCACGTGCACATAACTTTAAGCTCACATGTGGGTACACAACACAGTCCACACACATAGAAGTCCACATGCACAGCACACACACGCATAGCACACTCATGCCCACAGGGGTGCATGTTCACACACACACACACAGCCCTGCCATCTCTCTGCATCCGTCCAGAACTCGGCCTTTCCCCCCAACTTGTGCCTCATGTGTCGGGGTCCTGGGCGGGTGTCAGGGAATGTGACAGATGCAGCCCTGGGGGCGTGTCCTGGGGAGGGACATTGTGGGCACAGCCCACCTGATGCCCTTTCCCCGCTGCAGTCGGTGCCCATCATCTCCCACTCCCGCTGGCTGCTGAAGCAGGGTGAGCTGCAGCAGATGTCAGGCCCCAAGACCTCCCGGACCCTGAGGACCAAGAAGCTCTTCCACGAAATTTACCTCTTCCTGTTCAACGACCTGCTGGTGATCTGCCGGCAGATTCCAGGGTGAGTCGGGGCCCAGGGCATCAGGCGCTCCGGTGGGTAGAGGAGCGTGTTGGGCATTGGGTTTGTGGCCTGGGGGTTGGGGGTGTCGGGACAGAGCTTGGGCTCTTCGGTCAGGTTTAAAGGTCTGTTCTGCTGTGGCCCAGCTTTGGGCCTTTAGCCAAGGTTATTTCACCTCAGTTTCCCCTCCTGTAAAGTGGGGGTTTTACTCGTAGGGCTGTGAAGGGCCCAGCCCAGTGTCTGATACATAGCGAGTGCTCAGCAGGGTGGCCACGGTAGGGTCGTCAGGGTTGGCAGGACCGTGGTGCTGTCCCCTGTCCGCACCTGGGATGGGTCGCCCTTTTGGGGTGCGGGAGACAGGCGTTCAGGTGGAAGCTTCAGAAGGAGGTGAAGATCAGCCAGCGCTGTGGAGCCAGGCTTGTTGGCCTGCCAAGTGGGGCTCTCCTGGGACCCCCACAGGCCTCCTCGGGGCTGACACGCCTGCCCTTCTCCCTGATCTCCAGAGACAAGTACCAGGTATTTGACTCAGCTCCGCGGGGACTGCTGCGTGTGGAGGAGCTGGAGGACCAGGGCCAGACGCTGGCCAACGTGTTCATCCTGCGGCTGCTGGAGAACGCAGATGACCGGGAGGCCACCTACATGCTAAAGGCGTCCTCTCAGTGAGTGCCTCGCCGCCACACGCCCAGTGCTACCCGTGGCACTTTTCTGTGTGGCCTCAATGCCTATGGGCCTGTCCCCAGGTGGAACAAGGCACCACACACGCTCTGTGTGGAGCCGACCTGCCCATCCTTCCTGTCCAGACCCTGCGCCAATACTTTCTATGGAGCCGCTGGGGGTGGCTGCAGGTTCCTGGATGCGTGTACCTGTGTGTGTGTGCGTGCGTGTGTGTGTGTGTGTGTGTGTGTGTTCCCTTGGGGCTTCAGACTCTGGGCGAGTCCCTCTTTTTGGATGAGCCCTTTGAGAACCCTTAAGTCAGGCTGAGTAGGGAACCACCATCCTCCTGCTCCCTGCTGCCACTTGCTGTGTGGCATTGAGCTCATCTCTTCACCTCTCTGAGCAGCTGGGACGCCTGCCCTGCAGCCCTAGGCCCCCCACGAGGGACAAGCAAGCTAAATGTGGGGAGAGATGCTTTGCAGGCCCTGAGCCTGGAACTGTGGAGGTTGCAGTGAGCTGAGATTGCAGTGCACTCGTGGAGTGGAACTCCCTCGTGGCCTGCGGAGCTGAGGCTCTGCCCTCCTCCCATCGTGGCCCCGAAGCTGCCCCTTACCCACAACTCACCAGATATCCTCCCCTGCCCAGACCTGGGGCTGCAGCTGACGTAGACCAGGGCAGGACCTGTCGGGATGAGAAACTGTGGCTTTGGTGGCGTGGCTGTGGCCACGGAATGTGCTCTTACGTGTTACTTGGTGGGACTTGTTACCCTGTGGGCTCACCCTCACTGCCTGACTTCTGAAAGCATCACAGGGGAACATCATAGAGGGGCTCCCCCATGCCCCTCCGTGGGTTCCTGTGTGTGTCAGACCCTGGACCAGCCCGTTTCTGTGGCTCCCCCGAGCTGTCCCTGGGGTGGGCTTGAGCGGTGCTCAGGATGGTGGACGCAGATCCGAGGGGCAGCTAGCTGGGAAGCCTCGTGCCACACGTTGGGGGGCTGCCGTTGATCTGCAGTTGGGGCACTGTCCTCTTCCTGTGCCAGGAGTGAGATGAAGCGTTGGATGACCTCACTGGCCCCCAACAGGAGGACCAAGTTTGTTTCGTTCACATCCCGGCTGCTGGGTAAGTCACCGGTGGGTAAGGGGGCGCCATTTGTGCTTGGGCTGGCCCTGCCGGATGCCGCAGGTGCACGGTGTGCCCTGCCTGGAGGGAAGCCCTCCCTGAGCTGGTGGTCTCAGAGGCCTGCACGGGCCTCCAGGGGCTGCTTCCTACTGGAAACTTAGTACCGGCCAATAACCTGGCATGGCCACACTGTGTGAATGCTGGATGGGCCTTAAGTGACAGGTACCACAAAGTCACCAGGAAGAATTTGAACCAAACTTCACTGCTGTTTTAGGTTTGCCAGTTGTCCGAAAAGCTTAACTAGAAAAAAGCCAGGTGCAGTGGCTCATGCCTGTAATCTCAGAATTTTGGGAGGCCGAGGCGGGTGGATCCCCTGAGGTCAGGAGCTCGAGACAAGCCTGGCCAACACAGCGAAACCCCGTCTCTACTAAAAATACAGAATAGCCAGGTGTGGTGCGTGCCTGTAATCCTAACTACTTGGAAGCTGAGGCACGAGAATTCATTGAACCTGGCATGTGGAGGTTGCAGTGAGCTGAGATTGCACTGCACTCCAGCCTGGTGACAGAGGGAGACTCTGTCTCAAAAAGAAAACACAAGTTCAGCTGCCTTATGGAGAAGCTGCTAACCCTGACCACGTGAACCCTGTCCTGACCACCCCAAACCACACCCAGGGCCATATCCCAGGTATAAAAAATTCTTTCTGAAGTTTAAACTAAGGCCCCCTCATAGCCTTTATGCATGTATTTCTTCCCAGAACTCCTGGCTCTGTTAATAAGGTTTTCTATGGAAACAAATCCTCTTCCTCAGACGAGCCCTTCTCCAGCTGCTGTGGGAGTTTTCCTATTCTAGGCAGGGCTCAGCTGCGGGCTTGGTGGGAGTGGGCAGGTGGGTAGTGCAGTGGTGGGGACGTGCCCGTGCCTCTTGTCCCTCAGACTGCCCCCAGGTCCAGTGCGTGCACCCATACGTGGCTCAGCAGCCAGACGAGCTGACGCTGGAGCTTGCCGACATCCTCAACATCCTGGACAAGACTGACGACGGTGAGGCCCAGGGACCTCCCCTCGGGGCCCCCAGGGGAACTTGCCCCACAAGGGATGAGGGGGAGGGGGAGAAGCAGATGCCACCACTGTCTGACAGGCTGGTGTCCTGCCGTGTCTCTTGCTCCCCGAGACGTTCTGCTTGGACACTGCCCATGTTGGCTTCACTGGCCTCTCTTCAGTGTAAAGGAGGAATTGTTTCCAGTGCCTCCCTGTCCTCCCCTAGAGCCGGGAGACCCCATCTTTCCTCCTTCGCAGTGGGCCCAGCCCAAGCGGGTGGCTTCGTGTCCCCCTCCCCTGGCCCTGGCCTCAGCACCCCCATCACAGTGGGAGGGAGGACAACCAGGAACATCTTAAGCCTGACCTGACCCAGACCCGACCCTGACCTGACCCAGACCTGTACTTGCAGCTTCAGGTAAAGCCTGTGACTGCCAGGCTCGGTGCCCCATGTGGGCCAAGAAGCCGCCCCCAGCTCCTGGCCACCCCTGCTGCTGTCATCAGTACCAAGCGAAGTTCCTCCC
Organism: Pan troglodytes; assembly: GCF_028858775.2. Lineage (NCBI taxonomy): Eukaryota > Metazoa > Chordata > Mammalia > Primates > Hominidae > Pan > Pan troglodytes. The sequence goes on along the minus strand of NC_072411.2, from coordinate 135,088,729 downwards.
AGCCCCTGTAGAATTGAACACTGACCCCCTTTCCCTTTTCAAATCACATCCGTGTGTCTACAGTAATTGCTCCTGATCCAAATCCCCAAAGTATACAACCGCATCTTCCCCGCTTCCTCCCCTCCTGCTGGGTCCTGGTAGAAGGCCTCAGGCTGTGACCTCCAGGGGAGGCCTTCTCCAGGGAGTCCCTCTTGTGGGCTGTTCCCAAAGGCCCAGGGGCTCTCCTGCCCTCTTCCCATGGAATATAACTAGGCTGCTCCCCTCCCAAATGAGACCTGCAGAGGGCATGCCCCAGGCCTCTTAGCTCCCAGGTTGGGACATGCTACAGATCGGCCACAAGCTCTGAGCAAAGACCTGGTGATCTCTAGGGGAGGGGAGAGGTGGAGAAACAGGGCAGGGAGAAGCCAGTTGACGCTGAGACTACTCGTGCTGCCAGTTCCTGATGCACCCTCTCCACTGACCACACCAGCCCTCAGGAGGCCAGGCCTGGGAGGATCGGCCCCACAAGAGGCTAATGACACAGTCCAGGCCAGCTAACCACATGCTCGGCTGCCACCCCCACCAGCCCCTTGAATGACACAGTCCACGCCAGCTAACCACGTGCTCGGCTGCCACCCCTACCAGCCCCTTGAATGCCTCCAGCTTTTTGGAGTGGCCCTTGGGGTCTCCTGGGCTCGTGTAGGGCAGCATAGAATTGCTGAGGGTCCCAGAGTGGGTTCCAAAGTCAACATGGAACTGCGTGGCACGGAGCAGGCCTTGTTCCGTGCAGGTGCTCATGCACCTCCCAGCTTATGGGGGTGACTCCAGTCTGAGCATCTCGGCAGAGGTGTGCAGAGCCGCTGCCTTTTGGGAAAGGCCAGCTGGACCCCTAGTGTCCCACCACAGATGGGGGCCCTGGCCAGGAGGGAGCCTCTGTGCAGCCTGTGCCCTGCAGGAGCACTGACCTGCTCTCCCTCCCCTCCCTGCACAGGGTGGATCTTTGGCGAGCGTCTGCACGACCAGGAGAGAGGCTGGTTCCCCAGCTCCATGACTGAGGAGATCTTGAATCCCAAGATCCGGTCCCAGAACCTCAAGGAATGTTTCCGTGTCCACAAGATGGATGACCCTCAGCGCAGCCAGAACAAGGACCGCAGGAAGCTGGGCAGCCGGAATCGGCAATGACCCCCACCCAGGGGGCCAGCGGGAGGAGGGCCTGCATGAGACCCCGACAGAAGGTGGGGGGCTCTGGGAAGCACAGGCCAGCACCTCCCCAGGTGGCAGGATCTGGCTTGGGGTGCCTGGCCCTCATCCCTGCCCACGCAGTGAGTGCTCATGTGTCTTGGCCCCTTGCTCGCAAACTGGATAAAGGGTGCCCAAGCCTCTCCTGATGCATTTGTAAACAAGAAGGTTTCAGCAGTATTACACCACCTCCCTCGTGCCTCCGAGGGGGTGGAAGGGGGTGGGCACACTCCAGGGCCCCCCATGCCCCTGGCCCCCAGGGACTGGAAGAGGCTCCCAACCCAGAGTGTCCCTGTGGGAGGCAGGCAGAAGGTGACAATTGACACGATTTCCTGCACGCGTCCTCCTCTACCTTGGAAACAGAATCCACCAGGCACAGATGAGGCCGCCCTTGCCTGACGGAGCTTGATGAGCAGCCGTTGGTCTCCGGTTCCAGGACTGAGAGCCCAGCTGCCTCTCCCCACCCTTCCCCAGGCCTCTGCCAGCCTCTGGCTGCACGGTCAGGCCCTGCCCCACGGCAGGCCTGCCAGAGCTTGGCTGGGGACCCCTCCCACCTCTGGCTCCCTGATGGGCTGGATGTAACTTGTGTCTTCTAGCCCCTTAAGGAGCCCAGGTGTTTTAAGGAATGAATTGGTCACTGCATCTTGTATCGATTATGGTTCTCAGAAAAGCAAATATCACTTTTGGCTGCATTAAAAGAAGCATCATATATAAAATAAAGAAGACGAAGGTCTACTCTTTATTGCCCTCATACACAAAGGAAGGGGGTGTTTGGTTCCAGGTAGTGAGAGAGGAGCACCCCTTCAAGGCTGGTCGAGGAGGCATGTCCCAAAGGAAGAGTTCAAGGCGGTTTCCAGAGAGGAAGGAACAGCCAGGGCCTTGCCTCAACATGGGAACGGATTTGGGCCTCCACTTGTAGGACTCCAGAAACAGAAAGGGCTGTTTGACGGAGCTGGGGACGCCCCTCTGCTGCAGTGGAAATGAGGACACAGCTTTGGAAGACCGTAGAGGCCCCGAAGTGTCCATGGTGGGGGGCCCTACAGGGGATCTCACCACAGGCGTGGGGCTGGGACTTCCTGCACTGCCCAGAAACAGGCCCTGGGCCCTTCACACCTTCAGTTACCCAGAGCGCACCCCCTCCCCTCGCCCCAGCTCCACCTCAGTGTGCTGAGGGGGTCCTGTGTGCCCAGGACCACGCGCTCTGCCAGGACACAGTTTCCCTGCTCGCCAGAACAGGCCTCTGGTTTAGATCCAGTGGGACTTTGTAGCGTCTTCCCACAGGCCACAGCAGGGTGCTCGGACCTCAGACCCTCTGAGAATCACAGAGATGCACAGGCATGTGACACTGGTTCCACCGGAGAGGGAGGCCCCCTGGTCCCAGTGAGGGGCTGTGATGCACCCGTTGGTGGGGGAGTGCTTGCAGAGTGGGGAAAGGGAAAGAGGGGGCCATCTCTCGTCCCTGGAGGGTCGGGTCGGGAAGGAGTTGGGTGGCCATTGGTCCCCGTGCCTTTTGAGGCTGGGAAACAGCATGTTGGGTTGGATCATCCGCTCTGATGAAGGCTTTGGTTACTCAAGGTTATGTGAGATGAAGTCAGTTAACCAATTAGGAAAATAGGTCAGTTTCATAGCACTCCTTTATAAGCACAATCATTGAACTCACAGTGTATTTTGGGGAGACTGGTTGAGTGGGAAGCTGTTAACAGACTTGGATGAGGCCTTGACCCCATCCCCCAGTGTGTGAGAGGTGCGCGGGCACCACCTGGGCTCCAGTGTCCAGGAGGAGAAAGTCATGGCAGGAAACAGTGCCATGGGGAGCTCAGGGACACCAAAGGGGCCAAAACAGCTGCTAGAGAAAATGAATTTTTAAAAAAGAGAGGCAGCTTGCCCTCCAGCAGCATTCCCACTCAGGAATCTTCAGATACATTAAGCTGTCCCCAAGGGGTCTGCTGGCCTCCAAACTGTCCAACCCTTCCCTCCAAAGGCCCTGGGGACTGGGGTAGGAACCAAGTTCCCACTTCCTGCTGTGCTGAGCAGGTTAAATGATCAAAGGATCAAAGTTTACATCTCTAAATGCTTCCGAGGTGGGGACCCTAGACCAGGCTCCTCACCCTCACTCCGCCCCGACTCTCTGAGGGTGAAGTGGGGTGAGTAGAGCTGGGAAAGCCGTTTTCTCTCCCTGAACAAACCAACCGTGGGCGTGGGGGCTGCCGGCCCCCAGCCAGGCCTGGGGGTGAGAGTAGGAAGCAGGGGCGGGCCGTGTCCGGCGTCGACTCTCGACTCATCCTGCTCCTGAGGCTCCCTGGGCAGAGGGGGGCTTGGGGCTGCTGGTCTGAGCCCGCGGATGGGGCCCTGGCTACAGGACTCAGAGTCAAGACGTCCCCCAAAACCACGCGGCCTCTGGCTGGGAGAGCCGACGGCCCCTGCCCTCCCCCAGCCCGGCCTCAAGGAGCGGCGGGCCCCGGGGTCTCCGTCGGCCTCTCCTGCCCTCGCGCTTACCTCCTCACGGAACGC